>NC_088688.1:21657218-22285789 GCF_028017835.1 Emys orbicularis | reverse complement strand
AGTTTTGTGATGATCAAGACATTTGTGTGGGATCGAGACATCTTCCCTTTTATTGTGCCTTTCACATGTTTTCCCCCACTTCCTGTTCAACAAGAAACTTCTGTCAGCTGTTTCTCTTACTCTCTCCAGTAGGGTGACCAGACAGCAAGTGTGAAAAATCAGGACGGGGGGGAGGGGGGTAATAGGAGCCTATATAAGAAAAAGACCCCAAAATCGGGACTGTCCCTATAAAATCGGGACATCTCACCCTACTCTCCAAGAATACATATCCCAGACCTGTTCATGTTGTTTATTGTTTCACCTTCCATTCCCCACCCTCTCCAATGGTATGGAAGAAGAGTTTGGGGCAAATTGGGATGGGGAGGGAAGGTTTCACACTGAAGATTAAATCTTGTAGAGTTGGTCTTGATTATTATTACTACTACATTCTTAGCTTCCAAAGATGGTGCTACAATGGAAGTAGGGCACATTAGCTGAATCACAACCTGCAGACTTTGGGGAAGTTTGGATCTGAATCAGGGGGCATATCCAAACTCTGTGGCATAAGCCTAACTCTGGAGTTCACTGTATACAACAAAGTACACATATAATTCCCAGAATTACAGTGGGGATTTTTCTGAATAAGTCATGCCTGTATCATAATGTATTTATTAAATGAGAAGCTGCCAATATTTCCAATGATGAACTTTAATCCATAACTGGTTGACTCTCTCTCTCTCTCTCTTTCAGTAGTCTAGAAAGTAATGACTTGGGGAGAGCCTTGTAATGGGAAAAAAGCCTTGACAAAAATGCTTTGACTCAAACTCACAAACCATAACTACTTTCTGCAGGCTGGTGGGAACTGGAAGAGTCAGTCTTCATGGGACTCTCTCTCCTCTGTTGATCGTTCAAAATTCTAATCTCAGTGCCTGTTACAAGTCACATCAGATGGTGGTCTGATTATGTGCTGCTATATTATTAGTTAGACTAATGCAAAAAGCCAGCCAAGATAAAATTACTAATGAAGATGTGGGGTGGGAGGGTAAGTGGGCATAAAAAGCAATCTCTAATGTAATCTGCTCTCGCTTTGGTTTCATTAATATATTTTCAGCAGGCTGCATATGTTTTAAATTGGGAAGTTTAACCTCCTGTATGCCACAAAATGTATCTGTAAGAGAAGATTAACCTCTCTCATTAGGAATTAAACCAAACGTGGGACTAAAAAATAATTTGATCTACAAATCTTTGTCATTTGAAAGCCAAAAGAGTAATTTCCTAGCTGGTAAAATGGTCAATCCTAAGGACTGATCTTATTTGCATGCTATGTATTTATAGCACATCTGCATTGAGGAGCCTCACTTAATGGACCACTTTCACCCTTTGCCTGTTGGATATAATGGGAAGGAGCTGAGTGAGGCACGCCATTTAATGTTACGTAGACTTAATGGATCTGCGTCGCAAGATTTGCAGGTGTGTCCATAAAGCAGACTGTAAGAACGTGCAGGGCTGGAACCTGGGTCTATAGAGGTTCTGTGCTGCTCATGCCATTGCCTTGCCACGGGAGGCTTAGAGTGGAGTCCTACGGAAGGACCCTGTGAGGCTGGGCTTGGCAGGAAGAACCTCCTAGCCGGACCTGAGTGGCAGTCCCTTGCAGCATCTGAAGGGTCCTTAGATTCTTGCTGCATAGTTGTCAGCTGGGGCATTCCTGTTTGGGCCATGTGGCCAGTTAAGTCTCTGTAGCTGTGATGCAGGAATACACCCCTCATTTGGAGTTAAGGAGGCAGTGAGCATGGCCATAGTGATCAGATGGGGTGGAATCTGTGACACTCCTAGCAAGCCTGCCATGAGAGGATTTCCTCTCATAGGTCTGTCCAGCTATGGCACCTCCATGGGTATCTAGAGACCAAGGGTGTCCCAAAGCCCAGAAGTGGAAAGCTGACAAATTCACTGTGGTTCTTCTTCATAAAACACAATTACACATGGGCTGGTTAACAAACTGGAGCTCCCTTTCTGATGGCGTCATTCTCAATAGCTTATTAACTCGTGTGTGGCCTTTCTCTAGGAATTATGAGAGCAGATATAAAGAACTGTTTATAAAACTGTTTATTCTAAGTGAGATGTCCTGAGGGGTAACAGATTCATCAGTGGCTTGTCGGAATGGAAATTAAGATGGGGGAAAACGTTAGGGTGATTGTGGGTTTTGGCAACAGATAATAAACATTTCTTCATGGACAGAGCTGAGCATGAAATTTACTGCCCATTTTTTATGAGAGAGAGTTCAATAATTTTGCTATGCTTTGCTGTAGCTGTCAAAAAGCAACAACAAAAATCTGTTCAGAAATTGCACGGTTGACATTTGTGTAGGTTGTGTTGTAAAACTTATTGAGCTTTATCTGGTGAATGTGGGGTTGTCGTTTTTATAAGATCTCAAATGTTTTCTTAACTATGTCAGTGCTATATGGAAGTGCAATATAGGCCCGATCAGCTCCCACTGAAGTAATGACTCTTTCTATTGACTAAAATGAGAGTTGGATCAGTCGCCATATGGCTGGTTCTAAGGACATGTTTCAAACATCCATCCTCATGTTTCATCAGAATCAAGAATACCGACTTTGAGAACTAACTCATCCTTTAGAACTCCCTGCTTCTCAGCACTAAAGTGGGGGCTACATCTAAAATGGATTTCCTTTTGAATACAGAATTTCACTGTCTAAACTTACCCACCGTTTGCCCTTATACCGTACAGGCAAAGAAATATCACATTGGAGCTATAGGAAGCTGTCAAACTATTGCTGGTTATTTGCTCATTTTTCTTTACAGTAATCCTTTTAGAAGCCTGAAGCTGCCAAGTGTTTGCTAGAGATGTCCAAAACAGTTATATCAAACCCTGAACGTGCTCTGAGCTGAGTCAGGCTTCATGGTTCAATAGAGTTTTGCAAACCTTGGAGGAGGAAGGGGAAATTTGCATTCTCCTCTATAATATCTCCCCCTCGGTTGCTGGGCTCCCTCCCAGTGCCCACCCTTTCCTTTCCTCCCTCCCAACAATTCCCAGAATCCCACTTCTTACTGGTGCCTCTTCCAGGCAAGTTCAATGTCCTGCTGTTTCATGCGGTGCCCTTCTTCCACCTTTGGGGAGTGCTGGGTGGCTACAAGGCAGGACAGCTGGCTCCTCCAGAAAGACTTTTGTGGCTAGGAAGTGGCCTCGCCCTTACTCTCCTGCAATACACCCACTTCCTCCCACTGCAGCAGTTTGTACTTAAGCTACAGAGCACACAGTGACACTTAAGGCCTAGCATGATAGCTGGGATGATGGGGGGGGGGGGAGCTTTCCTTCTCCTACTGTCCTAATGGATAGGTTGGGAGGAGTTAGACACTCCCAGGAGACCTTTGAGAATGGAAAGTTTGTGGCGCAGCCTGGCAGTTCTTTCAGTGGCACAAGTAGTGGGAAGTGGCCAGCACCAGTTGTGATGTTGGCGACCAGTTCATGCCAAGGTCCCCATGTCTCAACTAAACACTGACAAGTACATAACTGGAACCAGTCTTGTGGATTAGTATTGTTAAGATAGATATTAGAATTATAAGAATGTTTAGACTGTATTTGAATGCTTGTGTGTTACTGCATGCATTAATCTCACTTATTACATCTGTATCCCATACTGTAAGGTCTTATTTAAGCCTTTGTATCATAAGCCTCTGTAAAGTGTAAAACATCAGACAGGAGAGAGACAATAACTAGTGTGAAATGCTGGTCTCCTATAGAAGGTGTTATATCCTGCCCAAGAAGGAAGACCCATCGAAACCAGACAGACTAGTCCTCCCCCTAGCCATGACGATGAGCCATGCAAGTGAATTCCTTCCATCAGCTGAGGCTAGGTACGCACTACCACTTAAGTTGGTATAAGTTCTGTCGCTCAGGGGTGTGAATAAGCCACCCTCGAGCGACGTAAGTTACACCGACCTAAGCACCGGTCATAGCTACCACCGCTTCCAAGAGCTGGAGTAATTACGTTGCCTGGAGAGCTCTTCTGTTCCCTTTCTCTCCAGGACATGTGGGTGCTATCTCATTGCTGTAAGTTTGGCCATGATTATTGGAGATTTTATTTGTAAAGAAACAAGTGCATGTAAGAACTTGTGTTAGAAAAATATCTGAAGAATTACATTAAATTGACCAGTGGGTGCTGCATAAGAAACAGCAAAGGTCAAACTTGGGGGCTGCCAGCTGTGACAGTGTCACATTAATTACTCTTTTACAGCTGGCCTCTTCTGGGAGAATTAAATTCACATATTTAGAATTTGCTGATGGGTAGGAACAGAATTTGTAAATGCTTTCAATTCAGCTCTTAGTAAAGCAAATACATACTATATTATTGTAGAGGAGGACAGTATTCGAATGTCCTACTTAGTCATTACTGGTTCATTTCTGCCTATCGGGTAATTTAATGATGCTCTAATATTTTGATCGTACGATACATGCACAATAACATACAAAATAACTAGTTATTTATCAGTTATTGGCAGCTTTTCATTTCTAGCATGGCCTTGTTAGAAGAAGTTTGATAATAAGCCCTTTACAACTAACCTTCACAATATCCCTGTGTGGTAAGGAAGTATGATTATCCCTATGGGGAACTGAGGGACAGAGAGATTAAGTTATTTGCCCAATGCCACACAGCAAATCAATGGCAGACTTTCTGGATTTTCTGGAATTCTTGTCTCCTAATTCTGTGTTTAAATTGCTAAACAGTGCCCTTGTCTCTTACTATTTGGTAGACCCTCTTATCCATCTTATTTCTAATTTTTCTCTGCCATGTGAACACTGGAAAAGAGTGCAAGGTTCAGTTCTGTTCTGAAGTGACTTGCTCAAGAACATTGTGGGGTTCCATTTTTATTCTCTCTCAGTAGTTTCCTTGTCAAGTGATGTAGCTGGATAAGTCTTTCTTCCAGATTGACAGTCCTACAAACTAAACAAAATTAGGCTTTGCTCCATTTGAGGACTGGTCTACATACAAAGTTGCAGCAGTGTAATGAAAGGCATGATTTTATAACGATTTTAGTTAACCCAGTGCAACATTGTGTGTGGATCTTCCTATATTGATTCAAACCTAGCTTGGTTAAGCTTGTGTCAGTAAATTTATAGGTGCAACTAAACTGATATAATTAGTTTTAAGCCATATGAGAAACATAAGAGCTGCCCCAGTTTAACTAAATTGATTTAAGTTAAATCAGTGCAACTTGTGTATAGACAAGCCCTGATTTATCATCATCACTGATGAATACAGTGCAATTAGAGCTTAGCTGACAATGTGTTGTTGGTGTGCAATGCCTAAGAGTATCCATTCTCACTCAGGATCAGTGACTCTGCACTGTTAGCTGTTAACAGTAAAAAATTGTTTTTATCAGTAAAATAAGGAGCTCTGACTTAGGCCTTGTCTACACTGGTGGTATGGGCTGCTAGACTACATGTAGCTACATGCTGCAGTGAAAAGCAGGCTGCATACACACTGTGGTGCATAGCTACATGCGACAGTGAAAGGCTCTGGTAGGGGGGAGGCAGTGGGGAAAGGCCCCAGCAGCTCCCCACTGCCAGAGCTTTCTCCCCGCTGCTGGAGTCTTTCCCTGCTGTGGGGACAGGCTTTGGCAACAGTGAGGCAGTTATGACACTAAGTCACATTAAATGCTCCACACGGGCCAGCCAGGTTCTGTAACACCAGCAAGGCGCTGTTCGTAAGGTCTGGTGTTGCTGATACTTGTTCATTATCAGTGGACAGATGCTGAGTAGATTAACGCCCCCTGAAGAACAACAGTAGTGTTGATGCTGAAAGTGATGCTACTAAATACCACCAAAGGCTTTGTGTCCATCCTTCCTCCGCCTTCATTAAACAAGAAATTAAAAGATCGAGAACATCTTCATCGTGTATTAACTCCCTCAACTGTATGTCTCTTGTCTGATACTTCAATTGCAAACTCTTGCTGTTTGTATGGCACATAGTACATAGGGGGCTGGTCAGTGACTGTAACTCAGGTGTTACTGCAATACAAGTAATTAATAATAAAACTGTTGAACCTGGGAGAGGTGAAGAGTGGAGTCTGCTATCAAGCTTTTTATGGACTGGCAGGGCTTAATTTATGCCAGGGCTTGCCAGGGCTGAGCCGCAGCACCTCTAGGCTTGGCAGTTCATAGCCCTGGGACTCTGGGCTTGCTGCATCAGTTATGAATGTAAAAAAATTGTTTGAGCCCCAGTACCTTTTTCATTACAAATTAAGCACTATGGACTGGCCTGTACAAATCTTAATTGTGCTATGTGGCACACAGCTCTTGGAGTGATAGAAACCACTGACATTATTATGTATTTGTAATGTTGTAGTAGCTAGAGCTCCCTTTCAGAGATTAGGCATTGTATGTGTTTCACTAATCTGGTCCAAACCAGGGTATCCTTTTCACAACAGTTTTCATGAAAAATGTCCCCACTTTTTTTTTCCCTCTCAGAAAATCAAATTTTGGAAAACCTTGACCAGCTGTACTTACACAGAAAATCCAGTAGATAGTACTTTCTGTACTCGGTTTGTAGGTCCAGTTGAACGTGATGACATATATCATTTATTGCAGGGGTCAGCAACCTTTCAGAAGCGGTGCGCCGAGTCTTCATTTATTCACTCTAATTTAAGGTTTTGCATGCCAGTAATACATTTTAACGTTTTTAGAAGGTCTCTTTCTATAAATCTATAATATATAACTAAACTATTGTTGTATGTAAAGTAAATAAGGTTTTTAAAATGTTTAAGAAGCTTCATTTAAAATTAAATTAAAATGTAGAGCCCCCCCCGGACCGGTGGCCAGGACCCGGGCAGTGTGAGTGCCACTGAAAATCAGCTCACGTGCTGCCGAACGCGTGCCATAGGTTGCCTACCCCTGATTTATTGAGTGCTAGCATTAAGGAGGTAGCTGTACAAAAAAGAGAATAGATGCAGACCTGGCTCAAAGGAGCCCAGTCCGAATGCTTGATAGGGATTATTGTGTTAACAGGGCTTTATTTAATTTTGCTATCTCTAGATTGCTTGTTTACTCAGGACAAAATTCTCTTGCTTTTGCAATGAAATACTCTGCTCAATATTCAGCTTTCCCTATACGTTTGGAACTTCTTCTAAATTGAGAGGGCTTAATTTGTAACTGAGGGGTCTGGACAAGAAGGGAAACCAATGTCAAAGCTGGCTACTATTGTATGGATCTGCAGAGAAATGTATCCTCTGTCAGTCATTTAACTGTGCAGTTGTGATAAGTATAAATGATGGATTTCTGTTAGTTCTGTGATTCATTTCAATAACAAACACATGAACACAGACAGTGTCTTGGAGAGAAGTCAGACATCTGGTTGAGATTCCAGATTTAGGAATGTAAATGATGCAAATGCTGAAATGCCAAACACATTATGCCCAGCAGTGCAGTAATGGTGATAAACAAGGTAATTTAAGTTAACAGCAGAAAATAATAAGAGAGGAGAGAAAATAAATTCTGTAAAGGTAACAAGTGAAGTTTCTTTGGGGGAATCTGCACAATATTCCTTTCAATAGGCCGTTATCCATCGCTCTGTGTAGATTCTACTTTGTATGCAACATGCAAAATTATACTCAGATTTATTTGCTTGTGCCAGAAACAATTTTGCACTTTAAAATCACTGATCAGAATCAGATTTAGATTGTTAGAACATAGGAATGGCTGTGCTGGGTCAGACCAATGGTCCATCTAGCCAGTTTCCTGTCTTCTGACAGTGGCCAGTGCCAGATGCATCAGAAGGAATGAACAGAACATAACAATTACTGAGTGATGCATCCCCGCCCATCCAGTCCCATCTTCTGGCAATCAAAGGTTTAGGGACACCTGGAGCATGGGATTGTGTCCCTGACCCGCTTGGCTAACAGCCATTGATGGATTTATCCGCCCTGAATTTATCAAGTTAGATTAACATGCCAGGTTAGATATAAATTGTTTTTTATTGTAAACAAAATAAGAAACGAGTTATTGAGTCTGTATATTCTGGGTAAAACATAACACCATAGTGGTATGTTGGTGTGTGACTGGGAATAGTGGACCTAAGTCAGAGTAACGTGTGGGTTAGGTATATGTGTTACATGTGGGCAAATGAGTGAGTTTAGAGGGAGTCTAAATGAGTGTGATGGGCATGTTGAGGGGGCAGAAAAGTGTAAATCTGACCATCTTGACATTGACCTACGCTTGGGCTGAATTTGGCTTATTGTCTTTTGGAGTTAACATAGGCTAATGTAATTAGCTCCACTCGGCTGCAGCGTGTATTTGTTTCAGCGAGGGCCAATGTTAACCCACTTTTAAGGGAGGGACAAGAAGATTAAATCACTTACCCAAGTGACCCGGGGTCATATAACAATTCAGTGACAGGCCAGATAGTAGGAAAAATACAGGACTTTCTTATCTTCCAGACTTCCTTCACAGTCTATATTACACTTATTAAAGGGACACTGTCTTGGGAATCGCATTACTGTCTGAAAGTTTAGACTACTGAAGTTACAAGTAACAGATAAGAGCATTATAACTGCAAGAAGGTACCAGGAAAAAAATTCTCCGATCTTTGAGTATACTCAGTTTCATGATTTGTCCTGTACAGTCAATCTCTTTGGCTTCTGTCCTGAAATGTATGTGAGCACTTTATGCACATGACTAGTCTCGCTGCGTTAAACTGGTCTAACTCACATGCATAAAGTTACAAGCTAGTCACATGTTTAACTGTTTGAAGAATAGGAATCATGATAAGTTTCTCCCTTGTTGGAAAAAGAGCAGGGTAGCATGAACAAAGTCACAGGAAAACACTTTTTTTTTTTTTTAATAATTTTAAAAAATCAGTCTTTTTTTTTTTTTAAAGCAAGTACATCATTAAATAGATGCTGTATAAGAAAGTGGTGTTTTCTTCAATTAAATCTCATAGCAGAGACATTTAAAACAATGGACTAAATTAATCCCTGGAATAATTCCATTAAACCTATGCCTTTAATCTGGTATAATGAATAAGGCTACATTTTAGTCATGGGTATTTTTAGTAAAGGTCATGGATATAAACAAAAATTCACAGCCCGTGACCTGTCCGTGACTTGTACTATAAACCCCTAACTAAAACGTGGGTCGCAGGTGCTCTGGGGGGGTGGCCCGGGGGTGCCATGGGTGCTGGGGGGGCAGCCCGTGGGGGGGCGCTGTGGGTGCTGGGGTGGTGTGCGGCCTGGGACCCCTGCTGGTGCTGGGGGAGGGGGGATGGGTTGGCAGGGCTGGCAGGCTCCCTACCCAGCTCCGTGCGGCTCTCAGGAAGCAGCCGCATGTTCCTGCAGCCTCTAGGGGGAAGGAAGGCAGGGGGGCTCTGCGCGCTGCCCCCGCTACGAGCACCGGCTCCGCAGCTCCCTTTGGCTGGGAGCCCTCTGGCCCCTCTGCCTAGGAGCTGCAGGGACATGCCGGCCGCTTTCAGGGAGGCCACCTAGGTAAGCACCGCCCCACACCCCTATTTCCTGCCTGAGCCCCCTCCCAAACTACTGCTGCCGCGGAGGTGAGAGGGGTGTGGTGGCCCGAGACTGCCCCAGCAATGGGCTGGTGCAGCTGGCCCAGGGGCTGCCCAAGCTGCTCAGGCAGCCCCGAAGCCAGCCGCTGCAGAAGGTCATGGGAAGTCACGGAATCCATGACTTCCGCGACAGACACACAGCCTTAATAATTAACATTACTAGTAGATAAGAGTTCTTATGACTGGTACAAGTAACATATGCAGGACTGTTCAAATGCAAATGCTACCCTCCTGATAAACTAGATCTTGGGCTTCAGATACTTCTATTGGTGCTTGAAAATCTAGGACACAGTCCATGAAATCAGAATTGTCCACAAATTGCCAAGATTTACAATTGTTAGCTGTAGAATTGCATAACGAGCCTCTTGAAGGGACCTAAAAGCAAGAAATCTAAATAGCTGATGGCTGATGTTTTCTTAAGTGTTTGAGGGTTTTTGTACATATATCATTTCTGAACGTGCCCAACACACAAACATGATTTGGTGCTCTGAGAGAAAAGGTACCTAATTGGAGGACTGCTAGCCCAAACTATGTGAGCAGCTTCTTGATACTCCCTTGTAGAGAACTTTTTACTTATCTCCAATTCTTTATGCAGGACACTTCCTCATGTTCCCCTTTTAACTAGGCAAAAGATGTTCTCTTTGGTTAAACCATTCTGTGAATGTAAAATAAATAAATAAATAAATAAAAGTTCCCTTCTCTAATAAGGAAAAGTTGCTTACTAATCACATTTTTGTGCAATGGTAGGAAAGGCTGAAGGAAATCTCCAGCAACCAAAAAAATGTTCCTATCATTCAAAATGATTATCTAGGCCAGTTTTGGCAATTTGGTTGCCATAGCTTATGCATGTGTAAGCTGTTCATATAAACAGCTGTATGCCTTGTTGTCAGACAGCTTGGTCCTCAGATTTTCAGCATGCTAGAGTTTGGAAAGTTTAAACCTGTCTTGCATATCACTGGAAAACATGTACAAGGATTGTGCATGTTTCCGTGTAGTATATGAATAGAACTTTATTCATAGGTATGATGTATATTTCTGAGACTATCTGTGAGATATCACAGGTACAAATTATCTGGAATATCCAGAAACAGAATGTCAACAAGATTTCATTAATATTGTAGCTTTTCTATTACACTCTTACTTATTACAGTTTCAGAAGAACCCCAGTGTTTAAAATAGCACTTGTGTTATGTTACACTAGAGCACTTCCAACTTTTATTCCATGTTGTAGGAGGGTTTCTTTCATATTTGGGAGATATTGGTCTTTGTGGTGAGATTAATCCCCTGTGAAATACAAATTGCGAGTGTTAGTGGTAACCCTAGCCTATCAAACTCAAAAATATGTTGGGGCGTGTCTATGCTACAAACTTTTGCCGACACAAATGATGTTGGGATAAATCTGCAGCAGATAGTTTATCATTTGTGCATGTGCATACTTGGCTCCTTGTGTCAGCGCTGCAAATATTTGCTTGTTTCAATCCACAATGTGGTGCACCATGGGAGGTATCCCTGTGTGCAACCAGCCATTGTCCAGTGCATTGTCTTTTTGGGAGGTTTGGAAATGCATGATGGGGCAAAAACTAGTTGTGCAGGGGTGACTGGGACTGCAGGGTCAAGTTCCCATCATGCAGCTTTCTCCATCCCATAAAGCCATCTCTGTCCCATAATTTCAGGCCTATTTTGAAAATCCCATGAACCTCCATGGGACTTGTCGCTGACAGCCATCTCTGACAGAAGCATGGTGCCTGCACAGCTCTGCACTATTGTCATGAGCATTGCAAACACAGAATGCACTATCCTCCAGTATTTGCAGAGCTGCAAGAAAGGCTGCAGGGCACGTGACTGTTTCCTAGAGGGCACATTGCTGTGGGACGTAGAGAAAACTAATTCACGGTTGTTGGTGGTGTTCACGGAGGAGCTGCAAACAGTGGAGAGCTGCTTCTGGGCCTGAGAGACAAGCACTGACGGGTGGGATCCCATCATGATGCAGGCTTGGGATGACAAGCAGTGGCTACAGAACTTTTGGATACACAAGGCCACATTCCTGGATCTGTATGCTGAGCTTGCCCCTTCAGCTCAGGGACACCAAAATGAGAGCTGCACTGACGGTGGAGAAGTGAGTGGTGATAGCGCTGTGTAAACTTGCAACACTGGATTGCTACTGGTCAGTGGGAAATCATTTTAGAGTTAGAAAATCATTTTGGAAGCTGTTATCATGCAAGTGTGCAGGGCCATTAATCATTTCCTGCTAGGCAGGACTGTGACCCTTGGCAATGTACAGAACATAATGGATGGATTTGCAGTAGTGAGGTTCCTGAACTGCATTGGGGCAATAGACAGCACACACATCCCTACTTTGGCACCAGACCACCTTGTCACTGAGTACATCAACAGAAAGGGCTATTTTTCTATGGTGATGCAAGCGCTGGCATATCACCAGTGACGTTTCACCAACATCAATGCTGGCTGCAAGATGCTCGCATCTTTAAGAATACAGGACTGTTCAGAAAGCTACAAGCAGGGACTTCCTTTCCTGACCAGAAGATTACCACTGGCGTTGTTGAAATGTCAATAGTGATCCTCGAGGACCCAGCCTACCCCTTACTCCCTTGACTCATGAAGCTGTACGCCAGCCACCTCAGTAGTACCAAGGAAAGATTCAATTACCAGCTCAGCAAGTGCAGAATGACAGTTGAATGTGTAACTGAAGGGGTGCTGGTGTTTTTACACACAAGTTTGGATCTCAGTGTGAAAAATATCCAATGGTTATAGTTGCCTGCTGCATCCTGCATAATAACCATGAAGCAAAGCGGGGAAAGTTGCCACAGAGGTGGAACAGCTGGCTGCTGAGTTTGGACAGCCAGACCCAAGAAGAGATCAGTGTGAGCTACATGGCTCAGGGAGGCTTTGAAAGAGCACTTTAACAGTGAGCCACAGTAATGCATTGTGGTGTACTGTGCTCTACCTGGCCCTATAGCTTGAAGGCCTGTTAGGAATTGTGTGGTGCTTGGTGCACATCTATAACTATAACACTGACCATGCACCTATTAATTCTGTGCTGCTTCCTGTACATCTGTGATTATTACACCGTGTTTGTCTCTGATCCTATGAGTTGTCAGTGTACAATAAGAGCTAAGTGGGTGCTGTCACTGCTGCCAGGCATTCTGTTCATATGTTGGGAATTATTAAAGGTGAATTTTTTCCAAAACAATAGAGTTTTATTAAGCAATGAAAGCACCTAAAAAATTCTGTGCAAATTAAAAGCAAATCCATAAATTTATCAAGGTTTTAATGTAACAGAACTTAACAAGAAAGGTCATTCATGTCCATTTTAGCTACACAGACACTAACATGTGAGAACCACGGTTAGCGTATGCAAAGCTGTGGTTAACCTTAATGTCCTCTGGTGTGGAGGGGTCGAGGTAGGGATGTCGCCTTTGATGCCACAGAGACTGTTGAAAGGAGGATGTAGAGAGGTGCTACGCTGAAGTTCTTCATCCCTGTATTCATAAACAAACTGCTCCACCTGGTTCCCCCCAGACCCCTGCTTTTCTCTTTGTTGTACTGCTACCTATTCTAGTAGTGCACTCTTCATGGAATGCAAAAAGAAGGGAGCCTGGGATTGTTGAACCTATAGGTCCACAAGAGTCTGCAGCATCTGTGTTTGCTGCTGGAGACGCCTCATTATGTCCTGGTGCATCTCCCTCTCCTTTTCCTGCTGGGACTCCTGGGTGTTTCTCCTGTCAGCTCTTTCCTTCTCCATACAGTCTGCAATATTCATCCTCCAGGGCCTCTATTCATGGTCTGATGTAGCCAGGGCCGGCTCCAGGCACCAGCGAAGGAAGCAGGTGCCTGGGGTGGCCAACAGAAAGGGGCGGCACTCTGTCCGTTATTGGGGTGGCACGTCCAGGTCTGCGGCGGCAATTCAGCAGTGGGTCCTTCACTCCCTCTCGTCCTCTTTGGTGGCACTTCGGTGGCGGCTCAATCGGGTTTCTCTCTTTTTTTTTTTTTTTTTTCTTCGCCACTTGAGGCGGCAAAAAAGCTGGAGCCGGCCCTGGATGTAGCGCTGGCTGACAGGATCTCACTGAACATATCATCGTGAGTCCTCTTCTTTCTCCTCCCTATCTGGCTCAGGCATTCCATGGGTATGGAGAGGGAACCCCTCAAGGCCACAATGGCAACAGCTGCAGATAACACACAAAGTTAAGTATAGTCTCAATGGAGTACGACAGTTAAGATTCAGAACTCCCTTCCCTTGCTACTGTAAAGCTTTAAACAAGACAGACTTATTGACACTTCTGCTTCGGAGTGCTTGTGTACAGCGTGACTGTACCAATCAGCACCAATCAGGCCCACCCAGGGTGAGGGAAGAGAGGAGGGAATTGCTCAGTCGCATGAACTATGAGTAGAGAGCAATGGTACTGAATACTGGCACCGTTTTCCACAGGCGGTGGTGATTTTAGTTGATCTCTCACTCCTGAGGGTAACAAAGAGAACACAGCTGCTGCTGGTGTCCTGAAGCTCCCCAGGCCTTTATGCTGCTAGCCTATGTACTGCAATGGCAGGGGGGAGGGATAGCTCAGTGGTTTGAGCATTGGCCTACTAAACCCAGGGTTGTGAGTTCAATCCTTGAGGGGGCCATTTGGGGATCTGGGGCAAAATCAGTACTTGGTCCTGCTAGTGAAGGCAGGGGGCTGGACTCGATGACCTTTCAAGGTCCCTTCCAGTTCTAGGAGATGGGATATCTCCATTAATTATTATTATTATTATAATGGTGCCTGCCAAAGTTATCGCTGACTGGCATGGGAAAGTGTCCTACTGTGGAGCAAGAAATAAGGCTGCCATCCCTAGAAACCTGTGGGAGAGGATTGCAGAGTGCCTCTGAAAGTTTCATTGAAATCCTTCATGAGGATTCAAGGGACATCCCTGTATTCATAAACAAACTGCTACACATGGTTCCCCTCAGACCCCTGCCTAACTCTGCAGGGGACTGAAAAGCAGATAACAATGTTACCTCTCTGTGTTGTGCTGCTACCTCCTCTAGTACAAATAAATTAATGGAAAGCTGATATCTGTGTCCAGTTAAGTTGGGGGCGTCATCACTGTAATGGGAAATACAACTACATACTTACAGAGGTTCCTTCCCCTGCATCTGGCTCTCCCGTACTCAACTTCCGGGACTGACTGGACTGTGGTGGCGTCTCAAACAGGTCCTGGTGTGCGGCATAGCTGGATCGCTAGGTCACATGACCCCATCCTCCTCCTTTCTCATCCTTGCTGTTCATGCCAAGGTCGTGTGGCTTGGGCTCCTCCGAGGTGTCCATGGTGATGAGTGGGGGGGCTCCACCAAAACAGACGGTCTTCAGCTCATCACCAGATTGATTGTCAGCCTCCCTGGCCTTCTGATATGTCTGCCTTGCTTCCTTTGCTTTCACGGGCACTGCTGCTGGTCCCTGTCATACCCCTTCTCCTGCATCCCCTGTGTAAGCTGTTTGTAGATGTCAGTGTTTCTACAGCTGGTCCATAGCTATGCCTGCACAGGATCTTCTCCCCGTAGTTCCAGGAGATCCAATATCTCGTGTCTATGCCAGGCGGGAGCTTGTCCGGAGCATCCAGCCAGCATGGTCAGTTGGGCTGTTTCACGCAACGATGCTAGGTGTGCTTGCCAAGCTGGACAATCAGGAAAAGACATTCATCTCTTGACCTAGTGCTGTCTACAGCTGGGGTTAGGTTGGCGTGGTTATATCTCTGAGGGGTGTGGATTTTTCAGCTATACTAATGTATGTGTTCCGATCAACTTTGGGCTGGTCTACACTGGTTTAGGCTGAATTGCACAAGGTGCCTAGCACTATTGACGTAAATGGGAGATGAGGGTTCTCAGTCTCTCTTAAGAGTTGCCTGGGGGTGGTCATTAATTTGGGGTGTATTATATTCAGTGAAAGAGATCCTGAGAGAGCCCATTAGCCCAAGACAGTATTTAGATGAAAACGGCAGTTAAAAACATCCAAAGCAGTTGTGACCATTCATAGCTTAAACATGCGGACAGAGAAGGAAAATACCTGACGTGGTGGTGGATGTAAATGAAAACTGACATCTTCGGCTGTTCAAAAGACAGTTTTGTCTAGATGTACAAAATTTAGTCTACAAACTAGTACATGTTTCAGAGTAGCAGCCGTGTTAGTCTGTATCCGCAAAAAGAACAGGAGTACTTGTGGCACCTTAGAGACTAACAAATTTATTAGAGCATAAGCTTTTGTGGGCTACAACCCACTTCTTCAGATACATATAGAGTGAAACATGAGTGTAACTCCGTGGTGATGATTCTGAGAGAGAGAAGCATTCACACGAATAAACAAACATGTGGCATGCATCAAGTACATCTCTAACCGGGCTGCCAGCAGGAAGCATCCCTTAGTCATGGCTCACAGAAGAAAGGCAGACAGAACAAAAACCAATCACCAGAGGAAAACAAACATTTGAAAGTGAGTTAAAAGAAGCTCTGCATGTGTGGATGAATCCATCGAGCCAAGCGAACTATATTTCTCTACCAGCAAAGTTTTATGTTATGAACGATACAGGAAGGTCTATAATGAAGGGAAAATCTGACTAAATAAGACAGTCGGGGTGGGGAGAGGGGAAATTCTTAAGAAAAACACATTCCCAGACAAAATGAAAAAGATCAAACCCCGTTAAGCTAAGTAAGCCCTTTCCAAGCCTCGTAAAATGCTATGCATAGTGAGAGGTCAGAAGCCAATGATTTTATCTCAATGCCTCTTCTCACCTCTCCTAAAATAATGTGAATACTTTATAACAACAAACATCAATGCATATCAAAACCCATTTTATGGATATTTTCTAACACTTGCTCATATTAAATTGATCTGTAGCCCTGATTCTGAGCTCACTTTGGTTTAATATACATTGAAACTCTTTTGGGGCAGATCCTAATCGCATTTACAGCAGTGTAAATGCAGAGCAAATCCTCTGACTTTGGCACATTTGCTCTGAATTTTCACCTGTGACCAGAATCTAGTCAACCAGCCTCAGTAGAGTTGCTTCTGATTTACACTGGTGTAAAGGACAGGTGAATGTCTGTGTTTTGGTTTAAAATATACACATACAGACAGCTACAGTGTGTACACAGTAAGTCCAATTACGATATAAAGACACTACAGTATTAAAACATAACTATTTAAGCATTACAAAAATAGTAAATACATGAATACATCTATAATAACCCATTCAAGTAGCAAGAAAAAAAATCTGTTATCAATATTGTGCTAACACTGAAATGTACCAGACAGCCACAAACAGATTTCTACTATACAAAGGGAGCTCCAATAAAACAGTGGCAAAAAAAAAAAAAAAAAAAAGTAGCAAAAAATAAGAAGTAGCAACACAAGACTGTCGTTTTGTCTTCTTAATTAGAGTGATTAACAGAGTTGATAAAGCAACTGCATAAAATAACGACAAAACCCAACAACAACCCTGGAACAATGTAAAATTTGAATGTGCTTCTGCATGTATTATTTTGACTCTCCATAAAATCTAAAATTGAATAATTTCAGATATAGAATACCTTCCACCCAAAGAACTTTACAAAGAAAAATGACCCATATTATCTCCAAAGGGATCACTTTACTCACTAATGAAATGCATCCACTCCTAAAGTAGAATGTGGCTGAAATGCACAGCAACATTACACGGCAGTTCAGGCCAGAATGTAAAGAAGAATCTGGGATGCATTTTAAATTGCAGAATAAGAATAAGGATAAAAATCCCAGACTTCTAAATGACTATTTGTAGGAATATTACCCAGCGGGCTCAATGCCTAAAAATGACACACTCCATTATTTTTCCTTGGAGATGTTCATTTTTATAGATAAATTTTATTCATACTTTATCAAAAACTAAAAAAAACCCAATAAGTACCTTCTCCAAGTAAAACACATACTTGCCCAGAAAACGTACTGTGTGCCAAATCTGTATGCTTTAGTTTCTCTAATTAATGGGCTGATGCAGCTGAAAATATCTGCTGCTTCCCAAGTAGCACAAGCCCTGGAAGTCACAGATCCTAGCTGTCTGGCTTTCCTTACAGAGGAAAGATGGGAATTCTATTTTTTAAAATGAATAAAGAATTTTTTTATTTTTTTTATTTTTTTTAGAATTGTTTTTGATTCTGCTGAGCCAAATGGCAGGCAGAGAAGTTGTGCAAATTTGATCCCAACCGTGAATGCTCTCGAGACTTTTAGTCCTTCCATGACACACAGCCCCCAACAGCTCAGAGCCATGAAGCCAGCATAGATTTGCCAACAGTTTCTATTTGGATGGGATGGGACAGTCTTGAGCTTTTGACCTTTGTCCTTGGTTCCCTTGTGAGTTCCAGAGGGCTGGGACTAGTAAACAGTTTTTGCCTGCACTTGTCCATTCTGGCATCTTGGGGCTAAAAGTTCTGCAGGCCTCTCGTGCTGCTACTCCACCGCTAGTTCTACTGCTCTGTTGGCTGGGTTTCCATTCTTCCACTCTGAGTGCTTCCTTTCGGGAAAGATAGTTGGTCTTTTCTTCACCGTGACCCCCAACCCCCAAAGCAAGCAGCTGTGATGCCAGAAGCAGATTTACCTTCCACCCTCAGACAATGGGATGAGAGGAGGTACTGTGTATGGAAGATGAGAGGAAATAGATGACATTCAAATGCTGGGGCAGAGCAAGGAAGTGTGGAATAAGGGGAGAATCCCAGAGGGACACCATAGTTGGCAGAGGGAGTGAATGCAAGGCGGGCATCTCAGATAAGGGGAGAGAGAGGGTAGGTATCACCCAAATATAGTGAATTTCCCTCCAGGCTCTGCTGTAGGAAAGAGAGGCCACTTCTACAACCCTCTCTTCCTCTGGGAGCCAGGTGTGGTGAAGGTCAGGCTTCTGAATGCTTGGCCCACCATGATAGATAGCTACAGGAAAATGGGGTCGGAAGTTGTTATGGGTTGGATTCTCACCTGTGGCACAAGACTCTGGGAGGAGGTGAGGAACAGCTGGCAGTAAGACTAGATGATGGGCTTGCATTGGACCCTGGCAGGGAGGCTATTCAGGACCAAGTTCACCTTTCAGCAGCAAGATCCATGAGGGGCAGCAGCTTTCTGCATCAGCTGTTTGTTGACTTGGTCTCTCCAACTCCTGCTGGGGTTCTGCTTGCAGATGGCTTAGTTGGATCATGGCATTGGTGACCACACACTGTATCTGAGTAATGGGCAGTCGGCACCAAATTCAAAAAGTGGACGGGCTCACAGGCTGTTTTATGTGGACTCTGTGAAGCAGGGAAACTGGAGGAAGTGACAGGAAACTGGTTAACTCAGGGCTTGTCTACACTTATAGTGCTTTAGTACTTAGCGAAGATGCCTCCTACTCTGATGGGTGAGCTTCCATCAGCTGCCAGAGAGGCAGTAGCTATGGTGACAGAAGTGCTTCTCCCGTCAACATAGCGCTGTCTATACTGGGTGTTAAGGCCATGTAACTACACTCAGGAGTGTGGATTTTTCGTATCCCTGAGTGATGTAGTTATACCAACATAAGTTCTTAGTGTAGCCCAAGCCTTAGTTAAAAAGAAAAATATAGTCAGGACCACCACTCTTCTCAACAAGAGAAGTTAAGGGAGTTATGCACATACACTGAGAGAAGATTGTGCCCAATCCAGATCACATTAATGTCAAAGAACGACTTCAGTGATATTAAAGGGAGTTGGATTGACCCCCTACTCCTTGCATTTTAAACAAAGGATATAGTGGAAGTGCTGTATTTCAGAGCCACTTCTTTCACCTCACCTTCCATTATCTATTGACTGCAATGCTATCTGCTCCCATCCTCACTCTTCACCATTGCAGCTGCCTGCCTTGTGTGTAAGCTCCTGTGAATGGCAGCAGTCTGTCTCAAAGAAGACTCTAAGGATATGTCTACACTACACTGTAAGCCCATGGTTAAAACTCAGGCTCAAGCCTAACCTCCTGTCCATCTACACACAAATTGTACTAACCCAGAGCTTGGACCCAGAGTCCCAGGACCCCACAGGGATGGAGGGTCCTCACCTGAGTCAAACCGGGACCCAGAGTTCAAGCCCCTTTGCTTTGCTTTGCAATGTAAAAGCAGTCCCACAGGACTTGTGGTCTGGGAGTCCACCAAAAGTATCCCACAATCCCATGGGCTGACTTTCTTTGGCCTCTGGACAGTCAAATTTTCTCTCACTGCACCATGAACAGAGGGCTACAGCAACCACATTTTGGGAGGGCACTAGGAAGTCTGAAATATGGCTGGTTGGACTTGGGTCTGCATACTGTAGTATAGACGTTGAAGCCCCAGGCTGGAACCCAGGGTTCAACAATTCCTAACCTGGGATTACAAGTGAGTGTAGACGCTCAAGCTCTAGGTTAACTAACCCAGGGTCTGATAACTCAAGTTCTACTAACCCTGGGCTTACATTGCAGTGTAGACATACTCTAACAGTATGTCTACACTACAGTAAAACACCTGTGGCTTGCCCATGTCAGCTGACACAGGCTTATGCTGCAGGAGCTATAAAATTGTACTGTAGATGTCCAGGCCTGAGCTGGAACACGGGCCCTGAGACCCTGGGGAGGGGGGGTGTCCCAGAGCCCTCCAGGCTCCAGCTCAAGCCTGGATGTCTACACTGCAATTTTATAAACCTGTGATCCCAAGTCAATTGTGTGGAGTTTTATTACAGTGTAGACATACGCTAAGAGACCTGAAGACGAGCTCTGTGGAGCTCAAAAGTTAGTCTCTTTCACCAACAGAAGGTGGTGCAATTAAAAAATATTACCTCACCTACCTTGACTCTCTCATGCTCTCCAAAGGCACTGTATAAATAAATCATACTAATAATGATTGTCTAATGATTCAACCGCTTCACGACTCACTGCGCATAATCCACCCTGCAGCAAATAACCTGCAGCTGAGCAAGTCTAAAAATAATCCATGGCATTGAGACTACAGTATAATAACACTATATAATTCACCAAACTTTCATACAGTGTTATTTTACAAGCAAATCACTTCTTTATCCTGGAAGTGGTTCATAGACTAGAAATGTACTCCAGCCAAATAATGACTTTTCTATCTGTAGCATATGTCTTTATCATCTCCTTGGGTAATAAACATTCATCTGGCATGGTCACTTGAACAATTATTTCTTTTCTCATCCAATTCATTAAGTCTGTGTACTTAATAATCAGTTTCATCTTTAAAAGGTCTTCCCTGAGAAAAATGAAGCAGAAAAGAGAAACATCTGGATAAGTGAAACACACTTGAAATAATTTCTTCTTTGCTGTCTCTATAGAGATTTTGTTAACTCACATTAAGAAATTAATTCCATGTTCTTTATGTGCTGCTTTTGATGTTAGAAAATGTATTAATGGAACAATTTTTCCATAGTCTCATTGCTTTGCTATTTCGATATTCATCTGAGCTGGTCAACATTTTTTGTTTGAAAAATGCAATTTTTCTAATCTAAAATTTTGGAGGGAAATTTTTGTTTCATTCTAAATTTTCTGTATTTTCTGGGGTTGTTTTGTCTCCACCTTTTTCTTCTTTTTCCTATTTTGCCAAAGGAAAAGGATGGGGGAAAGAGAGATTCATAGATTCCATGGCCAGAAGGTACCATTATGACAATCTACTCTGCCCTCCTGTATAACACGGGCCATAGAACTTCCCCAAAATAATTCTTAAAGCATATCTTTTTAGAGAAATATCCAACCTTGATTTAAAAATTGTCAGTGATCGAGAATCCACCACAACACTTGGTAAATTGTTCCAATGGTTAATTACTCTCACCACTAAAAATGTATTCCTTGTTTCCAGTCTGAATTTGTCTAGCTTCAACTTCCAGCCATTGGATTGTATTATAACTTTTTCTGCTAGATTGAACAGCCCCTTTTAAACATTTGTTCCCCATGTAGATACTTATAGACTGTAATCAAGTCACCCCTTAAACTTCTCTTTGTAAAACTAAATAAAATGAGCTCCTTGATTCTATATTGTGATAAGGTATATTTTCTAATCATTCTGGTGGCTCTTTTCTGAATTCTTTCCAACATCCTTCTTGAATTGTGAGCACCAGAACTGGACACAGTAATCCAGTAGTGGTCACACCAGTACCAAATACAGAGATGAAAATGATCTCTACTTCTACCCAATATTCCCCTGTTTTTGCATCCCAGGATCGCATTGGCTCTTTTGGCCACCGTGTCACACTGGGAGCTCATGTTCAGTTGACTGTCCACCCCCAGCCCTCCAAATCTTTCTTAGAGTCATTGCTTCCCAAAATAAAGTCCCCCTTCCTGTAAGTATGGCCTACATCCTTTGTTCCTAGATATATACATTTATATTTAGCTGTATTAAAATGCATGTTGTTTGCTTGCCAAGTGATCCAGGTCGGTCTGAATCAGTGACCTGTCCTCTTCATTATTTACCACCACCTCAATTTTGTGTGTCAGCTGCAAATTTTATCTTTGATGACTTTGTTTTCTTCCAGGTCACACATAAAAATGTTAACTAGCATAGGGCCAAGAACTACTACCTGTGGGACCCCACTGGAATCACACCTGCTTAATGATGATTCCCTGTTTACAGTTACATTTTGAGACATATAATTTAGCCCATTTTTAATCCATTTAATGTGTGCCATGCTAATCTTATATTCTAGTTTTTTAACCAAAATGTCATGTGGCACCAAGTCAAACACCAACAGAAGTCCATGTATATCAATGCTATTACTTTTATCAACCAGACTTCAGTTGTACTCTCATCAAAAAAAAGATATCAAGTTAGTTTGACAGGATCTATTTTCCATAATCCTGTGTTGATTTGCATTAATTACATTACCCTCCTTTAACTCTTTATTTATCGAGTCCCAGATCAGCTGCTCCATTATCTTATCCAGGATTGATGTCAGGCTGATAGGCGTATAATTACCCAGGTCATCCCATTTTCCCCTTTTGAAAAATTGGCACAATATTAACTTTCGTCTGGAACTTCCCCAGTGTTCCAAGACCTATTGCAATCATGGTCCAGGGAGAGCCTCAGACAGCCCTTTAAAGCTCTTGGATGCAAGTTATCTGGACATGCTGATTTAAAAATGTCTAACTTTACTAGGTTCTATTTAACATTCTCCAGAGATACTAGTGGAATGGAAAGAGTATTATCATTACTATATGATCAGATTGTATCATCTGTTTTTCCCCAAATACAGAACAGAAATATTTATTGAACACTTCTGCCTTTTCACTGTTGTTATTGCTCATGTTATCATTTCCATCTAGTTATGGACCAATACCATTATCAGGATTCTTTTTGTTTTGCTCTCTCTCCTCCCCCCCACTCCCCCATATCTATCTATCTATCTATCTATCTATCTATCTATCTATCTATCTATCTATCTATCTATCTATCTATCTATCTATCTAAACTCTTCTTATTGTCCTTACCTCTGTTGACAGTAGAGGTCACCTTGTGTCCCTTGGCTTCCCTTATCAATTTTCTACAATTCCTAACTTCTCATTTATATTATCTACTGTGTCAATTTCCCCTTTCTTCCATTTTTAAAATTTTTTTTACAGCTGCCTTCACTTCCTCTCTAAAGGATGTCAGATTTTTAACCAGTAAAACCTTCTTCCTCAATTGTGGTTTTTTGAGCATTTAGTAAGGTGTTCTTCAGTGATTCCCAATTATCATTCAAATTTTTTTGATTGAATTCTTCTTCCAGGCTGATTTGGCTCAAAATTGTTTTCAGCTTTGTGAAATTAGCCCTTTTAAAGCATAATGTGTATATATATGACTGGTCTGAACTTTAGTTTGGAGATAAAGGAAGTGGGAGGGGACTGAAACACCAACATATTTTCAGGTTTTCAAAAAAAATGGTTTTTGTTTTTAATTGAGAAACTTATTATTTTTTTTTTTTTGGTATTTTCCACTTTTTAAGACTTTTCAAGCAACTCTACTAGTGACCATGTAGCAAGCATTTGTCTGCCATGCATATAGCATGATTAGAAAGGTAAGTTGTCTGGTTTGTCTTAGGTCTTGTTTAAGGTATATACAGGATGGGTGAAATCCTAGTTCCAACATTCCCATTGTCTTCAGAATTTCACCCTATATCTCTAGCCATTACTAGTCGTATCAAAGCATTTTGTGTTAAAATGTGTACATTAAATCCAGGTAATTTATGGTGAACAATGTTTTGCAATTCATGATGAATAAAAGTGGATCACTATACTTTTTACACTCTTACAAAGTGTGTGCACCGTTTCAGTCCTTGCATAAAAAATCAAATGTATACCGTCCGTCATTAGACAATATGTAAACAGTGCCCAGGAGACAACTAGCGATTTTTCTGAAGCAGGAATAGCAAGGTAGCAGCTCGCCAGTCTGATTTACTTTACAAGCAGCATATTGTTGAAGGGAGTTGACAGGTTTTTGATTCATAGCCATACAGATTAATGGGGGCTTTTTTGATTTTGGTAAATGCAGAATACTGGAAATTTATTGTCCTTTTGTTCTCAGGAATAGATGTGACTGAAAAAGAAACTCCCAGTACGGTATGAAAGAGTAGCAGAGGCTAATACATTTTAAATATCAGGCTGGTAAAATTTTGTTCAAGTGACATTTGAATGAAAATGTTTGTTCCGAAGGAGTAAAGGAATTATCAGGAATTTAAATTCATTCTTTTGTGTCACAGTTACTGGGTGAACTATACCTCTGACCCCTTCATTGAATGTGCACCCCTTTCTCCGATCTCAGGCCATCACCTGTGCTCAGGGGGGATTCAAGTGATTCTCCCACTCTCAGACCATATCCTGGGTTGCAATCCTCTGGTATTAACTGCAGTTAGCTCAGCAGGTCTGACTTAAGCTCAAACTCTGCAGCAATGCCAGTGGTAATCAGTGACCAAACAGCGTCCTCAAAGCAAAGTAATATTCATTTGGAATGAAAACATTTCAAAGAAAACATACATCTTTAAACCAATAAACCAGCCTACACACATGCCTGCTTGCTAAGTATCTAGTCTTTTTCCCTATGGAGAGTCTGGAAGGACTAATTCATTAGAGATTCTTCTGTAGCGCCTCTCTCTGTGACAGCTTGCCTCTCTGTCAGACCTCAGGGACAGCTCCCTGGGTAGCCCATAGCCACTCAATGCCTTTGGGAATAGCAGATCTAAGGGTATGTCTACACTGCAGTAAAACACCCATGGCTGGCCTGTGTCAGCTGACTCGGGCCCATGGGACTCGGGCTCTGGGGCTATAAAATTGCATTGTAGACATTCATGTCAGGCTGGAGACCAGGCTCTGGGACCCCTCCCTCCTTACAGGATCTGGGAGCCCAGGCTCCAGCCACAGCTCAAACATCTACACTACAGTTTTACAGCCCCACGAGCCCGAATCAGCTGACAAAGGCCAGCCACAGGTGTTTTATTGCACTGTAGACATACCCTAAGAGTTCTGGGAGTGTTCAGTAGAACAGGAGCTGAGCCGACCAGAGGGATGCTCAGAGGACTCGGGGGTTGACGTGTGCCTATCATAGGGTTACCATATTTGAACATTCAAAAAAGAGGACACTCCAGGGAGGGGGGGGTATTTGCACCAGTATCTACCAACTCGTGTTGTATTAATGTGTTATTTTACTGTTATATATGCTGTGCGCTACATGTCGTCTATATTGAATATATATAAGAAAAAGTGATATGGCCTCAAAAGTGAAGTTTAATTATTTAAAGTTTACTGTACTTCTTTATATGTAGTGAGTCCTTTCCTTTCACCAGTTTGTCAGTTTTCTTTCTCCTCATGTGCCCACACATACTTCTCTGTAGATCGCATTTTTCTCAGCAGTGGTTGATTTCTCTTTAAGAAGGCATGAAAGTCTTTACAAGAAGTTTGTCTGAAGGTTGTCCTGCCCCATTGGACCCCTTCCCCAAATCCCTGCCCCGGCCCCGCCTCCTCCCCTGAGTGCGCCACGTTCCCCCTTCTTCCCCCTCCCTACCAGCCGCGCAAAACAGCTGTTTCGTGGCGCAAGCGTGGGAAAAAGCAGGCACTCTCTCGAGTGATCAACATTCACTTTCTTTCTAAAATGATCAACATTCACTCTCTTTCTTGAATGATCAACTCTTCTTTGGGGAAAAATAATAATGGCAAAATCCCCGACGTTTTTAGATATTTAAAGATTCCTCCCGGATGGTGATTTAAGAACCAAAAAGCCGGACATGTCCGGGAAAATATGGACGTATGGTAACCCTAGCCTATCACTATCCTGTGCAGAGCAAGCAAAGCCTGCCAAGGCCTGGAAGGTAATGCTTGTGTTGCCAGGGAGCTGACCCATAGCAAGCATAGATAAGACTTCCTTGTACTAAGGAGAGGTGGGACAAGGTGCCTCACAACACTGGGTATCCCAGAGAAATGTCACACGTTCCTTTTCTTTGACAAGTCAAAATCAAATAACTGTTTCTGAAACAAGGCCTTCTAATGTTGTGTGGGAGCAGAGAGATGTGGTGGTGAGGGTTGTGACGGGTTGGATCACAGAAACCCCCCTGCGAGCTGCCACCTGATGTGCCAAGACTACCTCTGCTCCTGTTTTCCCTGCCAGCTCAGGACTCCAGCACCCTGTCTTGCTGAGCCAGCCACTCCCGTCTGGCTCCAACACAGACACAGGGTCCGAATTAATTGCCCCAAAGCTGCAGGTTTACCTGAAAACAGCTCACAGAAGTGTGCTTGTCTTTAGCACTCAGATGCCCAACTCCCAATAGGGTCTAAACCCAAATAAATCCGTTTTACCCTGCATAAAGCTTATGCAGGGTAAACTCATAAATTGTTCGCCCTCTATAACACTGATAGAGAGAGATGCACAGTTGTTTGCTCCCCCAGGTATTAATACATACTCTGAGTTATTTAATAAGTAAAAAGTGATTTTATTAAATACAGAAAGTAGGATTTAAGTGGTTCCAAGTAGTAAGAGACAGAACAAAGTAAGTCACCAAGCAAAATAAAATAAAATGCGCAAATCTATGTCTAATCAAACTAAATACAGATAATCTCACCCTCAGAGATGCTTCAGTAAGTTTTTCTCAGACTGGACCCCTTCCAGGCCTGGGCACAATTCTTTCCCCTGGTACAGCTCTTGTTCTAGCTCAGGTGGTAGCTAGGGGATTCTTCATGATGGCTCTCTCTCTCCCTCTTTGTTCTGTTCCACCCCTTTATATATCTTTTGCATAAGGTGGGAACCCTTTGTCCCTCTGGGTTTCCACCCTCCCTCACTGGAAACGCACCAGGTTAAAGATGGATTCCAGTTCAGGTGACATGATCACATGTCACTGCAAGACTTCATTGCCCACTTGCCAGCACACACATATACAGGAAGACTTACAGGTAAACACAGCCATCTGCAGACAATGGTCCTGGTTAATGGGAGTCATCAAGATTCCAAACCACCATTAATGGCCCACACTTTGCATAATTACAATAGGCCCTCAGAGTTATATTTAATATTTCTGGTTTTAGATACAAGAGTGGTACATTTATACAAATAGGATGATCACACTCAGTAGATTATAAGCTTTGTAATGATATCTTACAAGAGACGTTTTGCATGAAGCATATCCCAGTTACATTATATTCACTTATCATATTTTTATAAAACCACATAGCCTGCACAATGTCACAGGGGTTGAAACCCTGGCCCCATTGAAGTCAATTGACTTCAGTGGGGCCAGGATCTCACCCAAGATCTCTTCTATTTCTGCTGCAAATTAGGAAAACATCCTTTTATAGGACAGCATTTAAGCATGCAATTCCCTTCTGTGCAAATAAATGGGACATACTTAAAGGTAACCACATGCTTAAGTACTGTCCTGAATCTTGGTCTGTGGGTCTAATTCTAATCATATTGATGTCAATGGCAAAACTGCCATCGACTTTCTGGAGAACAGGGTCAAGCTCTTATGCAACAACCTCCCCAGTTTGGACGATGTTATTGACTTCACTCAATATTTATGTCTCATTTGGAAACCTAACTTTTAAAATCTGAATTCCTTGTATCATGTCTATGATGTGTTTGGGTGTGCATGCATATGCGAACTGTGTGGTTGCCTTTATTGTTTATTAAAAAAAGGTTTTATTGGGCATTGCTTATACAGCATTTTGTGATCTTCTTGATGAAAGATGCTTTATAAACTGGATTGGATTCAGTAAATCTAACAACTTGCCAACAACTTATTTCTGTTTGACTTCAGTGACCTAGCAACAGAACAGCAGCCAGCTAATGAGCACAGCGTTCCTTACGGCATGCTTTGGCACTACTTTCATTACTGAAATGGAATTTATGGCTTTCTATCGAGAATGCATTTTTTTGTAGGAAATTGGAGCCACAAAATGAAGAGTCATGGAAGTTTAAGAATTCCAAGACACTGGACAGATGTGCAATGATTAGCACTGTACTCTGGCTCACCTTTGTTTAGATAAATAACTGAACCTGCGCCATCAGCAAGACATGCTGTTTACAGGCTTGGAAAGAAATTTGGCTCCGAGTCCTCTAATTGGAAGTCGGAGATGGTGAAAAAACAACTTTATTCTCTTTTCTTATTTTAAATGTCATGTGGGCTCAGTGTTGGATGTCTTCAAATGAGGTTTAGAACATGAATATTTTTTGCAGAAGAAAACACATAAGAATAAATCCTACCTTGCCACCCTGTGAGAATGAATATGTAGCAAATAAGCAATATATATATAGAACAAACATGGCTTTGCTCTCTCTCTCTCTCTCTAATCATTTAATTATATATATAAATGAAGTTATTTACTTTTTTCCCAAAATGTCACACCTGTTGTTATAAATTTGATTTATTGAAATCCAAATCAATTTTACCTGTGCATTTAAACAAAATCACTTTCTTAGTATAGGTCAATAAATTAAACAGAGCTGTAAAAAGAGGAGGGAAGGGAGATAGCATATAAATCTGACAGCACATAAGAATATGAAAACCAGGTCTGAGCAGACAATATTAGTCACACACTTTTATTTAATCATATCATTATTTTCTGACAATCTAATCAAAAATTGTATCAATATTTGCTTGTATTAAACCCCATTTAAAAACAGGAAAATATGGTCCAATACCATAAATAGAAGGGGGGGGGGGACCAAAATTCCAGTTTTATCCATATTATCTTCAAGAAGGTGATATACATCCACTTTATGGAGGTACCTAGTGAATCTAATTGATGGCTCTTTAAGGTAGGCAGAGTACGTACTTCTCAGCATTATTGGAGTCACATACTTACATTGTGCTCTAAACTTGCTTTGATCAAGTTCACATACCAGTTTTGCCTGCCACTTTTAGACATCATTAAGCTAAATTTAATCAAACTGTTTGTGGTAAGCCGTCCTGCTGATTGGTGATGTCAGTTGAACTATGTCACAGAATAGAACTATGGCTATTTTACATGACATTTCCATGGAACTAATATTGATAGTTCAGCATCAAGATTTAAGATATATTGTGTATACATGAAAAATACCATTCTTGAGGCCTGGTTATGTTTGGTGTTGGCAAAGACCCCAATATTATATATTTCCCCACAGAACAACATTGAGGCTTCCCAAAAAGTCTGAGAACCCATAATAACAGCCATGCTGGGTTAGACCAATGGTCCGTCTAGCCCAGTATCCTGTCTTCTGACAGGAGGCCAATATCAGTGCTTCAGAAGGAATTAACAGAACAGGCAATCATTAGGTGATCCATCATTCCCTGTCATCCCTTCCCAGCTTCTGGCAAGCAGAGGGTAGGGACACTCGGAGCATGGGGTTGCATCCCTGACCCTCCTGGTTAATAGCCACTGATGGATCTATCCTCCATAAATGTATCTAGTTCTGTTTTGAACCCTGTTATAGTTTTGGCCTTCACAGCTTCCCTGGCAATGAGTTTCACAAGTTGATTGTGTGTTGGGTGAAGAAGTACTTCCTTTTGGTTGTTTGAAACCTGCTGCCTATTAATTTCATTGGGTGACCCCTAGTTCTTGTGTTATGTGAAGGAATAAATAACATTTCCTTATTCTTTCTCCACACCAATCAAGATTTTACAGACCTCTATCATATCTCCTATTAGTCGGCTCTTTTCCAAGCTGAAAAGTCCCAGTCTTTTTAGTCTCTCCTCATGTAGGCTCTTCCATACCCCTAATCATTTTTGTTGCTCTTCTCTGACCTTTTCCAGTTCTAATACATATTTTTGAGATGGGGTGACCAGATCTGCATGCAGTAGAGGTCTGGTTGAGAATTTTCTGATGAATTTTTTTTCAATGGAAAATTGGGTTTTCGATCTTAGTGAGACTTTGTCTTCCTGAAGGAGTTTTGTAGTTAATTTCTTTTTAACACACCTTTTGAAATTGATTAGATTAATCTTTATCGATGGATATGCAGCCAGTTTCCTTCATGTGAAAATACTGAGTTCTGCAGTAGCTCTGCAAAGTAATTAATCATTTTGTCATTTTTGTAATGTCCTCTGTAAGTTAGGAGGCCAAGAAACACAATTTCTACTCACGCATCATAAAACTCCCTGTGTCCATAAAAACACCAGGAGAAAACAACACTTCAAATAGCTGAGATGGAGAGAATCAGATAATAATACATTTCAGTAATGGACAGCCAAATAGCATGTCAGAAAGCTTTCAAAATCACAGGGTCAATGTAGCTATGTTGATTTTTAACAGCTGAGGATCTGGCCTGTGGCATGTGTTTGGAGAATGAGTAATATAGTGCATGCATTTTCAGTCTTATCAAGGGCTTCACCTTAACAGCAACCAAAAAAGGATTTCTTTCCTGATAAAAATGTTAATAACGAGAGCCAAGCAGCATTTTGTTTTAGAGAAAACAGTAATGCACAACTAGACTGAATTACTAACTGCAATTGCTGGTCAGAACAATGACCTTCATTCGTATCTTTCAAAATCCATTTATCAGTGGAAATCTGACTTTCAAGAAATCAAGTCTTTTACTACACCAGCTGATTCTCAGGTCTCTGACTGCTTCAGTTTCCTTGTCCCAGGGGGATCTTCCTGATCTTTACTCAGTCAAAATTCTCATTTTGCTTTCCAATAAACTGGTCAATGAGTTAGTGTGAACACAGTACATATGTTGTGGTCCCAGGTACCAGGAAGATTCTTTAGATCCGGGATAGTCAATAGGCAGATCGCGGGCCAAATTGGACTGCCAAATGCTTTTGAACAGACCCCAAAATCTTTTTATTTACTTATTATCATTATTTTTTTTATTATATTCTCTGGAGTCTGGGCCTTAACTATATGTCGACCAAGAAATTTGGACCTTGACAAAAAATAATTGATTACCCCTGTTTTAGATAATAACAGGAACCTGCTGCTCCTTATATTATTCAATCTCATTGAAATCAATGGAAAGACTTCTTCAGAAGAGGGAAATTGCCTCAGTATGGTGATGTGGTCCCAGCTCATTTCGTTCTGATGATTATAGGCTCAATCCAATTCCCACTGAGGTCACGGGGAGTCTTTCCATTGACTGCAATGACAGTTGGAACTAGATCGATGAGAGGAATATGCAGAGGAAGAGAGAGGAGTCCCACTTTTGCAGGTAAGGTGTCCAGGATAGTAAATGCTGCCTTGGCTGCATTTATCTTTTCAGATAGCTGTAAAAGAGGACTTGGTCTAGAAACCATGGCAAAGCTTATGATACGCGTATGATACTGAACTGCTGTCTACACCATTCACTGTTACTCAAGATTTTGGTATGTATCCCAAATAAAAACAAAGCGTGTTCTTTCAGTTTTAGATCATGTTGTCCCAAACTGCATAAATCGTCTGTGTATGTGAAATCTAGATACCCACAGCTACTGGGTACTGAGCACTCTTGCACTACAGATGGGCCTTATTTGTCCATGCAGGATTTGGCAGGGAGTGCAGGAGCTCATTAGGATTATATATATATATATATATATATATATATATATATATATATATATATAATATATATATATAATTTTTAAAAGCCAAGGATTTTTGTAGCAGTTTGGTTCACTTCTAAACAATTCATCAGCCAGGTATAGAAGTTAATTATTCCTTTTTTGCGTTACTTTTAGAGTCTTGCATATTTCTGAAATTCAAGAAGATCAAAGAAGCACTTAGGACCGTCACACTAAGTATCCCTTCTGTGTACATATTACAAAGGCTCCCTTGTGTTATTAAGCACAGCAGGTTCACTTGCAGTTCTTGCTGAACCTCTGATCTGTGAGATATTGCACAGGTTGTTGTGAGTTCATGTTATGACATTCTTTGAGTAGAGGTCTGGTTGAGAATTTTCTGATGAATTTTTTTTCAATGGAAAATTGGGTTTTCGATTAAATGAAAATTTTCAAGGAATATAGCCTTGAAAATTTGGATTTTTCACTGGAAAACCCCAAATGTGAAAATTTTCCTCTGAAAACCTGAAGTGTTTTGATTTTTGACAGTTTTTGGTTGAATTTTCCAGCAATTTGGGGGGAAAAGGCAAAGTTTGCCACTGAATTTTGATGAAAATGTGTTTTATTTTCATCAAGATGTTCCATCGAGAAAAATACTAATTTCTGACCAGCTCTATGAGATGTGGCCTCTCGCTACATTAATGATGGATACCTGGAAATGGATGAATATAATATCCATCTAAGGCCATGTACACACTTTCAATTAGAATGTTATAGAATGCTGACAGCTGTAGAATTATGACACCTCCTTGATACTGTGATTCTTTTAATACTTCAGGTGCCAGATTTTGGGAGATGGGGACTTCCTGCAGTCTTCACTCAGGAGAAACTCCTATTTAAAACAGTGCTTTTCCTGAATGAACACTACATCACTGAGCTCATGGAAACCTGGGAAACTGAGAGGAAACCATTGATATAACATTTTCTGATAGGTAAACCACCCTGTTACACGATGTGAAAGGCAGGTGTGCTAAACAGTTACCGCTGTTTAGAAACAGAACTTAATAATGAACCAAGCTAATTTCACAGCAGATCCACTACTTTTTCACATTCTGAGGCAGCTAAATATTATCCACTGTATTTGATTCACACTTAAATGTACAACTACCTAGCAATCGTCATGAAGGAAATTGTTCAGTGCTTAAAAAGATCAGTAGCAGCCTGCTTGCCTCTCATTATGTATAATGAGATCATAATTATGCAATGTTGATTAGAAATGTCAGCCAGGTTCTGAAAATAAGTTTTACCACTAAAGTACCTCTGTTAATAATCAACTTAAGTGTCAGTTATTTTGATAAATTGATTTTCAGGAATGTAGTTGGCCTAAAGAATGTAAAGGTCATCAAGAATACATCCCAGGCTGTTATACTTAGAATTAGAGATGTAATATGATGTTCAGGGCAGCAAGTACTATAGTATTGTATTTTCTGTGTATGAACCCTAACTTGTCAGATCCCCTTGCAAAATCATGTCAAATTAATGTTTGCTATTTAGAAATGCATGTATCAAAAAAGGAGTTGGCATCAAGAAAAGAAGTCTATATTCTGAACTGGGAATTTACTGCTAAGGGATTGTATGGGGAGATAATGCAGTTTCTGAGGCCTGGTTAGGTCCTTTTTGTGCCATTCCCTCATATGGGACTTAAAGCTACCATGAAGAGGAGCAGGAATAATCCAGAGGAGGGGAGATCAGCAACTTCTGTTCTCCCTGTCTCATAAAACAAGACTAAAGGGACATTCAGTAAAATTAAATGGTGAGAAATTCAGAAGTGAGAGAAGGAAATACTTTTTGTGTGTGTGTGTGCGCATTGTAGAATTAAGCTGTGGAACTCATTGCCTCACTGTGTCATTAAGTCCAAGAACCTAACACGATTGAAAAAGGGATTGGCTGTTTATCTGGATACCAAGAATACCCAGTAGTTATAATGAATGACAACGGACATTCTGGAAGAAATACTAAATCTCGTGCTTCAGGGCGTAAACCAATCTCTAACTATTAGCAATCAGGACATGACCTATATAGGGGGAAACTGTCCCACATCTGCCTATCATGGGGTTTTTGCATTTTCCTTACAAGATCTGGAACCGGCCACTAACAGAGATGGGATACGGGTTAGATAGACTTTGGGTCTGGTCCAGTGTCACAATGCGTCTTATGTCGGAGAACCTCCCTTACCCCCAGTAGCATGAAGAGTCACTGCCCCCTCATTATTATTATTATTATTATTATTTTATTTATTTGTATTACCATAACACCTGGGGCCCTAGTCATGGACCAGGATCCCATGGTGGTAGGTGTTGTCCAAACACAGAACAAAGACAGTCCCTGCCCCAAGGAGCTTACAATCTAAGTATCGGACAAGAGACAATAGCTGGATACAGACGGATAAAAAGATGGGAGAGTATAAGGAAACAATGAGACAGTACTGGTCAGCATGATCGGCTGTGGTCTCAGCACACCAGTAGCCTAACTGTTGTCAAGTTTTTATAGACATCACAGTCAATGAGAGTTCTGCGCATCTGGCACATTCTGGGGTGGGAAGGGCAGGGGAACAAGCTAATACAGTAATCCAGAAGGGAAGATACGTTTGCTTTAGACTTACACAGTTTAGCTTGCAAAAAACCCACAAGTATTTGATTTAGGAGGCTAGGACCCAATCCTGAAAGGTACTGAGCATTCTGACCCTGATCCAGCAAGGCATGTGCGTAGATTTAAGCATCTGAGTAGTTTATTCCATTCTCCATCACTACCAGCTGGTTTCTTCACTGGTATGTGCCTATACTGCTGCCTACAAGGAGATGGTGCTATCAGTCTTGCCCTATCCTGAAGAGGAAAGGAGATGACTGTGCATTTGGAAAGCCGTCTGCATAGCTTGAAGCATCTGAACAGCCTCTCTGATGCACCTTTGAACTTTTTCCTCCTTCATTTGTTTGTCTTGAAGATAAAACTTCACAGCAGTGTTTGTAGTGAAGTCTAATGAGGACCAGTGTTTGCATAACAAGACAAAGCTTCCCCTGCAGCCATCCAAACTTCATTAAATTTAATTTATATTCTGGCTAATCTTTGAAAGTGTATAAAATGTGCAGCCAAAGTTTGTTTTTACATAGTTTGGAATAATATAGTGTTTGTTTTAAATGGTCAGTTGCAACTGATAGTTGTTTTAAATGCAACATAATGATATATTGTGATGAACTCTGGGTCGCCTAGGGGATGCATTTGTGTCATTGACTTCCATTGCGTTAGCATTCTCCTAGGTCAATTATACATTTAAGGAGGAAAACAGAAGAGTGATTACTTCTTAGCTTACCAGACATTTTACTTCAGCACGTCTGCAAAACATTCTAGAGTCCATATCTCTAAAATCCACAAGCTTTCAAAAACCAGATTAAGCCACTTAATTTAAATTTAATTCCACAGGAGGTTGAATGACAGGTTACTTCTGGGTAAGCAGTGCTGGCAGTCCACAAGCAATAGAAAAGATCACTCAGTCTCGGCCCTTAGTATCGCTCTAATAGAGGACTGTAAAGATTGTATCCATTAGTATGTATTCAGAAATGCTATCAAGAAACTTGGAGGCTTATTGTAGTTGTGCCATACAAAATAGAAACAGAGAAATAACACCATATGTTTAAATGTGATTTCACACCAGCCTATAAGAAACACATGTTTTCCCTACATCCAGAACTTTCTCATGTAGTGAACAGCTCAAGAAATTTCAGACCATATAGAAGTGTTAATATTTAAGTGTCCCTGTTTCTAGTACATTCTAAGCGCCCTATTAATCTTTCTGTAGTTAAAATATCTCATTTATTTAATCAGTCATCTTTTCAGAGTTCTTTGAAATGTGGGAAATGAATTATAACATTTAATCTTGTGTGTATGACTAGCTGAGATATAGGCCCTTCAGTCGGTTTACTTTAGAGTGACAGATGCTTGGAAACACTCTATGGCATGTCATGAAAGTTATGATCATGGTTGTTTATATATATAGCTCCAGAAGTATGTCATGTGCTTTCCACACAAAAACATAAGTTGTCCATGATTTTCAAAAGGGACTGATGATTTTGAGTTGCCCAGTGTTTGGGTGCACAATGTTAGAGCCCTGATTTTCAGACGGTGAGTGCTCATCGCTTTCCAAAAATCAGGCCCTTTTAAAGTGTCTCAAGTAGAAGCCAAGAAGCTGAGGCACCAATAATCACTAGTCACTTTTGAAAATCTTGTCTAAGGGACCCTGCCTTAGAATTGACTGAATAAAGATCCAAAATACTCTTGCTTTACAAAATAGTACCAGGTCTTTTTCAACAGGTATCTTCTCGTCCAAACTTCCATGCCCTCCATGATTTTTTTTTTTATTTTTTTTTTGGTAATTGAGGCGCTGTCCACAAACTTCCCCACTTCTCTCCAAACACTCACCTTTTAAAAGCGCAGTTGTCCAGCGTAAATAAGAGACACAGAAAGCCCTGACTGCGGCAGAGAAGAGGGACAGGATGCTCAGAGCTTTTTGGAGCCTAAGAACTTTACTTTTCCACTTAGAGATCAGTATGCATCTAGGATGGAAAAAGGCCTTTCATTCTGAAGGTTACCATGCACCGTTTGTGCTAGTATGGATCATTTCAAATCTCTCTGTATACCCAGGAATAGAAATCACCAGTTTATTAATCAGTTTTTTGAATTAATGGCTTTTTAAATTTATTTTTGAGATCGCTTCTCAAATAGAACTTTTAAACCCTTTATAAATGTTGTTTTTAAAGGCCATATCTCCTTTAAACAGCATTTTTATTTTACTTTATTTTATTCTATTTTTGTCTTTCAGGAAAAAATGCTGTAAGGGTTATAAATTTGTTCTTGGACAATGCATCCCCGAAGGTATGTGATTTCATTGTTCTTACCCTTCACATCCCAGTGCCATTAGCCATTTCTCATTTCTTCTGTTTTCTGTGCTGTTAATTTGGGAGAAAATACTGAGTTAACCATAGGCTTGGTTTTCCCTGGTGTGGGATTCGTTACCAGAAATAGCAATACAATAAAATTATGTGTCTTCAAAATATTTTAACTAGGAAGTCAGGTCTTGGCTCTCCCTACATACATCTGGTTGTATAGATCTTGTGATATGAATTAGTGTACACACAGGGCCATATTCTGCCCTTGGATGTGTGTTGAGAGCCACTTCACCCAGGAGTATTAGTCAGTGCAGCTAGGCCAGCAGCTAATTATTCCTTCTCTCTCAACAGCAGCAGTGCGGAGGCTGGGAGAGGATAGTGCCTCGGAGGGGTGTCTCCCCAGGGTACTCGTGGGGTGGTGCAGCTTAGACATTGCCTCTTACACAGGGCTGTCCCTAAAGGCAATGAGAATTATTCTGCGTAGCTCATGCTGTGGTGAAAGGGAGTGTTCTCTTACAGGCATTAGTGAGTGATGCTAAACCATATTTTGTAAATACAGGTTTTGAATCTCCTGAGTTCAAAGGTCTTGGAACATCTGGATCATCTTTTAGAAAAGAATGAGATGCATTTGCAAGTGAATCTGTAGCTCATGGACACAACACACAATGCTACTGGATGACAGGCATGAATTTTAAGGGCCTGATCTGAAGCCCATTGACATCACCAGGAGTCTCTCCAGTGACTTCAGTAGGCTTTGGATCAGTCCCTAAAACAGTTATTCACAAAACTGCGTCACACAAGATGTCTCCTCCTCTCACTGACTTTCCTGATGCAGGATCAAGCCATATATGCAGAGCTAAGACTGACTGCAAAGCTGCAAAATCCTCTTGCTATAGGCAAACTCTTTAAGCTGAAAATAAAAAGGCTGTGCTGGGTAACACATCTGTACAAGGACAATGCCATACTGGGACCATGGAGTTGGTCAGTGAGCTTCCTTAGTATGAGATGTAAACATTTTGAAGGGAATAGAGGCAGGGTAATGTCGTTCTTGAGAAACCCAGTGAACTGCTTGTTCTTTGGCTTATAAATTCTGGCCAACAAGTTCCTTCCAGTTGTGGATCTTACTGCCATTTGCCCCTGGGTGAGTGAGCTGTTTGTTATCAGATAACAAAAAATAGCCACCTCCTAAAAATATTGATCCTCATACTGTCAATGTGGTGAGAAATTCAAAGTGCTCCCAGCACAAAACCCAGCAGAGCTGCTGCAACAATGGGTGATGTTTGAATGAGATCAGTTCAACTTGGTCTGGTCTGCTTATGTTCATGGTTTTTATTTTGGGCTTTGCCTTTGTGTTTGTGTAGGGAGCTCATAGCAGGACTGGTGAGCTACAGTGTGAGAGACTGAGACTGAGTAGAAGCATGGTGTTGGATTGAAGAAATTTTTGGTTTTGTAGAATATAGGGAGACGGAAACAGAGACCATATAGAATGGAAAGAACTCAGGCTCTCTGCAAATCCATCCTCTGGCTTTCTTAGGATGGTGTCTCCAGTAAAATATCCGGTGTTTATAGTGATTATTGACTAAGCATCACAGAGATTGTGGGAGAAGAAACAGGGGTATGGATAACAAAAAAGCCACAACAAAAGAGAATTGGTGTTTCTAGTTTTGACCTATTCCGATTTAGGTGAACCTGAAAGTAGCTTTTAATTGTGACTCCATTGACTTTAGTTAAGCTCTCCCTGGGCTCTGGATCTTAACAAGCTTGGAGAATTTCTTCCTTTAAATTCACTTGTTTGCTGGCTGTGGTTTCTCTACCTCCAGCTCAGCCCTCTTTGTATCCTCCGTTAGCCCCCTCTCAACCTGACCTGAGTTTCACCTTGAATTTCACAGACCAAAGGAACAGCGGAAACAGCTGAAACTGTCTGGGGCAATAGCGTATAAACTAGAAACACTATGATTCGGAGAAACACTCTTTTAACTTACTCTGTTAAAATGTAACCGCTCCCCGCACATCGTTCCATCGTAATCTTGGCAGTATGAGTGTGCTTGAAATGCATATCTCATCACAGGCACATAAGTATATTACAGATGTCTCAGGTTGTTAGTTTCCTTATTAAAGTATATCTTTGCCTTTTAGCCATTACTGGCAAATCACAACACCAAGAAAGCAATTGTAGTACCGTCTTCCTGTGCAACTAGCAGTGAGTACAAGGAAGGGCTTGGGAGCTCAGGCAGACCCTGCTCCATCTACTCTATTATGTATGCAGCAGAAAGACTTGGTTCTCCTTCTGGGGCAGGTGTTTTTTAAATAGTCTCTCCTCCCTAAGGCAATGGCATTGTCATTGATCTTCAACCTCCTTCCTGTCGTTTCCATCCATTCTCCCTTCCCTGTTCTACCCTCTGATTCCCACATATCCAGATAGAAGGCAATGCAGTCCAGTGGTATGAGAGTGGGTTCTATACATATCTAAGCCTCGGACAAGTTATCGTACATCTCTGTGCTTCAGCTTCCCCATCTGTAGAATGGGGATAATAATATTTAGAAAAGCAATTTGAGACTGAGTGCTAAGTACTATTTTTATTACTACAGTTGCCTCTCTGACATCTCCCTTCTGCCCCACTTTCTCAAACCAAACGTGTCAAAAATAGAACTTTTCATCTTTTCTCCAGAACTTCCTCTCTCTCTGTCTTACTATTCATGGTTGACAATTCCATTCTCTCTTCCTTCTCTGGGCTCAGCTAAAGCAAAGCACACATGCTTGTAGCCTGGATCAAAGACTGTGTTCAGTCTTAGACTCAATTCCGAAGCTCCTTAAGGGTCCTTAAAGAGGTTGTGTGTATGGGGGGGAATTAGCTATGAGAGTGAGCTTCACCATCATGGCTTTTCCTAACCCTGACCACACTGGGCAAGAGAGAGGGACCCCGATGACATTGCCCCCTCCTCTGTCTCCAGACTCCAGCTGAATCCCAAACACCACCTGGGATGAAATGGGATTGGACTTTAACAACAACAAGCTCCAGCCCATTTCAACTAAATTCTTCTATTTTCCCCGAAAGGACAGGTGTTACTATCTTTGATACCATCTAAGAGACTGTCAAACAAGGGGGGGGAGGGGGCTCATGTGGGGATACTGCCCAGGAGGCATCTGAAGCAGAGAACCCATAAGGACGCTATTTGAAGAAGAGGTTACTCACCTTGTGCAGTAACTGGTTCTTCAAGATGTGTGTCCCTACGGATGCTCCACTACCTGCCCTCCTCTCTGCTTCAGACCATTCTTTGTTGGACATTTGGGTAGAGAAGGAACTGAGTGCCGTTCACCCATGCAGCTCTATATACTTTGGTGTGCACCATGAGGTCGTATAGCACATGCATGGGCCGAACAGACACTGCCAACAGAAAATCTCCGATTAAGGGTTTGAGAGGCACACGCACACCTGAAGTGGAGCACCATAGGAACACACATCTTGAAGAACCACAGTTACTGCACAAGATGAGTAATCTCTTCTCTTCAAACACAGCACTGAGTTGGTTTATAGTTAAAATAAAACAAATGTATTAACAAGAGGACATAGGTTAAGTGATGCCGAGTAAAAGGAATAAAGTTAGAAAGGGAAACCAGCAAATAAAAGTGAAAACGCATATAAAAGTCTACAACTAAATTTAGTAAGGTACAGGCTTTGTTCAAGATGCTTTCTCTCACCGGTCTTCCTTCTTCTCAGCCATGGATGATTTTCCCTGAGTCAGGACCTTCCACAGCAGTACAAGATGCTGGCTTCCCTTGTCTTCCTAGGTGAAAGGACTTTGCCTAAGCAGATTTCTCATCTATATTCAGTTTGCAGAGACTTCAACTCCTCCACCTGGCTGAAGGACCCATCTTTCTCAGCTTGCAAGAGCTCTGTTGCCTTGTGTCCATCTAGTGATGGATGCCAAAGATGGCTTCCGTCTTTGCTTATGTCTTCCAAAGTTTAATGACGTCGTTTCAAGAGGCAGGATGACCTCATTCTGTTTTCCCCTTTCTGTGAGCTTCCCATCACCCTGTATGTAAATAGGGCGTCCATTGTTTTGATTCCACCATGCTTAATTGATATAGGAGACAGGTATATAGCTGTGACGTTCCCCCCTATCTGAGAGAGACCTCTTTCTCCTTTTGTTTAGACACAGACTGTAAAGACTAATATCAATAGAAATCCATAATTCCTTACATAGTGTTAACACATACATTTTACGATGGTATTAATCACCAATGTGTCATTTGTTGGTCGGAGAAGCAAATACGCATTCCTTCATCTAGGGCAGACCTGTTTACCAACTCCCCCTGACGTGCCTGGCTTAAGCAAATTTTAGTCATCATTCCTGCCTATATCCATAACTCTTAATACACACCCCATATATACATCATGCAATAATATTAATGATCAGTTTCCAATGACATATTATGTGATACCTTTTAGATACAGATAATAAACATAGTGAGTTGGGGCACAATGAATTGATCAGGCCCGCTAAAACACATTACCTGATATGCCACAACTCCCCTTCCTATTTCTCCGCCTCTCCCCCTTTAAGAGAGCTTCTCCCCTCCCCGCCTCCTGGCTTGCATATACTGGTTCAAGCGGGGGTTTTCCAGAGGCTAGCTAACAAAGAAAGGGCTTTTGGTATAAAAGGATGAGCTTGAACTGGCAAAGGGCCTTCCTTTGATTCAGGAAGCGGACAGGGTCCTCTGTCCAAGGGGGGTCCCAACCCTTGACGAAGGGTTGGAAGGACTTTGGCTTACTGGGACCCCATAGGATGGATGGGTGGCCTCTGGGTAAGCTTTTCCCATGTATATAGGAACTTTCATTGATTTTTATGTTTTTTCTGTAATGCTTTTACTCTAAGAATAAAAGTATTTTGCTGTATGAAGACTGGCTGGTAACTGGTGTACACAGCTGTAGCCCCTGAAGAGAGGTTAACCCCAGGGGCCAGGCGTTGTCAGACCTACTGGGGAAATCACAGTGAGGTACAGAGGGGCTACAAGCCTCATCCCCCCGGTCTGGAGGGAGAAAGATGTAGCTCTCTGTCTGACACAAGTGATGATTGAGAGCCTGAGACCTTAAGAGGGTGCCCTCAAGAAAGACCAGGAGTGGGGGCAAAGTGCAGTTAAGTCTGAAACTGTGACAGGGTTTAACCAGCATTGCCATCTATCAGTAATTTGTTATGACATTTGATCTTTTGGAAAATTCAGCAATTCACAAGGTGGCTGCCAATCACTAGTATGAATCAGAATATTTCTTCAATAATTTTAAAAGTATGGTATACATGCAAAGCGTGTTGGAATGTTGGCAAAAACATTTAGATTTTATTTAGATTTACATTTTCTTAAGTTGCAAGCTTTTGGGGGCAGGGACTGTCTTTTTGTTCTGTGTTTGTACAGTGCCTGACGCAGTGAGGTCCTGGACCATGATTACAGCTCCTTGGTGCCAAAATAATGCAAGCGACAATTAAAAATAATATATTTTTAAAAAAGGTTAAAAACAGTGGACTGGCCCTTTTATAAACTCTGAATTAAACGTTTAGAAGTTTTTTTTAAATGATATAAAGCAATATTGTCATGAATTTTGATATAAACTCTAAGGGCCTGCAGCAGTGCTTATCCAGACTTGCTTTGGGCCCGGCCACTTTCTCAGTTTCCCCTTCTTCTTCAGCTAATCAGCCTTCACACTGAGGGAATGTCTTTACTGCAGAGTTAACTTGTGTGATTGGCACTTGGGTCTAAGCACCCTTGTTAGCCTCGCCAGGGCATTACCATCCAGACTCTAAAGCCCTACCTAAATCATTGTGTCCTCTCTGGTACTGCACTCACCAGTATATGTCACTCAGACTTCTGGGGGCATATCCCATGGATCTTTGTGCTATGGTAAGATGAGCCGCTCTGTAATTCTTTCCCAGTGAATTGTGGGAGAATTTGTCTATGGTTCTGGGCTTCTGGGGGGAATTGTGGGAAGGTACTGGATGACTATCATCACTGGCGTGATTTAGCCTGCATCCTCACTGCAAAGTGAATGGTTACCAGCCCGAATGAAAACTTCACTTGGGCTTCAGCCTACACCCCCAGAGGGCCAGCTGGCCCAGGTGGAAACGCTCCACTACACTCCGGTAAGAGGGTAGGCAACAGATGCTAGTCTGTACATTTATATTATTAGAAACGGTGATACCTTATTAACCATGTGCTCTTTGCTTAGGCAATTAGGGTTGGTTTGGTGCAGGTAATGTGTTTATTTTAACTAACTTTTCTTTCTGAAACATTTTCTCAATGTATTTGCCACAGAATTATCCATAAGCTATTGTATAGTATATTACACAGCAGCTGGTGCTTCCATCACTTGTGAATGTGGGGAGGGGAAAAAAAGCAAATTACTTTTATGCAACTAATATTTCCCTGAGAATAATTACTAATTCTGTGAAACCAAAGCAGCATATTAATTATTATTTTATTATATTGTTGCACCTAGGAGCCTCATTTGTGCTAGGATCCCATAGTGCAAGGTGCTGGTGCAAACACAAATAAAGTGCCCCTTTCTTAAATTATTAGACCCCTAGAAAAGCTGTGACTAGGAATTATAATTCCCCAATAAAACATTAGTTACATGTTGTGACAATCTCCCTTGTGTTTCTTCCATCTGCTGTGATAACGTAGCAGGACTTTGTTAATGAACAATAACATAAGATGAGATAAAATATCAAATGATATGGTTGTCCTAAACAAATGGACCTGCAATCAATGTTTCCCTTAAGCACACTTTTCTCTCTTTAGACTACGATGTGTGTGCAGAAGCTCCGTGTGAACAGCAATGCACAGATAACTTTGGACGTGTCCTTTGTACGTGTTATCCTGGATACCGGTATGACCGGGAGAGACACAGGAATAGAGAGAAACCCTACTGCCTAGGTGGGTATGAAGAACATGTCACATTTATCTTTGGTTAAGGCTGTGTCCTGCTACAGGCAGAATTTTCAATTTTTTAGAAATTCTTCAAAGAAGAAGTTGAATGGTGCTAAACCCTTCCTCTTACTTCCCTTCATTCTTTTAGTATGAGTATGCTTTTAATTGATCTAAGTAAATAGCTGTATATGTTTTTCCCCCCCTTGTTAATTCCTCCCCCATGCAGTCTCTGAGCAGCATTCAAGTTCTTTGGCAATGAAACAGGGCATGATTCTCACATCAAACTGAAAACCAGGGAAATTATATTAAATAATGAAAGCAAACCTCTGAGGTTCAATTCAGATTGCAACTCCTAATTCAGGGACTTATCCCACTCCCAGCTAACTCAATAGCACTACCTTGCATGGGTGAGTATTCACATGAGCCAAGGTTTGCAGGATCAAGTTTTGATGCAAAGACCTGTCAAGTGGTGGTCATGTGTAAAGGGCCATGCAAGTTAATAATTATAATACAATTGACGTGAAGCTGTGGCCCAGGCCCCCTGAAGTTCTGTGGTTGCTTGACCATCCATTCAGAATCCCTTCTAATAATGGAACCCTTAAGGGAAATATCTTATTTGATCTCTGAACCTCTGTAACTTTTGGGGAATTCTCAACATTTGTTCAACTTCAGATATCGATGAGTGCGCCACAAGCAATGAGACTCTCTGCTCTCAAATCTGTGTCAACACCATGGGCAGTTACAGATGCGAATGTCATGAAGGCTATATCCGGGAAGATGATGGGAGGACTTGCACCAAAGGAGACAAAGGTATATACTAGCGTGCAGTAATATCCTGGGCCAAATATAGCCTAAGAAAACTGACCCATCATAGAGAGGGAGCTGTGGAAATGTAATACAGCCAATGCCAAATTCAGGCGCACTGGCGTAACAGAACTGAATTCGGCCCATTGACTTATTACTAAAAAGCAAGTGAACTATCCAAAGGCTGTACCATGCTTCCATAGTCCTCTGTCCATGGTGCTCCTAGGGACAGTCACTGTCTAGAAAACCCCTATGGATGGCCCTGGCCTCCCATTGAACAGGGGCTCCACAGGGTTTTGGGACTGGCATCTCACTGTCTGTTCTGCAGGGGGGCAAAACACACCGCCCTCTGGCTGATGGAATGTTTGGGAAGAAAACCCCTGTAGGAGAACCTCTTAGTGATTTCCTCTCCTTTAGCCATGGGAGGGAGCAACCAGGTATTGTCGCATGATGTGATCCATACAGAAGATATTTGTACCTCAGTCGGTGGACTTGAAATAGTGTTGATAAAAATATTTTTACATTCATGGCAAACCTAGGCTCTCATCAACTAGACCACTATGTAACAATGTAAAAAAAATCTATGCGAGCATAAATCTTTTACTGTCCCTGAGATACTGTACTCTTAAGTTCCCGGGGCAATTCCCATGGCTTGTTCTGGAAGTACCTTTTCCCTGTAATTAGCATTAAATGAACTGTCATGTCTGCATGTGAGAGGAGTGCAAATGAAAAGCTAATATTTTGAAGCATGTGGAAAACATTCTCCCTGGAGGGGAAGAGTGGGTGAATAACGAATCTTGCTCTTATTACTTAATTTAGACCACTTTGTCTGAAACACATAAAATACTTGCAGCTAACATAATAATAATAAGCCAATCCAATTTATATAGGAGTAACTAAAAATAGAATTTAGTCCAGTGTGGGAATCTCACTTAGAGGAAAATGAGCCAGATTCTGACCTCCATAAAGCCAAAATCACTTAAGTGGTTTTAGTCTGTATTTACACTGAGGCCAAGGACATTAGCAGATGGCCCAATGTTAGTACTTTTGAGCTTTCAGGCACACACCAAAATCATACCTGGAGATTCAACTTATGTTTTAATAATCTAAATCAGTAGGCTAAATTCCATCTGTGACTCTAGAGCTCTTGAATTCCATGGCACCGACGTTAATGGGATGGCACTGTTGCAACAGAGATCAGAAATTGTTCCAATAAATATAGAATGTTGAGCTTTTGGGCTTTGTTTTGTTTTATTTGAACATTGGTATTAAGTATAAACGTATCTGCCATCATCCAATGCCCTTAAATTAATAAAGTTTGGGTAATTTAAATTAACCACAGATATAAAAAATTAGTAACAGAGGGGAAAAAAAGAAAAAACTGAAAACATCTTTTGATGAACGATAGGTTACAGTTGGTTCACCTATTAATGACTGAAAGTACATTTTATATCACTGACTCTTCCAAACCCCAGCTGCACAATAGGCACAAACATTTTGTAATTTTTATTTGTCCCATTGAAAACATGTATCTGGAACATCCCAGTAATCTGTGATTGCTCTTTGTAGCTTTCAAACATTTATAATTGTTTAATTTATAGAGATGTCATTAACAAAACATGTGTGTTGTCACTAATACCCTTGCAGATATTTTTATAATTAACATTTCCTCTGTAGTTCAAGCTTTCTGACAGAGGAATGTCCATAGCATTCGGGATTACTGACTGTTCAAAATATTCTAGGCATTTGTAAATGAACTTCAACTATCTGCAAACAGCAGTTTGTAACACAGTTTTCTTTTCACTATAAACCATGTCTTCTGTGTGGCGTAGGACAGTCTCAAACAGTTACCAGCAGCAGTTGGAGAGGCAGCATACAGAATCTAAGGGCTACATTCTGCTCTGTTACACCAGTGTAAATCTAGAATAATTTCACTGATTTCAGATCTAAATGAGAGCAGAATTTGGCCCTAGCTATTTTTTTATTAAGCACACTAGCCTGCAAAATACTGGCCAGAATGCAAAACAAGAGGATTTTCAGCAGCTGACTTCTATGTCTATAAATTATGTGCCACCTTGTGGTAAATGTAAGTTCCTGCACCATTATAAAACAGCAACACATTTAAGTTGTAATAACCTTATATAGAACTACAGTAGAGTCACATTATATTGGTCGCTGGAACACTAAGGCAGATTTTCTGATAATATTTTGTATGAGACAACATAAAAACAGACAAAAATTTGACATCTTTCACCATAATTCCAAATATAACATGCCTTACACAGAGAGTTGTTAATAATGTGTTTCCTCTGCAATGCCAGAAGAATTACACTCTTTGGCCCTATCCTACTAGCAGTGGATTGGATTAAATATGTTGTGGATTTGTACATCGGGCACCAAAAGGGGCTGCAGCCTTGCTGCTTCAGCAATCATTTTTCATATTGCAGAGACAATACAGTTACACACTCAAAAGAGGACAAACTAAACCTTCTCTGCAGTCCGAGCCCAGATAATACAACACAGATGATAAGTTAAACAATCTCTGTGCAAAGAATGCATTCAGAACAGCTCCCTGTAGAGATCTCCTCCTGGCAGTATCTCTCTCTCTTCCAGCATAAGCAAGATCGTGACTTCCAGCATATGCTAAGGAAACATACTGTCTCTCCAAGCAGTTTTCTTATCAATAGCAGCTGCAGGGCTCACCAGTAACGAGGTAAAAGGCTCTGAAGAAGGCCAACAAAACATCATGTGAGCTGGACTTAATTGTTTGTACTGTAGGAGGCCCTATAAGATGGGACAGGTTCAAAGGGACTCTGTCAAGTAGTTTAGCTCCCAGATTCAAGTTTTATACAATGAAAACCATTTATTTAAATGTCCCACTGAAGTGATGGTGAACCCTGGGGTTGACAAGATGGACTCTGCCTGAATTCAGTATCTGCACCAATGATGACTGCCTCAGAATCTCATTGCTTCCTTGACCATTGGGCATGACCCAGATGGATTCTGGTTCTATTCAGAAGTGGACACATTCTGGATCTGATGTCTGGGGTCACAAGGTAGTGATGGATGACTGTTTTCATGGTCAGAACATCACCTCCGTTGGGTGTAAATTAGGGGAATCCTGCCTTGCACAAGTTGGGAAGCAGAAGTAGGGCGATCTCTTATCCTTCTTCTCACCAGCGTATTGGATTGTGTTTTGATGGTCACAGAGACTAATGGATCCAACCAGATTCACACAATTCTCTGCAGCATGATCCTTTCCAACTATTAGACCACCTCACTGATAGCCGCAGTCAACTATTATAACCATATTTTGTTGATGCACGGGCCTTTTCTATACATCGGTTGTACTGATGAACTGGATTATATATTAGAACTAGGGGCGAATTCAGTGTTTCTTATACTCCACTCAATCCCACTGGTTCCAATGGGATTGCTTGGGGTTTAAAGACAGCAGAGAAATCTGGCAGATTTTTCTCTCTGACTGTTGTTGCTTTCAGCAACATTTCTCAACACAGTCCAGTCATCGGGGGCGGGGGTGAACTCATTGGGATAAAATAAAAATTGAAAGGGACTTTGGTTTAATACTTGTTCCAAACCAACATTTTTACTGTAGTTTAAAAACAGACAAACCTAATTATCTTTTTATTTTTAAAATGATGCATGCCTCTGTAATTCCTGCTTTTGTCTAGAAATACTGGCACCAAAATATTCACATTTTTAAAAAGATGTTGGAAAGTTGGGAGAAGGTGCAGAATTTGAGGTCTGGAAAAAACATGCCTTGCAGGGAAAGACTTAAAGAGCTCAGTCTGTTTAGCTGATCAAAAAGAAGATCAAGAGGTGACTTGATTTCTGTGTATAAGTACTTTCATAGGAAGAAAACATTGGGTATTGAAAGGCTCTTTAATCTAGCAGAGAAAGGCATAGTAAGAACCATTGGCTGGACATTAAAGTCAGACACATTCAAATGGGAAACAAGGCACAAATTTATAACCGTGCAGTGGAACAAACTACCAAGGGAGGTGGTGGATTCTCCATCTTTTGATGTCTTCGGATCAAGATTAGGTGCCTTTCTCAAAGATATGCTTTAGCCAGACACACATTATTGGGCTCAGCGCAGGGGGTAACTGGGTGAATTTTATGGCCTGCATTATTCAGGAGGTCAGTCTAGATGATGTAATGATCCCTTCTGGTCTTAAATCTATGAATCTGGGGAGAATACGATGAGGGAAGCTGTTCTCCTGGTATTACCAGCTTGTACACTATTAGGAAGCACTGGAAAGCTCACAAAGGAGCCTGGTATTTCAAGCCGAAAAAAGGACTGAATAAAATTCAGAGGAGTATTTGAGGGATGTTCCAGTGCCCAATGCAGTCAGTGAAAAGATTCCTATTGGCTTCAGTGAGTGTTAGATGAGGCACTTGATAAGCATCTAAGCCAGGGGTCGGCAACGTTTGTCATGCGGCTCGCCAGGGTAAGCACCCTAGCGGGCCGGGCCAGTTTATTTACCTGCTGATGCGGCAGGTTCGGCCGATTGCAACCCCCACTCGCCGCGGTTTGCCGTCCTGGGCCAATGGGGGCGGCGGGAAGCTGCGCGGGCAAGGGATGTTTTCAAATGAGCAAGTATAACACAATAGCTAAGTGTGCTGCTGCTGGTCCATTTAGAGGCAAACAGCCTACTATTGCTACTAGAGTTCCTCCATTAACTCCAGTAGTAGAAGTCTGTACCACGATTCTTAAGGTCCAGAGTTTGAACCCTACTATTGGCTCTTGTGGCTGATCATTACGCAAGCCTACATGTGGGACAACTATTAAAACAATAATTGTTTGTTTGTGATGCTAAAGTGATTAGCTCTGTGTGAGGCCAACAATAATAAGGTTGCAATGCTTATTTTCAGGGTTATTCTGCCGATGCTGCAACAGATTCATTCCTACATACCTAACGATTATAGTGACCTTTTCTCTAACTTGGCTGTAAACCTTTACCACGAATCCCAATTCTCAGCCCTGTTCGCTCTTGCAGCCCCATTGCACAGCAGAATAATCAGTGTTGATAAAGACCAGTTTTGTGTAAATTGAATAAGACTGTCACATTGCATGGGGTTTGAGTGTAATTTACAATGTATGAAAAGTGGCCGTTGGAGGGGATTGTAAATAATTTCAGATCTATAGGGCTGGCCTAGTGTAAATGCACAGATAAAAGTACAAGTGTAAACATTTTCAGATATAAAAGAGGAAAAGGGGATTTAGGACTGTTAACTGGAAACAGCTGCGTTTAAAATGTGGGCTGCACTGCCTCTGTGAAATTGCTCAGCCTTACATTGTGATTCATAATTGAAAAGTTGGTAATGGCATGAGCCTCTCTTCCTTTCACACTATTGGGTAGTCTAAAAACCTCAAAGGCTGTTCTATGGCACAGTAGCTTTTGCAATTGCTGTATGCTTTTCTTTGGGTTTTCTGCCCTTTTAAAATGTATTGGAAATTGTTTTAATTTTAGCCGGGCTTTCTGAGAAGGCTGACAACGTGGTGAAAGCAGGAACCTGTTGTGCCTCTTGTAAGGAATTTCACCAGATAAAGCAGACGGTTTTACAACTAAAGCAAAAGGTACAAACATTTTGTCAGTCCCATCGTTACATTATATATTTTAAAAGTATAAATTAGAGACTAGAAACAACCGCAGTTGTTCTTAGGGTCAGGCTTGACAAAGCCCTGGCTGGGATGATTTAGTTGGGGATTGGTCCTCCTTTGAGCAGAGGGTTGGACTAGATGGCCTCCTGAGGTCCCTTCCAACCCTGATATTCTATGATTCTATGATTCCTTAGAGGGTAACTTTAAACATACCAATGTTGATGAATCACAGCCACATGAGGCTTGTGTTCATGAAACTGAGTGTAAAGTTTTAAAATCATGTGTGAATGGCAGCAATTGCTATTCCACTGACCTCATCCAAACAGATTGCTAATCATCTCAAATTCAGTGATAGCTTTGAGATATGGACAGATGCCCACCATGGACTAGGATAAGACCATGAAATCCAGTTCCACATACAAGGGTTTGAACCTAGCAGTGTTGACAAGCTGCATCATCTTTTCCCCTTTAATTCCTTCCAAATACACAACATTTAGGGCTTGAGCCTACACAGAACAGGTATAGCCAGTACAATTGTAGTTTTGTCAAAGTGGAAACTTTTGCAGGAACCAGGGCCGGCTCCAGGCACCAGCGGAGGAAGCACGTGCATGGGGTGGCACATGCTAAGGGGTGGCATTCCGTCCATTCTTGGGGCGGCACAGTCCGGGCGGCTTTTTTTACTTTTTGCTTCGCCAGTTCGAGCGGCTTTTTTTTTTTTTTTTTTTTTTTTTTGCGTGGGGCGGCAAAAATGGTAGAGTCGGCCCTAGCAGGAACATGTCAATTTCAACTACATTTTGGTGGAAGGAGGTCTAAGTGATTCATTTTGACTTTCTCCTTACATTTTGGTAATATTCATTTGGACTTTCCTGTTTAATTTTATTTCATTTCAACTTTTATATTATAATATTCTAATTTTAATATGTTATTTTTTATTTTGTAATCTGACATTATTGAAACAAAATGTTTTGATGGTTTAGAATGAAAATTTTTAGGCATTTCTGTTGTGTGGGAAAGTTGGAAATTTTAGCTTTTCTTTCTGATTCGGAACCACAAATTTTGAAATGTTGCAGTTTCCCACAGAACAGAAATTCCATTTTCCAACCAGCTCTCGTTAGAAGTAATATTAATTTAATGAGAACAGCTTATAAAATAGCAATGCTGGCTGTAAACAAACAACGTTAAAAAAAATGACAAGTCCTTGTGTGCTACTATGTGCAATTATTTACAGTAAATATGGCTCTTTGAATGGGCTGGTTGCCCAGTTATTTGTTTCCAATTGAGAAACCTGGCATCAAATCCTGTACTAAGTATCCTGCTCTCAGATTTGGTGGGTATTGTAAACACTTAAGCTTGTGTGATTATCTCTATTGGTAATTAAGTCTTGTCTATTGCAAAACATACTGGCTGATCAGGAGTGACTTTCTGGACTTAGAATTGTTGTACGAGAATAAGGCACGTATGCACAGAGGAAAAGGTTAGCAAACAGAAAACAAGGCCTTCTAACAGAGGCATGTACAATAACTTTAATGCCTAGGCCCTGCCTATGTAGGTTGCCTTTATCTCATTACTCCTGAGGGCATTCTGTGCCAAAAAATTAAAAATTCTGCACACAATATTTTAAAATTCTGCAAATTTTATTTGTCAAATAAGTGTGGAGGGTCCAGCATGGCACTGGGGAGCACAGGCCACTGACTGCACAAAGATGGGAGGTCACTGTACAGCTCTTCCCCGGGACACTGACTCAGCGGTGAAGCTGTACCCAACCCTGACACAGCACAAGGACCAGGCCTGCCTCAGAAACTCCTGAGGGCCCTGCCCCTCCATGCCAGGTGCACCAGATGTAGGCAAGCAGGCTCAGCAAGGCAGGATCCAAGTGTGAAGAGGCTTAGTGGCGGGGGATCCAAGTGGGGTTGAGAGGGTTCTGGGTGGGGCAATCTGGGTGTGAGCAGCTCAGTGAGGGATCCGGGTGTGGGGCGGGATCTGGATGCAAAGGGGTTTGTTGGGGAGTTCTGGGTGCAACGGTAATGGGACTGTGCAGGGGGGTCCAGGTGAAGGTGTTTTGGGCTCAGCGGGGGGGCGGGCTGATTGTGGGGGGGATAGAGCTCGGCAGGGGGTCGGGGTGTGGTGAGTCCAGATGCTGGGAGAGTGGGGCTCAATGGGGTGGGGATACAGGTGCAGCTGGTTGAGGCTCAGTAGGGTGGGGAAACAGGTGTGCAGGGCCGGCTCCAGGGTTTTGGCCGCCCCAAGCAGCCAAAAAAAAAAAAAAGCCGCGATCGCGATCTGCGGCAGCAATTCGGCGGGAGGTCCTTCACTGAATTGCCGCTGAATAGCTGGACCTGCTGCCCCTCTCCGGAGTGGCCACCCCAAGCACCTGCTTGCCAGGCTGGTGCCTGGAGCCGGCCCAGCAGGTGCGGGTGGTTCGTCGGGGTGGGCCAGGTGCAGGGCGAGTGGGGCTCGTCTGGGGGTTCTGGGTGTGTAGGGGGGTGAGGCTTGGTGGGAGGGTCTGGTTATGAGGGGGATCTGGATGCGTGGAGGTTGGGTGGATGGGGGAGCAGCTCCCTGTACAGTGATCCCTTCCCCTGCAGCTGAGGAGCGATGGGAGCAGGAAGCAGAGGAGTGGGGGGAGTTTGCAGAGCTTTCTACCACCGGGGGAGAAATCTGGGAGTGGGTCTGACATAGCCCCGGGTGCCGTGCAGGGGAAAAAGAAGTCCCGTCCTCCCCAGCCCCGCCGGGACTAGCAACTGAGGGTGGCGCAGGATAGGAGCCACCAGCTGGGTCTTCCCCAGTCCTGCCCCACAGTGATTCACCTCTCTGCCAGCTGCTCTTGGCACCCAAAATATACTGCTTGGGAGAGCTGCATGACCACTCCTGTGGCTTCCCCATCAGAAAGTCATTTTTCTGCAGGGAAGCAAAGAAATCTGCGAGGGACATAAATTCTGCACATGTGCAGTGGCGCAGAATTCTCCCAGGAGTATTTCATATAACAATCCACTACAGGCTGAGGCATCACAGATGGCAGAACCAAGAAGTAGTAGGGCTGGATCAAGACAGAGATGCCACCTTGAATGGTTTCTCCAGTGGGACTCAATGTCACCATGATGTACTAGTGCAACATCCTAACTGCAAAGTTGTGCTGACCCTGAACCTTGCAGCATTCAGGATAGCTCCAGTGAAACTGGGATGAGCAAGTTGAAGAAAGCAAAATGAGTTGTCAACATTTATAAAAAATATATCAAGTCAGCAATCCAGTGCTTGGAATCAGTGCAGCATAGTACCTTATGCACATCTGCTCACCCAGACATATGTAAGCATCTTTATTAGAAATCAGTGTTACACATCAGTCCAGTCAAACCATGTCAAAATCAACTAGTCTACAGTTCTCATAGGAACCCCTCAAAGCTACAATATGTAACGTGAAACACTGATGGTGTGAGGAGCTTGTTTCTAGCACTGCCATTCCCTAAAAATATATCCACACAAATCTTTACACCGAGACAGAAAAAGGAAGGGTGTGAGGAAAGGTTGGATTTTGAGTTATGGATGGAGAAAACCAAGGTCATTTTGGACAAGTAGCCTAGTCCATCCAAAAAATGAAATATGAATTAGGTCAGTGAGTGTAGTTAATCCCTAAGAGGATAATGGTCAACATAAAAAACACATGGTTTGGCACTAATTTGTATAAATTTCTGGCTGGGAGATATAAAAGTTAGTGAACTAGACCCGGGACTCACTTACTTGATATGTTTAGTGCATGTCTCAGGTCCAGCTGACTCAGTGAGGAGGCACGTGTGTATGCTGGCTTTGCAGATATGTGATTTTTTTTTACTTACTAAATTATTTAATAAAAAAGCTTGTTGACAGTACGTCTTTTTTTTTTACCCAAGCAACAGAAGACGTTTTTATATTCTGTTCATGTCGATCCTTTGCAGTTACACACATTGATTCCTGTCTGGCTGTTCAGAACATAAACTGAAGAATTGGTCATTGTAATGACTATAATGAGTGGCATTTATATAGCAGTTGGGATCCTCAAAGAGCCCAAAGTAACCTCCAGGCCACAAATTGAAATAAAATCTATATAGGGGAAATTAATTAATCCATCACTCAAACGTGACCATCAATGGGGTGAAACATTCCGTGCTTTTCAACAGTGCATATAAATGCTACACAGCTGCTTAGTCCAGGTGAAACTTGAGATTGGCAGAATTTTACTTACTAGTTTGAATTTATAGAGACGCTGGTTCTGACACCTAGAACCCTCCTGCCAAAAGTGGTAGGGAAATTTTAATGATCACAAGTGGTCAAGACTTAGTTCTAGCTCTCAGTCTAAAAATGGCATCTTTGGCAGCCCCAAAACTGTGCTGGGGCATTGGTTTAATGCCTACACAGAGAGAAGAATTTCATTTACAGAGTCACCACTGTCACTTCCTGCAGCATTTAGATGGTTCTTCTATGCTTCCCAACCAAGTGGTAGCACGACCCCACTCACGCCTTATGAGAGATCACAGCCCAAGATAACAAGCTTGTATAACCCCCTGATCAGTGTGTGTTATGTGTTCTTCTTTATGCTTAATCCACAGAGGCTGGGGGTCTGTTACAGACCCCTTCCCACGGAACCTTGTTATTTAGCTCAAGCTGTAGCAACTCATCCTTTTGGCTCTGGAGGTCCAAGGTTCAATCCTTGGGTAATAGCTAAAATAGTGGCTGGCACACCTGCAAGCCATAAATTAATTAATTAGGGAAGTGCAAATATTTTAATTTAAAACAAAGGATAAAAGTACAAAGCCCTGCCAGCATCTGCGCTTCCTCTGGGGCTCCTGGGAAAGATCTATCCCTGACCACTCAACTCCTCCCCCTTCCCAGAGTGTAAGCTGCACTTGAGTTTTAGCCTGTGCCCCAGGACAGACAAGCTAGCTGAGGTGTAAAGCACCACCACACTCGGCTGAGAGGTGTGGTGTGTGGACGGGAGCCAGATTAGGAACAACACCCGAGTAAGAGCCTGCGTTAGCTCTGCAGTAAAGAAAAACCTTTGGACTCCAGACAGCCCAGCTGCCGTATGTGGCAACCAGATGTTGTGGAATGACATCAGTGAAGCCACTGAGCGTGAACAGCAAGAAGGCTTAGCGGGCTGATTAACAGACAGGGAGAGACTGGATTGGGTTACACAATCACTGTCCCTGGTTGACAGCCCTAAAACAGGCCTCAAGCAAGGAGCTGAGCCAGGGGCTCATCAGGTGAGGTCTGACCAGTGTCAGATGAGCAAATCCTTCTACACACACACTCCCATTCCTTGAAAATACAGTTCTCTTCTTTTCTTTAAAGAAACAAAATTAGGATACTTGGTCCTATTTCCTCTCTCTCTGCCTTGGCTGCAGCCTTAGGGCTGTAGATACTGGGGCGTTACAATGAGTGAGAAGGAGAGGAGAGGAAGTGACCTGGGCCCTGGTGGCTTTGACTTGTTGTTTGACGTATGGCGAGTCATTTGACCTGCCTTTGTCTCAATATACCTAGCTGTAAAATAGACACTAACACTTAGTTCCATCCCAGGCTTAAGTCATTAATACTTGCAAAATGCCTCCATCCCTTGATGGAGATCCTTGCATAAAAGTTGCTGCATATTACAGGCACATAGCGTTACCATCTCCTTACATTAACAGCCTTAGGTTTATACCATTGGCAGGTGAGTATATGTCAACAATTAATAGCAATAACTAGAGAAATCTTGAGACCATCCAATTCAATGAATTCCACGTGGCTGGTCAAATTAATGCCAGATAACAAGAATCATTATGCTTTAGAATACAGCTCTCTAATGCAAATGTGAAGGAATCAAACACTGAAATAGCCAGTCGGCCAAATTCATCCAGGAGGTCAACGGAGTTACACCAGGAATGAATTTGCCCCAAGTATCTTTAAAACATTCTTTAAATTCGGTTTGGTAGAGCAAAATTCCCAACTCCACCTGTGGTCACTCACAGCTAGTAACTTTCTTGGCTGCAGATCAGTAGGGATGATTGTTGTCTCCCCTGGGCCAATTTTTGGGGGACAGAAGGTTTTCAGAATATCTTTAAAAACATTTCATTGTTAAATGTTATTATCTAGACAAGGGTGCCTAGTGTTTTATGCATAACAGCACTTCAGATACACAGTGTGCATCTCGTCATGCAGTCCAACTTTGTTTTGTTCAGCTACTTTCATACAGAGTGTATCCAGAACACTTTTCTGAGTTAAATCCTACAGTTACAGGGTTAAAGAACAACAGAGGGAGAGGGAAAGGAAGAGATTTAGTGCAGGCAAGGCAGAAGGAGAGATGTTTCCTCATGAGACTGGCGAGTTAATGAGACTTCATCCAATTTAAAGAAATTTGTTGTTACTTCTCTACTTTCTCCCCATTTGCATTGTTCACCAGCCTTTCAGAGTAAATACCATTGGTCTCTCCCTACCGGATATATGATAATTTGGGCCCGAATCATCACCTAGGATCCCCTCTTTCCCACTTCTGGGATCTCCCACATCTCTAGCTGGAAGGTAGAGGAGAGGCCTACCTCTGCAAAACCATCCACAGAGCAGGAAGAGGGGCCTAATTGAGTTGCCCCCCACTCAGTTCCTCTTCCTCCCCCCTTCCCCGAAGAAAGGCAGTGAGGCACATGGCCCCAGCAATTCCCTGTCCCTCCCAGCAGCCCCACATCATCTGGACTCTTCCACAGAATTTCACAGTGGGAGAGGGAAGTGGTCCTTTCAGAAGGCCCCAGCAACCTCCAGGAAGGAGAAACTCAACAGCAGCAGTGGTGGCTACCAGCAGGGAGGGGATGGACCAGCCCTTAGGGAACACACGGTCCCAGCAGCCTCCTGCCCTCTTCCAGCAGCACTAGGCGACAACCCTTGTACAGCTTCTGTAGCCCTGATGTGATCTGCCATTCGGAGCTCTATGAGCTGTTTTGTGGGACTGGGAGACTGACTCTTGCAGTGTGTCTGGGAGGGTACTTCCCAATGCGGGTAGAAAAACACATGCTAGTTCTGTTCAAGGGAGTATGCTGAAAGTAGCAGTGTAGCCAGGGGATAGCATGGGTGGCGGCTTAGACTAGCTGCCTGAGTACATACCCAGGAGGTCTGGGCGGGTTTGTTCTCGGAGCAGTCACCTGTGCTAGCCCCAGCTACACTGCTATTTTTAGCACACTAGCTCAAGCAGAACTAGCGTGTGTCTGTCTACCGGCTCTGGGAAGCATGTTGCCAGCTGCAGTGGAGATGAACCCTGGGTTGTGACAGGGATGGGAAAGGGAAGGGGAGTTAGAGATGATGGGCAGGTCCCATCGGCATCTTCATAGCCCCAGTCTGCCATGATATCATAGCACATGCTGAACTGATCAGTGGACCCTGGTAGCTGCAGCTATCTGCCACCACCCCCAGACAGCAGCAGAGAGTGGAGAAACACTAAGGGCCATAGTGACCTCACAGTCCCATGTGGGGCAGATGGGGGCAGGGGTTGTACAGGGTGAGGCAAACCATCTGAGGGAGCTGTGAGGACAGTTCACGTATATTTAAATGAACTAACGGTGCTGGATAAAGGGACAGATGGGGGGAGTCTATGCAGAAGGGGGAAGCAAACACATAAATGAATGAGTAAATTAATAATACAGAAATAATCAACCATGCGCCAACGGGTCACTTCTTTGGGGCTAGGGTGTGCAGAGCAAACATAAAGGGGTCACAACAACAGGGTTATGGTTTGATAGGGAATATTTTGAATTATTCACTTTTTTAAAGTTTCAGTGATTTGGGGCCATCAAGCGATGCACATTGCCAGGCTGTGTAGCCATGAGATCTTATTGCTGTCGCCCTCTTTCTTCCCCTTCTGCCCCCTTCCTTCTGCATCGTTTGCTGCACTCACTTATTGGCTGTTGTCTTAAAATATGTCCTGATCCTGCAATGAACAACATGTGAGCAGGCAGTTGTGCCCAGGCAGAGCCCCATAGTCATCAGGGGGGCTGCACCCTAGCACAGCAGTCTGCCCTTACGCAGTCTAGTATTGCAGGATTGGGGCCTGGTACTGTAAGCACCTAGAAGCAGGGAAATATGTCTTGGTTTGTGTCTGTACAGCAACTAGTACAAGGGAACCCCAAACCTGACTGGGCCTTTGGGAACTGCCATAATATAAATAATAGTGAGAATATTAGTAGTAAATACTTCATCTGCATCGAGACCTTTAAAGTTTCACTCACTTTGTTTCCAGAGAAACTTAACAAGGTTTGTAATTGAAATTGGGGAACTAGAGTGGATCTACAACCCTTTATCTTTTTCCCCCCTCAGGTTGCTTTGCTACCAAACAATGCTGCTGACCTTAGCAAACAAATCACTGGTGAAAAGGTGCTTGCATCTAATGCCTATATACCAGGTCCCCCCGGGCAACCAGGACACCAAGGCCCTCCAGGTAAGATGCAAACCAGGAGAAATCAAATATAAAATAGTGATATGAACAAAAAGCTTTTCATTTAATATGATTCTAAGTGTGCAACATTTTTCTTTTAAAATTGGTTTTATCTGCCAATCCACCACATCACAATCTGACAGTGCCTTCTATGCCTTTCCCATTTTCTCTTCATCAAACATTTCCTCACATCTAAAACATACTAGTCCTATAGATGTTTTTCCCCCCCCCATATCTTCCTGGAGTGTCTCATATATTTCAGTCACCATTTCTTCAGCCTGAAACTGTCCTCACCTCATTTCAGAAATGCCTGTTACTTTAGCCCATTCTCATTAGCGCAATAGGAAATGTGCTTTTAATTTGCAAGGGTTCAAACAAACCTTTTTCCTATGATACTTTTGCATGGATTCATTCATTGGTTTAGTGCCGATTTGTGGATTCAAACGCATTAGAAAACAGAAACAAAACTCCACTGACACTGCATTTTGTCTCATTTGGGGTTGAAACCATGAGAAATCACAACGTTTATAAAACTATATTTCAGCTCTGATACCTTCAAGCTAAAGTCAAATATGCTAAAAGATTCACGAACTTCGATTAACTTAGGTCTAATTTTGGATTAGTAACAAACCCAAGAGAGTTTTATCTGGTTCTGGGTTTCATTGGGAAGTTTTGCAGAGCTCTAGCTGTATTCCTTAGTTGGTTTGATTTCTTATCTACTTAATTGATTCCTATCATTACTGTCTCTTTTATTCTCTGAGTAGAAGAAATCTTTGCTTTATTTTCTTGGAGGAGAGTGTCTTCAGTCTACGGTATGTCATCAGTGCAAAGACAATATCATTTTAGACCCTTCTTCTGGCTAAGACTCTGACTGCAATGTACTGTTTATTATCTTCTTGAAATCATTCTGAACAAGGCTTGACTCTAGTCTCTATACTTCTTCCATCTAGTTTCTCAATGACCTGCGCTGTCCAAGGTACTGTAGAATTATCTTTTTCTAGTTGAAAACTATCTCTGCTAACCTATTTCCTATGTGATTAGTGATCAAGTAGGCTGGAATTTTCAAATGGAATGACACACTGGGAGTTGGGTGTCTGGCTCCTTTGCAAACCCTAATCATAAACATTTTTAGTTCTGTTTTCCACTTCATTGTTTGACTTTAATTTCTTGTGCTCCCCATGTCCATGCACTATGAAGAGGAATGTATCATCTGCTGGTTATAAAGCAGTTCAGCCAAATACCATATTAGTGTTGCTTATTATGTGAACATTGTTTGTTTCAGACATGATGTCTACTTGTGAGAGGCAAAGAAAGGCAATGTTTCTCTTGACCTATATATACTTAATTTGTCTTGCTTCGCCTCTTAAAAGTATATTTTGTACTGAGTCAACAGTCACCTGGTAGCTGATGAGTATATGAAGTGGAATGTAAGAACAGTACACGTTTCTGTTCATGTATCAGGTAGAAGAAAGATGCAACACATCACCAATAAAAGTGGGCTAAACTTGAAAGTCCTAATTGTTTCTGTGCCTCTCCTCTGTAGAGCCTTAAATTCACCTGTGACGGTTTCGGTCACAGAGACCCCCTTGAGGCTGTCACATGATGTGCTGGAATTACCTCTGAGCCTGTTTTTCACTGCCAGCTTGGGACTGCAGAACCCTGCCTTGTTGAGCCAGACACACTAGTCTGCTGCAACACAGACCCAGGTCTGGTCCACGCTCCCAAAGCTGCAGACTTTAACCAAAAACTGCTCAGCAAGTCACCTATCTCACCCAGACACCCAGCTCCCGATGAGATCCAAACCCCAAATAATTCTGTTTTACTCTGTATAAAGTTTATACAGGGTAAACTCATAAATTGTCCATCCTCTATAACACTGATAGAGAGAGATATGCACAGCTGTTTGCTCCCCCAGGTATTAATCACTTACTCTGGGTTTACTAATAAACAAAAGTGATTTTATTAAGTATAAAAAGTAGGATTTAATTTGTTTCAAGTAATAACAGACAGAACAAGGTAAGTTACCAAGCAAAATAAAACAAAACACGCAAGTCTAAGCCTAATACATTAAGAAACTGAATACAGGTAAATCTCACCTTCAGAGATGTCCCAATAAGCTTCTTTCACAGACTAGACTCCTTCCTAGTCTGGGCCCAATCCTTTCCCCTGGTATAGTCCTTGTTAGTTCCAGCTCAGGTGGTAACCTAGGCAATTTCTCATGACTGGCAGCCCCCTTTGTTCTGTTCTACCCACCTTTTATAGCTTTGGCACAAGGCGGGAATCTTTTGTCTCTCTGGATCCCCACCCTCCTTCTAAATGGAAAAACACCATCAATGGCCCACACTTTGCATAATTACAATAGGACCTCAGAGTAATACTTCATATTTCTAGTTTTAGATACAAGAATGATACATTCATACAAATAGGATGAACACACTCAGTAGATTATAAGCTTTTGAATGATACCTTACAAGAGACTTTTTGCATAAAGAATATTCCAGTTACATTATATTCACATTCCAAGCATATTTTCATAAAGCATATGGAGTGCAACGTCACACCTCCATTGCTGCAAGTTTGCTGATGCTTCCTTTTTTACAAGAGGTTTTTCTTTAGTTTAACTTGCCCATTTGCTCTGTGTTGTGTTAGTATTGAGACATTTCTGCTTTTCCCTTCACTTCCCACTCTTGATATCCCTGATCACCTGTCTGATAGCAGTTGTGGTCTAGTTCTGTTCATGAGGTTTCCTTCATTAATGTTTGTGAAGCACATTGAGATCCTGGGATGAAAGTGAAGAAAGGTGCTGTTGCTCTGAATAATGTCATTGTCCCTGACTGCCTTATTGCTGTGTTTTGGTTTTGTGGAATTACTGCAGCTAATCAGTGAAGTATTATTTTAAAGAAAAGAGAGAAAGGAAAAGGGGAATCCATTAGGGAAATTGTATACTTTGCTGCTTACATTGATATACTAACAGAAAATCTCTAACTGGGTATTAACCTTCACTGGATCACTTTTAATTTATAGGGGTCCCGGGACCAAAAGGAAGTCCAGGATTTCCTGGCTCACCTGGACCTCCAGGCCAACCAGGTCCTAGAGGATCAATGGGACCCATTGGACCATCGCCTGACATATCACATATTAAGCAGGGCAGACGGGGCCCAGTGGTCAGTATTTTACTTTCCTGTCAAGAACATGCAGTGTGTCCTCCCACCCTCCACAAGCACACACAAGCCTTTCCATTCTAGTGAAAACCATTCCTTTGTCTTGCAGGGTCCGCCGGGGGCACCAGGGAGAGATGGTACCAAGGTGAGGCCAGAAGTATTAGTCTTTTCCTGTATGCATACATCCCCCAATCGCTATCATCAATCTCACTGATTGCTATTGCAGATCAGTTTATTCCAAATACTAAGATAATTTTCCTTTCCCAATATTTGACCACGTTCCCCTCCCCTTCAAAGCCCTTCCGCATCTTTCTCTGTTTCCACATCAAGTTCACGCTCCTTAGCCTCACTTTCAAGACCATCCACGTGTTTGCACTGATGTCCTCAGAGTCTCTCTCTCAGTCCCTATGCACTGCTGAATCCTCCCCACCTACAAATCCCTTGTGTCCTCATCCCACTCTTTGTTTTATGCTTTTATTTATGTTCCCTGGCTCTTGAAAATGCTTATCCCCTCTTCTATGCTGAGTATCTGCCCTTTCCTTCTCCATATCACTCCTTAAAGAGGACAGTGATCAATTGTCCTCTATGTTCACTGAGGGCAGGACAAGAAGTAATGGGCTTCATTTTCAGCAAAGGAGTTTTAGGTTAGATATTAGGAAAAACTTTCTAACTAAGAATAGTTAAGCTCAGGAATAAGCTCCCAAGGGAGGTTGTGTAATCCCTGTCTTTGGAGGTTTTTAAGAACAGGTTGGACAAACACCTGTCAGGGATGGTTTAGATATACTTGATCCTGCCGCAGTGCAAGGGGATGAACTAAATGAACTCTTGAGGTCGCTTCCAGCCCTACTTTTCTATGATTGTGACTTAGACACTGTCGTGGAAAAATCGACCACACCGTTAATTTTGGGTCAGACACACTGTTGCACCTTTATTAGGTTATACAATACAATTATGCATAAAGGGAAGGTCGGCGTGTTCCCATGCAAGGGGGTCAGCCGCCTTGCATAAATTATACAATTTCAAGCTTATAAAGGTAAAAACCGCAACGCGTAATAAAGCATTACAAATTGTATCAGCCTTATTTGGTATATTTATCAGCAAACCAATCAGAGCCTCTCTGGGGCCGCGATTCGGACCTGATACCATTTAGGGCTTTTCCTGTTATTGCTAGAGGCTCCTGCACGGCCCCCCCCCCCCCTCTTGCATTACCTTTCTTGCATTACTTTATTGAGTACTAAGTTACCTAATGCGTTTGATTTGCTAATAGAGTTGTACAACAAGCCCTTTTTTAACTGTGTGCCCACCTACTTGCGGTTTTACTGTACAAGACTTTTTTGCTTTATTAATTTTTCCATAGCTAAACTACTGTTATCTTAGGTCAGGTTACCCAACTACCAGTAGGCGTTGGTTCCCTTTTTCTTCTGTTGGCCTTTTGATTGAGCCATACAGGTCCTGCATTGTGTCACACAAGCTTATAATTTAAAGCATATACTTTTAATATCAAGCAGGCCTGCCACGGCCTGCTGTTGCTAGCTTAGCAATAGGTTATAATTCAGAGTAAGGCATATGGGGTTCCCCGAAAATCCTCCACAACTCCCTCCTCTTGATGCTATTCAACAGCATCAACTTCCTCGATATGAATGTTTATTAAAGCTTGGACCTTAGGTCTTTTTTTCAGGGGCGTTTTATATTCGTTACAGTAGGGTATTTTCAGTGAGTTATATACTGGATTTTTTGGTTCCAACACAGAAGTCCGTAAAGGGGCGAGGGGCAAGGGGTAAGGGCGTGGTGGAGGGCAAATCACAGGCTGGGTTTGGGGTGATCACAAGCTAGGGTGTTGGGGTTGGGGTCAGTTTTTTTACCCCCCTCCCTACCCTTTGACCTAATTTCCGAGGAGTGGGTGTTTGTTTGGGTAGAAGGGCGCTTGGTGGTTTCCGCAGGGGTGGTACTCGGCCCTAGTTTTGGTACATTTTTTAAGACTTGGACTATGTTATTTTCCGGGGGATTTCAGCAAAGGCTTAAGGGGGGGGCTAGTTTACAGATAGCTGGAATTACGGAATAGGTCATAGATCATGCAAGGGAGAAATTGCATGAGTCAGTTTGCATTTAGCTAAAGTTACCTATTGCTTTACACAAGCGGTTATTATATTTTATTAGCCATGAACATATTTTACCAGTGCTGCTGGGGGGTTATTTCCTTTTTTGTTGGTACTTTTGACTGGGCATAGCCTCACAAACTGATTTTTGGTTCAGGCTTTTAGGCCTACCCCATTACCCACGAAAGTCCTTAGTATGGCAGATTTTTAGGGAAGATGTTTCAGGGTCTTCAGGTAGGCATTACTATTCTTATTTAGAATGGAGGTCATTGGGCAATACTTAGCACACAAGTTTATACTAAGGTGGTTAACAGTTGGGTCTGGAAGATTATTAACATCAGTGGAAAAGAACAGGGCCCTGAGGGGTGGTTGTGGCTGAGGCTGGGATATAGGACAAACTTTACATAAACAACACAAAAAGACAATTAACAATTTACAACTAGCAGCTAAAATAATACCAAGCAAAATTTTTTTTTTACAACTATAAAAGTGAAAAGGCTGGGTACAATCTGAGCCAATTTTTTAGTAAGAGGGATGGCTGGGTTGAGGGACACATAGATTTGGGGCATACCAGGCCAGGTAATAAACGGCTGCCTTGTGCAGTGGTTAAGTTAAGACTGTATGGAATGGGGATTTGGGGCTGAGATGGCAGGGCACACCCATTTTTTTTTTTGCTAAACAATAATTTTTTTGGGGGGTTTTTTTTAATTGCTTTTTTTTTTTAACAGGCCATATTTAATACATTGATTATTTTCCCAGGATACAATTTGCGGAGGCAAAATAGCTGTGGGGGTTCCAAGGGCCATAATGACCACAAGGTTCCGATACCCACCCAGATATGATGAGCAGCGAAATCATAGGGAGTGGTGATGAAATGGCTAGGTTCATGGGGTGGTTTGACTTTTCATACCTGCCGGTGGATAACTCAGTCCCATAGACAATTCGCCCAGGGTTTTGGCACAAGTAAGTGCACTGGAACCCAGGTGCCATTTACCGGTTCCGAAGCTTGGAAGGTACATGCAACAGAGTCACAGCTTTATTTTGACAATGTTTACGTATTTTTTTACTTTTATAGCTTGGGTGGCACTTCCACAGTAGTGGTAAGGGTTTTAGGCCACCGCTGATTTAAAAGGGACCGTTAAAGAAATCCTGCATTTGACTACAAGCTGAATCCCAGACAGTGTTCTTTTTTGCTAAGGCAAGGGTGTTTATTAATTTTGATAGAAGGGTTTGAATTGTGGTTCCCAGTCCTGACAAGGCATGGAGGGCTTTTATATTGGTATAGGTGTTAGTTAACCCTGCCTCAGTAAGGAGGCCTGATGCCCTTTCCAAAATTCCCAGACGTTCTTTGTGATCCCGGATTTTATTTATTGTCCAAATAGCGGCTACTCTAGTTAGGTTATGTAAGATTTCTTCTACTACGCCTCCCTTTCCCCAACAAAAACTTTTCCACTGCACAAGCTGGGCCAGTTGAATGGCCGCTCTCTGAAAACAATCAGGGTACTAGGTAGTTATTTGGAAAGCAAAGAGGGAAATAAGAAAGTGGTGGTTCTTATAGTAGCATTTAGCACAATTCACCACTGTAAACAACAATTTTATTGGTAGGATGTGCTATACCACATTTGTTGTTCCGAGACTTGAATTTCCCTGAGGCTATGGCCAGACAGATTTGTATGGGAATTGGAGAAGATACAAGGGGGGGTAGCTGGGGAACGGGGACTACAACAATGGGCAACCATATAGAGCCGGAATACACTGCAATACGACACAGGCTAAACCGGAGGCTACTGATTGGCCAAGATTTAGAAAAGCAAAAACAAAACAAAAAAATTACTTTTTCCCTCCCCACCCTAAGTTCGTTAAGGAGAAGAGGCTAAAAAATATTAAAAGTTTTATTTTCAGGTAGTTTTGGCTAGCTTCCGCAAGCTATTTTTCAAGATTTCGTAGTCTCAGTTCACTTAGCTGTCCGGCAATGAGGCTGCAAGGGAGGGGTTACCAGCACAATCACCTTGCTTGGTTGGAGGCTTTATTATGGCCTCAGGTGAAGAAGTTGTTTTCTTAGCAAGGTCCGAAGGCTTAATGGATTGGTCAGCGGACAAGAGTCCCTTAGCACGGGGCGAGGGCAGTTCTTTGCTGATGGACCCTTATGCAAACCCAGTCTCTGGTTTCAGCGAGTGGCAGGACTGCTGTGTATAAAAAGACCTAACACATTTCGTTAGTGCCGGACTATTGTGTCATTTATTAAATGACTGTTTATTTGAGCTAGGCCAGCAGGGCACTGTTGGTAGTTGCATTGGGTGCCCTGGTAAAATTTTTCATGAGGGCTAAATTTGGTCCCTTGATTGGGAGTGGCCTTTAAAGGGTATTTGGCCATATTAGATCTGTGAAGCTGCACACATACTGGATCTGTGAAGCTGCACATAGCTTTTTTATAATTAATTCAGATATGCCAGACCGTGATACAAAAATTTTTAAGCAAAAGCTTCACAACAGCCCCCGCATGACATTCCACCAATGCAAAACTGTTGCAAAACCTTTATTCAAGATCCTGCATTTGCCCTTTCTGCAAGAAAATACACCACCAAAACTAACACACACTTATAATTATAACTTTTAAACATTTGAACAAATTAATTTAAATATTTAAAACAGATTTAAAAATTTTTATTTTAAAACAATTTAAACTTTGCAAAGCACTAAATTACTTTAAGGATCAAATGCTAAATACTAAACCAAACAACACTAGTTTATTTTGTTTGGCAAAAATATTTTCCTTGGTTTTATAACCCCAAAACAACATTAACTTATTTTAAACTTATAAAACAAAAATTATACACACCAGGAGTGTTTTTTAACAAATTTAATTAACCTTTTTTTATAGTTAAATGATTTTATTTTAATAACTTTTTGCCTGGATTACTTACAGACACTCCCAAAGGAATGGCTGCAAAGAAACCAAGATTTTTTTTTTTAACATTTATTCATAGTTTTACCGCTTATGCCATTTGTGACGGGTTGGATTACAGAAACCCACTTGGGAGCTGCCACCCAATGTACCAAGACTACTTTTGCTCCTGCTTTCCCTGCCAGCTCAGGACTCCAGCACCCTGTCTTGCTGAGCCAGACACTTCAGTTTGCTCTAACATAGACCCCGCTGAATCACTTGTCCCAAAGCTGCAAGTCTACCTGAAAACAGCTTACAATAGTGTGCTTGTCTCTAGCACTTAGATGCCCAAATCCCAATGGGGTTTAAACCCAAATAAATCCGTTTTACCCTGCACAAGCCCATGCAGGGCAAACTCATAAATTGTTTGCCCTTTATAATACTGATAGAGAGATACATTTTATATTTCCAGTTTTAGATACAAGAGTGGTACAAATTAGATGACTATACTTAGTAGATTATAAGCTTTGTAATGATACCTTACAAGAGACCTTTTACATAAAACATATTTTAATTACGTTATATTTACTTATTACCATATTTTTTTTTTAAACTATTTTAGTTACATTACATTGATTTATTATGTTTTTATAAAATTATATAGACTTTACATTACACTATTATTTAAGCAATTATTATTATGAAAGGAAAAAGACAAGAAGCCAACTCTGCAATTACTTAATTTTTACCAGCAACTACAGAGTTAACCCCTTAACCCCCCCTCTCCTGACTTTCTTAAACTGCGGTTGTCTGCCCGCTTGGGCCCAATCCTTTTTTTTTTTATGGGCACAGGCACTGTTTTACTATTAATTTAGCAAGGAGGGTGGGCTGTTTTTATTAACTTTTTTTGTAGAAGAGGACCAATTATTTAATAAAACAATTATTATTATACTTAAAGAGTGGTTAAACAACACAACAACACTAAAACACTTGCTATTATGCTTGAAGAATAATTAAACAACACTAAAATTTATATTACATAAATTAAAACACTGCAATAAGCTCTGCTTTCTTTTCCGGGGGAGAGCAATCCTTCCCCTATGCTCCTTTTTAAACCTGGGTGTAGCCTTACCCCTTTTAACATTCACACCACTGGGGAGGATTTATAAGGAAGGTCCTCGCATGCACCCTGTCCGGCAATGAGTTACCAATCCGCCCTTGAGAGGAACGGGGTAGGATGCCCAATTGCCCCAGGTTTTGGCAAACGATTTTCAGGGGCTCCCCTTCACACACAGCAAGGGGAGGGAGCTCACTCCACAGTGATCCAACCCACACGCGAGTTCTTGCTCCAGAAGAAGATAAGATTCGGGGAAGGGTTTTTGGTCGTAGGTTAATCACACAAAAATTAGGAAAGCTTCGGTCACCGTACTCTTTTTCCCCAGTAGAGAGCACCGGCCCGTTTTCAAGAGTACGGGATGGGATACTCTACTACCTAGGAGTACTAGGACGGATTCCTTAGGGGCCCCCCCGCTCTCCGAGCAAGGAGGTGGTCTCCGTACACTCCTCCCCCAGCAGGGAGCACCGGCCCGTCTTTAAGAGAACGGGATGGGTTGCACCACTGCCTAGGAGTACTTGGACGGTTTCCCGGGGCCTTCCCGCTCTCCGAGCGAGAAGGGACACAATTGTCACTTAAATGGGTAGAAAAGGGTGGGGACCTACTACTCTACTTTACACAAAACGGGGGTCTCCGCTACTTTACTTCACGGTCCCTTACCCCGCCCGTAGCAGGTCCCGGAACCACCTTACGACCTACAATCACACCACACCTAATTCGGGATCTTTGCTATAACAGTCCTTTCCAGCCCTACAGCCTGGTGCTGGTGGGAGTCCTGCCAATCCCCGGACCGCAGGTCTTATCAGTTCACACAGCCTATTGCTAGTGTGGTCCACCAGCCTATTGCTAGTGGGAGCTACTCCGGCCCCTTCGGCTGCACCGGGTCCTCCTGGATTACGCCCCAACTCCTGTTGAAGTCCAGGCAGTGGATTCCGCCCCCCCTTTACTTTACTCAGGGGATTATACCCCACCTCGCTTAAGGGGTCCACCCGCGTCCTACAGGTTCGGTGGATTACGCCCCTACTCACTATGGGGTCCACTTTCCCGGGGTGCTCCTGCAGCCGGTCCCTCACCTCCCTCTGAGATCACCACTGCCCAGAGGGATATGGCCACAAAGCTAAGCAAACAACAATATAGAAAGCTTAAAAAGGCAAAGCATAGGAGTTTGGCATACTTTTTGTTTTTATCAAGATTAGAAACCCTTTCAGTTGTTTACCTCTAGTCCTCGGGCCACTTAGTTCTTGAGTCAGTGGTGGTTTCCTTTATATCCCAGAGAGATCACTTAGCCTATTTAGCCTCTGTTCCTGCCTGAATAATCTCCTGTCATCCGAAACTTGTTTTTATTCTGGGCTGGCACTCTAAAAGTGTTTAACTGCCAGACGGATGTCCCAGTAATTTCACCGAGGCTGTTCCAAGGAAACCGTTGGGTCTAAGACCTCGTGTACACACCACAAAACAGACAGTCCCCTACGCCCTCCCCCCTAGCTTATAGCCTAAGAGAGCGCAGCATGATGCAAAAATTTAAACAGACAAGTTACAGAACAGACACACACAAAACGAACAGGCGTCAGGCAAATGAGTCTTACCTCAAAAGGTTCGGATTACAGCGCGCCCTTACCTGAACCCAGAGCCTATGGGCAGCTCCCCACCGAAGCCCAAATAGAGACAAGGGTCTCTTACCTGGCGCCTGGGATCGGTGTGGAAGCGGTCCACGGTCCTCCGGTCCGGTGGGACCCCACGCAGTCATTTTAGTTCACAGACTTATAGCCTGAGGCCAGTTTATTGACATACAAACCAGTGCGCACTGGGGTGTGGTCCGGAGACCAACACACCAGCAACAGCTTACCAGCTTTTTTTATTTCATTAAACCACAAACAGGGTACAAACAATACGTCATGAGTTAAGAAATTGGGGACCAATTATAAACCCTGGGCATTACCGGGCGAATACCCTCCTTCGCCTGTCTGGATAATGGATATTGGCGGATTCTGGGGAGGGGCTTCGCTGGGTTTACACGGATTTTAACCGGTTGGGTAGAACCAATGCGCCCAACCTGGTTGGCATGTTTTGCCCATAACGTGGGTGAGACCTTTGCCAGCAATTCCTGTTGCAACAAGGAAGGGCTGGACTGGGTGTCCCCCACCGGAGCCTGCTCTTCCTGCAGCAGAGCTAAAACTGTATTCTGTGCAGGATCGGGCACCTTCAGAAACACCCCGTCTGGGGTACAAACAATTGTACAATTCAGTTTACACAGCAAATCCTTTCCCATCTTATTGTACCACATAAAATACGCATTAAACTGACCCTGGGGCACCGTGTTGGCAAGAAGGGCTTCTCTAAGGTGCACCATCCTGTCAAGATCAAAGCTACCCTCCAGGGGAAACTGCAGTTTTGGATTATTTCTAGTGTACCAGTTCCACTTATTTAAATATTTACACGTCGACGATCCACAATGTACGTACATATAAGCAGCAGGCGTGCCTTTGGGTGGGACCGGCAGGATTTTTGATCCTTTGGCCCCCATTTTTTTTACAGCTCACTTTCACTCAAGCCAATTACACCAGGATGCTAACTCGGGGGTTACCACAGTTCTACACTAATGGCCCATCTTCAGGCCTGCCCTTGTTTCATGGCAGGAACACAAGGGAGCAGGTTCCCAGGCATTTTTCCTCTGGTGAACCTACAGGAAAGCGGACAAGGGGGGCGGGCTGACTGGACAACCCGTGGTCCCCGTACGTCCCTCTTCAGCCCTGGGCACCAGCCTTCAAGCCAACGGTGCTGCAGTAGCTTTTGAGCCGACGGTACGGTTTCCTGGGGCTTCCCTCCTCTCCGAGGTAGGGAAGGGAGCTTATTGCTCCGGGGGGAACAAAAAGGGACCCCGTGGCCTTTTACAAGGCAGTGCTCAAAGAGCGGTCACTGGGTCATGGGGAAGTGGAGGGGTAAGGGGTAACGGGATGGGGAACACACAAGCACCCTGACTGGTTAGCCACTTACCAAGGCCTGCCAGTCGGGGAAGCTTTTCAATCTTTCTTTAAGCGGGTCGTGGAGCTTGCTTTCAGAACACCCCCGGTCACGAGCAATTACTTGCTTCGCAGGGGGTCTGGGGCGTCTTTCCACGACCAACACACTCCGGCCGCTTGGCCTTATACACACACACACAGGCCGCTCGGCCTCACATACACAGGCACATTTCCTGGCACAGCCGCCAGGGCGAAACTGCCCCTTGTCCCTCCCAACCTGGTCGGCTCCGGGACCCCGAACGCCCAGCTCTAATAGGCGATCAGGATACTTCGGACCAAAGGAGCGTGGTCCGAGGGGGCGGCCGGCACTTCCTGAGACTGGGGCGCGTAACCCAGCCCAACACTTCGGAGACTGAGACTGAAACTTGAGACTGTAACACAGCCTAACTTGAAACTTGAGACTGTAACACAGCCTAACTTGAAACTTGAGACTGTAACACAGCCTAACTTGAAACTTGAGACTGTAACACAGCCTAACTTGACCGGAGACTGAGACTGAAACTGACACAAACCCGGAGACTGAGACCCGCCCAGTCTAAAACACCTTAGAAAACTAACACACTCCCGAACAAAGGCGCCAAGCGTGTCTGACTTTGTCCCAAGGTTGGATCCAGCTTGTGACTTACCCCAGCCGGAGCCTACGGACCAGTCCTCTCCCAGGCCCCTAACAGCAGAGATTTCAAAAGGTCTCTTACCTCTTAGATGGGCCCCGGGGTTGGAAGAGAACTGCCCGCGGTCCTCCGATCCAGGGATGTCATCTGTGGATCCCGGACGAGCCCCCAAATTGTCGTGGAAAAATCGACCACACCGTTAATTTTGGGTCAGACACACTGTTGCACCTTTATTAGGTTACACAATACAATTATGCATAAAGGGAAGGTCGGCGTGTCCCCATGCAAGGGGGTCAGCCGCCTTGCATAAATTACACAATTTCAAGCTTATAAAGGTAAAAACCGCAACGCGTAATAAAGCATTACAAATCTTATCAGCCTTATTTGGTATATTTATCAGCAAACCAATCAGAGCCTCTCTGGGGCCGCGATTCGGACCTGATACCATTTAGGGCTTTTCCTGTTATTGCTAGAGGCTCCTGCACGGCCCCCCCCCCCCTCTTGCATTACCTTTCTTGCATTACTTTATTGAGTACTAAGTTACCTAATGCGTTTGATTTGCTAATAGAGTTGTACAACAAGCCCTTTTTTAACTGTGTGCCCACCTACTTGCGGTTTTACTGTACAAGACTTTTTTGCTTTATTAATTTTTCCATAGCTAAACTACTGTTATCTTAGGTCAGGTTACCCAACTACCAGTAGGCGTTGGTTCCCTTTTTCTCCTGTTGGCCTTTTGATTGAGCCATACAGGTCCTGCATTGTGTCACACAAGCTTATAACTTAAAGCATATACTTTTAATATCAAGCAGGCCTGCCACGGCCTGCTGTTGCTAGCTTAGCAATAGGTTATAATTCAGAGTAAGGCATATGGGGTTCCCCGAAAATCCTCCACAGACACTTAGCAGCCAAAGACCTATTGACTTTTTAAGAGACTCTGGGTGCAACATGCCTAAGTCACTTTTGAAAATAGGTCTTAGGCTTCAAGTCACTTAAGTGCTTTTGAAAATTTTACCCTGGGTCCTTAATAATAGTCTCAGCTGATGTAAATCAATATAGTTCTATTGAAGTCAATGGCACTACTTCAGTTTACTTCAGGATCTGGCCCACAGGTTTGAAATCATTGCATGGTGGCAAGTTTGGGGTATCTTAAGAAAACTATAATTTTTTTATGTAAACTTTCTAGCACGTGCTTCCAAATTGTGTGTTCAAGGAAAGATGGAGCTCAAAAAAAGTATTCATGTGGATAATTTCATTTTTAACAGCTGGAACATAAGTGCTCCTACATTTAATTGTTTTTATAATGAGATGGCCATCTTATTAAACTTATACATATTGTGTGTGGCGATATCTGTCTCTGGGCCATAAATAAAAACATATTTTAGAAAAGATAATCACAGCCATTTTGGAAGTAATCAACCAATTTATCTTTATATGCTCTAATTACTTCTATGATATGAAACTTCTCTTCCTAAAATTCCAGTAGAAAGTGCTCACGTCTCTCTCACTTCTGTTGTTACATGCATGAAATGTATTTAGTTCTTCATACTGATTTCTGATCTCTGTCTTCCCTCTGATGCAATTTCTGCCTCTTCCATCTGATTGATCCAAGTCTTCTAATTCCTCACTCTTTTCTCTTGGTGACTATGGCCCAGGTATGCAAAGGTATTTAGGGGCTTAATTTCCATGGGAATTAGTCACCTAATACCTTTGAGTATCAGGGCCTATGTCCTTCTGATCTCTTTTTTCCTAGGGCTTCTTTTTTGGTTGCTTTTTTAAGTCTGATTTTCTATCTTAAGAGATTGTGCAAACATGGCATTTCCTGTTGATCTGAATACCTTCAGAAAAAAACCTAATTGTATTTGGAAAGCTTTTGTCTGACATGTATAACAAATGGTAACAAATGCTTAGTTTTATATGTGGCTGGGGACCCAAAACATCAGGTCTTCAATCAAATAATTATTACGGTGTTATAATAAGTGAGTAAAGTCTTTCTCCTCTAGTGAAATGTGATTTCCTCTGTGGTCAATACTCTCTCCTTGGTTGTATTTTTTATGATGAACTCTATAAATCATAAAAATCAGTGAATGGCCTTAAGAACCAGCACCAATTTTGACTGACAATTACTATTTATTATTTTTAAAATAACTTCAGGCTATTGGAAAGCTACTGGTGCCCTTTTGTCAACCTTGTTTTCTACAAACCTTTCAGAAATTGACTGCTTCTGTAGATCCCTGTGCCAGCCAAGATTTGAAATTTTGCCTTCAGGGGTATTTAATAGGGTGTATGTTTACAAGTTTCTGAGTGTGGTTGTGGAAAGCATGGAGACACAAGCAATAATGCGTGTACTGAGTAATTGCTCTGTGCTAGTGCTTCTGCCTAGTGAGGAGGAATATGTGAAAACCTCTACACCTACAGTGAACAAGCCCCGTTGAACTGGGGGAAAGTGGGTGAGCATGTAGCCAGGGCAACGGTTCTTAAATCCAGTGACTGCAAAGTGGGTGCATAGCAGCCACTTATAGGATATTTAAACAGGCTTCAGAGCTGTACATAGAAGTGAGAATTGAGACAGCCGTGAAGAGCAGCCTCTGACAAAGAAATGTGTCTGAGGTTTCCACGCAACCCCTAGCTCTCACAGCCAGCTGCTAATTCCCTCATGGCATATGCTGGGCAAATGTTCTAGCTGGCCTACTAGCCTGCAGCACTTGTGTAACCCACTGGTCAGAGAGTGTGGCAGGTCCCCCAGTGTGCCTGGGATATGAGTCTATTACAGACTGAACTAGGGAGGGTTGGCTCTTTAGCTCAAGCTTTTAGGAGCTTTTTTTTGAAGTTCTGGAGGTCCCTGATTCAATCCTCAGTGCGTAGGCTAGATGGAAGCTGTCCTACCTGTTCCTCTTAGTTTACATCACCTTATTGGATGAAGCCTATAGTTACCAAGGGATTCTTGATCCACAGGGATGAATGAGTGCCTCAGTTGAGGCAAAGCTATGTCATTTTCTGCTTGCTTTAATCACAGCTAATTAAAATGGTATTTATTACAGGGGGAGAGAGGAGCACCAGGACCAAAAGGGCCACCTGTAAGTATCACTGCCAGCCAACTAGGATTTCCCAAGTAGAGAAAGGACATGATCTAGTAACAATGTCACAGTCAGATACCTATGGTGAAAGCAATCCCTCTATGTCTCTGTTACTGTATCAGTATTTTGTACCTAAATGTCATCAAGCCTAACATTTGTCTATGTACCCTGTTCTCTCTTCAGTGGATACGCTGCATCGCCATGCCATCGTGGTGTACTGTACATCATTAGAAGGCACTATCCTGGGACATCTCCCATAGAACTAGTTAGCTTAATAATAGTAAATGGCAGAAACAGATGCTTGATTGGGACAGCATTAGCAAACAGTTTGCTTAAAAGGAACACCAGCCAATAAGAAGGGATTAATTGGGATTTGGTGCAATTAACAAATAAAGATAAGAAGAAGAAGAGGAAGAGAGAGATGCAATGCAGAGTATTTGTTCTCATATACTTTCCTGGGTGTCTGTCTGGTGAGTCTTGCCCACATGCTCGAGGTTTAGCTGATCGCCATATTTGGGGTCAGGAAGGAATTTTCCTCCAGGGCAGATTGGCAGAGGCCATGGGGGTTTTTTCGCCTTCCTCTGCAGCGTGGGGCATGGGTCACTTACTGGAGGATTCTCTGCACCTTAAAGTCTTTAAAACATGATTTGAGGACTTCAACAGCTCAGACATAGGTTAGGGGTTTATTACGGGAGTGGGTGGGTGAGATTCTATGGCCTGCGTTGTGCAGGAGGTCAGACTAGACGATCATAATGGTCCTTTCTGACCTTAAAGTCTATGACTCTATATACTTATTCAGTCAGGGTGAAATTCAGCCCTCTGCAGCAGACCAAGCACTCCCAATGGAGTTAGGCACTGGCATGCATTTGAAAATCTCACTAGGCACTTATCTGCTACTGTGCACTTATCCATGTGAAGAGAACTTAAAAAACGTTATGGTTTTGTTAAATGAGATAAAAACAGATGGAAACATTTTTACAGATGGAAACATATTTAGTCATTGAAAAACAGCATTTGGGTCACAGTAGAGAAACGGATTCATTTTAAAATTCAGTTTCTCCTATCGATTGTATTTTATTATAAATCTTCCATTCATAAAAAGTACGTCATTATTTTTTAAAATAGAAGGAACATGAGGAAAAGAATCTCCTCTGAATTATGCTCTGTGCCTGCTCAGTGCAAAGTTGTCTTCTGAGATGATGAGGGCTGATACCCGTAGAGGTTGAAGGCATTTGGCTACTCACAGAAGTGTTCAGCATTTTGCAGGATGGAGCCCTGTGTGCTAAATGCATTTGCCATTTGAAGGTGCTTTTCTGAGTTATTCCAGGTTGATTGAAGGGGAGAAGTTTTATTTCAGACAGCCAACACCAAGCAACGTTTTGTCAAAGTACCCCAGCGAGCATAACTACGTTAAATTTTGGGCAGTGCTCGGAAAATATCCAGGGCCGGCGCTTCCACTAGGCGACCCTAGGATTTGGGGGGTGGCATTTTGCCATCCTCGGCTGAAATTTGGCGGCGGGGGATCCTTCCGCTCCGGGTCTTCGGCAGAAATTCGGCGGCGGGTCCTTCACTCGCTCCGGGAGCCGCCGCCGAAGTGCCCCAAAGATGCGGAGCGGAAGGACCCCCCACCGCCGAATGCTCAGAGGAGGAGCGCTGCCGCCTAGGGCGGCAAAAACCCTGGTGCCGCTCCTGAAAATATCAAAGCACTAAGTAATAAGTATTATTAATGATCACACGTCATGTTTGCAGGGCCCACCAGGCTCATTCGATTTTCTGTTGCTGATGATGGCAGACATCAGAAATGATATTGCTGAACTTCAGGAGCGAGTGTTTGGACACAGGACTCACTCATCAGCAGAGGAGTTTCCATTACCTCAGGAATTTACAAACTACCATGACACAGTAGACTTTGGATCTGGAGAGGACTATAAGCAAAGAATTGCACCCAAAGACTCTAGGATGCACAAAACAGCCCATCATTAGCTAGGTTTATAGCAAGGAGAGATGTTCAGAGTTGTACAGTATAAAAATGCACTGATGATGTAAAATATATATATAATTTTCCAGTTTTCTCTTTTCTTGTCCCCATGTCCTGTAGCTTTCTCTATTTACAGGGACATCTACTAGTGGTGGTTACATACATTCCAGCCTGTGTCAGTTTTTGTGCTTTGTGTATGTAGACATTATTGTAATGGAAATTAGTTGGCTAAGCGTTAGTCTGAAGTGTCATACAATGAGGTCTGAGGTAAACCTGGGAGATGCATGTGTCCTAAAACTACTCCTGCTTGTCCCTTAAAAATACCCCACTGCTCATCCAGTGTAGGCAGTAAGATCTATTCAGCAACAGATTTCTGGCTGTGCAATGAGAGAATATGGTCTATACGTGATATGGGGGTGGGCAAGGGAGCAGGAAACTTACTAAGAGGAAGAACTGGTGTGAATGAGACAAGTTTGCTGATTCACACAGATAAAATCAACTAACCCTCATGGTGGCAAACTGACTGTCAGGTTCAGTTATATGAAAGGAGTGGCAATATACATTGTAGATGACTAGGGGTACACTAACTGATTCTGATCTCACTCACACCCGTGAAAGTCATCCCACTGAATTCAATGGTGATACACTGATGTACATGAAATCAGAATGAGGCCTAATGTTTGCAAAAGAATTTTCATCCAATTTGTTTCTACAGATTGTAGCACAAGCATCGGCTGTATGAGTTGAAGGTAACTGGTGTTCTTCTAAGTGTAATATGTCACAAGAATCTTTGACTCAGTATATAATGAAGAAGAGTGGTTAAAGGAGTACATATGACCAAACACTGTAGCTGGTGCTTGGGATGGCATGGGTGAACTCTGGAGAAAGTCACATCGCTGCCCTGGGGCCAGAGAGAAAATTGTTGTTTGAAAGCAGGATTGAAGAATTAATAGGGAACCCATTCCTCACACCTTTCCATACTGAAAAGTTGGATCAACAGGTTAGTGTACCCAGAGTCATCTACAATGTATATTACCACTCCTGGCAGATTACTGAACCTGGCAGTCACTTTGCCACCATTATAGTCTAAACAGTTTTTCCAGTGTATTAAGCACAAACATTTTATTGCATGGCTCCTCTTACTACAGTACTTGTAGTGGTAAGAAGACAGCTTCCCTGTGACAAATGCAAAAGAAAACCCCTCATTGCTCCACTTCATCTTCAGGGCTTGTATGTTCTTCCTAGAGCAAGTATGGACAGTGATATAAGCAGCACCTTTCCAAGATGCGTGGGTTGGTTGGGGGCTTTGGGGGGTGGGTCCCCTTTCATGTCTCCCTTCCTGAGGGCAACTACTATAATTCCTATACCAGTAGTACTGTCCACATTGGCTACACTGCAATTAAAATCCATGGCTGGTCCAGGCCAGCTGACTTGGGCTCGCAGGACTCAGGCTAAGGGGCATTTTAATTGCAGAGTAGATATTCAGGCTCAGGCTGGCACCTGGGCTCTGGGATCCTGCTTGGTGAGAGTGTCCCAGAGCTCAAGCTGCACCCTGAGCCCAAATGTCTACACCACAGTTAGCCCGAGTCAGCTGTCATGGGCCAGTCGCAGGTGTCTAATTGCAGTATAGACATGCCCATATTATATTAACCATGTAGTTCAAACTCTTAATATTAGCCCTGCAGTGTGTCAGCAGAGGAGCCGGGAATCTCAAGAAATCTTGACATTTGTGAAATTTGCAAATTTTCTCTGGGGGACTTGTCAGTTCCTCAGATACCTTTTCAATTCCGTCCTATGGGTATATTTCTGCAGATCATATGGAATACGTTTTTTCTTCATTCCTGTTTTCTTGAGTGTATATCCCATATTAAAAAGAACTGACTACATAATCGGTAAAGATTAGGCTAATTACAGTAGCCCATGGACCTTCAATGCTCTGAAGAGTTCTGTGAGCTGCAGATTGAAATATTTTGAGAACGAAGCAATGGCGATTGGGGTTCTGGGAAAGAAGGTGTGTCCAGAAGTGGAATAATCTTTGAGTCATCAGAATGGAAGACTTAAACCAGCATTAGATGTAGGGTGACCGGACAGCAAATGTGAAAAATCGGGACAGGGGGTGGGGGGTAAGAGAAGCCTATATAAGAAAGACCCAAAAATCGGGACTGTCCCTATAAAATCATCTGGTCACCCTCATTAGATGGTCTTATATGGCCCACTTAGGGCTTGTGTCCACTTACCGGGGAATCGACGCGTGGTGATCGATCCACCGGGCGTCGATTTACTGGATCTAGTGAAAACCCATTAAATCGACTGCCAATCACTCTCCGTCGACTCCGGTACTCCACTGGAACAAAAAGCATAAGGTAAGTCGACGGGAGAGTTTCTCCTGTCGACCCAGCATGGTGTAGACCTAAGGTACGTTATTCACGTAGCTGGTGTTGTGTAATTTAGGTCGACTTAGCCCTATATTGTAGACCTGCCCTTAGTTAATTTCATGTAGGCAACTATGTATATGTCACTTTCTTAAACTATATATGTACCCATACATACAATTATGTCATGCACTTAAACTGCTGGATCAGGTTGATATTCTCCATACATTAATAACCTGCAGGGTTTTTTGGAACACAAACTACTGAACAGGATGTTTTGGAAATCAATCAAGATTTTTTCCCCCCAAAGAAAATGTGATCTAAAATAAGGCATCAGTTTTAGTTTTAAGCTTTGCTTTTTCAGTTGTAGGAAAACAACAAATTAAAGCTTCTGGACACCCAAAGGGACAGATTGCCCTGGTGTACAGCAGTACCCATGAGAGGAGAACTCTGACCCTGAATCAGGAAGTTGCTTAAGCACATGCCTAACTTTAAGTGGGCAAATAGTCCCATTGACATCTATGGGGATTACTAAACACATGTTTAAGTACCTTCCTGAATCTGAGCCTTAGTGAGGTTCCCCTTGTGGAATTTCCATCATGTCACTCCATTGGTTGGGCACAAGGTTTTCTGCAGGCCCTTGTCCCCAGTGGAACAGGCATGGGGATGAGCCCCCACAACCTGTGTATAGGGCTTTGCCAGGGGCCAAGGCCATCCATGCCTCTCCCACGCATAGAATCATAGAAGATTAGAGTTGGAAGAGACCTCAGGAGGTCATCTAGTCCAACCCCCTGCTCAAAGCAAGACCAACCCCAACTAAATCATCCCAGCCAGGGCTTTGTCAAGCTGGGCCTTAAAAACCTTGAAGGATGGAGATTCCACCACCTCCCTAGGTAACCCATTCCAGTGCTTCACCAACCTCCTAGTGAAATAGTATTTCCTAATAGCCAACCTAGACCTCCCCCACTGAAACTCGAGACCATTGCGCCTTGTTCTCTCATCTGCCACCACTGAGAACAGCCCAGCTCCATCCTCTCTGGAACTCCCCTTCAGGTAGTTGAAGGCTCCTATCAAATCCTCCCTCACTCTTTTCTTCTGCAGACTAAATAAATCCAGTTCCCTCAGTCTCTCCTCATAAGTCATGTGCCCCAGTCCCCTAATCATTTTCGTTGCCCTCTGCTGGACTCTCTCCAATTTGTCCACATCCTTTCTGTAGGGGGGGGCCCAAAACTGGATGCAATACTCCAGATGTGACCTCACCAGTGCCAAATAGAGGGGAATAATTACTTCCCTCGATCTGCTGGCAATGCTCCTACTAATGCAGCCCAATATGCTGTTAGCCTTCTTGGCAACAAGGGCACACTGTTGACTCATATCCAGCTTCTCGTCCACTGTAATCCCCAGGTCCTTTACTGCAGAAATGCCGCTTAGCCAGTCGGCCCCCAGCCTGTAGCAGGGCATGGGATTCTTCAGTCCTAAGTGCAGGACTCTGCACTTGTCCTTGTTGAACCTCATCATATTTCTTTTGGCCCAATTCTCCATTTTGTCTAGGTCACTCTGGACCCTATCCCTACCCTCCAGCGTATCTACCTCTCCCTATAGCTTAGTGTCATCTGCGAACTTGCTGAGGGTGCAATCCATCCCATCATCCAGATCATTAATGAAGATGTTGAACAAAACCGACCCCTGGGGCACTCTGCTTGATACCGGCTGCCAACTAGACATCAAGCCGTTGATCAATACCTGTTGAGCCCGACGATCTAGCCAGCTTTCTATCCACATCATCTGTGGCAGTCCAGTTCTGGGGAAGCAGTGCTGAATGGGCTTCCCTATTTGGCCACTCCCCTTGGGGCATCCTTAAAAGGAGGGTAACCATGGAAAATGTTATGCGGCCTAAGGTGTTACTTCTTGAGCAAACACCCAGTAGGTTTCTGGGGTAGGAGATTTAATTGACCAGTACTTCTGGTCTCATGTTGGACTTTCTTCTCTTCCCCCCGATCCCCCCATGGATTCCCAACCCCCGAGCGTGCCTTGGTTGGGTCCCAGGGACTCGGGGATGGTGCTGTTGAGCAAGGTCTGCCATTTTCACATTGCAGGCGGAGTTCCTCTGGCAGGGCGACTTCTTCTGGGATGATCTAGCCCTAGGTGTGCTTACAGAGCAGATATCTTTTGGATGGACCTTTCTTCTTATATTTTCAGTTAACCATATGATATTTTTCACAATAAAGGCGTTAGAGCAGAAATTGTTCAGTTTAAGATTCCGAGACAGAGACTTATATACATGTACACACACACAAATCCTCAGATAAAAAAGTAAGGTATTAGGTATTTTCTGTGACCTACCTGAAGCATTGAAAATCCAGATAAGATAAATAGATTCCAGATTCAAGATGAGGTTTTTTAAATTGTAAATTACTTACTCCTTTATAATTCTTAAAATAACAAAAAAAAAAAAACCAAAAACCAAAAAAAAAAAAACCAAGATCCCAACATATGGATACAGTAACAGCCACCCTTCTGGCTAGTTTCATTACTTAGTCTCATGCACAAGACAACTTTGTTTCATCTAGCTAAATACCATGTATAATTTTATTAGAAATAAATATTATTTTGATGAATTAAAAATGTGCTAAGTTTAAAAGAGAAGGATACTAAGGTAAAAAGTTCATTCTTTTATTAATATTTGAAATAAATATTTAATTGAAACATTTTCAGATGTGTAGTAATGGGCAGAATTCTTATTGTTAATGCGTTGGTATTAGTTTTTAACAAAATTAGATCAACAAAGCTGGAAGAAATTTTTGACTCTCCCAACAGTGTACAAAGTTAATATGAGATTAGCCATTCTTGTAAAGCTGGAATAGTAAAGCAAAAAGTATGGCCTGAAAATTTCCAGTGTAGTCGTGGTAAATCAGAAAACCAGGGAAAAAAAAAAAAGAAATTGAAGTGACATTCAAGTAATAGCTTGTTGGTATCACAGTGTAAAAGAGTCTCTAATCAAGTCACTTCCTGGTTGTATTTCATAGTTAATAAATTAGAATCCCACTGACGTCAATGGAAGATGAGAATTGGGTCCATGAATTTGTTTTTAATTTGCCAAGACTCACAACTTTGTTCCAGTTACGCATTTTGTACACCACTCATGTTATTTATAATAAGTATATGAAATACTAAAATGTGTATAAAAATGATTATGATTATATGATGTATTCTTAATAACAAAGATATTTTTCTTACGCTGTTGGTAGTTGTTTTTGTTACAAATCTTTTCCCTGAAACTTTCCAGATTTTGTTTGGTAAAAACAAAATGACTGGGAGTTACAAAAGAATATCAGCCCCCTGAAACATGAGTCAGACTCCTGTTTATTATTTCACATGTAACAACGTATGTTATACAGGCCCTTCTGTATCAAAATAGAAATTTAGTAAATCTTTTCAGATGGCGCACAATGTTATTCATTCGAGCTGGTCAGGAAATGGGGGGGGGGGGGGTTTCCATGAAAAATTTTAACTGTTAGACAAAAAAAATCAAAACCTGAAATTTTTCAGCCAAAATCTTTCAGATCAATGCTGAATATTTCAAATCAGAAATGCCACCAAAGTGTCTCCTGGGAGTTATAGTTCAGGTGCCTCATGCCCCCCTTATCTTCTATGGACTGGACTACCTGAGCAGACCACATCTCCCATGATGCACCAGAGTCTCCCCTCTTGCTGAGCTGCCACAGTGCATCGCGGCAGTCCCAGCTCTTATGAGACTCTATGGCAGTATTTCCAAATCAAAATTTGGGGGTTTGGGCCCCTTTTGGTTTTCAGGTGGTCAGTTTTTTGACAAAGTGTCAAAATTTTCCATGGAAAGCAAACACCTTTTGTGAACAATTTCACTTTGTCAAAAAACAATTTTTCATCAAAAAATAGTGTTCATGGAATATTTTTACCCAGCCTTACCACTCATACCCTGGTAGCACTGTGACCTTCTAGGTTGTCAACCTCTGATGAATATTATTCCCAACATAAAGCTGCTTTTTGCAGCAATATGTAACACCTGTTCATTTATAACAATTCTCTCTACCAGCAGACTGAACGGGCCTGCTGTCCCTGGACAGAAATCTATACTTTTGGGAAACTAGTTCCCGTTGGAGTTCCATGTATGTGGCCAGTTGGCAACATATGTGTGTGCGCACGTGGATTCATACATGTACACATGGTCCTGTTTGATTTTGTCAACTGTTATTTGGGAGGAGACAGCAGGAGACTGTTCCTGTGAGGTCATTAATAATACTAATTCATTAATACCTAGCTCTTATATAGTGTTTTCCACTTTTGATCTTAACTCAACAGAATATGGTTCAGTTCTAAAAAGTGGTTATTTAATCATGGCACCTTCTTACAGCTTCTTGGTCCCTTTTTTGTATTCAGAGGTCTATGCACTTTGTTAGTGATAGGAATACAATGTTTATTGCTTTTCACTGTGGCTAGCCCTGCAGAGCCAACACACTAACAAAGGAGTGAGCTGGCCCATGCTCCCTCTTGTGCAACACCAGCCGAACTATTTACTAAATTCCAGTCCATTTCACCTGTGCAAACTTGGTGAAGCCACGGGGAATGCACAGGTGTCCATGCAAAAATGGAAGACAATGAGGATACACAGGTGTAAGTGAAAGCCAGGACATTTATAACTAGCGATGATGCACAAGAAAGAAAGAACTTAGCTTAACTCTCCATTACCAGTTTGCAGGACTGATGGGGTAGGGTGGGGTGGGACGGGGGGGAGGGGAGGGGGAAACACACCACTATCTTTTTATTCCACATTCTGGAGGGCAATTAACATGAAACTTCAGGAAGTCATTTTTACAGAATCACTTTTCAGAGTAGAGCCACCTAGCAAGAGTTTCAAAGAAATGGGAGTATGATACTGCTGTATCCACACTGTATTGGTATTAATGAATTAGTATACACTGCTATATCCACACTGCTGATCTTTAAAAGGTAGAGCTATGTGTTTAAGGGTCCTATAGTGGTTTCCACACTGTTGCCACTGTCAAGCTGTCCTGCAGTAGCTCAAGAGCATAAGTACCAACCTAAGGGCAAGCTGTTAAGAGGCAGGGCCCAAAACCCAAATTGGCCATGAGTTCTATACTTTGATTTCACCAACCATTTATTAAGTGTAAATGCCTCAGGCACTATAACAACCTAACCATGGAATCATAGATCGTCCCCTTGCCACCAAATCTATCTTGTCACCAAATATCACCGCAGCATTCAGGTTACTCCCAGTCCCAAAGAACCAGTTACTTCCCCCAGGTCAATTGCACCTTAGAGCTCACACCAGAGACAACACTTGCACCCAATCCTATAATAAACTATATACAGATTTATTAACTAGGAAAAGGGAATAAGAGAGTTATTGGTGGGTTTATATGTTTGCCTGCTTTACTCTTGTAAATGAGTTCCAATCTTAAGTTTCAAAAAGTAATAGCTTCTATAAGAAGCAAGCTCTATACATCCTTTAGGGCTATCCCAAGCTAAGTATTGGGGATCTCTTGCTTATGCCTAGAAAACCTTGCCCTTGAGAATCTAAGCAGCATAGAGATACAACTTTTATCTCTTCTCTCCCTTGTCAGGGATTTTAATTCCCTTTCCCGTTCTCTGAGCTGCCAGCTCAGCTGATGGGAGGAATTTACTTGCACTCTCCTCTTCATGGGGGAGAGAGCAATCAATAAAGTCTTTTGTCTGCTTTGATGGTCCACAATAGTTTGTCTGGTGCTGAAGGGCTTTCTCTGAGCGTCAGGTCATAACACCTTTTATTGTAGGCCAGCATTTCAAGCTAGTTAATGTATCTCTCTTGTCCGGTGATTTACACGGTTACAGAGGCTTACAATGCAAATGCTCAAATATGGCCTTACAGTATGGGATACAGATGTTGTGACGGGTTGGATCACAGAAACCCCCTTTGGGACTGCCACCTGATGTGCTTTGACTACCTCTGAGTCTGTTTTCCCTGCCAGCTTTGGACTTCAGTGCCCTGCCTGCTTTGAGCCAGACAGGCTTGCCTGTTACAAACCCTGGGGCTTTGTCTTCACTACCCGCCGATCCGGTGGGTAGCAATCGGTTTTTCGGGGATCGACTTACCGCGTCTAGTGAAGACGCGGTAAAATCGATCCCTGATCGCTCTGCCGTCGACTCCGGAAATCCACCTCGGCAGGAGGCAGCAGCGGAGTCGGCGGCAGCGCGGCAGCGGTCGACTTTCCCGCGTCCTCACCGCTAGGTAAGCCGACCTAAAATACGCAACTTCAGCTACGGTATTCACGTAGCTGAAGTTGCGTATCTTAGGTCGGACCCCCGCTGCAGTGTAGACTCAGATCTGAACCACGTCCCCTAAAAGCTGCAGGCTTAACTGAAAACAGCTTAAGAAGTCTCCAACACTCATATGCCCAGCTCCCAATGGGGTCCAAACCCTAAATAAACCCATTTTACCCTGTATAAAGCTTATACAGGGTAAACTCATAAATTGTTCGCCCTCTGTCACACTGATAGAGAGATATGCACAGCTGTTTGCTCCCCCAGGTATTAATGCATACTCTGGGTTAATTAATAAATAAAAAGTGATTTTACTAAATACAAAAAGTAGGATTTAAGTGGTTCCAAGTAATAACAGACAGAGCAAAGTGAATTACCAAGCAAAATAAAATAAAACACAAGTCTAAACCTAATACAGTAAGAAAGTGATTACAGATGAAATCTTACCCTCAGAGATGTTCCAGTAAGCTTCTTTTATAGACTAGCCTCCTTCTAGTCTGGGTCCAGCAATCACTCACACCCCCGTGGTTATTGTCCTTTTTCCAGTTTCTTTCAGGTATCCTTTGTGGGTGGAGAGGCTATCTCTTGAGCCAGCTGAAGACAAAATGGAGGGGTTTCCAGGGGCTTAAATAGACTTCCTCTTGTGGGTGGACACCCCTCCTTCCCCCTGTGTAGAATTTCAGCTACAAGATGGAGTTTTGGAGTCACATGGGCAAATCACATGTCCATGCATGACTCAGTTCCTTACAAGTGGCAGTCATTGTTTACATGCTACCTTGAACGTCCTCAGGTAGACTTCTTATGTGGATTGGAGTCTTACAGGATCCATTGTCCGTTAAGTGTTTCTTGGCTGGGCACTTAACTTGCAAATTCCTTTCTAAAGAAGCTGACCAAATGCCTTACTAAGGCTACTTAAAATCAAATAAGTACACAGCTAATATTCATAATTTCTAATACAAAAATGATACATGCATACAAATAGGATGAATATATTCAGTAGATCATAACCTTTGCAGAAATATGTTACATGGCATATGTAGCATAAAATATATTCCAGTTATGTCATATATACACTCATAAGCATATTTCCATAAAGCATTATGGGGTGCAACGTCACAGATATTATAAGTGAGAGCAACTCACAAGCATTCACTTAAGTCTAAACACTAAGCACATTCTTATAACTCTAATACCTATTTTAACAATACTAATCCACAGGTAAGCAAGACTGGTTCCAGCTATGTACTTGTCAGTGTTTAGTTGAGATGTGTGGACCTTGGCATGACCTGTCACCTAGTTTGCCACCATCACACTCACTAGTGCACTACCACTGGTGCAGCCCAGCTGTTGCTCATAATGGTAATGGAGATTGGCTCCTGAGGTAAGTAACCCCATAGTGTCTGCACCTTCTCAGAACAGGTCTAGATGACATGGTGATAAAAATGCTGGCAGCACTTTACAGTAGCACCCTGCCACAGTTACCACTGTTAGGAACTTCCACTGTTGCATGAGTAAGAGAAAGCTCATTATAGACACAGTCTAAATCAGTTCTCCAGGTTTGTCTTGAGAGCCCCCAGAAAAGGTCATGGTGATCGTGGCTATTAGTTAAGATTCACACTGATTGTTTTAGTGCTATGAAGTTGAGGTGCTATTTATGAACTCTGACATTACACAGGCCAGTGGGGAAACATCTATATTGTGATAGCAGATTTTGTTGCAAAAACATATGGCTATTGCTCTGGGAATTAGCCACACCGCTCCTACTGACTCTGATAGATAAGGACATGGCTTAAACTATGCACGAAGTACAGCAAATGAATAGCCATTGCTTGGTAGCACTACACGTCACGTTAACAGCACAACACGTTGCCTATTGAGAAACAGACGCGTTTCCTCAGGCCATAAACAAGAAGAAGTGAGAGAAACTGGCCCTTTTACCAGAAATCGAAATTTACAATTGCTTTCCATTGGTTCAAGTTGGGGAAAAAAGTTTTTGAACAAATGAGTTAAGCTACTTGTTACTACTCCTACAGTTGACACCAGCAGAGGCAAGTTGACTGATTCTACAGTCTACTAAAATTTCCATTAGGGTACATAAACCACATGAATTAGTGTGTCACGTAGGCTGAGGGTCCCAAGACAAGTTGTCAATAATCACAGGCCTGTTTTAACAAAGAATGTAGCACTGCAGTAGTCTGACTTGTTAAGCCAGCACGCAGACTGTTCCATCATTTGTGAAACCTCAGAACACAACCTACCTATGGTCACCTGCTATGCAATTAACTGCTCACCTGAAGAGACTTTAGCCTCGGACTACAGCACTGTCGCATCTCTCCCTTCACAGCCACATTACACATACCAGTCATTTTCTGAGGGTCAGAAACCGTTACATCAAACTGCTAATGATCCCAAAGTAGTTTGCATTTGCTTTTACAAATAGATGTGCCTGGTAGATAAGGCAAGGGGCTGTCTTTCAGCAGGTGAAGTTAAAGACATTCTGGAGTACTTTCTTGGCTATTTTTCCTTTTCCTTTTTTTTTTTAATGTAATTCAGTATTTAATCTGGATCACTGGAACTGCTCTGACTCATCTTAATTACTGACATTGTCACATTTTTTTTTAGTAACAATACACATGCTGCACCTGTTTCTGCTCCCCATTATATACATGCGTGCGAGTAAATAAGAGCAGAATTTGGCCATGTCACTCAGATACATTCTTGCCAGAGTTGTAGATGGCACAGTTACAGTCTGTCATTCCTCTGTTTGCAGATTATGCTGTTTATATACCATAAAAGTATATTGCAAACCTGACAAACATATGTTTAAAAGAAATAGAGAGAACCAGATGCTGGTACTTTCCTTTTAGAAAGTCTAGAAATGTGAAAGTTGCACAAATTGAATTTGTTTTACGTTATTTAAAGAGGAAATAACAGCTGGAAATCATTTTACAATGAAGTGGCTTCAAAACACCATTCTAAAACCACATAAAAACTATGTTCAGATTTCTTCTGCGTTTTGTTAACTAAACTATCAGCATCTTGAAGTCCTAAGGCTTGTCATGCTCATTATACAAGGTTCACACAGTGTGCATGAAAGCATTTAATGTAAATTAATTTGCTTTATGTCTGAATAAACAGAATTAGTGATAGGGTCTCTTTGTTATAGTTGGCGTATCCAACGTGGTTTGCATTTTGTTGTGGTGTAGCAGAACAGAGGAGCTATGTTAGGGGAAGCTTATAGTTTAAAATACCGTGAAAAATGTCAGTGTCCGAGGGAATATTTATTATCCAGTTGTTAGAGTGGGGGGCTGGGAGTCAGGAATGCTCTGTCAGAATCCTGGTTCCGACTTCCTGAGTGACCTTGGGAAAGTCATTTACCCACCCTCATCCCTCACCTTCCCAGTGTGATGGCAGGATGCAGAGGTTTTATGCTGTCCTTGGCACACAGGGAAATAACAGCCACTCAGGCTCATACAGGTGTTTCAGGGAGAGCCCATCAGAGCAGCTGCTCCAGGAAAAGGATGGGTGAGGCTGTTTGTTACTCCTGGGGCTGGGTAAGAAACCCCAAGCTGGGAGGGAGGAGTATTTTTGCGTTTCAATTGCTGTTTGTTTTTTATTTTTCTGTGACCAAGAAAGAACATTTTCCCTGGCAAAAACAGGCTCTGGCTGGGGGAAGAGTGGGGCTGTGGTTTGTGTGCTGAACTGTTTCACTAGTTCATGCATACTTAACACTGAAAGGGATGCTGTCTGTCAGCATGACATTTAGCAATTACTTTGCCCAGCACAGCTAGTGCTATGATGTATAGAACAAGGGACTCAGCAAAGCTGCTATAATAAAACATGTTCACTGTGCTGTGCACTAACCTTTGCTGGGTAACAGTGCAATCCTATTGCTGTAAGTCATGCCCTCCCCCCTCACAAGGCCTCCCGTCTGTTCTGTTAACCCTTTATTTCTCACAGCTGAACTGAAACTGTAATCCCTTTGAGGCGGGGACTATCTTGTGTGTACTCCCAGCATGCTTTAGGAGGTGTCAGATAAGGCCATTTACAAGAGTGAGTCAAAAGCAGTTACACAGGGCCCAGAGGCCCGCATACAATTTTTGTGATATCACGTTATCCTGGTTTTACCCACTTTCTATCCCCCGAGGCTGGGTGAAATTACCACACCAACAACCAAGGGCAATGACTAAGGCCTTGAGCCTGTAACTGACTCTGCAGGCACACCCTGACACCTCTGCATTGTGTTCCAAGGACCTGTGCCCATACAGACTTAGTTGCCATGATCATGCCAAATTCCCAGTACAGGGTCCCTGGTATGGCATAGGAAGAAACACAGCTACTGATAGTGCTAGCAGCTAACGGAGATTTCCGTCTAGCACAGTGGCTGGGGCACAAACTGCAAGAGCAGAAGGATCTGCATGCTGTTCCCGCTGAGCTAATGAAGTTCCAAGTATCCATCATCTGCTGCAGGAATTTGTTTCTCTGTGTTGGCCAACAATAACTGAGAAAATTAAAACATTCAATTCTCACTCAGGCTGACCGGATAAATTAGATGGTAAATGGGACTAAGAGAGTGTCTCCTTATGTGTGCAAACAGCAACTAGCCCAGTGGGGCCAGGCTGGATCCTTCAGCAATTACAAAGAATAAAAACAGTACTATTCCCAGTCTTTGCACTTGAGAGGTGACGTTCATTTATTACTTGGTTCATGTTTTTGTTTGTGGTGCTTTGTGTGCCCGCACACTTGCTGGAGCTGGATGGGATGACTCTGCTGGATAGACCAGAATGATCCAGAAATTGCATGTGGTAGGCATTAGGCATATTCATTAGCTGTTTGAAGCCACTTAAGTGATTTCCATTGTAGGCAAGCACTCTGGCAGAAGACACCCAGCGATACTCTATGAGAGTGGAACCAATAGGAACTCAGCAGGAGGGGGAGGAGTTTATAAATAGCAGGAATGGGAGCCAAACTGTAGATTCCGTAATGGCGCAACCACAGACGGAGTGGCTGTAAGTGTTGTGTTCCAGGGACTTTCCAGTTTTGTTGGATTTGACTGCAGGTTCCTTCACACTGTAGATGAAGATGAGGACTGGAATGTGATGCAGGCTGTGCAAATTGCAGACAATTATTGCAGAGATTCAAGGGGAATTTGAAGAAGAGTGTAGAAACTTAAAGGAACTTGCAGCTCTACAGAGGTTTTGGAGACCACAACTCAGAGACTGAAGTGGGTAAATCCTCCCAGAAAAGAGTCCTAGGGGACCATATGTTTGTGCATGGGCATAATTGATATTTTGCATTGAAACGTGGGGTAGGAAAAAACTTGAGGAAGACATCCTGAAAGTGTTATTTTTAAAAAGTTGTTATTGGCAATAATCACAATTGTTTCATGGGTTATAAGTAAACTTTTGCATTTACACACACACATTTGGATGGATTTAGTAAATGTTTTTCTTTAGAGATTTTTGTGTCACTTTTGTCCTCTGAGATTTAACTCTGTATTTTTTACATAAGTCCTGAAAAGACTAAACTCTATTCTGTACCCCAGTAGAGAGGTAAGCTGAGGTACAGAGAAGAGAAAAGGAATGTTATAATAAACCTTAGCATAGTATTTTCCCCAAGCCCATTACATAATGCTTAAGGGCCTTAAACACTTCCTCCATAGCTAACAGTAAACCATAACTGGCTTAACTTTATAATTTTTTTAGCTGAGTCTTGGTTTTTGGACCAAACAGAAGTTGTTCCTATTTCAGCCAGGCATGAAAAGAGCGCCATTTTTAGAAGAGTTATCAACTCTTTGCCAGAAGGATTTCAAGGAGCGTGTTGTGGCACAGTTGCTGGATCTCTGTGTGTGGCACATCCACAAACACTCCCTGCATGGCTTCTTCCAGAGGGGAAAGACCCCGCCCTCAGGAAGAAGTAGGAGGGGGTGCTTCCTACATGGCTGGGAAGTCATAAAGGCCTAGCTCCACAAAGGGACTAAGGCATTGAGATTATGAGCGTCACAGGACCTAACAAATCACAGGAACAACACGGTGATCCACAAAGCCTGACTTATGGGCCTAGGTTCCCTATACAATGAATGGGGAGAGACAGGTGCCTTAGACCAGCAGTTCTCAACCAGGGGTGCGAGGCCCCCTGGGGGGGCCATGAGCAGGTTTCAGGAGGGCCGCCAAGCAGGGCCAGCATTAGACTCACTGGGGCTCAGGGAAGAAAGCCAAAGCCCCACTGCCCCGAGCCCTGCCAACCGGGCCTCAAGCTGAAGCCTGAGCAGTTTAGCTTCGCGGGGGCCCTGTGGCGTGGGGCCCTGGCAGTTGTCCTGCTTGCTACCCCTTAATGTCAGCCTGGCTGTTACATGCAGAAAAATAGTTGTTGTGGAGCTTTTATAGCATGTTGGGGGCGGGGGGGCACAGAAAGAAAAAGGTTGAGAACCCCTGCCTTAGCTTGTGAGCCATAAAACCAGCATGCTGGGTGGGGAGCCACCTAAGGTAGCCAATGGAGATGCTGACTAGAGGGGGGTGTGCCCCTCTCCTGGAGATAGGTGCCTAACTCTGGGCAGGAAGGGACCGGCCTCTGCTTGTGATCCATGAACTGTGGAAAGATAGGAGTTTGGCCACTTAACTCAAGTGTGGGGCCTGATCCGGTAGGCATGCTCAGAAGCCATCTAATGCCACAAAACAGCTCGTATAGAGTCTTTCAAACTCTATCACTGGCCCAAATGCTATTTAACAACTTTAATAGGAGACACTGAGGGAACCCCATAGCAGACTATCCCCTTGCTTAGCGGTTAGGGCACTCACCTGAGAGGTGGCTGGGCCCTGTTCAAATCCCTGCTCCAGGAGGGAGACCACAAAATCTCAGTATCCTAATGACCCTTCTTTGTTTTGAATCTGCATTTATGTTCTTTCTTTGCATTCAAAATGGACTGGATCCTGCAAGGTGGTGAGACCTTCCTGTGAGATACTGAGCCCTTTCAGCAGCCATGGCCCTCACCAGTGTTCCCTCTAATTTTTTATGTCCATGTGCAGAATGAATTTTGTTATGTGCACCAATATGGAGGTGATGTGGGGTGGGGACGAGGGGTTCAGGGTGTGGGAGGAGGCTCAGGGCTGGGGCAGAGGGTTGGGGTGCAGGCTCTGGCTGGGGGTGTGGGCTCTGGGGTAGGGCCAAGGATGAGGGGCTTGGGGTGCGGGAGGGGGCTCAGACTGGGGCAGAGGGTTGGAGTGCAGGGGGGGTGAGGGCTCCAGCTGGGGATGCGGGCTCTGGGATGGGGCCGGGAATGATGGGTTTGGGGTGTAGGCTGCCCTGGGGCTGCGGCAGGGAGAGAGGACTCCCCCCAGTCCTCTCTCGCCGCAGCAGCTCGGGGCCGGGGGGAGAGGCACCTCTCCATGGCTGCTCTGGCAGGGCCGGGGCGGGGGCGGGATGCCTGTCTCTCCATGACCACAGCAGCTCTGGCTGGGCTGGGCCAGGGGAGGGGTGCCTCTCCAGGGCCGCAGCAGCTCCAGCGGGGCTGTAACGGGCCAGGGGAAGGGTGCGTCTCTCTGCCTGCACGGCCCTTGAAAGCCTGCTGCGTGGCCGTGCAGCTTAGAGGGAACTTAGGCCCTCACTGCAAATAGGTACTCAGCACCTCACCAAATTGGATCCCACATCCCCTCATTGTCTGTGTCGACATTAGATGTGACAATTCCTACCATCACTTCCATTGTTTCAATTCCACCAATGGTGGCAACAGTGGGACCGTTTGTGTAGAGTGTAAACTCGGGGGCCTTTTTGGTCTGTGTTTGTACAGTGCCTAGAACAACTGGGTCCTGGTTCATGTCTAGGGCTCCTAGGTGCTACCACAATGCACATAATAATAATAGACCAATCAGCACTGCCTTAACATCCTGTCATCTACAGCAGATCTAGACAACTCAGGCCTGGATGCATGAAAGAATTTAGGCACCTAAATCCCAGTTTCATCATCCTTGTGAAACGCAAAATTCCCGCTAAACCCCGTAGGAGCCTAAACTCACTTGGAGCCTAAATTTTTGCAGTAAAAGTTCCCTAGGTGTCTACGTTTCGGCCTCTGGGCATGAGCACTCTGACTTCCTCTAGGCATCTGAACAACCTATCTCCCACCTAAGCTCCAGAGCAATTCACAAAGCAGAGGAAGAGAGGTGTTTGGCTGCCTCAGTCACATGTGGAGCCCAGTTGGGTAGGGGCCCCCTGAGCCTGAAGGGGCAGGGGATCACTCATAACTTTTAGCTCAGTGGTTAAGGGACTGTTGTATTAATTTAGATGGAATATATGGGCTAAAGGTGTTAACATAACCCAGCCGCTGTCCAGCAATAAAAAAATTCAAACAAGGTTTGGGGTTTGATATACAGAGACCTCAGCCTGCTTAATACCATGGCAAACACACCATTAAAATCCTTTGACAATTTATTAAAGCTACAGAAAAGAAGGGGAAAACAATTACAGTACGTGGATCAGACAGAGACTTCTCTTAGAGGAGAGTCTATTGATAGAAATTCTCTAGGTTTTAGTCAGGAGGAGAGGATGGAAGAGGATAAAGTAGGGGCCAGATCAGACGAGAAACATTCACATAAAAAAGAATCCGCCACATCCGAAAAGGGCAGACAAATAAACAGTGACAAGTTTTTAAAGTGCTTGTACACAAATGCTAGAAGTCTAAATAATAAGATGGGTGAACTAGAGTGTCTCGTGTTAAAGGATATTGATATAATAGGCATCACAGAAACCTGGTGGAGTGAGGACAATCAATGGGACACAATCATTCCAGGGTACAAAATATCCACTAGTTACCCCTCTCCATTCTGAAAATTTACCATTTATTCCTACCCTTTGTTCCCTGTCTTTTAACCAGTTCTCAATCCATGAAAGGATCTTCCCTTTTATCCCATGACAACTTAATTTACATAAGAACCTTTGGTGAGGGACCTTGTCAAAGGCTTTCTGGAAATCCAAGTACACTATGTCCACTGGATCCCCCTTGTCTACATGTTTGTTGACCCCTTCAAAGAACTCTAAAAGATTAGTGAGACATGATTTCCCTTTACAGAAACCATGTTGACTTTTGCCCAACAATTTATGTTCTTCCATGTGTTTGACAATTTTATTCTTTACTATTGTTTCAACTAATTTGCCCGGTACTGACGTTCGACTTACCGGTCTGTAATTGCCAGGATCACCTCTAGAGCCCTTTTTAAATATTAGCATTACATTAGCTATCTTCCAGTCATTGGGTACAGAAGCTGATTTAAAGGACAGGTTACAAACCATAGTTAGTAGTTCTGCAATTTCACATTTGAATTCTTTCAGAACTCTTGGGTGAATGCCATCTGGTCCCGGTGACTTGTTACTGTTAAGTTTATCAATTAATTCCAAATCCTCCTCTAGTGACACCTCAATCTGTGACAATTCCTCAGATTTGTCACCTACAGAAGACGGCTCAGGTTTGGGAATCTCCCTAACATCCTCAGCCATGAAGACTGAAGCAAATAATTAATTTAGTTTCTCCGCAATGACTTTATCGCTTTAAGTGCTCCTTTTGTATCTCGATCGTCCAGGGGCCCCACTGGTTGTTTAGCAGGCTTCCTGCTTCTGATGTACTTAAACATTTTGTTATTACCTTTTGAGTTTTTGGCTAGCTGTTCTTCAAACTCCTTTTTGGCTTTTCTTATTACATTTTTACACTTAATTTGGCAGTGTTTATGCTCCTTTCTATTTACCTCACTAAGATTTATTTGACTTCCACTTTTTAAAAGATATGTTTTTATCTCTCACTGCTTCTTTTACATGGTTGTTAAGCCACGGTGGCTCATTTTTAGTTCTTTTACTGTGTTTTTTAATTTGGGGTCTACATTTAAGTTGGGCCTCTATTATGGTGTCTTTGAAAAGTGTCCATGCAGCTTGCAGGGATTTCACTCTAGTCACTGTACCTTTTAATTTCTGTTTAACTAACCCCCTCATTTTTGCATAGTTCCCCTTTCTGAAATTAAATGCCACAGTGTTGGGCTGTTGAGGTGTTCTTCCCACCACAGGAATGTTAAAAGTTATTATATTATGGTCACTATTTCCAAGCGGTCCTGTTATAGTTACCTCTTGGACCAGATCCTGCGCTCCATTCAGGATTAAATCGAGAATTGCCTCTCCCCTTGTGGGAGTCATTTAAAATATCGAGAAATTTTGTCTCTGCATTTCGTCCTGAGGTGACATGTTCCCAGTCAATACGGGGATAATTGAAATCCCCCACTATTATTGAGTTCTTCATTTTGATAGCCTCTCTCTCTAATCTCCCTTAGCATTTCATCGTCACTATCACTGTCCTGGTCAGGTGGTCGATAATAGATCCCTAATGTTATATTCTTATTAGAGCATGAAATTGCTATCCATAGAGATTCTATGGAACATGTGGATTCACTTAAGATTTTTACTTCATTTGAGTCTACATTTTCTTTCACATATAGTGCCACTCCCTGCCCCGCACAACCTCTTCTGTCCTTCCTGTGTACAGATGTGGTCTCCTCATCTCAAAAAAGATGTACTGGCATTACAAAAGGTTCAGAGAAGGGTAACTAAAATGATTAGTGGTTTGGAACGGGTCCCATATGAGGAGAGATTAAAGAGGCTAGGACTTTTCAGCTTGGAAAAGAGGAGACTAAGAGGGGATATACTAGAGGTATATAAAATCATGAGTGATGTGGAGAAAGCGAATAAGGAAAAGTTATTTACTTGTTCCCATAATATAAGAACTAGGGGCCACCAAATAAAATTAATGGGCAGCAGGTTTAAAACAAATAAAAGGAAGTTCTACTTCACACAGCACACAGTCAACTTGTGGAACGCCTTGCCTGAGGAGGTTGTGAAGGCTAGGGCTATAACAGCGTTTAAAAGAGAACTGGATAAATTCATGGAGATTAAGTCCATTAGTAGCTATTAGCCAGGATGGGTAAGGAATGTTGTCCCTAGCCTCTGTTTGTCAGAGCGTGGTGATGGACGGCAGGAGAGAGATCACTTGATCATTGCCTGTTAGGTTCACTCCCTCTGGGGCACCTGGCATTGGCCACTGTCGGTGGACAGGATACTGGGCTGGATGGACCTTTGGTCTGACCCAGTATGGCCATTCTTATGTTCTTATGTTGAAATGTAAAGTATTAACTAAGGCTTTCATTTTAACAACTTCCCTTGTGCCCTTCGCCTCTAGCTGGAGAGAGTTTTTAGAAGGAAAAATCCGCTTATTTGACAGTCTCTTAGATGGTATCAAAGATGGTAACACCTGTCCTTTTGGGGAAAAGAGAAGAAGTTAGTTGAAATGGGCTGGAGCTTGTTGTTGTTAAAGTCCAATCCCATTTCATCCCAGGTGGTGTTCAGGATTCAGCTGGAGCTAGAGGAGGGGACAATGTCATCGGGATCCCTCTCTCTTGCCCGGTGTGGTCAGGGTTAGGACCAAGAAGGTCTGGAGTCCCAGGAAGCCACTCCCATAGCTAATTTTTGTCCCCACAGTCTCTTTAAGGACCCACAAAGGGAGTGATGAGTGGACTATCCCATCTCCTCATTATTTTGTCCACCAACTAGGCCTAGTTTCCGACACACCAATTTTGGTTCAGTGAGTTCTGGATCCCACACTTTTATTGTTTACTGGCACAATCTTAACACAGTTCTTGAGTTAGTCAGGGAGGCCTTTTGGTTTGGGCTAATTCTGTGTGTCTCCCTTGTGTACCTTTTCTCACTAATATTTGTTATTATAGGTTATTATGACAGCTGATGAACTTTCACTCACTTTTTACAGTTGAACTCACAACAGTTGAACTCACAATTTGTAGGCCCAGTTATCACAACAGCACTCACCTGAAATGTGGGAGACCCCTGGTTCAAGTCTCACCTCCATCTGAGCAGGAGAAGGGGTTTGAACAGGGATCTACCACTTGTTCACATGAGTGCTCTAACCACTGGGCTGCAGGATATTCTGATATTGGGCACCCTCAGTCTCTACTGTTGAAGCTGTTCCACTGTGAATAAATGATTAAGGAGTCATTAGATCCAGAGAGAGAGAGCACCTCTATAGCCCGGTTGTTAGTGCACTCACCCAGAATGTGGATGACCAGGATCTAGTCCCCTGCTCCAATTACCCTTTAATTATTTATCCAGAGTGCACAGCTTCAATGGTTTGAGTACTCACCTGAGAGGTGGCTGAGCCCTGCTAAATCCTTTCCCCCTTCAGGCAGAGAGGGCACTTGAACTGGGGGTCTCCCAGTTGACTGTCCTAACCACTAGGCTAAAAGTTATAAGGGAGGTCCTCCTCCATCCTCCCCCATTTTCTTGCAAAAATGGTGTTGGCTCCTAACTCCAGAAGAGGGATCCTGGGTGGGAATTGCAAGCAGAGATGGGCACCTCCCTGCAACCTGGACCATGGGTGGCCGGTATCGTAGGCAGGGGGAGGCTGTGCCTCCCCAAACAGCCTGGCATGGCCCCACCCACACTCCACCCCCCAGGGGCTGGGGGCACTCCAGCTACACCGCCTGCCCAGTGCTGAGGCTGGGGTTGCGTGTGGGGGGGGGGGAGGGGGGGAGGGGGCTGGGGGCACTCCAGCTACACCGCCTGCCCAGTGCTGAGGCTGGGGTTGCGTGTGTGTGTGGGGAAGGGGGGGAGGGGGCAGTGTGCTCCGGGCTCCGGCAGGGGAGGGGGGGTAGAAGAGGCAGGGCAGAGAGGGAGGGACCGGGGGCTAGCCTCCCCTAAGGGCATGTTCTCCCGCCACCCATGACCTGGACTAAGGCGCCGATCTCCGTGAGAGAGGTGGGCCTTAGCACACCCCTCTGGTTAGCATCTCCCATTAGCTAGCTTAGGCAGGTCCCTGCCTAATGTGCTGGATTTTGTGAATCACAATTTAAAGCACCTATCTCTCCCCAGTCATTATAGAGAAACCTAGGCGCCTAACTCATGCTTTGTGAATTGCAGTGATTTTCTATGTGCCTAAAAGTTAGATGCTGTGATGTGCAGTGTCACAAACACCTAATTCCTTTTGTGCATCTAGGCCTTGGTGGTTGAAATACAGGTGGCCACATCTACACTACCATTTCCATTGTAGGTACCACTGATGAAGCTGGACTGGTGGTAGGAACTGTGAGAATTTTTAGAAGAAACAATCTAAGGTAGAAAATGCTTTTGATTTCTGATATGTCTTGCTTTAATGTACAGTTGTACCATATTTCCTATAAAGTAACACTATGCACTTTATAGCGTGTTTGAATTGATCAAATTCATCTTGTCCATGTTGACTTGCTTATGGAGTGTGATTATGGGTAGTATCCTGTATGTTACTGTTTTGGTTTCTGGTTTTGTGAGCTAGGTGTCATCTGGAAAGGCATATAGACTGTATCTGATCAGAGACTTGTCAAGAAAGAGGTAATAAAATCAAGAGCAGTTCTTTATCCTCCTGATACACAGCATCAAAAATTTCAAAAGACCAAAAACACATTCCCAGAGAAAACGAAAAACTTGGTCATGTGCTGCCACAACTTAAGTTACCTTGGGGAGCACAGTTTGGGAAATCCAGATGGTATCACAAAAACTGATTTAAACGTTGGGGACAGGCAGGAAATTAAAGACATGTGACAAATGAAGTGTTACATTTGGTTTTATGTAATAATGTCCTTTTAAAAAAAAAAACCCAAACAAAGGTACAACTTGTGCTTTGGCACAGAAAGAGACTCATAAATCCATTTCAGTGGAACAGACTGGTTTGGAATTGGGTTCCCCAGTCAGAAAGAGGGTAACTAGAAAGAAAACTTCCCTTCCACTGGTTTTAGATTGGGCTCGCTGTGGCTGTAAATCGGTGCCATGATTTGGTGGGTGGGTGGGCGGGGGAAGGAAATGATATTTCACTCCAGCAAGATATTTTTTACTGTTCATGTATTTTGGGACTGAAGACATTTTTTAAAGGGGGCATGTCTAATCAGGAGCTGTGAATAATAAACTACAGCACAATCAACATCTGTGCCTGGCAGCTGGCATCAGACCTAACCGGGGGCGTGTGTGTGCGTGTGTGTGCTAATCTGTAGATTTTTGACTGTGTACAAAGGATGTTCCATTGTCTATTTCAGCCACTCAGAATTGCTCGCATCCACAGCACTGGCTCAATAGTTCAGCAGAAGCAACAATAATGCACATTGTATGACATGAGTCCATTGCTCTCTCTCTCTTCCCCCATTTCTATTTTCTTTCTCAGTATACATGAATTCATTGTCAGGATCTGGCTTGACAGGCTCTAGCCACAATCCTCCAGCCAGAGGAGAGGGTCAGCACACACAGCTACAGTGCAAGTGTCCCCAGCCCCTACCTTACCCTTTGCCTGGAAGGATCCTCAGTTTGGCTGGAATCTCTCAGCTCCCTGACCTCCAGCCACTGCTGTTTGATTCTGTCCTGCTATAGTATAATCCCTCCATATCAGCTGTGTAAAAGGGAATGTTTGGGGGGGTTAGTCTTATTGGGGTGAGGCTATGGATCCATGGGTTTTGGGGGCAGGAAGCTCAGAAGAAGGCACTGTATTTTCACTCTCCTTGACTGTCACCTTTCTTACTTATATAGCTAGAGTAATGGACCTAACAGGCTTTTCTACCTCTAGCTTCTATGATTAATCAATCACTTCCCTTTATAGGGTGCTCTTTGGGCAGGTACCTCTGAGCACTTCTCAACAGTGCAAACAGAGAGCCATTTGGCAAGCTTGACCTTAGGCATTGTGGGATCAAGCCTTTGATAAACTAATGCAGAACTAACTAAATAAAATGTCAGCTGATTTAAAGCTGTAGAACAGTAGAAGACTCTGCATAATTCGCCAGAGCAAGGAGATTCCATAGGCAGGGAGCATAATGGGAAAAGCAACAGGTGACCAATGCTTTATATCCAGGTGCACATGAAAATACAAGAAGAAATTACTGGGTGAAAATAATCAGCCCATGCAGAGTCAGCTAAATAACTGTTGAAGACGCTATAGAGTTCCTCATTACCTTCTGTATTAAAAATCCATTACCGTGCTGTATTTTCATGGTTCCCCAGCAGATGGCACAGTTGAATCATTAGGAAAATTTCAACATTTGTCCATATTTCCTAGATTAAGTTGCCCTAAGGTTACCATGGCCATACCATGGGCCCCTCTCATTACCACTTCAAAAGTTATTTTTCCTCCCTTGGTATCCTGCTGTCAATTGAAGCGTCTCGTTAGACTGACCTCACACTTGGTAAGGCAACTCACATCTTTTCATGTATTTATACCTGCTCCTGTATTGTCCATTCCATGCATCTGATGAAGTGGGTTCTAGCCCACGAAAGCTTATGCCCAAATAAATGTGTTAGTCTCTAAGGTACCACAAGGACTCCTCGTTGTTTTTTCATGTCCATTCTGTCTTTGTCCCCAATTCCACACATAGTGCTACAGTGCTAGTAGTTCCAGAGTGTACACAATCAAAGGTATAAGGAATTATTAATTATTATTATTTATTATTATTCATTTTATTTATATAGTGCATAAAGTATGTGAGCTACATGGTCCATACTCTAAAGAGACGACAATCTAAATGTAGTCATCTTACAAGTGATAACAGACAACGGAAAGATAGAAGAGAGAGCCAGGGTTACAGTTACTAGTTGGGGTTGTTTATTTTAGTGGAAGCAGGTAGCGATGCCTTTAGTTAAGATTGCCTGACCCTTGCCACTGTAGAATAAGACCCTGTCTTCAGTTGTTTATAACTCTAACAAACTTTAACCAATTTCCATGCTCGGTGTCTGCCTCAGGCTGAATTATTTTGGAAAGTTTCAGCTAAATTTGGTTCAGCTGGTTCCAAGAATGACATTAGGGGGAACACATTGTTTTTGGCCCATGTTACAAAAAATAAATCTTACAACCATTTTGTTGAAACCCTCTAGTATTTCCACGCTTCCCAGCAGGGACTTCAGATATGGCAGGAGGATCTCTCTGGTCTCAGGGGGGCTTTTGTAGTTCTTGTGAAAAAAGACACCTAATTGGGCCAAGTTAAGAAGCTCCAAAAAATCTCAGTTTTTACATGATCTCGCTGGAGTATGGCAGCTAAATGCTCCAAAGATTCCACCTACTCTGCACATGCTCCAGCCCAGCGACTGACAGGGCTGAACCCTGCAATTGCTGCTCCTGGCTGCTGCTGCAGCAGCCACGCCCATGTGAGAACTGGAAAACTCCCTCTCCTGTGGTCTCAATTAATCCGTCTGACTGGAATGAACAGGAGAAGCGCGCTAGACCATCTCTTCAATCAAGAGAAGATACAAAAAGTAAATATTAAAACAGAACCAATCAAATGTCCAAAATGACACCTGCAGATATAAAGTAAGTGCTTGATACTATGATACTGAATGAGTACCTGGATAGACAGTTCCTAACTACTGTAGGTAAATTAAAACCCTAGTTGAATGTGGGGCAAAGGAGAGAGAAGAAAGGGACAATACAACATTAATGTGAGCCCATTTTCTGAGCCAGCTGTTGCCCCCAAACGTAGCCTCCCGCCTAACTATGCACAGGGCACTTTTAATCATGGGAGCGCCTACACTTGCTGCCATTATTAACTCCGATGTATTTCACAAGGCTGAGTTGTGAGTTAGCTCCTCCCAAATAGCATGTGAGAATAATTGCTTCCCCTAACCAGGCCCCAGGGGCCATTCAACCAGTGAGTGCTTGGCTAGTTAAAATTACCCAGTGGTACCAGCAGGTCCTGCAACTTCCTTACATTTTTTACCATAAAGAGGTTATCATTTTTCTCATCCTAGACTTTTAAAACCAAACAAAACAAAGGACAGGATATTAAGGTGGGTTGGGCTTGTGTCTTTTGACCAGACTGATTCATTGCCAGCTCTGTGTCCCATTCTGCTCTAGCTCAGAACCTAACTAACCAGTTTATTTGCAGTGGGGGAAACCTCTTGGGTAGTCATTCTGCAATGACTTCCCCCCACAAAGAATCTTTTCCCCTCTTTTATACCCATTTTGTTCCCACAGGCTTTCATTATTAAGATTTCAATTGATCGTTACTGACATACACTTGAATCCAAATATTTGTGCTATTCAAAGTGAATTGCTCATTCAACTAAATGCTTGATTGTGCCACAGCTCTTTTGATCCAAATGAATTGAACACTTGACCAGGTATTCTACATATACACCGGTCATATGTAGGAATTAATCAGTGCATGGACCACATGTGATAAGTAAGGCAGCTGCCTAATCCTCTGTGAAGCATCTATATCTGACATGTTAAGTTACAGACAGAAATAGGTACAGATAGTTGTAGGTTATCACTTTCTCGAGCATTAGCAGTTTGGGGAGGAGTGAAAGAGAGCTAAGTAAGTCCAAATAGGAACATTTTGTGATTGTGCAGACTATCCCTGTTTATAATGCATTATCAACCTTACCATCCAATGAGAAGGACATTTGGATAAATGTGGCATTTTAGTCTGATCCCATCCCTCAGGCTGAAAGACTCACCTTTTACTCTAGCATTCCACAGAGGGAGACCAGAAGTGCACTCAAGTGTGCTTAGTGATTATACTAAAGAGTGGGATGGAGATCTGACCTTCTCTTCTGAACGCTGGCTTCAATTATCCATCTACAGCACCCAGGGCCGCCCAGAGGGGGAGGCAAGTGGGGCAATTTGCCCCGGGGCCCGCGAGCCCTGGCCCGGCGGCGGTCCGGGTCTTCAGTGGCATTTCGACACTGGGGGGTCCTTCAGTGCTGCCGAAGACGTGGAGCGACTGAAGGGCGCCCCACGCCGCCGAAATGCCGCTGAAGCCCTGGACCGCCGCCGGGTGAGTACAAGCGCCGCAGCTCCCCTGCTTTGCCCCAGGCCCCCTGAATCCTCTGGGTGGCCCTAACAGCACCTGGGGACTACAGCAATAGGCTCACAGGGACAGATGTATCATGTAAATAACTTGTAACCACAGATAGCATCATAGCTCCCAGCATTAGGAAAAGTTACTACCACCCACTTGATGAGGCTCTGAGTTTGTAAATCTTATAACTGCTATTCTTTCTTGGAGGGGAAAAGAAGAAACAATGAAAGAGCCTAGATCTCAGTGAGACTCCAGCCTCTTTGAATATTTCAAATTGTAAAGATCAGCTGGTGTTGAGTTACGTTTGAGCTAAAAGGGTCTGACCATTTTCCCCCCATTTTAAATCAAATTCATTCTTTTTTTTTTTTTTTCACTTTTCTATAACTCCGAAAAGGGTGAAGGGTAGGGTGACCAGATAGCAACTGTGAAAAAACGGGACAGGGGGTGGGTGGTAATAGGCGCCTATATAAGAAAAAGTCCCCCAAAACGGGATATCTGGTCACCCTAGTGAAGGGATTTTGACTAAAAATTCACCTCTGGGCTGAAACCAAGCATTGAAACTTGCAGCTGAAAAGGAGTGATTCCCCCCATCCCATCCCACCCCGAACTCTGAACCCCATGAGCATCTGGAAACAAGGAGGATTGGCCCTGCCAGGCAGCTGCTATAGGAAGACTTTAACTGCATCTAACATTTTTGTGATTTAACCTGATTTTCCTCTTTGTTCTTCTTCTAATTCCCTGAGGCCTTTAAATGATCACTGTTACTGTTCATAATATGTCCTCCTTGTTTGTTCATCCACTCTTATACTTGTCACTTTCTCCTCTGATTACCCCTGTAAAGTTACCCTTCGCATCCTCACATGCTTATTTTCCCCCTCCCCAGCGTATGGTCTCCTTACAGTTTTGTCTCTTCTTTTGAGGCTACCCATGAACAGAAGAGGGCACTAGTACGCTGCCTGTCTCCCAAATATGGGCTACATTACCTTTAAAATGACTCTTATTGCCTTACAAATCTAAAACCTTCCCATGATCAGCATTGATTTTTTGGGGGCCAACTTTCCAATTTGCTATTGTCTACCCATCCCAAAGGCTGGTCAAGGTATTGTTCTGGATGAAAGTCCTGCTCTTTAGAGTACATCCTATTCTTATTTTATTTATTTTAGGGTTAGTTAGTTTAGTTTATATATTTGTCTTACTGTAGCACCTAGGAGACCCAATCATGGACCAGAATCCCATTGTGCAAGGTAATGTACAAAAACAGAACAAAAAGATAGCCCCTGCTCCAAACAGCTCATAATTCCTCAAAACTTTTACTTCCAAATATGTTTATTCTACTACAGTCTAACATTACTGGATCCACTGTAGCTTTTGCTCTGTTTTCATCTATACCTGATGCTTTCTATCCTACAGTACCAGCCATGAGGCCAACATGAGACCCAGGGTCATGTCTGCAAACTGTATTTCTGCCAGCACTATGGTGCCTCACTGCTACTTACATCTTTTCCTTTCCACCTCTACTTGTTCCCTTATTGAGGTCTGCCCTATACCTTCATTCTGCAATTTTTACTTCAGCCTGTTGTTAACCATTTTCTTCCTCATTTTAAAAATCTGCCCACTTTTTCATCCTCCTAATCTTCTATTTCCTCAAAAATGTCATTTGTATGTGCTTTTATTTGTTTGGGTTGTTCCTCTCTTCCTGTTTCTCTTTGGCTCACAGTAACTTAGGGCTTGCTATTCAGGAAGCATCATTATGGAACATGGAAAATTGGATACTGAAGTCAGCATCAAAATAGCAAGAGCGAAAGAGAATTCTGGAAGAATAAACATCTGAGAAGAAGGGACATAAATCTGAAGACAAGATGCCAACTCTTAAAAACTTACATTTGCTCTGTGCTAAATTATGGCTGTGAAACATGGACATAATTGATAATGAAAGAACAATCAATAATAAAGAAATTACAATCCTTTCATTTATGGTGTTACAGAAGAATTCTGAAAATATCATAGATAGATCACATAACCAACAAAAAAGTATGTGAAATTATTAGAACTTGGCAAATGCTAGTGACAGATTGTATGAAGAAGAAAAAAAGAGATTCTATTTGCAGGACATATTCCTAAGAGGTTCAGTGGGTGATGCATGCTTACAGGCACTTTCAGGAAAATTGATGGCAGAAGAACACAGGCAGAAAAAAAAATCTTGGATGGGCGATGTGGTATCCTGTGTGGATAAAAAGATTATTTATCCACAAAGAGATTAACAGCAGACCATACAGAATCGGCTACCATGATTGCAAACCTTCAGTAATGGAGATGCCACATAAGAAGAAGAAGCTTAGATCTACTGCTCTACCATCAACTCAACCCTCTGTCCTAGTCTAGGTGTGATCACTTCTCAAAATATGTAAACTGTGAGCCTTTACATTGTCATGAGAGTTGCATGATCTGGTACCTTGAAGCTCAGGATCATCAATTGTAAGAGACTACGTTTTCCATCAAATCATTCTCACACGCACAATGTACTTCCCTTCAGTGTTGCCACTGGATCTACATCAAACTATTTGCTCTTTTAGTGAACAAGTCCCTCATCTCCACCGCAAATTTGAATACTCCCCTTTGGATGATGGAGCCATATTTACAGATGGGTTACCTGACAGGTACCTTCATCAGGCTCCTTGGACAATTCACCTTTTTCAACTGGCTAGGGTAGTTTGGACAAAGGAATAGTCCTCTTAGAGAAAGCTAGTTAGTTGACCAAATCCAAAAGTTTTAAGAGGGGTGCATATCTTACTTTATAGGATAACATTTCTTGCATTTCTGACTCCACTGCTCTGTTTCTTCCTCTTACTGTTTTGTACTGGCATCCATGGCCATAGAATCTAAGTGCCTGGTATAACAAGGGCCCTGATGGACTTCATAGAGTGCTTGGCTCTTCTTGCAGTAGAGTGGTTTTGGGTTTTGGTTTTGTTTCTTTTGTTTTGGGGGGGATTTTGGAGCGGGAGAGAATGGGTGCTGGTGGAAGGGAGTGGTTGTTGCTGTGAACACCATCTGCTTATGTTAGGAAGGCTTTAGCAAAGAGGAAGATTTTGCAGCATGACCTACATGTGGTCAAACTCTCTGGATTAGACTCAGCTCTTCTAGAAGTTTGTTCTGCAGCCGATGTATTCAAAGGAGAATGGCCTGCCCCTGGCTCTTACATTCTTCGCACTGGGCTCTGTGATCTGCATTGTCCCAGAGGAGTACAATTGTGGTGCTGATACATAGGTGGAGATGCAGCCTCTAATGTAGCTGCACTTGTTCCACTAAGGGATTTGAAGATCAGGACCCAGGCTTTGAACCAGGAATCAGGGGAGAGCCTGAAGAACAGTACTGATGTGTTTGTGTGTGCCTAACCTTTGGAAGAAATGGGCAGCCACATTTTCAACAAGTTATTTTCTTTGCCTTGGTTTCACTGCATTGTTTTCACATTCAACTTTGAATATAGTGTTGGACATTAATCCAGTCTATAGACCTTAATGGCCTTTCACATTTTGACTCCTCCCTCCCCAAATTCCCAACCCTGCCCACAAAGCTCCCTACAGCCACACTTTTCAGGTTTTTTTTGAAAGGTAACTTTTATTCGCTAGCTAGTCGATAATACAGTGCTTGGAGGTCTACTGGAAAATTGGTATATAGCTTCTAAATAGGGATTTAATGCCCTACTCAGCACCATGCTATAAGAGCTCATATCTGAACATGCTCGGGGACTTTCATGTGTTGTGAACATCCAGCTGAGATGGAACTCCTTTGCCAGATGGTTTTCCTTGGGTTGAGTGGCTCCTGGTAATGTACTGTGCAGTATTTCAATTTGTAGCCAGTGTGATCCTGTGCAAGCCCTTGCTGAGATTCATGTTGTCCTCTCTCCAGTGGCAATCTATCAATGAGGAGCTCCGGAGAGGAAGCCTGCATCACTGAAAAGGGCTAGAAGAGAGCTGAGCCCCTCATTCACGCTCCCCGCCCCAGTGCACATCAGAGAGCACAAATATGTGGCTTAAAGGAGCCATTTAAAAAAACAAACCAAATTGAGAAAAATCTGTAATGAAGACAGGAAATAAAAAGCTCCTGGCCCTCAAATCCATTTCCTCTACCTCTTTCCCCCTTATCTCGCCCCAGAAATAACAGGCAGGCCCTTGTAATGGGGCTAGATTTCAAGGGTAGTAACCAGCTGACCATTACCCAATTTGGATGCCTGGGGGGTCCCAGCAGGTAATGATTAGCATAGGATAAGGTATTACCTATCTGTTTCCCATTATGATCTCTTCTGTGTGCAATTTTGACAATTTTCAGTGGGAAGCAGGGGGATGGTGTTGAGCCAGGTTAAGCACTAAAGCATCAAAGTAAATATTCCTCCATTTAAAGCATCTTAGATGATTTAGAAAGGAAGAAAAGAGGGAAGATGAGCAATGGATTAAAGATCAAGGACCAGATTTCTGAAATCTGCCCTCTGTTTTTGTGACCACAAATTGTTGACACAAATGAATGAGCATGTGACTTTGCATCCACACTTAACTGTAGACAAAATTTATTGTCATTACCGTTTCGCTCAGAAATCAGGTATTCAGGTGTTCCAAATTACCTAATTTTCACCTGCAAATGATTTGTAGGCAAAAAACTGCAGCAACAATTAAACTCGATTATTATTTTTATATAACGAAACCAAAGATTTCCTTTGAAGCAAATCTTCTTGTGCCTTCTTTCCAGGGAGAAAATAAAACAGTAAGACTCAGCTCTTAGGAAATACAGCGTTTCACATTGTCTAAGCAGCATATAAACATCAAACAATTAATAGCAAATTAATGACCAAGGGCCTGATCCAAAGCCCTCTGGAGTTAATGGGAGTCTTTCCATTAAGGGCAGTGGGCTTGGGATCAGGCCACTAAATAAAAAGGAAACATTACTGTCACATGGATCCTCAAATATCCTTTTATGCCTAGAAGTGATGCCTCTAGGACAGAGTTGAAACACATTGGAAGGGCATGCTATCCATGCACAGTTTGCCTGTGGATAAATACAGGCCTTCAGTCTCTAGGTATGCCAGTCCAGTACCAACAGGAGCATACACCTCACACAGATAAAATGTAATGCGAAACATCCCTGGACTTCACTCTTTTCTGTGCACAGAAAAGTCTTACTGTAAATATACAGTCACTAGCACATAACACTTTTAAGTACGTCATTTCCTTGTCACAATCAGTATTTTTTCTGAAGCTTGTGTTTGGTGAAACTGACAAAGCTTTTTGCTTGCAGTGTTGTTGTAGCTGTATTGGTCCTGGGATAGGATGGAGACAAAGTGGGTGAGGTAATATCTTTTATTGGAACAAAAGAGACAGGTTTTGGCACTTACACAGAGCTCTTCTTCAGATCTCGGAAAGGTACACGGGCCACGTCTACATTACAAAGTTTTGCTGACCCAAGCTACATCAGCATACAGCTGCCACAGTTAGTATATCGTTTGTACATGTGTATACATGGCTCCTTGTGTTGGCGGTGCGCGTACTCACCAGGAGTGCTTGTATCAATGCATAGTGTGGTGCACCATGGGTAGGTATCCCAGTATGCAACCCGCCACCATCCAGCACACTGTCTTTTGGGTAGTTTTGGCCAATCACAGTGGGGCAGAGACGACTTGCACAGTGGTGACCGGGAGAAAGGGATCACCTTCCCATAATTCAGTGTTGTACATCCCACAATATTATTTTCATCCCATAATTTGTGCACCTATTTCCAATGAATCGGCGTGGTACTTGTCGTTATCTGCCATCTCTGACAGAAGCATGGAGCCTGCACAGTTCTGTACTACTGTCATGACCATTGCAAGCACAGGAAGCATTTCCCTCTCCTTTTCCTGCACCTTTCTCCTGTCCACTCTTTCCTTCTCCAGACAGTCTGCAATATTCACCCTCCAGGCCCTCTGTTCAAGGTCTGATGCAGCACTAGCTTGCGGGATCTCACAGAACATGTCCTCCCATGTCCTCTTTTTTCCTCATCCTTATCTGGGAGAGTCATTCTGCTGGTGTGGAGGGGTACCCTTCATGCCCGCCATGGCAACATCTTCCGATAAAACACACAAACATACTATTGTCAGTACAATAGGAACAGAACGTGAAACTCAAGATTTAGAGCTGCCTTCCTTCCCTTGCTCCCCGAAAGTGTTAAACAAGTTTATTGACACTTCTGCTTTGGAGTTCCTGATTCCCAGTGCCACACTCAGCTCAAGCCAGGGTGAGCATGGTCCCAGAGAGCACAGGCCTGTATGCCACTAGACTGTTTACAGCAATGGTGCCTGTCGAAGCTATCATCAACTGGCATGGGAAACGGTCCTCCTGCAGAGGAAGAAGTAAGGCTCCTTTGGGAGAGGATTGCAGAATATCTCCATGGAAGTGTCATCAAAATCTCTCTGCAGGATTCAAGAGACATCGCTATGTACATAAACAAAGTGCGCCGCATGCCTGCCCCCGACCCCCGCCCCCTCAATTCTAGAGGGGAATGAAAAGCAGATAGCAACTCTACCTCTCTTCATGGTATCACTCTCTCTTCTAGCACAAGTAAATTAATGGAAAGTCAATACCTGTGTCCTGCTAAGTTAGGGGGGTGCCACCACTGTAATGGAAAATTTATTTACACCCTTACCCAAGGCTCCTTCCCCTGCATTGGGCTTTGCCCATGCTTGACTGCTGGGACTGACTGGACTGTGGTGGAGTCAAAAATAGGTCCTGGCTTGTAGCACAGCTGGCCCCTGCCTGCCCAGTCGCCTGTCCCCTGTACGCTTCCTCCTCATTCTTGTCCATCTCCTCCTCCTCACTGTTCCCAACAGAGGCCTGTGACTTAGGCATCTCAGGGGTATCCACAGTGGTTTGTGTGGGTGGGAGGAGGCGGGGTCTCCACCAAGTACAGCATGCAGCTCATTGTAAAAGCAGAAGGTCTGCGGCTTGGCACTGGATTAACTGTTGGTCTCCCTGGCCTTCTGGTATGCCTGCTGCAGTTCCTAGGCTTTCACGTGGCACTGCCGCTCATCCTTGTCATATCACTTCTCTTGCATTCCCTGGGCAATCTGCTTGTAGATGTTGAAGTTTATATCACTGGTCCATAGCTGTGTCTGCACAGCCTCTTCTCCCCACAGGCCAGGAGATCCAATATCTCCTGTCTACTCCAGGCCGGAGTTTGTCCGGAGCATCCAGCCAGCATGGGCAGTTGGGCAGTTGCACACACTTATGGAGACCAGATAGAGGTGTGCTCACCAAACAGGACAACCAGGGACAGGCATTTCAAAAAATTGCAGGGGTTTTAAAGTTGGGCATGGGGTGGGCTGGCTGAGGTCTACCTGAACCCTCAGCAGTGGAGTTCACAATTGTGACCACTGCGGTCAGTGTGAGGCATTGTGGGACAGCGTCCAGAGGACTGTTGGGGTCGATATAGGTAACGCAGTGTCTACACTTGTGCTGCGTTGACCTCTATAAATCTACCCTGGCTCAAGACTGCTCCGGGAGGTGGTGTTACTATGTTGGTGTAACGGGGCACTTACATCGGTGGGAAATAAATACAAGTGTAGACACATGCACAACTAGGTCAACGCAAGGTGGCTTACATCCGCCTAACTTTGCAGTGTAGACCAGGCCTCAGAGTGTCACAGCTAGATACAAGGTAGAACAGATTGTTAAGTAAAGGCATTAGCACATGTTGCAAGAGACCATTCAAGGTGAAGTGGGCAGTTAACACCTCTGAAGTCACCAGACAAAAAAAGGGGGTTAGTGGGTTACAGATTGTTGTATTGAGCCATAAATCCAATGTCTTTACTGAGGCCATGATTTTTAGGTTCTGTGAAGCTTTCCTTTGAGGACGAGGACTGAGAGGTCAGATAGAGAGTGATTGTTTTGTGAAGTGTTCATCCCTGGGTGATACAATGTTTTTATCTTTTATCATTTTCCTCTGTGAGTTTGAGAGGGTAGTGATTGGTTTCACCCACATCGTTGTTTTTGGGGCATTTAGTGCACTGGATGAGGTACACCACATGTTGTGATAGATATGTGTAGGACCCGTGGATCTTGAAAGGTGTGTTCTGAGGGGTGTTGATCATTGTAGTCGTGGGGATCTGTCTCAAGGTTTTAAGTCTGTTGTTATGGCAGGGTCTGGTGCTGCTTTGAGTTGGTGTGTCCTCATTTGTGGGGAGTTTGCATCTGATGCTGAGCTTGGTGAAGTGGGGCATTATTTGAAGGCCAGACGAGGGAGGTTGGGAAAGATTTCTTTAAGGATGTAGGCCCCATCAAGTATGGCTTATAATTGTTTAATGATACCCCATATGAGTTCCAGTGTGAGGTGGTAGGTGACAACAAAGAGTGTGCAGTTTGTGGGGGGCTTTTTGTCTTTTTTTTTTTTTCTGTATTGAAGCAGCTTCTCTCAGTGTAGTTGAGTGGCTTGTTCCATGATGCAATTTACTCCTCTGGTGGAGTGCTCCTGTTTGGTGAAGGCAGTTTTAAGTGTGCTAGCTTTTTGCTTAACCCAACTCTGTAAAGTCCTTTGAGATCTATGGATGAAAAGCACTATATAAGTCAGTGGTTCTTAAACTTTTCTACTGGTGACCCCTTTCACATAGCAAGCCTCTGAGTGCAACCCCCCCCCCCCCATAAATTAAAACTACTTTTTTATATATTTAACACCATTATAAATGCTGGAGGCAAAGTGGAGTTTGGGGTGGAGGCTGACAGCTCGTGACCCCTGTGACGGGTTGGATCACAGAAACCCCCTTGGGAGCTGCCACCCGATGTGCCAAGACTACCCCTGCTCCTGTTTTCCCTGCCAGCTCAGGACTCCAGCACCCTGTCTTGCTGAGCCAGACACTCCCGTCTGGCTCCAACACAGACCCAGGGTCTGAATCACTTGCCCCAAAGCTGCAAGTTTACCTGAAAACAGCTCACAGAAGTGTGCTTGTCTTTAGCACTCAGATGCCCAACTCCCAATGGGGTCTAAACCCAAATAAATCCGTTTTACCCTGCATAAGGCTTATGCAGGGCAAACTCATAAATTGTTCTCCCTCTATAACACTGATAGAGAGATATGCACAGTTGTTTGCTCCCCAAGGTATTAATACATACTCTGAGTAAATTACTGAATAAAAAGTGATTTTATTAAATACAGACAGTAGGATTTAAGTGGTTCCAAGTAGTAACAGACAGAACAAAGTAAGTCACCAAGCAAAATAAAATAAAATGCACAAATCTATGTCTAATCAAACTGAATACAGATAATCTCACCCTCAGAGATGCTTCAGTAAGTTTTTTCTCAGACTGGACACCTTCCAGGCCTGGGCACAATTCTTTCCCCTGGTACAGCTCTTGTTCCAGCTCAGGTGGTAGCTAGGAGATTCTTCATGATGGCTCCTCTCCTCCTTTGTTCCCTTCCACCCCTTTATATATCTTTTGCATAAGGCGGGAACCCTTTGTCCCTCTGGGTTTCCACCCCCCCTCACTGGAAAAGCACCAGGTTAAAGATGAATTCCAGTTCAGGTGACATGATCACATGTCACTGCAAGACTTCATTACCCACTTGCCAGCACACACATATACAGGAAGACTCACAGGTAAACACAGCCATCTGCAGACAGTGGGAGTCATCAAGATTCCAAACCATCATTAATGGCCCACACTTTACATAATTACAATAGGCCCTCAGAGTTATATTTTATATTTCTAGTTTTAGATACAAGAGTGGTACATTTATACAAATTGGATGATCACACTTAGTAGATTATAAGCTTTGTAATGATACCTTACAAGAGACCTTTTGCATGAAGCATATCCCAGTTATGTTATATTCACTTATTACCATATTTTTCTAAAACTATCCCAGTTACATTATATTCACTTATTATCATGTTTTTATAAAACCATATAGACTGCACAACGTCACAACCCCCCCATGTAATAACCTTGCGACCCCCTGAGGGGTCCCAACCCCCAGTTTGAGAACCCCTGATATAAGTGCTAAGTATCATTACTTTTAAAAAGGAAACGCAGGCTTGTTTGCATGTCATATAGGTGGATTCCACCTGAAAGCTCATTTGGCTTTGGTTACCCTATAGGGTGCATCAAGAGCTAAGTGGCAGTTGCAATTCAGGAGCCCTATCCTGTACTCCTCACTCAGGCAAGTCTCCCATTAGGCACTGTGGGAGTTTTGTATGTATAAGGAGTACAGGATGAAGCCCCAGATTCCCAGTAGTAGCAAGTGATGAAGTCAGGCTAGGACAATGGGAAAAACTGAACTGAATGTCATGCGGATAAAAGGCATCGCCCCTGGTTTTATAAACAAAAATTAAACTTAATTTGCTTCACAGTAGTTAAGATGCCGTTAATTCAGAAACCACAGAAAAACCTGCTGGACACAGTTAATAGTCAGCAGACTACATAGGCCAGGCTTTGAAAGCATTTAATATTCGCTGAAGTGCTGCTTGTATCCAATTATAACTCACTACTTGCCATCTTAATAATTTAAATCTGTCCGCCCTTTAGAGAGAAAAAAATTCACTAATCAAAGCCATGAATGCACCTTTTGCTTTTGACAGCATTAAATTAAAGCTAAATGGTAGATCTTGAATGAGTTGCTGTGCAAGAATAAAGGCATTAATGAGGTAATTTCATTATAGAGGCTCATCCAAGCCTATGTGAAAACAAGGGGAGTAAATGGAGAGGAAAGCTACTGAGGAAATTAGGGTTCCTTCCACACTAATTAATGTTTGGGGCATTTAGTACAGGCACCAAATTAACTGCTCCAAAGAACTCTCATTGACAAAAAATATATTGTTGCCCTCCCCTGTAATTAGAAGACAGTACAACTAGAACACTTAATGAGTATAAAGCCAGCCTTTAACTTATTCTGCCCAGCCACTGAAAACATGCCATTATTGAGGCCTAAGTTTAAGGAAGCACTAAGCGTACAATATAGGATTGTTTAGGTCCTTCTGCTCTGTGAGCTGTAAACAGGTAGCCCCTGAATGGGGAACGATGAGACTCCTGGGAGGCCCGGCTTCCCAGCAAAACAGTCTTAAATGCATCTAAAGGGAAGAAAAAAAAGGTGAATAGGCCCAGCACAGTTAGCACAGTGAATGCTCAATGCTGTCTTAAGTGATTACATGATGTTGTGCCACCCCCTCTCATTGAGTTATCTTTACACTGCTTTTGTCTCCTCTAATTGGAGCTGATGAGGTGCTAATTGGTTGCTTTTTTAAAAAAGCACTACTTAAGCCGGGGCAGACAGAGTGAGACAGCGTGAGTGGAGTTAATGAGGGTTTAGCAACCCCAAAAAAAAAAAATTTTTTTTAAATCAAGAAGTATGGGGAGTTTTTAGGCTTGGGGATAAGTTTTACATAAATAGCTTTGGGCAGTTGAATTTTGTAAAGGATAGGACACAACCTGCAATAAATGTGAACAAATAGCCAGCTACCCTTTAAATGCTGCAAACACGCAGTAAGCTCATTATTATCTTGATAGGCTTACATAAAAGCACCCTCCAAAGCAAACCACTCAAAGCAGATAGACCCCTCTCATCTACCTGAATTAGGACTGTTGCCACTTCCATTCAGTTAGGCCTCCTTCATTTTCCTGTATGCCAACATGGCTTTGGTAGATGCTGCTCGTGTGTTACACATCTGTTGTAAACCTTAGCTGCCTTTGTGTTCTTGAACGCACATGTAGTCTGTATTTATTTATTCAGACTGTAAAATCCTGGGGGTAGGGACTGTTGTCTATGTGTTTTGTACAGAGCCTAGCACAGGCCCCAATTCTGATGGGGACCTCTGGGAGCTACCACGATACAAATTATAATAGAGAACCACCAGTGTGTTTGGAGTGTATCACTGTATAAAATACACAGTATCTTCCCCAAGAGGCATATAATCTTAAAGGCGAATCCCACAGCATTTACTTCTAGGAGTTTCTACTAGTTCTCTGGGACAGCTTGTCTGGGGAGGCTAAAACAGTCAGAGGCAAGACAATTAAAACACACAGACATATCTGACTTGAATTGGAATTGCTATCTTGGAGAAATCATTGCTAGAAGATGTGAGGTTTAAGAAGGTATTTTTACCTGGTGATAAAGAGAGAGAAAACCTTCAGCCAACCTGACTAGTGCTCCGTTAGGTGAGTAAGCGTCACTGGGGCTATTTGCATTAGCTATTTGCTGCAAGATTGGGCCCGAAATATGCATAATCCAGGATCGTTTGTGGGAGTTTTGCTTATAAGTGAGATATTGGTGGGAAGATTGGAAGCATGTCAGTGAGAAGTAAACGTAAACATCTGGAGGATTTTATGATTGCAAACTCACAACTTTTTTCCCTTTAGAGAATAGGATGCTCTTAGTTATTCTAAGTCTGTAATTGACATAAAAAAAAATATTGAGCAGGCATGTTATCAGTGAATCCGTGTCATTTGCTTGCTATGAAATATGTTCATGATCACAGCAAAACCAACAACCAGAGCTGTTGAAATTTTTTGAATGAAAAGATTTTACTCAAAATGTGGTTTGTGTGTCTTTCTTTTTTAAAATAATTTTTAAAAGTTGTCTTTTTTAAAAAATTGATATTTGTATTGAAATTTTATCATTTTAATATTTTTCATCCTTACAAAGCCATTTTTGAAAAGTTTTGGATTAAATTTGGATCAAATTTTGGATTAAAAGATTCATTAATCATGTTGATAACATTTTCAATAAAAATTTGAATTAAAAAAAATCCCTGAAAATTGTTTGGAAAAAAAAAACTAAAAAAAAATAAATCTTTATCTCTGTGAAAAGAACCAGTTTTGAAAATTTGGGTGGATATTTTATTTTTAACTACCTATATGCAAAATATTATTATCTGTATTATTATACAAGTACAAGGTATCTTAAAAAAATTAATATATCTAGTATTAGAGCAAAAGATTAGGGGGTCTGCTGGGTTCTAGTACTATTGTGTTTTTGGGAAATTCATTTAGAACCTGATCCAAAATGGGGTGTCTTTCTATGGACTCCAATTAACTTTGGATCAGGCTTTTGCTCTTTCTCTCGCTGCTTTATTAATCCAGCCTGCAAAATGGATATAAACAACACTTACTGCACTTCAGAGATGTGTCTTGAAGTTTAACTAATGTTTCTAAAGTGCTCTGAACTCCTCAGATGGAGAGCGTCAGAGCATACTATGCTTATAGCTTAGCTATAGACCAATATTTATGAAAAAAATTTCAAAGAAAGTTCACAGAAGTGTCATTGCAAAAGTTTATGATAAATGAAATCATCAGCAGTGTTTAGTATTGTTTTTACGCTGAGCATACATACTGTGAAAGAAATTTCTGCCAGTTGCAGTGAGTGTTGCATATTACAATCAAACAACATTTTGCAAGTTGCGTGGAAATAGATGTTTGAGGGGGTAAGTGTCTTCACGTTGTTATAGAACCTCCAGGTGATGCTTTAATTCCTTTAAAGCTTCTCTTTTAAGTATTCCCACATCAGACAAAAATGACACAAAATTTAAAAACTATAAATATAAAATGCGTATAACGAACATATTGAGTGGACTGAGCATCCATTTTTAAAACAATTCCAAAATATTTCATTTATGCTGAAGTGAAACTAACATTAAAGACTCATTTTTTGACTTTCATGTAAGTGCACTTGGCAAAATCAATTAGTCTGCAAGCAGTCAAACACTGGCTAAATGTTTATCCCAGGTAATTTGTGACCCCTATTCATATTCTAAATTGGGAGTTAGTTTCCTATAGATGCTTTTGAATCTTGTACCAGGCACTTGCTTTTCTTTCCATTGTCATGAAAATTAAGGATTTCCTACTAGCTCAGAAAAAGAAACTTCCTGATGAACAAGTTACAATTAACTCCTCTAAATGTGGGTTATTTGGTTGCTGCAGTTACAGGGTAACTAGCAAACACTGTACAAAACCCATTACTTGGTATAGCCACAAAACATACGGAGCTGAGAAACCTGCTGTCTGCCTCTTGATCTAATACCTGTCCAAATCTAAGCTCATTGCATGTGTCATGCAGCTACAAATGTTAAAGTGCTTTCCAGACATGTTTGTTCTGTAGATCACAGTTGCAGTGATCTCTGTTCTCCTCATTGTTTTTGGCTAACCTGCTTGTGTTCTCCCAAGATCCTTCTGTTTTCCTTTGTTTCCCATAGCAATAATAGTTTCTGGTTACCGCAAGTCAATGAATCATGGGGTGTAAAATCACACACTGTGCAGCACTGGGATGCTGCTGTACATTTCCCACATCTGAGCTGTAATCTTTAGACATGTGCCGTACTCCCCAGTTTACCTCACTTAATGTCAGTACATGTGCTTCATATCCCCTAAGGGCTAATGAGCGTGGTGGATTACGTGCCACTTTAACCTGGAATGATTGTCATTTTCTGAAGGGGAATGATGATCTTGTGGTTAAGGCACAGGGATGGGGAGGAAGGCAGGAGATCTGGGTTCTACCGTGAATTTGCTGGGTGACCTTGGCCAAGCTGCTTCACCTCTCTGGACCACAGTATCATTAGCTGTAAATTGGGGATACTGATACATACCCTGTCTCACCGAGTGTTTGTACAGTGCATGGAGGTCCTGGAATGAAAGTCACCATATAAAGGCAAAGTGCTATTTATTAGTAGTACTGCACTTGCCACGACAAGAGCATTTTTCAGTTCCCACCACCACAGCAAAGTTTCAGGTACCCTCTCTCTATGGACCTGACTCAAACAAAGTCCATTAAAATCCATGGGAATCTTTTGAATCGGGCGCTGTGTAAATGATTGAAGCATATGTGAGGTGTATTAGCAGGTGAAAACTTGTGCACAAAAGTCATTTATTAACCACCAGCGAGGTCCTTAGGGGAAGACAGCAACCTTGGAAAGATGGAGGTGAACACACACGTCTGCTCCTTTCCTCTTCTGTCTTCTTTCTTTCCCCCTCCTGCTGCTCCATCCATTGAAGTACGACACTGGCACTTCCTCGTGTTGATCACTGTGGAAGTGCTAGTTCAGCACAAATTCACTTGGGCTAATGTTAAATAATTAAGCCCTCTCGAAGGGCAGTAAAGCCTATTTACAAAGCTCATGTACAAGGGAAAGGTACAAGGGATGATGTAAAGAGAAAGTGACAAAGGAGTATTGTAACACAAGCCAGGCAATTATTGAAAGAGAAAAATCTCTGTTGCCAAAGAAAATAACTCAAAGGTATTGGGGGAGGCTTAGAAAACAGAGTGAGTGCAAGAAAGATTATTTTCTAACGAAAGGTTCCTTGTACCTTCTTCCTGGCTCCCCCTTTTGTGCAGTTGTACAAAACTGATGTCACTATAGGAGCTAGGAGGAATGAACTTTAAACGTAAAGATGTAGTTGGTTATAATCAGGGTGCCTACCGTGTCCTGGGATCCAGGAATGGTTATTGAATGTAAAAGCTAAATTTTGGCAGACGTGGTGCCTTCTGCCAAGTCCTCTGGCCTTACTTTTCCCTTTTTAAAAAAGTTTTGACTAGAATAAGTTGAATGATGGCACATAAGCAGACAATGGAAAACACAAAAGAAATGATACAACATTCATAAAAATCATGCAGCAAAGAGCATAAAGGGTCTGATATTTCAGACCCCGGCCTCTCCATCTCTCTGTGCACAGAAATCTGCATGCACATATTAGTGCCCCAAATGGGCATAACCAGTGGTAGAATTTTCACATATTACAACACGTTGCCTGCTTTTGAGAATTTTAGTGTCAGGAAAGTGCTCACACAGAGGCTGGCTTGAGACTCCAATGATAATTGGGCCTAAACTGTGTCTGTCTTGCTGTGTTCGTCATTGTAACTATCAAAGAGGCAAGGTAATATTTTTAATTGGACCGACTTCTGTTGGTGAGAGAGACACGCTTCTGAGCCACACGGAGCTCTTCAGCTCCATGTCACTCAAAAGCTCGTCTCTCTCACCAACAAAAGTTGGTCCAATAAAAGATATTACCTCACCCACCTTGTCTCTCAAATATCCAGGGACTGACACAGCTAAAACAACAATGTAACTATCAGTAATTAGTAAAGATCTCAACAATGTCATTGCTGAGGATTTTAATATTCTCTGGGGAGTGTATTAGCATAGGCTTCACGGAAGAATGAAGCCTGCCAGTTCAGAATTCTTACTTCCTCGCAGGTGGCTGTGGCATCTCAAATACTCAGTACAGTATATACTACTCCATAGGTTTTATTTTTTGTGGCTGGAAACAAACTGTTCTAGCTCTGATAAGGATGCCCCAGAGCATGATCCTGTGAGATACTAAGTGCTGTCTTGCAAAATACTGAGCACCAGCAATTGAGAGCGGAGCACCTTGGAAAAGGCACTCTGCGTCTCACTGGATCGAACAGGCTTTAAGAAAGGATCAAATGACCCAGTGTCTGATACTGACATGAAGATGATCTTGGCTAATAAAGGTTAAAAGATTATAATGTAGCTGTGGAATTTGAACATGGCCCTTTTAGCTTTAATGGGCTAACTTATCTATCTATCTATCATCTAGGTAATAATATATTTTATAGCTTATGAAATAAACAAACCTACACTGAAATAGCTGATAATTCATTTTACCTTCATATGCATAAACAAATCAGAAATGAAAGGATAAATTATCTGAAGAATATTATTGAAAGATGGGGGAAAACATCTGCCATTTTCCTCAAGGACAAGTGCTTTTGCTCTTTCCCTTGATGTCCGAGTGTCAAATTACCACATCAAACGTCTAAATCATATGTTCTAGCAAATACTTTTCAATATGCCATATTCTGTGTCTGACCTCAGTGAATGGAAGCTGGGTGAAACTAACTTACTAGTATTTGGCCTTGTAAAATGCGAGGGCCAGATCCTCAATTTGTGTAAATTATTGTCGCTCAACTGAAGTCCATGGAGCTAAAACAATTGACACCAGCTGAAGATCTGGCTCCAAAATTATACCTATTTTACAGAGTTATTTTGAAGGTTAATATTTGTAATGTGATTTGAAAATGGAAAAAACCATGGAACTTAATAATTATAAATATGTTTCTTTTTTCTCAAACTCCCACATTAGCAAAGGCATGTTTCATGATATGCAAAAGTCAGCACCGTTTATAATAGTCGGGAACAAGCCATAATAGAGGGTCAGTCAGACTTCACTGGCTACACCTCTGGTCATTTAAAATGGTTATAAGTTAAGCTACAGGAAGTTTTCTGTTCAAAGCAGAATGGTTTCTCATTGTGATGGTTTGTCAAGTTAAAAAGCATACTCCTCACAGGTTATCTGTACTGCAGGGGAGATGACAATTACTCTGAAAAGGATATTCCTCCTGTCTTAGCTACAAAATCCAAATCTCTCAGTTCTTTTCACTAGTTACAAATGAACCTCTTTTATTTGTGTCAATTAAATCTTGGCTCTAGGGTCAGTTTTTGAAATAATTGAAGTACAGTTAGTCTTTGCATAAAGCAACAGCCACAGCTTATCGCTAAATGCAGATTGAATAACAATGTCAGCAGGACACACAACCATTGACTCTGCTCTAAGGTGAAAAGAAGGATTGTCTTTCTTTAATTCTTCAAACACACTGTTTTCCCTGCTATGTTTGTAGGTGTGTCATGGAGCGATGAATTCTCACAGCTAAAAAAATTAGTCTGTGCAAAAAGACAGCTATTGCTTTGTAATCTGGTACAATAATCTCGCTACACCCACACCTACTCCCATATTCCTCATCCATAAATTAAAGTAACATTACAGCAAGGTTGACTAAGACTGAGGAAAGTCACAAAAAGCTAACCTGGAAGGAATGTACGCTTGAATGACTTCAGTTATACTGAGCTGTCCACCTGTTTGGCATTCTCCCCACCTCCTTCTTGGCTAGGAAGTCCCCAACAGGCCATTCTCAGTTTGGGAGAGGAGAAGTCACTGCAGCAGGAGGTGGAGAGTGCAGATTCAGTGACTTTCACCAGCAGCAAGATAGAGCCAAGGAGTGGAGGGGTCAAATTCCTGCTGGAATCTAAAGGGGGTTCTCTTGTCCACAGATGAACACCTGAAGTGGATAGGAGCCAGCTGTCTGGCCAGCCATGAGCCTGCAAGGAAGTAACCCAACCCCACAGCCCAGAAGAAAGACTAACCTGTCAACGAATGCTCTGTTGTCCAGTGTGTGTCTAGTTCTACTTGTAGACCTACAGTAGGAAATTGGAAATCCTGAGATTTCCCTCTTGGCAGATCATTCCCTCTCCCACCCCCTCGGCCCCACGGGTTTCTCTCTGCATTCAAGAAAAAAATAGCAAAATAATTGATGTTACTCCAACTGGAAGTGAATTTGCAGAATGACAGGGCTCAAGAACTGTGTTCTTTGCAGCTTGACTGGATGTGGCCCCTTTCCCTATTCCTCCTGTAGTCTATTCAGTGCCACCTTGATGGCTGCAGTGCCTGTGGCTGCCACACCTATGGCCCAAAGCCCTGGAAGTTTGGAGGAATTATATATGAGGGCTTGATAAATATCCTGAATGCCTAGTATGTAGTGCTATTATGTATCTCCAACTTCCCCCAGAGTAGAAGGATTTCTTATTGTTTTGGAACTTTTACTTCCTGGTTTCATTCATTAGTACTTCCAGGTTCACTTTAATCACAATCCATGTTGAAGAAGATCACTGTGTTGTTCAAAGCAAGACCATTGGAAAGCAGCAGCATTGCATCGTTAGTATTTTCATCTTCCTCTGAGCATTAGTCACTGGCCATTTCCTGGGAAAATATAGACTAATGGCCTGATCCCATATAGCAGATCCCATTAGAGAGGGGAGCTCCTACAGTGAATCACAGGAAATCTGCACTATGGATTTCTGCACTGCTCCTTCCATTATCCGGTGTTGTGATGCTGGCAGTTGTGCTGTACCATGGAAGAGATAAAGCATCTGAAAGAGAGTGTGTGGCAGCTGAGACAGGACTTGGCAAAAGGAAAAAAATGAATGTCATTGAGAGAATGGAAAGAAAGTGAAAGAAAGCTTGGGATGGATGTGGGGGAAGGGTTTGCAAGCAAGACAAAAGAGGTGTAGCAGTTGTGAGAGGCAAAGAAGAGAGAAGAAAAGCTGTTAGGTAGATCAGGGTACAGGTCTGGCAACTGAGAATGAGAAGGAATCCTTGGTAACTGAAAAGGAAAGAGACTGTAGCAATGAGAGAGAAGAAAATCTGGTGGGTCAAGTGAGGGAGTGGTGTGGATCACATGAGTTCCTCCAAGGAGTAACTCATGCTTCTCATGGGTGCATTCTAGAAGTCAAAGTTCAAAGCCTAGGATGCTTCCATGTTTTTCATGGTTCACTTCCAGGTCATTTACTTTAAACGAGTCTAAACTCTCCAACCTCTAACATTCAAAGGGTTTCAGATGTTTTCAAATCAGTTCAGCTCATCCCTGCTTGAAGTAAACATGAACAGGTCAGTTGTTCATTTTAATAAAATTCGACTTGAACATGGTTGTCCAAAGTTGCAAAATAGTGAAATCTCTTACAAAATAGCAGTCCTTTAGATCGAAATGTATTATAATCAGCCAAAAAAGAAAAAAGGAGAGAAAGAAACAAGGAAATGTAATTAATGGTGAGTATCACTGTGACCTACAGGTCCCAATAAGATGCAGTGTCTGCTCTGCTCACATTTTAAAAAGAGTATTTTAGATGTTGAACAAAATGACTAGATTTGTTGACCTATTATTTTAGAAAGAGTATAGATGATCTGGTGTGCTTGGCAATCTCTATGACTTTGTCCCTGCTTTGTGAGTAATAATTAGTATGTTGTGTTCCCCATCAAAATTAGGTATTATATCACTCCTGCATTGATAGCTGAAAAGGCTACATCTTGCCTTCATTTCACAGTCAGGCTGGTTTGTTAACTGTAGCCAGCTGTTATAGGAAGGCGTGTAAAAAAGGAAAGCACATAAGTTTATCTTCCTCTCCATAAAGATTTTTGCACAGTGAAGGGCTTTTGCTTCCTTTTCTATGGAAACATCAGGCATTGGTAGAGTTTCCTTAAGGAAAATGTTGAGAAGAAAAAGACTGAAGTCAATTGGGAAGTCAAGTGTTTGTTTACTGAATATTACTGACTGTACAGTACTTGTGTGAAAGCTACAAAGCATATCCATAATGATGTTTGCTAGTTTGCCACTGCTTAATCCTTGAAGTACTCTGATTAATCCCATTGTTAAATTGTTATCCTTGGTAAAATTTTGGCGGATACACCTCCCAAATCAAATGTTGAATTAAGACTTACCAGGAATCACAATAAGTTAAATGCCTCCATTGACTGTTCAGGCAGTATTGGGGTTTTGAAATTGTATAAATAGACAAATAAACCTAGTGAGTAATTACTTTGCAGCCTGGCGTCTAACAATTAAGCAGTCAACAGTTTGATTATATTTGTTCAACCTCTAGATAAATTCGTCTTACAGAACCTCAAAACAATTTGGCACAATTTCTAGATTTGCTTAGTGGATGTCTGTGGCAGACTAATACTCAACCCAAACAATTCACACTGCACGGATGTGTCACAGCACCATTTTTTGACAACAAAATAATTTCATTGTACTTTCTGAACCAGAATGCATTATTTTGAGAAACTTGGCATTAGTCCAATTTTGATGAGCTACTTGAAACCATTGTACAATGATTCCTGGTTTTCCAAGCTTCTATATTGATTCACTTATGTCTTTTAAATGTACTTTTGATCCTTTTGCAATCAGAATGCTAGAGTTAAGATTTCTTCTTGCCTATAAATCTGTGCGGCATTGGGGAACTTCTGAACTGACCAGTTGCTTGTAACCTTTTGTACATCCTGTAGCTTATTATGAAATCTACTTAAGCATGAAGCAAAATTAGTTACTTACAATGACATTTTTATCCTGTGCATTGTGAAATGTGAAGAATAAAACTAAATGAAGACTATGTTACAGACAAAGAGTGGCACGTATTGGCCACGGTTCATTGCACCAAGGTTTTATAAAAGCTTGTTTTTGCAAAATCTACATTTTGGGGGTGAGATTTTTATCTGATAGTGTCTATATAATTAGAATCAGGATGATGTGTGATTGGTACGCTAGCCATGTCTCAGTAGCCTATTTACATGTAAAGTACAACGTTGAAGGTTACCCTTCGCACATGGGGCATTACAGGCATGCTTGGAATATTCAGAGGTACTCGTGAGGCATGGCACATGACTCCATAAGCAGGGATCTGCAGAGGCAATTCCATGGTGGAACAACAAGTGCCCACTAAGTCTGAAAAACTCAACACAAATTAATAAATAATATTTCTTCTTGAAAGCTGGTCTCTCTCACCAACAGAAGTTGGTCCAATAAAAGATATTACCGCACCCACCTTGCCTCTCTAACATTCTGGGACCAACATGGCTACAATAACACTGCATACAATATTTCTGTGCTGCTATCCGGTTTGTGCATGAAAACACAGGATTTTGTGTCCAGATTTTAACAAGTTGGCCCCAAACGTTGAATAATGAAGGAATTCTTACCATCAGCTCTGCAAAATGCACCCGCTCATTGGCATCTCAGGGTTACATCCAGCCCCTGGAATAAGCAGACATGACTTCTATCTAAGTCAATGGGAGTGACGCCTCCGTTTGTTAGCACTGAATTTGGCTCTTGATGTGGATCTGTCCACCTTGTGAGAGAGGTAGTATGAAAGGGTTTAAATAGAAGCAGAAATATGGGATGCTGTGAAGATGTTCCCACTGAACCATGTGAACATAGTCTTCTGTTCACCAAGGTAGCCTGATTATAAAAGAATAATTGGATTGGAAGCAAGCATTGAGAATGGTCATAAGTGTCCACCTGGTAATATAATTCAAATTACAATCTCTTATGAGTAGTCTCTCCTGCATTAGATTCCATTTTTTAAAATGTTATCATTGTTTTAATGTATTGATTTAATTTTAGTTAACCTTTACCATGTGCCTCTTGAGCTTCTTGTACACATCAGCCTTGTCCATAATGTTTAACTGCATTCTTGCCTCGTGAGATTTTTTGTAAGATTAGTCCTGGAGGCCTGGAACTCTGTCAGATAATGCTACCTCCTTAATACATAGAAGCTGTGTGTCCTGCTCCCAATGTCTTAAATCCATCAGGCTGATATCCCTCCAACAAAGTCCCACAGGTAGTAACCGCCGTCAGGACTAACCTAGGAAGAAATGAATGTCCAGCATTTAGTGCCAATGAAAACAACGTCAGCTTACGCAAACACTGACCGTTTCATACTGAGACTGCAATGAAATCCATGAATGACAACTGAAGTGATTTGAACTCAAAAATATGAGGCTTGTCAAGCGTCACTGTTTTTGATTTCGCCTGACCTTACCCAGCAGAACGTTCCCATTGACTGCAACCTTTGTCTCCACTATTTTCTGTGTTAACCAGCTTTGTAAGCATTTGTTTTCTATTACTGAATCATTAAATGGTAATATAATTGTTATTTCCATTTCCCTGGCCCTAGCATGTTTTGCAGCCAGTAACCATTCCCAGTTCATTAACTGACTGACCTCGGCATTAACACCCCCTCCACTGGGGTTGCCTTGGAAACAAAGCTTCCTGTGCGTAATCCAAGATTATCTAGCTCTTTATCCTACATGTGACCCTTAATTACTTGCTAAATTAGAATGGTTTTTTGAAAATCACAAGAGGAGGTTAATATGTTCTTCCAGAGCTGGTCAAGCTAAGATGACACTAAATTCACAGGGAATTCAAATTACATGATCCCTGAAGGCGTCTCTTTCAGAAGAAAGAAGAACTCTCCCAATGGGAGGCAGTGTGCCATGATAATGCTTCTGTCACTCACTTTCCTTGTCCTGCTTCCCTAGCTACAGCTTAATCTGGTCTGAGCAATTTACTAAGTAAATATCGGGTAGATTAATTACGGTGTGAGATCCAGTATCCATTTGTCTTCTATAATTAACATTGTAATTGAAATTAAGCAATATACTTCATTTATTGATTTCTACGCTAGAAAGAGCAACTGAGTAGGACCAGCAAGGACCACTGCCTGGAAATTAAGAAAAGTTGTGAAATGTTCTTTTCCTGTCTAAAATTTTAGTGGATTTTGAGATCCTCTTGGGCCGCAGCTACAGGGGGAAAATCCTAACATTAAGTTATTGCTGGACATCACCTATTGGGGCGTGGAGTGGGTTGTAGAAGGGTGTTGCTTAGGACTTCTGAACATCTGACAAACACCTTCCTTCCACCCATATGCAGGGGTGCTGGAATAGTGGGGGTGTTGGGAGCCATTGAACCAAACTGTAAACCCTGTATATGCTGGAAACCACTTCACGGCAGCAATCCCAGCACTCCTAGTTCCAGTACCTATGCCTATATGCTAAATAAGATTAATAAGAATCAGTTCATTTATGATTCAGAAGCATCTTAGCTACAGGTGTGTGTGTCTAAGCATGCTTGTTAGTATGGCATTCTAGCATGGTTTCTTTCACTGACATGGATAGAGCTTTTTGTTTGTATGAGAACTGTGTTATCAAACTGTGCTATAGATTACCTAGGAGGAGAGTCAAGGGGGCATGGGTTGGACTACATGGTTCTCATGAAAAAATAAATAAATCATTGTACATACCAGTCAGGGAACCTGTGCTAGAACCAGGATCGCAACAGGGAGAAAGGATAGGCTTGTGGAGAACACCCTGGCTTAGGTCTCACCACAGACTTAGTTCTACCACAGACTGTCTGGGTGACCTGGGCAAATCACTTAATCTCTTTGCCTCAGTTCTCTATGTGTCACATGCGGTGATGCTGCTTTCCTATCTCAGGGAGTAGTTGCAAAGGGTTTATTTATCCAAACACATAATTCACAGCAAGCGGGGGTGTAAATCTACCTCACACTAGCCTGCTGTGCACTAGGTTTCAGTGTGGACCCTGTTGCCACACACTAAAAGTTTGCTATTGTGCTTTAATCTATTCCTGTTTCAAAGTGGGGTACATGAAAAAGCACTTGGGAAATTTTAGTGTGTGGCAGCAGGGTCCACATGGACGCTTAGTGGGCAGCAGGCTAGGCCGCAAACATTATTTGTGTAGACATGCCCCCAAATAAACGCACTCATGGTTGTGAGGTTCTCAGTGATTATACAGATGGGGGATAGAGGGACATATATGAGCCTAGATGGGCTAGGGATCATCACTGAGTACTCACAGCTAATGTTCACCATTTAAGTTACTCCTATCTGTTTTTCTTCTCGTGCCTTTTTTTGTTGTTGGTCATTTCACTTTTAAGTACATTTCCAGTTGGTGTTCTATTTATTACCCCTTATCTTCTCTACTATCTTGAACATGAACAACATAATGTTCCCAGAAATAAATCATGTTATGTTCCCACCCTCTCCCCAGGTGTGGATTCCTCAAAGGGCTCTCCTTGGGTCTGCGGCTGGGGAATAGTGCCATGCAGCTGGCAGTTTATATTCCTTGCTCATGTAGATCTCCGGGGTATACCATCTATGGCCATTAAAAACTATTTGAATACTTCTAGATAGACTAGACTAGATTAAATAGGGATGATCTAGCTCATTGTAATGAACTGGTTAATTGTTGCTCCTCCTTCTAACACGCATCCCATTGGGACACCAACTTCAGTCCTCTTACGAGTGATAGCAGATGTCCAGGTTTTTGCAGGTCTGCTTCCCAGTGGAGTTGAAATCAGTGACATAGGTGGAGTCTGGGTCTATTCTGTAACTTCTTGTATTTACACATATACATTAATCATGGAACAGTGATAGTCAAACTGCATACAACACTATCTCTTCTTTCAGAAAACTCAGACCAACACCAGTGCCCAATTCCCAATGAGCAACTCTGCTTTAAGAATTTACTCCAACCAGAGACTATATTCACCATCTGATTGCTCAGTTTCCTCCCTGAGGACCACTGTCTCTATGCAGAACTTTGCATTACAAAAACTAACAATACAGCATGTCTCCCCAAGACTGAACATTTGCTTGAACTTGGAAGACTATGAATAGACTAAGCACCACTTGGTGATGCCTGCCATAACATAATATTTACATGTACCACTGCCTCTACTGCAGCAGTGCACTACCTAGGACCCCAAAACACCTATAGTTTCTCGTTGCAACCTAGTCAAATTCCTGGGGCTTGGTAAGAAACTTCAAGGAAACCTCTGAGCTGCATTCCTGAGATCTGATTCAACAACAACACAGGTACAGTGCTACGTCATCCCCTGAGGCTACTCCATACATCATTATATCAGAGCAATGGAGAAGGCCAGAGGCAAAGCTGACATTCTGTCGAAGGCTACATCAAGCCAGAAAAGGTTCCATCAGGACTACCCTAATTTTTAAGTGATCAGCCTACTCTAGCCAATAGTCAAAGTCCGAATGCCAAAAACAAAGCCAACATTTAGCATCTTTTAGTGTATAGGTTTTCAAAAAGTTCAGGCTTCCCCGCAGAGCTAACAGAGATGATGTCAGACACCTCTAGACTCATTGTTTTGGGAGACTTCTGCACCCATGATGGCATTGCTCCAATGCCCTGGTCAGAGTCCTCGTGTCTAGATTAACAACCATAGGGTTCTCTTAGGCAGTCACAGGCTCGATCCACACAGTGTGCCATTCACTAGACCTTATCTTCTGTCTGAATGTGGATGTAGATAACACATGAAGCCTATCCCATCATACATGGACCACCACATTCTCCTTGCTGATGTCACAGGTCTACCTGATAAGAAGGCATAACAAGACACTATTGCAATAGAAGGCTACATCACAGTTGTCCACCCCAGAAAACCTCTGGATCCAGAAAGTTCCCAGAACTTCCTTAGGAAAATTGCTACGTACCCAGAAAGATGTTACAATCACATACTATTCATTGCAATCAACATGTTAGCATCTAAATCACCCTTCCCAGCCAGCATGACCCACAGAATACTTTAGGGTTCTCTGACAATTTGTGACAGAGGAAACACAAAGGTAGTTGACTCTAACACTGTGAGCAAAAAAACACTTCATGACATAGAGGCTATGAGCTAAGGAATTCCTTCAGACCTTTACCAAGACCATGGAAATGGAGAGACCCTTCTTCTCGACAGCCATAAGTCCTGGAAAGTCTTAGGTGGCAAAACTAGGCTGGATGACCAGTCAGCTTCAAGAGTCAGCACAGACTGCTGTGAAAAATGATCAACCTTCTCAAAATGATCTGCATGGAATCCCGAATCGGATAGTAACCCATGGACTAGACAACGCTCAAAACTTCATTACAGGCTTTGGCCTTTTCATACAACAGAAAATGCTGGATGTGCTAAAGGATGTTTGAGCCACCACCTGAGATTCTTGCCAAGGCCCCTTCTGGCTGTTGAAGGACAGTGAACATTGTGACCCTCTACTAATATAGACAAGATTGTAAGCTCTTAGGGGCAAGGCCTCTCTTTTTTTTCTGTGTTTGTACAGCACCTAGCACAATGAGGTCCTGGGCTATGACTGAGAATACTAGGCACTACCGTAATGCAAATAATATAATAATAATAATAATTAATAAGAAGTTGTCAACATAGAAAGAACTTCACAACTATATGGCTGGGACTCAAGAAATCAAAACCCAATGCCACCAACCCGTCCAACTACCAGTCAGTGTTCAACCTCCCCCCGCTTTTCAGAGCAAATTAATTGAGAATAAATGAGAATAAATTTCCACAACCAGACAGCTGTCAGAATGAGGGAGAGAAGAATAAGAATAGAGAGAATTTCCTAAAAATCCTACTTGCTCCTGATAAGAGGGCAAGAAAACTCAGATCTATTTGTGGATTGCTCTCCTGGATTTAAATAAGACACTCAGATACCATGGTGATGTTAGGGGAGTATATAGATAATTAGCTGAAGAAGTGTAACCCACTGGTGAGTGGGTATTGCAGGTTCCTCCTTGTGCCTGTTCCACAGAGGACGAGTCTCTTAGTGCCCCAGCTAGGGAATCTTCATGAAGTAGCAGCCCATGGTTCAGTATTCAGTGTATCATCCAAATGATGGCCAACACAGAAGCACAACTTCAGGTCCACAATTCCAGGAACATTCTCAGCGCCATCATGTCAGCTAGAGCTCAGTGTTAAAATACTCTGGTTCAGTTGTGCCATGGTTTTATAATGTACAGTTAGCTAGAGCAGGTGAGAAAATAACATTTTTCACAGAAAACTCTGGGGGGGGGGAATAGTTTTATGTTAAAAATAAACAAAATCTCTTTAACAAAACAAAATTTCCTGAGAATTTTTTTTTAAGTCATTTTCTGTTCAAAAAGCTGTTTCAATGGGATTTTTGATTAGTTCTAATTATAACTATTTATTGTACGACATTCTTTTTAGCACTAACATAAGGACTTTGAAGATTATTGTTTATATGAATATTTTTGCAAGGAATATTGATCATCCTTTATTTAAATTATTAATTCATTATTTCTGAACACACTGTCAGAAGAAATTTGGCCTTCTGTTGGTCAGCTGACTCTGCAATAATTAGGTCCCTGCGATTGTTGGGGTTATACAAGCTTGTACCACACCACCCTGCCAATGAGCCTCAGCCCCAATAGGTGAGAGGCTATGTTAGTACTTATGTTTATTTGGTCCTTGGCCACTCTGCTGAGACATCCAGAACATATGATGGTGTTTTCTGAGTGCACATCTCTTCTCCAGGAACTGGACTGATAAAGCCAGCTCTTTTCTTGGATGGCAACAATTGTCAGTCCCTACTGACCCCAGCTGAATGCAGACCAGTGAACCAGTTCTGCAACCCTTACCATCAACCATTCTGTCCTCTTCCCCTTAAATATATTTGGAAACAAATTTAATTATCTGGACAAAGTGAAAGAGTTCTTACAAATGAGCAACATTATTATGTACTATAATGAAGACACTCACTTATGCATAACAGCTTTAAGGGATGTTTCCATTTCTTGGTGCTAATTTGCATAATTGGGGATTGGATGGGTGGTGGTCTTCATTTCAGGATGGACTAATTTTTTGCGGGGGGAGAGGGCATTTTTTCAAACTTGTGCATGTCTCTGAAAAATTCAAAAAGCAGCTCGTGACTGACTGGGAAATGGCAAACATTCCTAACAACGAGCTTAGTTTTAAATACTGTGGCAGCTTCCAGTATTTTTCTATGTTTGGAAGGTGGGGGTTTAAAGGTGTGAATTCCCATTTTTAAAATTAGTTTTTAAAAAAATCCTTGTGCACGATAGTTAATGGGGTAGCTGCTTAATGGCCATAGTAATATCTTTGGATGACAATTGGGTTCTTGAAAACCACCTAGAAACACACAGTCTCTCAGAATGCTTTATACATTTTATATGTTTTAGCACATTTGGAGGGGTTAAAGTACTCTCTTATTTCTAGGAATGGGTGAGCTACCTGGAATTTAGGTCTTTTCAAGCCTCTTGAACTCTCTTTCACAAATTCTGGGTCTCACAAGGGTTTGCATCACTTTTTAGAAACAGATGGAGACTGGAGTGGATTTCAACCCCTACCTTTGGCCCAATAAGGAAACAGAGATCCCTGTGGGGTGGAAAGATTTCAGGGCGGGGGAGTGAAATTGCTCAAATCCTGCCTCTTGTTCCTCCACCTCCCTGATCTTCCTTCTCTTACTGTTAATGTGTTTTGGGGGGCCCAGCCGCCTACACTCTCCCCTTTTTCTAAAGGGGTAGCAGGCTGTCCCCTCTCCTATATTTGTTGTTTCAGGGAGAAAACTTGCTGCCGTCACAGGTCAAGGGGTAGTTAAGCTCTGGAGTAGGTCTCCAAGGGAGATTGTGGAATCCTCATCATTAGAAGTTTTAAGAAGAGGTTGGACAAACACCTGTCAGAGTTGGTCTAGGTTTACTTGATCCTGCCTCAGTGCAGGGGGCTGGACCTAAGGACCTCTCAAGGTCCCTTCCAGCCCTATATTTCTACGATTTTACACCACATTTAATTGAAGGAAGAACAAGGAAACAAAACTCCTGATACAGCCGTACTGTCTCTTTAAGTGTTATGGGGCTGGGGAAAAAAACCCTTGAGGCGCAAGTCCTATTCTGGCTCAGGGGTCACCCTTATTCAAGCCTTGCTCAGAGGCTGCTGGCAGGTGAGGCATGGGAAGGCCTTTTGTTCTCAGAAAAGTCTCCCTTTGGTTGAGTGCCAATAGAACTCTTTGCCAGTCCCTCTCAATGCTATCTAGTTGCATGTTGTGTGTGTGCTTCTCTTCTGCCACCTCAGAAGGGCTCCCTAGGAGACATCAGTTGTAAGGGAGGGGAAGTCTTGACTTGGTGAATTGGGATAGGTATGTCATTAAAAATTCATCTCCTCTTCTAACAGAAGCATGTCCCTTTGTATAGGGGAGAGAAGAAAGAGAATTTTATGGTCATTAAAAAAAACTGCTGGGCTCCCAGGTTGTAGCAACTTCAAGTTGAAGGTCCTCAGCATTTCTGAAAGTCAGACCCCAGGGAGACCTATTTTGGAACCACAAAAACTGGAGCACCAAGAATTAGTGAATGGTTCTGTAACATGTTGCCTTTGCTTCTTTTTTAAATTGACATTGGAATTCTGAGCATCAATTTGAAAACAAATCCAAAATACCCCCAAACACTTTAATTTTGTATTTTGAATATTGAATAAGGTACAATCAAGAATTCGCTCACCTCACCTATGAGCCCCAAAATGCTACACGAATTCAATTTTAAACAAATGCATTGTTCCCTCCTTTTGCCATGTCCTTGTCCCATAGTACAAGAATAACAATACTTTGTACAATAATGCTTTGCACGTCTACTGTATTTTTCATCCTAGGATCTCAATATACTCTGCAAATAAATTAACTTCACTGCTAGTCAGTGAGATAAGTAATGGATACATAGGAATCACTTATTCCACCACAGTTGTGTAGCTGTCTCTGGGTAGCAAGATGAAAGCTTTTTAATAGCTTATAGCAACACTAAACAAAATAATTTAGGACAAGAAATGAAGAATAACACAGTAAATTGAAACCAGAGGGGTAGGCAGTGTGTAATAACCTTAGTTGGAATTTGGCTAGGACAGCATGGTTAGCAACATGACTCTTACAAAAAGTGCCATGGATCTTTAATGAGCACAAATAGTCAGACCATCTACCAGCATAGAGCCTCTAGACTATATTTGGCTATATTTCAGGGCATAACTGTATCATGTACAGGGCCACTGAGAACAATTACCCCACGTAAAGCATTGCTTAGCTATCTAGTTGCATGTTGTGTGTGTGCTTCTCTTCTTCTGAAGCATCAGGTTATTGGCTACTGCAGAATCCTGGACTAGATGGACTAATGTTCTGATCTGGCATGGCATCTCTTTTTGTTGTGGTTTCATCCTGTGCTTTGGGTATCCACGTGACTTTAAGGGAAATATACTAGTATGGGTACTGGCCCATGGTAATGCCTTGACTGCTTCCATTTAAATCAATGGCACAATTCCCATTGACTTCATTGGAACCATGATCAGTCCCACTGTAATTTTTTATGCTGCTGCTGCTAAATATTATTGTTGGAAAGTTATTAGGAGCTTTCCATCCAAAAGTAAGTAGGTTAATCCTGCAATTTATGTTAAGAGTTAAGGTTTGCCAGCTTTTAATCACAAGAGCTATTTTTCCTTTGAATTTTAAGGTGCCTGCTAATGATCTAACAATTGCAGTGAAAGGATCTGCAACAAGTAGTTGTAACTGCATTGCACTATCAAATCTAGGAAGAGGGCATGTAAATAATCAACATTCAATTAAACAAAAATTTTGCTATACAATAAGAGTGACCTGCAGAATTATATGAGAAAGGTACAATGAGCACATGGAGTAATGGTAACAGGACTGTTCATACAGGACCAGCTTCCAATCTCAGTTACTCTGGTGCCAATTCATTAAATCACTCCAGCATTACACTGGTGTGACTGAGATCAGAATATGGCCCAAACACCCTTCTCTTTTTCAGTCAGCACAGAGCAGTCTGTCTCTGCACCAGTCCCACTTCCCAACATTAGCACTATGCCAGAAATGCTGTGCACGGCATTCCTTAACTCCTTGGCCACTTACCTTTTTCTTGTATCAACCCACTTGCCCCTTTCTGCTAGCACATGCCAGCCTGCTTGTGCTACTTTCCCCCGGTGCTTGGTTGTGGGCTGCCCATCACTTCTTTCTGTCTGGGTTCCCTTCCATCCTTAATTGATTGTTACTTTTGATTAACAGTTTGATGGACAGGAGAGCAGAGAAGTGGCTCAACTCTTACTTAAGTTATGTCTACACTGCGTACCTTACAGTGGCTGTGTCACTGTGAGGTCTCCTGTGTAGCTGTTCTTTGCCAGCAGGACAGAGCTCTCCTGCCGGCAAAATAAAACCACCCTCAATGAATGGCGGTAGGTTTGTCAGTGGGATAGCATCTCCTGATGACAAAGCACTGTCTACACCTCCGGTTTTCATCGGTAAAACTTTTGTCAGTCAGGGGGGTGTTTTTTAACACCTCTGACCGACAAAAGTGCAGAGTAGACATAGTCTTAGATTTCCTGTGCAGGCCAGAGTGTTTGTATAGTTTGGTTCTCTTTGGAAATGTTAGATACCCATAGCTGATGGATGGTGTTTGGAGTAATAATATTTAACAAGCTATGTGAATTAAAAAAATAATGTCCGAGTGAATGCTTCACCTACTGACATCTGGGGCTACTTGTCTTATCTCTAGAATGAAATGCAGTCAGCATTCACCCTTCAGATTTTTCTACATTAACTCTGAATCCTCACCACCTCCCAGACTCTTAGATAATACCTGAAGCATGGTGAATTAAGACAAGGGGACTACAAGACATAAGCTTCTTCTAAATGGGCTGTCATGCTTTTATACCTTCCATCCCCTTAGGAAAACTGAGCTAAGCACTCTACTACTCATATAAGACCTAAGTTATGGGGAGTCATTCCACTGACTTCTATGGGCTTTGACTCAGGCGCTCAGTGCCTAGTCCTGTAGGCCACTCACCACCTTATAGGGACAATTCAGCATCTCATGAAGTCAGGCCTACAGTGAAGAGTGGAGTGTACCATTGGCAGGTTATCCCTCCCCAGGTGATATGGTGATGACAAGTAGCTGCTCAGGATAGCTGAGGCTGACTGTCTATTATAACACATTTTCACCCATTTCATAAATCCTTTCCAGTTCCAAATTTCTGTAGAACTGCATACAAGTTTTCCCATGAAATAGTATGGGAAGCTTTCTTAGTGGAATTGTCAAAGAGCTGCAAAGGGCCTCACAAATTGTATTTTAGGCTACTTTCTGTTGCCTGTCAGCAGACAGCCCTTCATTAAACCTACTTGATCAGGATTAAACAATGCCTGAAGGAAAGTCTATGATTTATTTGCTGGTATCTCACTCAGCAATCTGAGGTAACTTTTGGATACAGAAAGAGGTTCCCAATTCTTGAGATGCCCCAGTTTGCAAATGTAAAGTCAGTTGTGGGACTACATGCATTGACTGGTACTCTTCTAGTCTGATTAACTAGTGCTCTGATTACTAGTTTGCCTAGTGTTAGGCACAGCAAGTGGAGTAAAGGTTTTCCCCAGGCTCATTCTCGGAAAAGTCCTAACAAACAAATCTTCCTCCTTCTCCTAAGCACCATATGATGATGGGGGAAAAACAGAAGAAATATTTTTTTCCTCTTTAGGTCAGTCTTGAAAAAAAAATTGTGATTTCTTGATACTGAATATTCCAAAAATTCCAAATATGAGTTAAATTGGTGAGATGTGATTGGTCACATACGCCCACATGGTATTGTTTCTATTCCCTGACTGGATGTGTGTACATTTAACATTAGGAGGAGGGCTTTGAAGCACTCCAAGAGGAAGCAGTTTAGGAAATGTAGCAGAGTATATGTGAGTTTAGGAAATATTAGAAAAATTTAAACCTTTTTCCTTTCCAGACAACACAGGTCTTGTCTGAGGCATAATTCCTAGACCAATTAGGCTATTGTAAGACTTTGGGTAATTTTTTGAAGGCACACAAAGTTCCATTTTCAAAAGCACATAAATCACTTAGTATCCTAAGTACCTGTTGACTTTCAGTGGGATTTGGGGTACTACATGATTTAGACACTTTTGAAAATTTTATACTTTTTGACTAGGGTCAGAGTTTAAATTTAATTTTCTGCTGTAAAATTTACACAAAGGATGCAATCAGATCTCTATCTAGTTCATTTAATTGCCCGTTTCCCAGGTGTCTGGTACATGATTTTGGGAACCCTATTCTTCTGCTTATGAAGCAGTGTCCCACTTCACATAAAACATACCAAAGACATAGCTCTGTAATTTTTTGTCATCCCCACAGCCCTTAATACAAAGTAACAGCAATGTGTGTGCGTGTTCTGTCTGCAAAGTCTGCAGATATTTGCACTTACAAATTAAAATCCACTTCCTGCAAGCTGTCATGTGAGTAAAAGTTGGCTACTTGAATGTTCTTGGCTGCTTGAAAGTGAATACAAAAAAGGCGAGATAAGGGCTAGAGCAAATTCATTTTTACATTTAAGCAAATAGAGAGAATTTTTGCAGTATTTGCCCAGCTCTACTGGCAATCTGCGAATTTATACAGAGAGGCAAAATGATCTAGCTGTGCCAAGACAAGGAATGGTGGAACAGTCCCCAACTCATTCAGTGGTCCTGTAACCTCTCCTTTAGTTTCACTCTCTGGATAATAATACTTACTTTCCTCACAGAGGTGTTATGATGATTAACCAGCTAATGTTTATAGAGTGTTTTGAAAGTGTAAAGTGCTAAGTATTGTTATTAATCTTGAAATTAGACTGATGAGAGATTTTTTTGACTGGGTACAGGGTTCAACATTTCTGTTTATGAGGTAAAAGCAGATACTTGGCTCAGTGAACTCTGAGGTGTTTATAACAAACTGACCTTGGAGGGGTTTTTTAGCTCAGGATATAGTTATTGCCAAATTGACAGGAGTTATAATTATTATATTGACATTTTAAAATAAATATTCCAATTTAAAATGAAAGAGAATGGGGGAAAACCCTACAACAAATAAAATGTGCTGACAAACAGCTGAAAGGTACAACTTTTTTTACATAAGTTAAAAAGCCCTTTTGGCCACTTCTCTTCCATGTCATATCATTTATTCTTTCTTATGCTTAATTCCCTTCTCCAGCCCCTTGTTCTCCCTAAAGGGCCCCAATCCAGCAGAGCACTTAAGCACGTTAACAAGGACTATTCATGTGCTTAACATCACACAGGGCTCCTCTTCCCAGAATAAATATAAGACAGTTGTGTTTACACTGCACTCCAAAACTGCATGGCAATGGAGGGGCTGAGAGTCAAACAGTGTAAACACAAATATGACAGGTATTCTGGCCTCCCAGTGTCCCAGAGCCCAAATGTCTACATTGAAATTTTATAGCCTTGCAGCCCAAGCCCCATGAGCCCAAGTCAGCTGACATGGGCCAGTCACAGGTGATTTACTGAAGTGTAGACATACCCAGGCCTGGTCCTCACTAAGCCCCCACTTCGGACTAAGGTACGCAAATTCAGCTACGTTAATAACGTAGCTGAATTCGAAGTACCTTAATCCGAACTTACCGCGGGTCCAGACGCTGCAGGCAGGCTCCCCCGTCGATGCCGCGTACTCCTCTCGCCGAGCTGGAGTACCGGCGTCGACAGCGAGCACTTCCGGGATCGATCCGGGATCAATTTATCGCGTCTAAACCAGACGCGATAAATCGATCCCAGAACATCGATTGCCTGCCGCCGGACCCTCCGGTAAGTGTAGACGTACCCACAGAGTGACAACCCTGGAATTGTATTATAGCTGAAATTAGGCTGTAATACAGAGCAACACACAATAGTTTAAAAGGGAGAGACGTGTTTCTGTGAGTGAAGTTGTATGTTGGTTCAGTCACACGTTTAAAACAAACAAATAAACAAACTGACATTTTCTGGTAAAATTGACTGCACCTGGAAGTCACCATAATGAGACAAAGACAAAACAACCTACACAGGTGGACTGCAAAAAAAAGACACAAGCACATGGGAAGAATGAAGGTAGGCAATCAGAACACCACACACCATAGCGAAAAGCTTCGCTTTCTGCATACCCCACATTCAGTCCCTCCCCCCCACACGCATGTTTTTGTCTTTATGGGCCTGATCCTTCTAGATGCTCATGGGTCTTATCTCCTATTGACTCTAGCACTCAGTATCTTTCACCATCAGTCCATAAACATGAACTAACACACAACCAAATTCATCTCTAGTGAAACTCTATTGACTTCTATGGTGTTACATAAAGAATGAATTTGGCCAAGTTTGTTGCAAGAAAGGGAATTTTTCTGTTATGAAAGCATGCAGGATGTTAGACCATTTTAAGTATACAATGGGCCAGTGTAGGCCCCTATAGATGGAGATTACATTAGGCAGGGAGGAGCTACCCTCTCTGAACAGAAGTATAGAGGCCAAGGGAAGGCATAATGCCTCCACAGTCACTGGGGGAAAGCATGGTCCCCAGAGGCATCTGATATATCTGTTAATATGATGCAGACCTCCAGGTGCTGTCTGCTGTGTAGAAGCCACAGGGCCATGGACAATCCCACACGTGCCCCCTCGGGACCTTTCAGCACTTGAGCATCAGCAGTAGCCCTTCTCTTCTGTGCACAGGAGACTTGGGAACAACATTATTGTCTCCTGTGTGGCACTGTGGGGGAAGGACTATCTTCTTTCAGAACACCCAAGCCGTGACGGAGCATAATCATTCCAGTAGGGGCCTTGCATTCCGACATGAATGAGGACATTTGCATCCTCAATTTGATCATGTCATGTAATCTGCCACTACGACATTTTCAAATACATTTGGATCTGTGGACTATATGAAACTGGCGCTATTTATCCAGCAGAACTTGTGGCATTTCAAGAGTCATTGAGGCTCATTTGGTAAATAGCTAAATATTAATAATGGTTTGGAATCAGTTGAACCAGTTCTCAAACAACATACATTGAATTGTTTAAATAAAGCATTACAACTCACAGTACGACTAAAGTGCCTGGAACTACTTTATTTTTATTTTATTTTATTTTTTTTGCATACTAATCATAAAATATTTTGATTGAATTAAATCTTAACATAATACATAGCAATGAGATCTTGTATTCTAAATTTCAGCTGGAGTGATTTTATATAGTCAAGTTACAAGACTCTGGGGAAAAAATTATAATATAAAAGCTAACAGGCCTTTATATATAGTAGTACAAATGGCAACACTAGTCGATGGGTTTGTGTTCTCTAGAGTAGGGATTCTCAAACTTCATTGCACCGCAACCCCCTTCTGACAACAAAAATTACTACATGACCCCAGGAGTGAGGACTGAAGCCCAAGCCCTGCTGCCTGAGGCAGAGGGGCAAAGCCCAAGGGCTTCAGCGCCAGGTGTGGGACCTGTAACCTGAGCTCCACTGCCCAAGGCTGAAGCCTGAGCACCGCTGCCTAGGGCTGAAGCCCTCGGGCTTTGGCTTCGATCCTGGGCAGCAGGGCTCGGGCTTTGGCTTCTGCCCCAGCCTCCAGCAGGTCTAATGCCAGCCCTGCTGACCCCATTAAAATGGGGTCGCGACCCACAGTTTGAGCACCGCTACTCTAGAGGTGTAAATTAAGCACCGGATCTCTGGAATACCAGGCGGCCCTGCCTTTGGAATGCAGACCCAAAGGTGTATTGTCTTGTTCTGTATACAAAAATCTGCACAGTGCAAGCTCATAAAAATTCGACCTCTCCTTCAATGTGAAGAGAGACATGCACAGCTTCTTGCCCGCCCAGATATGGATTGCACAAACTGGGTTACTACAACACAGATTTTAAGTGGTTATAAGGGATAGCAAACAGAACAAAGCAGATTACTAAGCAAATAAAACAAAACATGCAAACTAAGCTTGATTCACCAAAGAAACAGGTCACAAAATGTAATTGTTCACCCTAGATGCTGAATTAGGCAGGATGCAGAGTTTGTGTAGATTAGAGTTCCAGTTATCTCTTCTTACAGACTGGACCCCTGTCTCAGTCTGGACTCACACCTGCCTTTCCCCTCAGGTACTTTCAGCAGTCTTTCTTCTTGGGTAGGCAATGGAGGAGAGTCAAGACCAACCCTCTCCCCAGTCTTAAAAAGGATCCATGTAAGGCGGGAAGTATATGTTTGATAATATAAGTATAAATATATGTTTGATCCCCATCCCCCTACAGAGGAAAAGTACCAGCAGTGTCCAAGGTGATATTTTGCATTAGGTGACATTATCACCTGATCTTGTAGTGTCAATGTAGCATCCCAGGAAACTCCTCAGGAAGGTGAGAGATTAGTATCTTCAGAGTTCTATTGTCCTTCTTAAATGGCTCATTCAGGCTGATTGCTTACTGTCTGGTGGGCATTTTCCCAAGGACACACACAGTTGTAACTGTTACATAGTCAATATTCCTAACTGCAGATACAGAAATGATACATGCATACAAATTGCATAATCACATTCAGTAAATCATAACCTTTCCAATGATACCTTACATGAGCCATCTTGCATACAGTATATCTTAGTTATGCCATATTCATATCATAACCATATTTTTGTGAAGAATATGGGGTGTAATGTCACACACTCTAATACCTTATTCATAATATGAATAATCCTCCATAGTGGATGCACAGGATTGTCTCAGAATTTTTCCTTGTTCTCAAGGTGGTACTACTGGAGCAGAGTTAAGGGTTGCCCTGGCACAGCTCATTGCAGGATTGGGGCTTATGTAAGGAAAGATCTTAGCAGGTGACATGCTATCCTAATTGGAGTGACTGGTGGAGGGGAACATAGTTTGCTTTATTTCATGCAAATCAGATATGGTCTCCTGGCACTGTGCTAATACAGAATCAAACTTTGGGCAAAGTTTGGGTAGGACTCTAATCTCAATTTGCTGCTCTCCTCCTCCTCCCCCCCTCCATATTCCCCATAATAACCAGCCAATATTTGAAAGCTAACACCAAGAAAGACACTTTCTGAAAACAGGGATATTCCTCTTCCAGCTAGGTAAAAATGTTGCCCGTCATTTCAAAATGGAACAGTGCATGCTGTAGGCCCTGGCGTCTACATTAAAGCTAAGGGGTGCTTCCAGCAAGAGGGTGCACCTGTACTGTGGGGCATGGCAGCTTGCAGCACCATGCACTCTTGTGCATTTAGACAGAGGGGAAGGAGTGACACTGGCCGCAATCTACTGTCCCTTCCTTCTCCCCGTGGGGGACTCCCCTCCCCCGCAAGACACTCCTCTCTCCATAGGAAGCTCTTTCCCCTCCCTATGGACCTTCTCCACCCCACCTATCTATGACGTCCCCTTCTGTCTCCCCTCTGACTGTTGTGATACTGGGCCTACAAATTTCCCTTAATTGTGAGCTCAACTGTAAAAAGTAAGTGACAGTATATAAAAGGTCACAATAGCATATAATAACAAATGTTGATGGGAAACGGTACAAAAGGGAGTCAGAAAGCCTGAATTAGTCCAAACCAAAAGACCTCCTGACATAACTCAAGGACTGTGTTAAGATCATGCTTGGTGAACAAGAAAAGGAGGGAACCAAAAATCAGTGAACTAAAATTGGTGTGTCAGAAACTAGGCCTAATTGGTGGACAAAATAATGAGAGGACAGGCTATTCTAACGAGCACTCTTTTTTGCGGGTCCTTAAAGAAAGAGACTTTGGGGTAAAAATTGACTACTGGCACGAGTTTCATCATCATGATTGCTACCCCACCATTTCCTGGGACCTTGGACCTTCTACATCCTAATTCTGACTGATGTCCTGAGCAGAACAGGCCAGAGAGAGCCAGATGATATCACCACTTTCATCCATTGCAGCTGACTTCTGAACACCATGTGAGACTTTATCTCTTCCCCCAACCCATATGTCCTTTTCTTTCTCTACCTTACTTCTTCTGAACACCATGTGAGACTTTATCTCTTCCCCCAACCCCATATGTCCTTTTCTTTCTCTACCTTACTTCTTCTCTCTCTTTTTTCCTTCTGTCTAATAAGAGTGTGCCTTAGCCAGCCAAGACTGTATATTTTGCAACACTGCTGTAAGGCTGTGACACAAAAGAGGCAACTAAAAGAAATTCCCTAAACAGCTCACACTGTGTGCTGGGCCTGTGTTCGTCCAGCAGTGAGGTTGCAAGTGAGAGTCAACACCAGAGATGGAAGCTGCATTTTCTATCTTTGCTGTTCTTTTCTTTCTCCTTTCTTTTGTATGCGTTTTGTCTTGTTATGGCTTTTAGGTTGCCTTTAACAAAATAGCAGCTGCCCATCTCAACTAACTTTTTCCCTTTTCCCCAAAAAGGACAGTTATTACCATCTTTAATACCACCTAACAGACCGTCAAACGGGGGGGCACGGAGGTTCCTTCTAAAGCTTCTTTACAGGGAAAGGGCATAAGGGATATTGTTAAAATTTAAGCCTCATTTAATGCTGTTCAAAGCCTTTAACTGTTTTTCCTTCTTTTCTGCATCTTTAATGTAAAGTTGAAAGGATTTTTCCGGGGGTGTTTGCCATGGAACTGAGCTGGCAAACCCCCGCACCTTGTTGAACGCTGTTTGATGCTGGACAACCCACGTACTCCATCTAAACTAATAGAACAGGACCTCCTCTCCATGGGGCCCCTCCATGGGACTCCACCTCCCACCTGACTCCGCCCCCTCCATAGGATCCCTTTCCCTCCCTTTGTGGCACCCCCTGCTCTCTGCCGCCCACTCCTGGCCGGGGAGTGGCGGGGGAAAGAAGGGGGCGGGGAGTCCTGGGGGGCGGGGACAGGGACGGAGAGGCCCCGCCCCCGAGCGGCGCTGACATGTAGCCACGCGCTCGACTTTGCCCTTTGGCCGGCAGTCCCCGCCCCCTGTCCCCGCAGCCAATCAGGCAGCGCCCTGTTGGCCGTGCCTGGCTCCCCGTGGCAGAGTCCAAGATGGCGGTCTCCATGCAGCGGGGCTGCCTGGTTGGGGGGAACGTACTTTGGGCCGCGTTGCTTTGCCTGGGCTGCCGCCTGCTCCTCCCCGCCGGGGCCAGCAGCCTGGGGGTCGCGGGAGGGGCCGCTGCCCAGCCGCACCGCCGCTTCGAGTACAAGTACAGCTTCAAGGGGCCGCACCTGGTGCAGGGGGACGGGTCGGTGCCGTTCTGGGTCCACACGGGCAGTAAGTACCCGCCGCTCCGCGGCCCGCCCTGGGGCGAGCAGTGACCTATGACCCCCGCAACCCCGGTAGCGACTCCCTCCAGTTGGGGGGCCGCCTGCCTCCTTGGCCCCGCCCCCCGCAGTACTGGCTCCCTCCGGCTGAGGGGACGCCTGGCCTACCTCGCCCCCCAGTACGGCCCCCTCCGGTCCCGGGGGGCGCCTGGCTCCGTGGGCATGCCCCCGCTAGTACTGGTGCCCTATGGCCCTGGGAGACGCCTGGCTCCCTTGGCGGGGCCCTGGGGGGCGCCTGGCTCTATGGGCATGATTCCCGGACTACTGGCCCCGTGAGTGTGGGGATACCGCACACAAACGTACATGCAGCTTGAGGCTCTATAGTCAGAGTTATCCACAGTACCTAAGCTCCTCGCTCCCACCAACAGAGACCCTGGTGCAGAGCGTGGGGGAGGGGGTGTTTCTATAATCATAATCCCCCGAAATCATCCCCCCTGTATTGTGTCTGGTAGCATAGCAGACTCTGGGGATCACAGTAAAAGTAGATGTGGAATTCAGGTTGACTAGTTAAAAAAAAAAAGTTTCTCATTGCTGTACAAAGGATGCAGCTCTATGTCATTACAGCCAGGTATGTAGTGTAGTTGTAGCCCTGTTGGTCCTAGGATATTAGCGAGACAAGGTGGGTGAGGTAATATCTTTTATTAGCCCAACTTCTGTTGGTGTGAGAGAGAAGCTTTCAAGCCACACAGAGATCTTCAGATCTTTGAAAAAAGCAACAGAGGGTCCTGTGGCACCTTTAAGACTAAGGTACTCTGAGCATCTCAGCTAAATGCAAGGTGGAACAGATTGTGTAGCATATGTAATTAACACACATTTTGAGGGAGCTTAAATTCATAACTGTACTATGATGCTTGGAATATATTTCCCTGATCTGAAGACGAGCTCTGGTGGCTCAGAAGCTTGTCTCTCTCACCAACAGAAGTTGGGCCAATAAAAGATATTACCTCACCCGCCTTGTCGCTCTGGTAAATATGGTGTCATTTGTGGTAGGGCAAATGTCAAGTCACTCTAAAACAATTTTGTGGGAGAAAAACAGATGCACATGTAGTCAAATTCTTGGAACTAGGCCAGTGACAATATGGCATCTGGTCTGTATAGCTATAAACAAATTAGGGTAGCTGGCAACTTTGGTCAATTCCTTGGCATATGCTTTCATCACATTTATTGCATAAAAGAAACTTGGTGCTGATGGATTATCTTTCCATGATCTCCAAGCACTGTATTATTGTTAATGAATTAAGCCTCACAATGCACCTTTTAGACAGGCAAGTAGAATCTTGCATCACAATTGTGGTATAGATAGTTTTGGCCTTTACCTATCTATCTGTAATTAGATACCTAAATAAGTGGTTTGACTCTTAAAAGGTGTGCTGAAAATGAAGCTACTAGTTCAGGTTCCTCAGCCAATTATTTTGAATTGACTTGCTCAAGGTCATGCAGGCAGTCAGTAGCAAGCCTGATAATAAAGCCAAGTGTAAATAACCACTTGATAACGCTCCCATTTGCTGTTTATCTTCTACAGCAAATGTATGTATATGTTAGCTCTTTGGCTACAAAGCAGGATTGGGAGTTTCAGGTTGTTTTTGGCCTCTTGTATGGATTTGAACAAATCACTTAACCTCTCCGTGCCTTAGCTGTAAAATTAGGACAATATGAATCTGAGGGGGATGTTAAGAGGCCTTGTTAATATTCATAAAGCACTCTGAGATTTTTGAATGGCAAGTATATGAATATAAAGTGCCATGTTGAAATATGAAAACCATATCTTCATTATGGTTTAAACAAGATAATATAATACACAATAATTTCATTTAAAATCCATGTCCCTCCTTTCAAATATTATGCTTCAGTCTGCGATTTTTATTTTGTTTTTATTAGTAAAATTACTTAATTGTCAAAACAGGTTTACTTACTATGTAACATGAAGCCCTTTCTAGCTTAATGATATCAGGAAAGTGTTCTTTTGTACTGACTGTTCTGTCACTGATACAGAAGCACTTGAAACAAATTGCGGTTACTTTACAAAAGACCCATACTGGGTCAGACCAGTGATCCATGTGGCCCAGTATCCTGTCTCTGACAATAGCCGGTACCAGATGCTTCGGAAGGAATGAATGGAACGGGGCATTTTCCAGTGATCCATCCCCTGTTCTCCAGTCCCAGTTTCTGGTAGTTGGAGGTTTAGGGGCACCCAGAGCATGGGATTGCATCCCTGACCTTCTTGGATAATAGCCATTCATGCAGCTATCCTCCTTGAGCTTATCTAATTCTTTTTTTGAACTCAGTTCTACTTTTGGCCTTCACGACATCCTGTGGCAACAAGTTCCACAAGTTGTCTATGCTTGTGTGATGGCCTTCCTTTTGTTTGTTTTAAACCTGCTGCCTATTAATTTAATCAGATGACACCTAGTTCTTGTGTTATGTGAAGGAGTAAATAACACTTCCTTATTCATTTTCTCCATATCATTCATGATTTTTTTAGATCTCTATTGTCCCCTGAGTAGTCTCTTTTCCAAATTGAACAGTCTTTTAATCTCTCATGCTGTGGAAGCTGTTCCATCCCCAGTCATTTTCGTTGTCCTTTTCTGCATCTTTCCAATTCTAATATATCTTTTTTTGAAAAGAAGCAACCAGAACAGCATGCAGTATTCAAGATGTGGGTTACCCTGGATTTATATAGAGGCATTATGATATTTCCTGTTTTATTATCTATCCCTTTCCTAATGGCTCCTAACATTCTGTTAGCTTTTTTGACTGCTGCTGCATATTGAGCAGATGTTTTCATTGCACTATCCATGGTGACTCCCAAGATCTCTCTTGAGTGGTAACAGCTAATTTAGACCCATCATTTCATGTGTATAGTTGGGATTATATGTTCCAATGTATATTATTTTGCATTTAGCAACATTGAACTTCATCTGCTGTTTTGTTGCCCAGTCTCCCAGTTTCGTGAGATCCCTTTGTAACTCCTCGTAGTCAGCTTATATGTTCCATTCTATGCATCTGATGAAGTGGGCTGTAGCCCACGAAAGCTTAATAAATTTATCAGTCTCTAAGGTGCCACAAGTACTCCTGTTCTTTTTGAGGAATTTTGTATCTTCTCCAAACTTTGCTTCCTTACTGTTCGTGCCTTTTTCCAGATCATTTATGAATATATTGATCCTTGGGGGATCCTGATATTGACCTCTCTCCATTCTGAAAATTGACCATTCATTTCTACCCTTTGTTTCTTGTCTTTTAACCAGTTACTGATCAATGAGAGGACCTTCCCTCTTATCTCATGATTGTATACTTTACTTTGGTGTGAGACCTTGTCAAAGGCATCCTGAAAGTCCAGGTACACTATATACACTGTATCACCCTTGTCCATGTGCTTATTGCCACTGTCAAATAATTATAATAGATTGGCATAATTTCCCTTTCCAAAATCATGTTGACTCTTTCCCCCAACAAATTGTGTTCATCTATGCGCCTGATAATTCTGTGGTTTACTATACAGTAGTTTCAACCAGTTTGCCTGGTACAGAGGTTAGGTTTACTGGCCTGTAATTGCCAGGATTGCCTCTGGAGCCTTTTTTTAAAAACAGCTGTTAATTAGCTATCCAGTAGTCATCTGGTACAATGGCTGATTTAAGCATTAGATTACATACCACAGTTAGTAGTTCTGCAATTTCATATTTGAGTATGGCCTGGTCTACACTACGACTTTAATTCGGATTTAGCTGCCTTAATTCGAATTAACGCTTGACCCGTCCACACAACGAAGCCATTTAATTCGAATTAAAGGGCCCTTTAATTCGATTTCTGTACTCCACCCCGACGAGCGGAGTAGCGCCAAAATCGAATTTGTCAATTCGAATTAGCGTTAGTGTGGCCGCAATTCGATGTTATTGGCCTCCAGGAGCTATCCCACAGTGCACCATTGTGACCGCTCTGGCCAGCAATCTGAACTCGCATGCACTGGCCAGGTGGACAGGAAAAGCCCCGGGAACATTTGAATTTCATTTCCTGTTTGCACAGCGTGGAGAGCACAGGTGACCACAGAGAGCTCATCAGCACAGGTAACCATGCAGGCTGATAATCGAAAAAGAGCACCAGCATGGACCGTACAGGAGGTACTGGATTTGATCTCTATATGGGGAGAGGATTCAGTGCTAGCTGAACTGCGTTCGAAAAGACGAAATGCCAAAACTTATGAAAAAATTTCCAAGGGCATGATGGAGAGAGGCCACAATAGGGACACAGATCAGTGCCGCGTGAAAGTCAAGGAGCTCAGACAAGCCTATCAAAAAGCAAAGGAGGCAAACGGTCGCTCCGGGTCAGAGCCGCGGACATGCCGCTTCTACGCTGAGCTAAATGCATTTCTAGGGGGGGCCGCCACCACTACCCCACCTCTGACTGTGGATTCCGAGCTGGGGATAATCTCATCAGGTACACCTGATGATTCCGTGGAAGGGGAAGAGGAGGAGGAGGAGGACGAGCTGGCAGAGAGCACCCAGCTCTCCGTTCTCCCCAACAGCCAGGAACTGTTTCTCACCCTGACTGAAGTACCCTCCCAAGCCTCCCAAGCCAGCACCCAAGACCATGACCCCATGGAAGGGACCTCAGGTGAGTTTACCTTTTAAAATAGAAAACATGGTTTAAAAGCAAGCATTTTTAATGATTAATTTGCCCTGAGCACTTGGGATGCATTCGCAGCCAGTACAGCTACTGGAAAAGTCTGTTAACATGTCTGGGGATGGAGCGGAAATCCTCCAGGGACATCTCCATGAAGCTCTCCTGGAGGTACTCCAAAAGCCTTGCCACAAGGTTTCTGGGCAGTGCAGCCTTATTCCGTCCTCCATGGTAGGACACTTGACCACGCCATGCTAGTAGCAAGTAATCTGGTATCATTGCCTGACAGAGCCTGGCAGCGTATGGTCCCGGTGTTTGCTGGCATTCAAGCAACATCCGTTCTTTATCTTGCTGTGTAATCCTCAGGAGAGTGATATCGCTTAGGGTAACCTGGTTGAAATAAGGGAATTTAATTAAGGGGACTGAGGTGGCCGTTCCTACTGGGCTGTTTGCCTGTGGCTGAAAAGAAATCCTTCCCTGCATTTAGCCAAGTGCAAAGGGGGGGGGGGAGGATTGGCCCAGAGCTTTTCGCGTTTTGCTAGCAGGGATCTTCCCTGATACCAGCCAGGCGGTGGGGGGAGGGAGAAAGCACTCATCCCAGAGAATTCATGGCGGGTGGGGGGGGGGGGGGGGTGTTAGTTTGGTTCCTGCAGGGATCTTCCCTGATACCAGCCACGCGGTGGGGGGAGGGAGAAAGCACTCATCCCAGAGAATTCATGGCGGGTGGGGGGGGGGGGTGTTAGTTTGGTTCCTGCAGGGATCTTCCCTGATACCAGCCACGCGGTGGGGGGAGGGAGAAAGCACTCATCCCAGAGAATTCATGGCGGGTGGGGGGGGGGGGGGTTGTTAGTTTGGTTCCTGCAGGGATCTTCCCTGATACCAGCCAGGCGGTGGGGGGAGGGAGAAAGCACTCATCCCAGAGAATTCATGGCGGGTTTGGGGGGGGTGTTGTTAGTTTGGTTCCTGCAGGGATCTTCCCTGATACCAGCCAGGCGGTGGGGGGAGGGAGAAAGCACTCATCCCAGAGAATTCATGGCGGGTGGGGGGGGGGGTGTTAGTTTGGTTCCTGCAGGGATCTTCCCTGATACCAGCCACGCGGTGGGGGGAGGGAGAAAGCACTCATCCCAGAGAATTGGATGGGGGGGGGGGTGTTAACCTTCAGCAGCAGAAAACAAGCTAACAGGAAAACTGCAGCACAACGGGCTTTGCTTGGTATGTGGGAAAGCAGGGCGCAGAAGCCTAAAGACAGTGGCTTACCATGGCAGCATGCAAGGTGAATTCTGTTGCCCCGACCTGCGTCTGTGATCTCTAGCAGCAAAGCCACAGGCACTCAATATTAAGAGGCAAAATGCGACCTTGCACAGAAATCACATGTGCTATGTAATGTGAATAGTATACACCGTGAAAGAGTATAAGCATTGTTCTGAAAAATGTATCTTTTAAAAAAATTCTCTCCTTTTTTCACTCCCTCCAGCAGGTGCAAATGTTTCAAGCCTCCCTCCTCCTTCCCGAAGGCTATCCCAGATAAGGCGTCGTAAAAAAAAGACGAGAGAAGAGATGTTTTCCGAAATCATGCAATCCACCAGGAATGAAAGAGCTCATCTGAATGAGTGGAAGGAGACGGTTTGCAAGTATAGGAAAGAAGCCAGTGACCGTGAGGACAGGAGGGACCGACGTGAGGACATGAGGGACCAACGTGAGGACAGAAGGGACCAACGTGAGGAGAGGAGAGACGCTCGAGATGAGAGGTGGCGGCAGGAAGATCAGAGGAGTCGGGAAGCAACGCTGGGGCTGCTGCGTGAGCAAACAGACATGCTCCGGCGTCTGGTGGAGCTTCAGGAACGGCTGCTGGAGAACAGAGTGCCGCTACAGCCCCTGTATAACCCCCCTACCTCCTCACCATGTCCCATAGCCTCCACACCCAGACGTGTAAGAACACGGGGGGGGAGGCTCCCTACACCCTCCCATTCCACCCCAGTGGACAGCCCAAGCAAAAGGCTGCCATTTTTTTAACCTTTTTTTACTGGGCTTTTCCTTCCCGCAGATCCTCCTCCCAAACCCCACTCAGGTTCTGTGCCGCTACAGCCCCTGTATAACCCCCCTACCTCCTCACCATGTTCCATAGCCTCCACACCCAGATGTGTAAGAACACGGGGGGGAGGCTCCGTACACCCTCCCATTCCACCCCAGTGGACAGCCCAAGCAAAAGGCTGCCATTTTTTTAACCTTTTTTTACTGGGCTTTTCCTTCCCGCTGATCCTCCTCCCAAACCCCACTCAGGTTCTCTCCCTCTTTTTATAATCAATTAATAAAGAATAAATGATTTTTAAACAATGGTGACTTTATTTCCTTTGAAAGCAAGCTGGGGGAAGGGGGAGGGTGGGTTCCTTACAGAGAATGAGTCAATAAAGGGGGCGGGTTTTCAGGAAGGATAAACAAACATAAATTTCACACTGTAGCCTGGCCAGTCATGAAACTGGTTTTCAAAGCTTCCCTAATGCGCAGCGCTTCATCGTGTGCTCTTCTAATCGCCCTGGTGTCTGGCTGCGAGTAATCAGCAGCCAGGCGATTTGCCTCAGCCTCCCACCCTGCCATAAAGGTCTCCCCCTTGCTCTCACAGAGATTGTGAAGCACACAGCAAGCAGTAATAACAATGGGGATATTGGTTTGGCTGAGGTCTGAGCGAGTCAATAAGGATCGCCAGCGACCTTTTAAACGGCCAAATGCACATTCTACCACCATTCTGCACTTGCTCAGCCTGTAGTTGAACAACTCCTGACTCCTGTCCAGGCTGCCTGTGTATGGCTTCATGAGCCATGGCATTAAGGGGTAGGCTGGGTCCCCAAGAATAACAATTGGCATTTCAACATCCCCCACGGTTATTTTCTGGTCCGGAAAGTAAGTCCCTTGCTGCAGCCGTTTAAACAGATTGGTGTTCCTGAAGACGCGAGCGTCATGAACCCTTCCCGGCCAGCCCACATGGATGTTGGTGAAACGTCCCTTGTGATCCACAAGTGCTTGCAGCACCATTGAGAAGTACCCCTTGCGGTTTATGTACTGGGTACCCTGGTGCTCCGGTGCCAAGATAGGAATATGGGTTCCATCTATTGCCCCACCACAGTTAGGGAATCCCATTGCAGCAAAGCCATCCACTATGACCTGCACATTTCCCAGAGTCACTACCTTTCGTAGCAGCACCTCCGTGATTGCTTTGGCTACTTGCATCACAGCAGCCCCCACAGTAGATTTGCCCACTCCAAATTGATTCCCGACTGACCGGTAGCTGTCTGGCGTTGCAAGCTTCCACAGGGCTATCGCCACTCGCTTCTCAACTGTGAGGGCTGCTGTCATCTTGGTATTCTGGCGCTTCAGGGCAGGGGAAAGCAAGTCACAAAGTTCCATGAAAGTGCCCTTACGCATGCGAAAGTTTCTCAGCCACTGGGAATCGTCCCACACCTGCAACACTATGCGGTCCCACCAGTCTGTGCTTGTTTCCCGGGCCCAGAATCGGCGTTCCAAGCCTATAACCTGGCCCATTAACATCATAATCTCCAAAGCACCGGGGCCCGCGGTCTCAGAGAATTCTGTGTCCGTGTCCATGTCCTCATCACGCTGGTCGCTGCGCTGCAATCGCCGCCTCCTCCTCCTTGCCTCTTTTTTCTGGTCCTGTGTAAGCATAAACTCCACGAGAAAGCGCGAGGTGTTTATAATGTTCAAGACTGCGTTCTGGAGCACAACGGGATCCATGCTTGATGCAGAATGGAGTCTGCAGAGTTCACTCAGGAAAAAAGGCGCGAAATGGTTGTCTGCCGTTGCTTTCAGGGAGGGAGGGGGAGGCTGTACCCAGAACTACCTGCGACAATGTTTTTTGCCCCATCATGCACTGGGGTCTCAACCCAGAATTCCAAGGGGGGTGGAGACTGCGGGAACTATGGGATAGCTATGTAAAAGCTACCCACAATGCAACGCTCTGGAAATCGATGCTACTATGGTAGCTTGGACGCAAACCACCGAATTAATGGTGCCTAGTGTGGCCGAATACATTCGAATTTATAAAATCGGTTTCCTAAATTCGAATTATATAAATTCGAATTAATCCTGTAGTGTAGACATACCCTTGGTTCAGAACTCTTGGGTGAATACCATCTGATCCTGGTGAGTTATTACTGTATAATTTTATCAATTTGTTTGAAAACCTCCTCTATTGAGACCTCAATCTTGAACAGTTCCTCAGAGTTGTCATGTAAAAAGAATGGTTCGGGTATGGGGATCTCACCCATCAAAGAATTAATGTAGCTTTGTCTTCCCAGAGTGCTCCTTTAGCACCTCAATTATCTAGTGGCCCCACTGACTGTTTGGCAGCCTTCCTGCTTCTGGGGTACTTATAGGGTTTTTTGCTATTAGTTTTTGTGTCCTTAGCTAGTTGCTCTTCAAATTCTTTCTTGGCTTGCCTTATAATGCTTGACTTGCCAGAGTTTAGGCTTCTTTGTATTTTTCTCAGTAGGTCTTGACTTCCAATTTTTAAAGGATGTCTTTTGGTCTCTAACCACTTTTTACTCTGCTGTCTAGCCACAGTGGCATCTTTATGGTCCTCTTACAGGTTGGTTGGTTGTACAGTAGGACCCTCCAACCTAATTGGGACCGGGGCGAGATCGGATAATCTGGAGAATGGGGAAAGTCTGAGGCTGCACCCGCAATCTAGCTACCACAGGAGTGATCGCCTTCTTCTGGACCTGCATGTGCTAGTTGTTTGGTTAATATGGAGAGCCGGATAATGGAGTGTCAGATGAATGAAGTTTTACTGTATACATTTAGTTTGAGCCTCTATTCTGGTGTTTTTAAACAGTCTCCATGCAGTTTGCAGGCATTTCACCCTTGTGAGTGTTCCTTTTAATTTCTGTTCAATTTCTGCTTCCTCATTTTTGTGTAGCTCCCCTTTTTGAAGTTCAGTTCTATTATGGCACTTTTCTCCCTGCAAGGATATTAAATTTAATTATTTTATGGTCACTACTACTGAGCAGTTCCGCTATATTCACCTCCTGGACCAGATCCTTTGTTCCACTTGGGACTAAGGCCATGTCTACACTAGCACTTATGTCGCAAAACTTTTGTCACTGAAGGGTATGAAAAAAAACACACCCCCAATTGACATACGTTTTGCTAGCATAAGCACTTGTGTGCACAGCGCTTTGTCAGCAGGAGATGCTTTCCCGCCAATATAGATACTGCCGCTCATTGAGATGGGTGTATTACGTCGAGGGGAGAGCTCTCTCCTCTCAGCATAACGTGGCTACATGAGTGCCCTTACAGTGGCACGGCTGTATCAGTACACTTGTGCCACTGTAAGCTTGCAAATGTAGACATGGCCTTAATCAAGAATTGCCTTTTCCCCTTGTGAGTTCCAGGACAAACTGCTCCAAGAAGCAGTCATTTAATGTGTCTGCAGATTTTATCTCTGCATCTCTTCCAGTTGGAAATCAAATTGTTTAGTGACATGTAGAAACTATACTTTAACTAAGTAGATAGAAATTTTGACGTGAAAAGTAGATTTATTGTACACTGTTTAGTTAATTTCTACATGATTTTCAGTGATGGTTTAAAGACTTGACTGTACTTCCAGGAGGCAGAGTGCTGCTCCAACCATTAGCATCTGCTATCCCAGATGAACTTTGAATAAGGCACTGTAAAACATGGAGTTCCCTTTAATTACAACATTTTGAATTATGAGATAATAAAGAATGAAATGTTAAATTTAAACATGTTACTACTTTAATTGCCCCTTAACTGTTCAAATGTTAGGTTCTTAAAACTACAATCCGAAAACAGTTGGGTCTTCCATTAGAGGGACCATCTATCTGCAAAATTATAAGGTAAAGTGTGCTTAGCAAATCCAGTATTTGCCTTATAATTGCAGGATGTGCTCTTCATGTTCTCTCATATGTTCACTGTTGGTTTTTTTTTTTTTTCTTTTTTTCTTTTTCAGATGCCATACCTAGTGCAGATCAGATTCGAATAACTCCATCTTTAAAAAGCCAGAGAGGATCAGTGTGGACAAAAACCAAGTCTATATTTGAATACTGGGAGGTTGAGGTGACATTTCGAGTGACAGGGAGAGGCCGGATTGGAGCTGATGGACTAGTAAATGAACTTGATTTAATTTTGAAAACAAATTTATTTTATAAATGTAGATCTTAATTTATGACTTTTTTAAATTTCTGTGCACAGGCAATCTGGTTTACTGAAGGTCAAGGCTTAGAAGGTCCGGTTTTTGGGGCAGCTGATACTTGGAATGGTGTTGGCATTTTCTTTGACTCTTTTGACAATGATGGAAAGGTTAGTTGGAAGCAAACTCTTATAATAAAGGTTCCAGAATGGTTTCACTTTTACCATTTTGTGTTCACACATGCTTATACTTTTTGTGAAAAATTAGCTGTTTTATATCAGGGGTTTTTGGCTTTCAGCTAGATGCAGGTTTTTTTAAAAAGAGAAAATGAAGCTTACAACTTTTCTGTTACGCAGTTTCCTAAAAGACTCCTTTATGACCAGGCTATGTTTATTTAAAAAAACAAACAAACAAACAAAAAGCTGAAGCTTGAAAGATTAACCTTGCTGTAGTTGAGGATCAGTGAGGACCAGTTCCTTTGCTAGATTTGAAGGGAAAATGGTTTTGATAGTTATACATGTTGAAACCCCTTGTACTTTATTAGGTCTAAATGTTTATGCGTATAAAAATTATATTGGGGCAAGGGCCTCATTAAGGTTGAATAGTTAAAATGAGTAATGGAATACAGTAATTAATGTTCCAACAGCGATGTTAACTTTGCATGTGCATCCCTGTGTTTTTTCTTATCTAAATATTAAGGCATTTTTGACATCCTAAAATATACAGAATTTGCAGTGTGACAGAGTTACTTTAGGGATCCAAACTTTTGTATCATTTGTTGAAGATGTTTTGTAATAATGTCAAACTATGTGAACTTAATTCATTTTTTTTTTGGTAATTCTAATAAGAAGGTCATTCTTATGGATTCTGATAGTCAAACTACACAGTAGACAGACTAGAATAAATTCTTCAATTTTGAAATACTGTCAGAACTATCTTTACATATGTTAACCATAGCTATTAATACAAACCACAGAAGTCTAAAGACATAGGTGAGATTTTATGTTGTACCTCTAAAGGGTATAGCACAGAACTCACAGCCCGGGGACAAGGGGTAAGGGTGCCTTTAAGTCACCATTATGTTCCCCCAGTTTTGGGAAGGTCTAGGAACCAGAGTGGACCCTGGCATCTAATTGGATAATCCTGGAGGACTGAGTTGTGGCATCCTGTCACTGCTTATAGGCAGCAGTGCTGCTCAGAATCGCCAGAGCATTATGTCTCGGAATGTATTCTACACTGAGGTTTTTGAGAGGGTCCTCAAAAGACAACCTGTGGCTGTCTTTCTCAGTTCCTGTGCCAGAGGAGTCCTCTCTCTGGCTGGATCGAAGTCTATTTGATTGTCTTTACATAGCTTTGGCCCCTTAACTCTGCATATGTGGAGTGGAGCTGAGGTAAGAATCGAACCAACCCAAAGTCTCATGAATCATGCCCTCAAAATCATGAAATTGATTTAAAAATCACAAGGTTTTTTAAAATTCTCTGTCTCGGTCTTCTGCTTTTTGAGCCTTAAGTTTCACTTGTGTCTGTTTTCCATATTTTCTCTGCAACCATGGCAAGAACCTTTTTTTTTTCTTTTCTTTTTTTTTTAAATGACAACTAAGATACTCATGATTTCAGGAGCTGGAGTTTTTGGAAAAAACACCAAATATCACAAGACTTGTGATAATATTGTGAGATAATATTGATACCCCATCATCTGATGTTAAGATCTTTTTAAGGAGCAAAAACTGTCTTTTTTTTACTCTTTGATTTTGATTTCTTTAGCTCTTTTCAAGGCGTTATATCTCCTTTCACTATTTGTTCACGTCTTATTTTCAGACATGACCTTTTACAGAAATCAGCTTGCTAGTTAACAATTAACGCAGAATGCTTCAAGTTAGGAGCTCGTGTAATCTCTTCTAAAATACTTAAAATCTTAATTGACTGTGCATTGGCCTTTGAAATGCAAATAATTTGTAAACGTAATCTGAACTATGTGCAAATATTTAAAAAACTCATTAGTTTCAGTTGAATAGTGCCACTTTTAAACTTAAATGAACAGTTATATGGTGCTAATAAAGTACTTTAACTTGACTACACTGCACACCTTACAACAGCCCAGCTGCGCCGCTGCAGCCATGCCGTTGTAAGGTGTGCACTGTAGCTGCTCTCTCTCGCTGGGAGAGAGCTCTCCCAGTGACAAAATAAAACCACCCTGAACGAGGGGCAGTAGCTTAGTCGATGGGAGAGCGGCTTACGACCACGAAGTGCTGTCCACACCAGTGGCTTTCCTCATTAAAACTTTTGTTGTTCAGGGGTATGTTTTCTTTCACACACCTGAGCAACAAAAGTTTTAATGACAAAAGTGCAGTGTAGACATGGCCTAACTTCAGATAAACACTGACATAATTGAATGTGGTTGTATAATTAACCTACAAGATTAACTCTAGCCATAGAAAAGCAGAAATATTTTTTTGTTTGTTTGTTTTTTTTTGGGGGGGGGTTAGTATAATTCCCTATAGTCCTCTCACACTAGGTATTTTTTTGTATTGTCATGCTGCAGGGACACAGTCAAATAGTTTAGGGTCTATAGTCAGAATTTATTTTAAAAGATTGCTTAAAAAACAAAAACGCTGGAGGCTTTAATATGGAGGAATTCCCAAATACAATTCAAGAACAATGGGAAAGTGAACTCCAAATTTATATTTCTATTTTAGATTTCTTTCCCTCTTTCTAAGGATTTTTCCTTAGAGAATGCAAAGAATTATATAGAATTCTAGTGGAATAATATGTACTTTGAGGAAAGGGAAAGATTTTTTTTCACCTTTTAGGGGTCTCCCAAACTCCATGTTTTCTGCATAACTAATTCATCTTCTCAACCCTTGGAGGCTATCAGTTAGTATGGTGTTGTAAATCTGCTCTTCTTATATCTTTAGTTTCTTCCAAGCTTCTAACAACTTAAACCAACACTTTCAAATATACCCGTCTCTTATATGTGTAGTCTATTAGAAATTATTTGTAAGTGTTTTTTCTTATGAATGTAATGAAGTCAACATAGATTGATAGATTCCAAGACCAGAAGGGACCATTATGATAATCTAGTCCGACCTCCTGTATAACACAGGCCATAGAACTTCCCCAAAATAATTTCTACAGCACATCTTTTAGAAAAACATCCCATCTTAATTTAAAAATTGTCAGTGATAGAGAATCCCCCACTACCTTTGGTAAATTGTTCCAATAGTTAATTGTTCTCACGGTTAAAAATTTGTCTTATTTCCGGTCTGAATTTGTCTAGCCTCAACCTCCAGACATTGGATTGAATTATGCCTTTCTCTGCTAGATTGAAGAGTCCATTATTAAATATTTGTCCTCCATGTAGATAATTACGGATTGTAATCAAGTCACCCCTTAAAATTCTCTGTGTTAAACTAAATAGATTGAGCTCCTGGAGTCTTATCATTATAAGGCATGTTTTCTAATCCTTTAACCATTTCCATGGCTCTTCTCTGAACCCTATCCAATTTATCAACATCCTTCTTGAATTGTGGACACCAGAACTGGGTACAGTATTCCAGCAGTGGTCACACCAGTGCCAAATTCAGAGGTAAAATAACCTCTCTACTCCTTCTCGAGATTCCCCTCTTTATGCATCCCATTTAGCCATGTTAAAACACACATTGTTTGCTTGTGCTCAGTTTACCAAGTGATCCAGATCGCTCTATATCAGTGACCTTTCCTTGTCATTATTTACCATTCCCCCAATTTTTTGTGTCCTTTGCAAACTTTATTAGTGATGATTTTGTTTTCTTCCATGTCATTGATTAACATTTTAAATAGCATGGGGCCAAGAGCTGGAAACAGGCCCATTCATTTTGAGATCTATCAGTTAGCCAGTTGTTATGCAGACAAAACTACACAGGATCGTTTTAGGGGGCAAGACAAAGATGCCACATTTATTATGATAACACAATTTGATTTATGACTAATACCTACACACAATGTAATGCAGCTGCTATATAGTTACCAGTCCTGAACATAGCTTGAGTTCGTGGCTTGGGATCGTAGCTTGTGGCGGCTAACTGGCCAGGAAAGCCGGGCACAAGGAAGGGCTGGGTCTGCCCTCCCATGTTGGCAGCAGAACATTACCCTCCAAAGTCTTCCATCTCACCCATCCTTTTTGTAGGCTTTAGTTTGAATCCAGAGTCTATAGGTCTTGCTGTGTCACGCTGCCTCTGGGTTCGGTGTGATTGATCAACCGTCAATTGCAGACGTGACTTTCAGCCTCGGACCGGGCTTTGATCTTCCTTCTATTGTACCTTTGTTATTTTCTTTTTAGGGTGGACTCTTCTTACTTTGTTAGGGCTGTTGTCTGCATCTTCAGCCTTTGGTGTTTGAACTCTATTTCATCAGGACAGGCTGGTGCTGGAGTTTGATTTCATCATCCATACATACCTCATTCACACATGTAAACTAATAAGATTACATCAGGGTTTTGCAAAAATGAAGGTTGCAGCAGGCTTTTACGAAATGGAGTGAGCGTTTTAAAATGGAGTTTGAGTTACAGTATGGACAAGTGTAAGGAATGACAAAGAGAACAGAAGCTACAATGTAGACAAGTATAATGAATGGCAAACAGTGAGCAGAAGTTACAATGGTGAAACAGTGCAAGTTTCTGTGATTTAAGCAGCAATTGGATTGAAAGTGAAACTTACAAGGGCAGCTGGCTGAAGGCTATGGCTCTTAACAAGCATCTTAATTGTCAATTAGCCAGTTATTGGGGTAACCAATTTTATGAATGAATGTTATTTCATTCATAAAACTTATGAAGTTACATTAATAAACTGAACAATTAAAAACAATTTCATTCATCAGTTCTACACAGTTTTAATCCATTTAATGTGTACCATGTTCGTTTTATATTCTAGTTTTTTAATCAAAATGTCATGCTGTACCAAGTCAAATGCCTTACAGAAATCTGAGTATATTATGTCAACACTATGACCGTATCAACCAAACTTATGCTCTCATCGAAAAAGATGAGTTAGTTTAACAGAACCTATTTTCCATAAACCCATGTTGATTGGCATTAATTACATTACCCTAATTTAATTCTTTATTAATCAAGTCTTTTATCAGCCACTTCATTATGTTGCCCAGGATTGATGTCAGGCTGAGAGGCCTATAATTACTCAGGTCATCCCATTACCTTTTAAAAAATTGGCAGATCATTAGCTTTCTTCCAGTCTTCTGGAATTTCTCCCGTGCTCCAAGACATATTGCAAATCAACATTAATGATCCAGTGAGCTCCTCAGCCAGCTCTTTTAAAGCTCTTGGATGCTTGTCATCTGAACCTGCTACTTTAAAAATGTCTAACTTAGGAGCTTTTGTTTAACATCCTCCAAAGATACTAGTAGAATACAAGGTCAGTCCTTCACCTACTACTCCTGTTATAGTGTTTAGGCGTGAAATGCTGCATCTTTATTGGATTTGATCATCTTTCAACTAATACCTTCAGTTTTTATTTTTAAATGATCAAATTACAAGAATAAATAGTAAATATGAAAATAGCATGTCCATAACTGAACTCCCATACTTTTTTTCTACCCACAGATCTTTTATAGAACAAAAGCAGGTTGCTGTTCTTTGTGTTGATTGACACAGTGCTATTTCATCAAACTATTTAGTTTTCCTACTCCCCTCCCACCAAAGCTGCATCAGAGTTAAGACTTTGGCTGTCTCTATAGCCTACTACCATGCTGTTGGGAAGGCTGTTAATGATATTGTATATTGAATCTGTTTCTAATTTGTAAAATTACTTTATTTTAAATTTTTAAACCCTGTTTGTTCATATGGTTTGTCTTTCAGAAAAACAATCCATCAATAATTGTTGTAGGCAACAATGGAAAACTCCTTTATGACCATCAGAAGTAAGTCTATTAATTTTATTTGGATGTGATAGACCTGTGGTATTGATTGCTGAAATGTTTGGAGGCTTTTTAAATAAGGTTGAAGACACTTAATTTTTATTGGTAAGAGAATGTCAAATAGTTTTGTTGTGTTCCATGTAGGTGCACATGCCAGACAGAGAGTGTGTGTGTGTGTGTGTGTGTGTGTGTGTGTGTTATAATATAACTGCATTGATTGAAATCACCTAGAAGCATACACTTTTCCTACAGATTGTCTTCTTCCATGGAGGTTTGAATTTGAGTAGAACTATAAAATGCTTTTTTTGTTGGAGAACCAGTATAATTTAATAGCTTTGAATTTTTTTTATTTATTTATTTATTTTTTAACTGTTGTGAATTTAGCAGACGCTGCACAGGAGTGCCAATTTATTTTTTTAAAATAGCATGGTGAATGTTGTGATAATATAATACCAAGTGTACCGGGACAAGGTGGCTCAGATAAACTGGTGAGGTACAGAATTTTTCACCTGTAGATCACTCATTCAGTTATGCCACAAATTCTCAGTGTTCACAAGTAGCTACCAGTTGACAACTGACATACCTCTGTGAAATGAATTGCTGGTCTCATTCATATTCCTGATCGACAAATGTCTACATCACATTTGACACCCTTGTTAGCTGTCTGCATAGAGAGTCTCCAGGAGGTGGTCCCTCTGGGTCAGTACTGAAGCACGTTGGAAAGGTAGCATTGGGAAGCTTGTACTGCCTCTGCCCATGCTTGTGTCCTGTGCTAAAGGACTTCACTTCACTTCCAGTGCTGTCAATCCTAAACCTTTTGGAAATGCAAAACTTAATTTAACTGTCCAGAGGGCTTTTGTTCTTGCTTGACATTTGTAATCCACTAAAATAATGAAATTTTCATGCCTTTTTTTCTAGCTAGTACATAGTAAAGATGTAGTTCTGTAAGCAGATTCTCTTCTTTCATAGTGATGGTTCCACACAAGCATTGGCATCTTGTCAGAGAGATTTTCGTAACAAGCCCTATCCTGTCCGAGCAAAGATTACATATTACCAAAAAACACTAACTGTAAGTACTCTGGTAGTCTTGAGATAACACAGTACATTATCCAACTTCTGGAGCTTTTAAGTATGAAATTTTCTTGAACTCTTATTTTAAAAAAAAAAAAAAAAAAGAAAGCCAAGTGAACTAAAACTTATGAAAATGAGGGACTGATAGAAATCAGATAAAAGTATAGTGTCGACAGCCACTTTGCAAGCTTCCCTAACTCTGCTATGCACCTGCAACATTCTTGCTTCTACATTCCAAGGCTGTTTTTGGCAGGTATGTCCAGTTTTGTGGTGTTTTTATGATGTAAGGAAATGTCCAAGAAATTTTTTTAAGTTTGTGGTGGAATGAACCCACTCCAGATGGAGAAATGGCACTAGGATGAGGCAGCTTTGAAATAAATGTTGTTCTATTTTTAACCTTAATTCTGGGCTTCCATAAAATGTGCCCAATTACCAAGTTCCAGAGTAGTTACATGAGCTAATTAATATGTTCAACTCTTTTGCTTTGGGATAAAAGTAGTAAAAGATGTCCTCCAAAAAGCAAACACCAGGAAGCCTTAGAAAAGATGCATCTTTCCTGGAGCCCTTAACTGAGTGGGCCCTGACGCTCTTGCCAGTACTTTAGATCTCAGTGCTGTTAGCCCAAGCAACTCCGTGCATTTTGTGGTGAAGGAGGCCGTCTCTAAGCTAACATCCAAATCCTTGGCTGTCCATTGAAGCCAACCCTTTGAGTGGCACCAAAAAGCATACAGGAAATTATTACATTTGTCAGAACTTGTGTAATACTCTTGCATGCTGGATAGAACTACTTGTATTACCCCAGTGATGCTTAGACCGAGGCTCAGGAGCTGCAAGTGGCTCTTTAATGTGTCTCGTGGCTCTTTGCAGCATGATATTAAAACACTCTGTGATTTGGTTAATAATTTAGAATAGTTAATAATCAGGATGCTTTTACTATGCTATTACCCAATTGTAGTTGATAAAATAATAATACTTGGTCAGTCATTTTGCTGTGAGAATAACATATAAATTAACATATATAATTTCCCCTGTCATACTGTTTTTAAATATGAATATATAGTACTATGGTAAATGAAGCCATGAATTCTCCCCATTGTGGCTCTTTAGGGTAACGTTGATCGCTAATTTGGCTCCTGAACCACTGACCTCTGAATATCACTGAACTGGGGAGCTACCTTTGAATTAGAATTTTAGGTTTTTTTTTCTTCCATTGCTACACTTTGGAAAATTAAGTTCTAACTGCTTTCTTTCACTGTTGGTGTCCTTTGGGGTATAAAAGATCTGTATTTCATACCCTGTATGTCTAATGTATAATCTTATAGATTTATAAAATAAAGAAATAATGCATTTGCTGCATACTCCCTAACTAGAACTTTAATAGCTAAAATTATGAGGGGTTTTACTAACTCCTTATTTCTAGAGCCTCTTTCTAACTTACCTAATGCACTTTTTACTTTGCTTTATGCAAGTTCTGTACTAATTAAACTGGCATGTTTTGAGCATCAAATTCAAATTTGTAGGTGTAATCTAGGTGTCTTTCTTTCTAGGTAATGATTAACAATGGCTTTACTCCAGATAAAGAAGACTATGAATTTTGTGGTAAAGTAGAAAATATGGTACTACCATCGCAAGGGTACTTTGGAATATCTGCAGCAACAGGGGGACTTGCAGGTAATATTTTTCACTGTATTTAAGTTTGAGGTCCATGTTGATGAGCTGTGATGTATAGGGCTTCAGTAAATCATTACTTGGCAACTGACATTTTAAGATAGAATGAGGCTAATTGTAAATAACGGGATGCCAAAGGGGGTTGGTATGGAATGATGGTGACTAGCTGATAGTAAGAGTCTAGGCTGTGCTGGCCATGATAGCTGTTTGGCCTGTGTGAAATGACTTGCTGATCACTCTCTAGTGTCTATTAAACAACTAGCCAAGCTGCAATTAGCAGTACTTGGAACCCTTGTTGGTGATCCACTGTCCCTACAGATAAGGACTGCATATTAGCAGGATAGTCTAAAAAAGCATGCGCAACTGCTGTCTGTGCTGCACCTGTTTTATGGATGTGAAATCAAGAAGCCAACACTGCGCAATGCCTGAATAATTGGTCCTTGTGTAAGGATCAGTTCTGGGTTTGTGTGAGTAATGGAATGAATGTTGTCAACCAGTGGACAGCACAGTTACTATTTCAGTCTTCCTTTACTGGCCCCATAATATAGATACAGTGGTCATGACCTCCCCCCAAACCACCTTTTATGCTTTGGCCTATTTGTGGCTAGAGCAGAGACTCCTTTAACTGTATGGAGAAGGACACCACCCTGTGCACCTGCTCTGCCTGTGCCACCTCCACTCCTTGCTCCCTGTGCAGTCCCACTGCCCACTCTCTGCATCTGGGTGAATTTTAGAGGACTTCAGTCTCCAACAGTATTAACTGAACACCATTCATGAGTACTAAGCTCACGGGGGCGGAGGGGGGGAATCTTGAGGGGATATATGAAAGGAATTGTTGAAAAGATAAACTTTTTAAAAACAAACACCATCTATTTGTTTAGGTTTGAGATTTGCAACTTGGCAGTTTCATCCCAAATAAAACAAAGGAGTATTAGAACATTTTAAAGCCAGACTGACTGTACTTCCCAACTTCTTTCTTTGTGTGTGTGTGTGTGTGTGTGTATGTGTATATATAATATAAAATTTTTGTTTTTGTTTTTGTGGGGTTGGGGTGGGCAGGCAGGGAACAGACGGGTGGAAGGGAAATTATCTAATACACTAGTTAGTATGTCCTTGTAACTTTTTAAAGTACTGTATAAAAGACTTTTCTCACTTCTTCTGTCTTTGGTATGCCATTCATCTGGGCTACAAATCCAAGTGACCAACTAATGAAAACTGAGAGAGCATACCACAAAACCCCAACAGTCAAAAGAAGGCTAGAATTGTATTGTAGTAAATCAGAAACTTCCATAATAAATTATAATGTGTTAGAAAAAATATTTCATAACTAATAGTGGTAATTTAAATACTAGTATATTCAGACTAATTTGATGTATTTGCTTTTTATCCAGATGACCACGATGTACTGTCTTTCCTAACTTTCCAGTTGACTGAGCCTGGGAAAGAAGCAGTAAGCATCTTTATGCATTAGAATATATTAATTTTACAGATGTGCATATGTTCAGCATGTGGCTGGGAGTCCATTAAAATGTCAGCATTGAAGCACCTTATTTCATGTTTTTCTTTTCTGTTTCAAAATGTTGATGTGGGTATACAGTCTACTATCTTGGGAAAATGAGACTAATACAATAAAATGTCTGAATAGTAAAATGTGGAAAAATCTTAAACTAGACACTTTGAAAGGGCACTGAATTAAATTGAATAGTTTTAAAAACAAAATATACTTGTTTTGTCATATTTATATTAATAGTGAAATTTTAAAAAAATTACTTTTCACTATTTCTCTTTCCTGGAAAATGCTTGGCCAGTTTCACTTTCTACTTCGCATGGCTCTTGTTTAGTACTGTAGTATTTGTTCACAATGTCTGTCTGTCTCTCACAGTAGAAAGTTCTGATGTTTCTAACTGCAAAACAATTCCCACAAACACAGTAGGAAAAATTAAAATGGTAGGAATCACAATAGGGATGTATAGTGTCTTATAATATCAACTTTACACTCTGAAGTATGTGTTTCCATAAGTGTAGAACTTATAGCAAGTAGCATGAGTGTTGAAGCATCTTTGTTTGCCTCAGAATGTGAACAAATCTTGACAAGAGAGCCCCTGGGAGATAAGATTTGTTGGAAAGAGGACTGAAAATGTTGAGGATTTCTAGTAATACCTCGTTTTTAAAAATTGCTTTAAAGCCTATTCCAGATGCAGAAATTCCCGAGAAGGATAAAGAGAAATATCAAGAGGAGTTTGAGCATTTTCAACAAGAATTGGATAAAAAGAAGGAAGAATTTCAGAAGGATCATCCTGACATGCAAGGGCAGCCAGGCAAGTTAAATAAACAAATTATTAATTGTCAGGGAAAACACATTATTAAACCTGAAGATGATGATATCCATGCTCACGATTACATTAGCTGTGCCAGTGTATTTAGAACTGCGGCCCAGTCCCATAAATCCTGAGCTCCCCCAACTCCCTTATGTCACTTATTTTATCCAGAAGTTCTTTGGACTTCTCTATGCCAAGGGATTGCTGAAATATTAACAGACATGTATGTAACTGAAGGAGCGAATAGAAGTCTGTGTGCCTGTGGGGTGATGGGTGGACAAGTGGTTTTTTAATGGGCCGGGGGAAAAGTTTGACAGTTTCTTGAAAATGTATTGAGAAAACTAATCTCTTCTGCTGATCTGAAAGTAAGGAGCCAGGCAAATGTTTTCTGTGGATCTTCTTTCTGTCTGTGATGTGTTGGTTGTTAAGGCCCTAATTCAACAGTCCATCCCTATTCACTAAAGCCTTTGAGCATATGTTTAACTTCAAGCAGATATTTGAGTCCCATTAATTTCAACTCTGCAGAAATAACTAGCATTGAAATATTAAAAATACCAGTAACTCATGTTAACTCAGGGTTAGATTTGAAAGTTATGGCCTAAGTCTATTGTATACCATACCTCTAACAAATAGGACTACCAAATTATTAACGTCATGGTATTTAAAATATAAGTACCTAAAAGTAGGCTCCTAAACCCATATTTAGGATCTTACACCTATAGCTCCCAGTGACTTAAATGAGATTTGTGAGTGAGCTGATCTTAAATTCAGGTCATTTATATTTAGATACCTAAATATGGATTTAGGGTCCCAGTTTAGAAAATTTTAGCTATGCCAGGTCTGCTGCTAGGATCATCTGTTCTGTCCAGTCATATGACCACCCTGCCCCCCACTTTGCATTCCTCCACTGACTCCCCCTTGCCCACTGTATCAAGCTTAAGCTTCTTGTCTTCACTTTATAACCCTCTACCATTTTAGCCCCACCTTGGCTTTCAAATCAGATTTTTTTTTATTGCACAGTTGACTTCAGCTTTTACTTTGCTACTGAATGCTGGTTTTGATTGACTGCTTTTCTCCCATTCCCACATTGCTTGAGAAGAACTCCTGTCAAAATTTGGAAAGAGACCTCTTTATCTCAAAATTCTCCTTAAAATGTACTTTTACGATTATTCCTTCAAATTGCTCCTGATTGACAATGGTTAGGCTGGTGACTACTGAGACCACTATGACTACTAATTTACGCAAACTTGTCTGTCCATATTATTACCTTGTCTGTCTTGCACATTGTCTGAATCGCAGCTTGAGCTTTCTGAAGCAGGGACTGTCTTTGGTTGGGGTTTTTTTGGTGTGTGTGGTTTTTTTTTTTGTTTTTTTTTTAACTGTGACTAATACAAAAGGGGCTCTAATCCTAGGCTGGGGTTTTGAGGTGCTGCAGGTATTAATATAAATACAAAAATGAGTGTGCTCATAACCTCTGGGTGTTTTTGGGGGCTGAGGTGAAATAAAACTCTATGGCATATGAATATGCATGCACATATTTGACTATCTGAAAATGGGGAACTATAATAAGTCATTTATTTTTTGTTAGCGGATGATTTCTATGAAACTGTAAGTGATCGTGAATTGAGACAAATCTTTGAAGGGCAGAATCGAATTCATCTTGAAATCAAGCAGCTTAATAGGCAGTTGGACATGATTCTCGATGAGCAGAGGAGGTACGTCTCTGCAGTAACAGAAGAGATTACCAAAAGAGGAGCTGGTATTCCAGGCCAACAAGGACAGGTGAACTCAAAATGTGTATCATTGTTAATATGTTGACATGAATTGAAACATGTAATCAGTTTACTTCTTTTCTACATGCATAGCTCTGTACTCTGGCATTGACCATTTTGGGGGGTTTGTTTTTTCAGGTCTCCCAACAAGAGCTTGACACTATTGTGAAAACTCAAGAGGAGGTCCTCAGACAAGTGAATGAAATGAGGTAAGTGTGTGTCCTTAGTGTCTTGTTGAAGACCTGATTCAAATTTCTCTTACACTGGTTTTACAAAGGTCTAACTCCATTTTGTACTTCATTGTAATTCTTCCTGATTTAAACCAGTGTAGGTCAGGTCAAATTGAAATCTGAAAAATGTGTACATGAGTGTAGAGGGAACTTCATGTACAGACAGTAGTTAAGTGAGCCTCTTTACATTTCTCTTACATAGGTAAATGAAGGATTAAGATTTCAGATGTTACTCTGACAATATGAGATAAAGGGACATCATCAGCTGGCAGGCTAGTCAATTTTTTAAAAGAGGTTTCAGGTTACTGCGCTTGCCTCTGAGTCCAGGTGTCAATTTTTCTGTTTTTACAATCTTATTTTCCTGGGTTTTTTGTTCTTAAAAGAGAAAACTTCTTCCCTGTTTCATTGTGGAAAAGGAGCCACACAAACTGGGAAACTGACTGTGGAGGGGAAACAGTGAAAGTGACTTTTGAGGAGTGTTATAGAAAATATTTTCATAGCATTTGTGCTTCCCAGGCAAATTATCTTGGCCATAGCAAGATCCTTTGTGGACCTATGGAATCGTCTCATTTCCTTGATTATACCAAGCTCTTCTTCCCTGCATATAAAATGCACACAGTAAACAAACTGAAAGACATTATCTTTTCTCTAATCTTTTTGTCACCACCTAAAATGACTGTTTGTACCATAGCTTAAAATCCAGACTAATTTTGTTTATTGAAAAGTAGGCAACTTTTTAATTTGGCTGATATTTCTCAATCTTATAGCCTCTTGAATTTGGCTCTGAACATTGTAAAAATAGAATTTTTTTGTTCATACTATTAACATTGTATCACTTTTGATTACTGCTCTCCCCATGACATAACACTATGTATATGGGGGATTAGGTTGATATAACTCAGGGGTCCCCAACGCAGTGCCTGTGGGAACCATGGCGCCCGCCAGGGCGTCTTAAGTGCACCCGCGTACTGGCCAGCGGACGAGCATCCACCGAAATGCCGCCAAGAAGCAGTCATCCAGAGGCGTTGCCGGCGAAATGCTGCCAATTTTCGGCGGCGACGCCTCTGGATGACGCTGCTTGTCTGTGGCGACGCCTATTGACGTTGCCACTTGTCAGCGGCATTTTGGTGGCATTTCGGCGGATGCTCGTCCGCCACCACGGTCCTCCATAGACAAAAAAGGTTGGGGACCACTGGTATAACTACATCGCTCATGGATGTGGATTTTTCCTGAGCAACGTAGAGGTGTATAGTGTCGACCAGATCTTAGGGACAAACAGTCGGGGACACACGTGCTCTATCATGGCTAATTGCCATTGATGGATTTATCCTTCCGAGCTTATCTAATCCTTTTTTGAACTCGGGTTTGTACCTCATCATGAGAAGATGATATTGTTAGCAATGTAACTATCTCAGAAGACCGTAACATTAGTGCAGTGACTTTCAACCTATGGTCTGCGGACCCCTAGGGGTATGCAGACTGTTTAAGATTTCCAAAGGGGTCCACACCTGTATTTGAAATTTGTTAAGGGCCCACAAATGAAAAAAGGTTGAAAACCACTGCATTAGTGAATTCTGGCTTCTGAAAAAAGCGTTTTCTGCTAGCCATAGGTGTTTTTCATGCCAGGAGCAAACACGTGAAATTAAATATTTCCAGTATATGTGTTAGTGTCAAACAAGTTATGTTAAGGAAGTTAGCTTTCCAGGGACATCGACTAGCACTGTTCAAAAGTTCATAAATTTTAATATTTTTTGTATGTTCAGAAGTTACCATTCAGATAAGTGTGTTTTCTTCAGTATGTACATCAAAAATTATTATGATTAGATCAGTTGGACTTGTCCCTCTAAGTGTATCTAATCTTTATTGCTCTGCTTTTCCATTCCTCTTGCTTAAAGATATCTAGTTGTATGTTATACCTACAAACTTTATTAGTTGGGGATTGGTCCTGCTTTGAACAGGGGGTTGGACTAGATGACCTCCTGAGATCCTTTCCAACCCTGATATTCTATGATTCTAACTTCATGCTCTTTTTTGCCATCTAACTTCATTTGATCACTTGTTTTGAGTGAAGCAGCTCTGCTTGAATTACTTTGTGTGTGTGTGTGTGTGTGTGTGTGTGTGTGTGTGTGTGTGTGTGTGTGTGTGTGTGTGTGTGTGTGTGTGTGTGTGTGTGTGTGTGTGTGTGAAACACATTTTAGATGAAGTGAAGAAGCGTAGCTCCTTACCACAATGGTAGTTGAGATGATCCCTTTCCTAGTCACTATGATGTCTAAATGGCTCCACCTTGATCTGTAGCCTGTCTTTTAGTTTGCATCCCACAGAAATATTTTTTACAGTTGTTTGCATTTTTAGTCACATAGACTACTCAAATCTCTGTAAGTCGTGTATCGTTGTCCTTTGTTGTTTGGACACTCCCCAAACCTCTGTATTTAAAAACAAATATTTAGTATCCTAGTGAGGGCCCAATCCTGCTCCTGCTGAAGTCAGTTTCCCATTGACTTCAGTGGAATGAGAGTTCAAGGACCAGACTTGAAAAAGTACTGAGTGCAATGTTCCCTCTAATTTTTTCCATCCATGTGCAGAATGAATTTTGTTATATGCACCAATATGGAGGTGATGTGTGGCAGGGGTGGGGCGAGAGGTTTGGCGTGTGGGAGGGGGCTTAGGGCTGGGGCAAACGGTTGGGGTATGGGGTGGGGTGAGGGCTCTGGCTGGAGGTGCGGGCTCTAGGGTGGGGCTGGGGATGAGGGGTTTGAGGTATGGGCCCCGGGGCTGCGGCAGGGAGAGAGGACTCCCCCCAGCCCTCTCCCTGCTGCAGCAGTCCCCGGACCAGGGCCACGGGAGAGGCGCCCCAAACTCCCCCTATTCTCCCCCACACACACATCTCTCGCCTTTGCAGGCCCCTGTGGCTACATGGCTCTCCTCATCAGGTGCGCAGTCCTTGATGGGCTCCTGTGCGGCTGCGCAGGCATGCACATTAGAGGGAACACAGACTGAGCGCTCTCAACTGGGGCTGGATTTTCAAAGTAGTCCAGTGCCTCTTGTCAGTCAGAGCTTCTGGGTGTTGAAAAATCTTAACTCTTGAAAACCTGGCTCCAGTTCTATGCACTGGGGCCTTCTGAAAATTCTGGCCTAAACTACAAAGAAATCCTATACAAGAAAAATAAACGGTGTACTGTGTTTATAATACAAAAAGTTAGGAAAATATCAAGCATAATTACCTCTAATCATAGTGTTCTCATACAATATCTGATGCCAAGCTGCACATTAAATACAGAAATGTTAACTGTAACTTCAGATTTCCTGAGTTCTTCATGTGTCATGTTGTTGTAAGAAACATGTTAATACAATCTCCTGGATTTTGGCGGAAGAAACATTTAACAATCTCGCAGTCAGAAAAACATTTGCCTTTCAGTAACTGCACTTCAAAATAGATACATTGTGCATCTCAGCATGTGTGTTTGTTTGTATTCATTTAACTTGTTCAGATACTTATCATTTTAGAAATGAATGTGGCAAGTCATTGTAAAAAAATGGATCTATCAATTAATACACCAAAGTGTCTTTTGTGTAGCACAATTAATGACATTAGAGGTTAGCCTCTCCTCGGGGGGAGGGATAGCTCAGTGGTTTGAGCATTGGCCTGGTAAACCCAGGGTTGTGAGTTCAATCCTTGAGGGGGCTACATAGGGATCTGGGGCAAAATCAGTACTTGGTCCTGCTAGAGAAGGCAGGGAGGGGGCTGGACTCAATGACCTTTCAGGGTCCCTTCCAGTTCTATGAGAGAGAGGTACAGCAAGGCAAAAATATTTCTGCAAATAGTTTATTTGCTGAAAAATACAGTTTTGGTCAACTCAAAACTATTTGTGTTGAGTTTGACTAATTGTTTGGACTGAACCAAAAAAATCAAAACACAAAAATTTCAAAACAAAATGTCAAAAGCAAAGGAGGACTAGATCCAGAAAATGGCAGAGGAGGACAACCGCTTTCTTTATAACCTTTATCCTAGTTGGTAAGGTGCTCACCTGGGATTTGGGAGGCCGAGGTTCTATTTCTGCCCCTCTGCCTGATATGGAGAAGGGATTTAAAACTTGGTCTCCCTCATAGGGTGAGTGGTGAGCGGGGTGGTCATCCTAGCCATTGGGCCATGGGATATTCTGATATGGATCTCTCTGTTTGTTCTGTTGAAGATGTTCTACTTTTTTTAAAAAACGCTCATTGGGGTAGGGACTTGAACTTAAGTATCCCACATCCTAGGTGAGTGCCCTAACTCCTGCGCTATAGTCATTCTGTCTTTCTCTGGTCCAGTGACTGTTCAATGCAGGGCTTTGGAGCGGAACCCAGAGCTGGAGCGCGGAGCAGCTCCAGAGCAGTGGCGCTGCAGGTTTTTGCCTGGAGCTGGAGCGGAGCTGGCGCACAGCTCCAAAGCCCTGGCAATGTCATGAATGACAGTGAATTGCTACCGTGAATTACAGTTGTCTCTGGGCCACTTGTTTCCTGTCTCTGGGCCAGGAAAAGAGAGTGAGAATTACTCCTGTAGCCTGTTAGGGCACTTACCTAGGAATGAGGGACCCAGGTTCAAATCCCTACTCCAATGACTATTTATAGAGTGGAACACTTCAACAGGCGAGATTGAGAGAGACCCAAATAATGCATGTTTAAAAATCTCTGCTCACAGTTGTATATTGGCACACAGCTACTCTTATTTGAACCTTTTGTAAAAATAAATTATCACTTTGTTCTTTGGTAGTGGCTTGTAGCGTAAGTATTAATAAAACTAATGGATTTTAATATTGGGAATTTTCTGAAAGGCATGTTTGTACATTGTATTCAAAATTGTTCACAGTTGTATAATTTAATTCCTTTAACTTTGTATTCACAAAAGTTAAAACATTCATTATCTTTTGTAAAAATTTTGCAGACAACTTTATGCTATAATTATAAACAATTGTATTTTACCAGTATTAATAGTTCAAGGGAAACATCTTGTAATTCATCTAAGTAGGTCAGGTTTTTTGTAGAACAAAGATTAGAGTACTTCCATTTTCACTCTTGTTCTTCCAGGAAAGCTTTTATTTTAATATTCTTGACCAATCCTTATGCCAAGCAAGTAAATTAGATTTTCTTGTTAACATTGGTAGTCTGCCCTTTCAGTGACTACTTATTAGGTATGCATTTGCGTAACATCTTAATATTTTCTGCTTAGATTAAAGAAATGTCTTATGTTATAGATAAGGAAATAACAAAAATGAACAGCCCACTGCTGCTTTATTGGTCATCCCTGGAGGAAAAGGACTTATTGTCAAAGTAATTTTCATGTCAAGATTTGTAGATTTCTTAATCATCTGATTACAGAAGAATCCTTGCCAGTGTAGACAATAGCAACAAACAGCATGTTGTCTTTGTAGGAGCAACATAATTTAAATTTGACATGGCCCACATTTATTTAGAGAACTTAATATTTTCTTTTAATAACAAAAATGGATCATAGTTAATTTTGTCTTTTTTTAATCTTACCCCATCATGTATTCTTAGTGCTAGAAGTCAATGGTTGATTCAGAGACTTAGAACACCTGCTCCTGTAAAGCCATCCCATATATAATGGACAGAAATTATTACAAAAATCAATTTACTGTATTTGTACAGATTTCATTATAACAAGCATTTATTAGGTGGAGATCACTATATAGCTTGCATGGCTTAGATTACAAGCAAAATTATTTCTCAAATATATGCAGTCTGTTCCAGAAAAAAGACTTGTAAAAGTAATTCAAACAAAAGCCTGGTTTCACAAATTGACTTTTGATACAGTGATGATAAAAAGAAAACTGGGGGGGGGGGAAACATTGGATGAAAAGTTCACTAATCTTACTTAGCATGTATACAGTTTGTGTCACATTCAGAGTTTTATTTAGGCTTGGAAGGATTAGATTTTTTTTATATGTAAATGTCTGTAAACGACAATTTTCTCACACACACACACACACACACACACACACACACACACACACATATTTCCATCAATGATGATCAAAATTTACATATAGGCTAAGTGAGAAATGCTGCTTGAGAACTTACTACAGTTTGATTTAAGCATATTTGTATATTTTGACATGTGATGATGACAATTTGTGTTTTAATAGCTATAAAGCTTTAACTGTTTGAATTTCAATATCTGCTGTCATTAAATAATTGTCACCCCTTTTGCCTGATCATAATTTCCCTCAACTGTGAAAACTTAAATAGATTTAAAATTAAAAATGCTTAAAAATAAACACTGATATTATCTCTCAAAATTGTTAAAAAAAAAAAAAATCGAATTCTGCCAAGCCTAGTTATATTTGACCGTTGAAGAGGAAAAATACAGAAAGGTTGAGAGCTGTTTGTAGGGCCACTTTGGCTAGTGTTGTTAGCAGTGGCTGGCAGAAGGAAAAGGTAAACTCCTCTTTCTCATAGTACATATTGAATTGTGTTCAGAATGGGAACTTATTTTTGGCAAATACCAAAAGTCATGCAGTAACTTACGGCTGACAATATTTTGCTTATTGTGAAGTAAATCTCCTGGAATTATCCATTCTAAATTTGAAATTTAACCAGGAAGAGCAGACTGTAACTATGTTCTTAAAACTCATTTTTTTCTTTAATAGCTTTTAAACAGAGTAATATGGAGCGGGATACTTCTTATGTTAAGTTATTTTTTTTTTGTCTTTTTGTGAGAAACCTGAAATGAAAAGGGGATTCCTGGGTTTTGTCATTTAAGAAGACTGGTAGAGAAGAAAAGTAGAATTCTTGAAAAGCTGTACCAAGGAGAAATATACCTAATAATGAATGAAAGTTTAGCATGTTGTATTGGTTGATTTTTCCCTGAGCCTCATAAAGAAACTAAGGATAGTAACCAAATTCAAGAAACCGATGCAATAACTAATTGTCAGCTCATGAAAACAAGAATATTTCCATATTAATAACTGAAAGAAACAAATAGATTTTTAGGCTAGTCATATCTAAATATTATACCAGTATGGTTAGTAATTAAATAACTTGAGTGCTTCTTATTAACTCAGTACTGGTTATGTCTGGGGTAAAACTGAGATGAGTGTTAGCCCAGGATATACAGTACTGATCAAGTTAAGAATCCTCCCCATCAAATGATCTAAATACACTTCACTGCAATCACAATGGAGGGAGAAACCTCTAGTGAGCTGTGGTTTAACAATACATATACTACTACAATCAAAACCACTCACAGAATCTGCAGTCATAAATAGTATATTTGTGGGATAGTGCTTGTAGATATGTATGGTGCATTGTCCTGCTATCTTTTGGATACTTATACTTTTTACATTTTCCCCTTACAGAATTCCAAAAATAAAGAGACTGATCTTGAAATTCAAATGCTTAGTTTAATGATGTGACTGGTAATTAATGCAAAAGTTAGGGGGTGTTTAAAGATTTAATTTGTATTATAACTATTAATTATAATTAAATTAACCATTACGTTTATAGATGATCAGATACTAGCAGCAAAACTTGATCTTTGCTTTCACCTCTAGCTCTTACAATAAACATAATCCTATTTTGAATTTTAAAGAATGTATAAAAATGGTTTAACAGTCTTTCTAGTGCGTGGAATTATACGCATTGGTAACTGCAGTACAACAATGGTAAACATTCAAGCCAAATGACTTGAGTTTTTAGATGGAAGTTGAGTCACAGACCGTTGGATGAAGAGTTAGGGCTTTACATACAGATAGTTGTCAAGCTGTCTTGTCTGAACAAAATGTAAAGTTTAAAGTAAATTAAATCCAAGATATAAATTTTGATTATTCTGTTAATAATGAAGGGATTAACATTCACATGATAAATGTTTTAGCTGTAGACTTTAATCCTCTTTGCAACTGAAAAGAAGCATCACAATAGGGAAAAATTATATGAACATATTGATAGAGGAGCATGTATGTTTTCTTCATTGATTAGTTTATATTAGTTATGGAGTTTCAACTTTTTGTGGATTTAATTTGATTTGTTGTAACAACAAAATGAATTCATGTGAACACAGTATTAAGTATTACAGCAGTGTATATGGGGAAATGAGTTTCTCATGTAAAAGGTAATCATGGAACATGAATGGCCCTAAATCTTTTCTTATCCCTAAAGCCTCTTCTTTATTTCTTACATGGCTGCATTATTTTTTTTTGGAACAGCTTTTAGTTTCCTTAAAAGATAGCATTATACCATGTTTATCCTAAAGCCTTGGTCAGATCTACAGATTCAAAACATTTGTTTGAGACTTCATCAAAAAATAAGCCAAAGCAGATGCTTAGCAAAAGAATATTCACCATAGAGCTGATTTTGCTTTTACTATAGCTTTGGGACATGTTGCACTCTACAAAATTGAGATTCTTCTGCTCAATGCAGGTTTAAAAGTAGGTATTTTGAAAAACTAAGTGCTTCTTCACAGATATTCATGGAAGCTATAAAAAAAAGTGTCCTACCTTTGTTTGTAAGATGTTAAATTGAAACTAATCTTAATAGGTTATAAATGTAGCATGTATGCAAGAGGGAATTTTTCAGGAACTGCCCCCATGCTGAAACAAGTCATCTTTTTGTTTTCAGAAATTCCATGGGTGACACTCTGAGGTTGGTCAGTGGAGTTCAGCACCCTGGCTCTGCAGGAGGACTCTATGAAACAACTCAGCACTTCAATGACATCAAAGAGCATCTTCATATAGTAAAGAGGGACATCGAGCATTTAGTACAGCGAAATATGGTAATTTGTGTACTACTAGTGTAAAGAATGGCTGCGGAAATTCAGCACATGGCTGTTAGTGAAATGTTGGGAAAAGCCAGCATGTAATTTACTGAACAATTAATCTTTCATTAAGCTGCTCTGCTGAAACTGTTTTGCCTTAACTGCATGATCAGTGTTTTGATAAGATAGGCATAAAAAGCATGATATTTTTAACTGCCTTAACTTGAAATCACATTTATAATGTGCATGCAAATCTTGTATTAATGTAAATAGCCAGTTAAATGCACAACTGCCCATTTGAGCATGCACAGTTCTCAATGTTTGCTGTTGTAGTAATTGCACACTCAAACACAAACATTGTTCAGAATCTGATCAAAAATAAATGTGTGACCACTTAGAAGATAATTCCTCAGACTACACTAGAATTTTTTTTTTCAAATTGCATGACGAGGACCTACAGCAATTGTCATAGCTAATACTTAATAATTAGAACGCTTTTTATTATAAAGGTACCTGTATGTGCATGGGGGGCACATACACTACTTTTATCATACTTGCAAAGCAAGAGCTGCAATCGTTTAAAAAACCCAGCTGTAAAAAACTGTGTGGGAATTGCTGTCAAATACTGCATATTAGTTGCTTTAATATGGTTGTTTGAATATTTACCTATACAGTAGCCTGAAACTTGTAACCTGTGGAATCACTTAATCTTGGTGGTGTGTGTTTTTTTTGTTTGTTTGTTTGTTTGTTTTTTGGAATGATGCAATGTTTTCTTTGTAAGCTGGGAACATTGATTCAAATGACTTCCTATTTGTCCATCTAATGTATTTAGCAGAGCTCCATCCATAATAGGCCTGTTCTGTCTTTAGTAACAGGCCTGAGATGCATTCGAAGTATGAATACATCTCAGATATTTTTTGGCCATCCCATATTTTTAACTTCTGTATTTACAAAGCAAAAACACTTGGAATTTCCGGAAAACTGAAAGAAAAGGTTGGCACCTTTTGTCCCACAATCTGATGTGTTCCCCTAACAATGGCACATTATTTTTCTTTTCACCAGTTTCTAAGACCATAAGTAACTGGCTTCAGCATGTGCTTCAGTAATAACATCATCTGCAGACCTCCCAGCTGCCCCTATTGCTGCAAGGAAAGTCCAAGCATGCTGATGTGCTTTAACATGGAGAGTGTCTATTTTGCATATAGCTCAGGCATTCGGAACTTCCCAACTACAATCCAGATTAGATAATTCAAGGCCCCTTCACCGCCGCTGCGCTCAAATGGCTTATGAGTCCTGCAAGAAATTATTTTTAATTATTATGTCTGGGGTGCTTAACTAAACATGTATCCTCGCACTCCCAGCCTCCAAGTAACTTCAATCTGTTCAGCTCTCGTACACAAAAATAAAAATTAAAACATCTTGAGTCTCCTACCCACACACTCCTTCACTTTCCCCTGTTCTTTCTGTAAACATGTATGTGCAACTTTCTTTTGAAAATGTTGTTTTTTAAAATAGCAGTCTTAAAAATTCAATTGGCATCTTTCTGCATTATCTTAACAAATTTTTGCTTTCTAGCCATCAAATGAGAAACCAAAGTGTCCAGAATTACCACCGTTTCCATCATGCCTATCTACAACTCACTTCTTCATTTTTGTAGCAGTTCAAACAGTGTTATTCATCGGTTATATCATGTATAGGTAAGTTACTCTTTGAAAGATTGATAGATATCTTTATTTAGGAGTTCTAATTTTAAGTACAGTTAAAGTGACATGATCATATTAATCATTGTTTTCAAAACAAACTTGTATTATTAAGTTAGATTTTTAAAATATTTTTTTATTATATATTTGCACATACACTTGATTTGCCCAGGCTGACAAATTAAAATAGCACAGTCAGCTTTCCTCTTTGATGTATATATCCCTTAGCACAGTGCTACATTGTTAAACTCAAACATGGCAGAGGAATCTTTTTAACTATTTCAGTTAAACTTTCTCAAAATACGCTAATTCACACTTTTTTTTTATGTATTGGGCTTGGTTTTCTAAAATGTTTTTTTTTGTTTTGTTTTTGGCGGGGGGAGTTGGGGGGTTTTTATTTATTTTTTTTATAAAACCTAAATTTTGGGTTGAATGTTCTGTTAGCCATTCTGATTAATGTCCCTGATCGTGCCATGCTTGCAATGTAATTGAAGCTTTATTGGAAAAAAAATATTGCTTATATGAGTAGCCTTCTCACGTAATGAAATGTACTAAGTTCTTTGTGCATTATCTCCTGCTTTTTTTTTTTTTTTTTTTCGTTTTTAGGAGTCAGCAAGAAGCAGCAGCTAAAAAGTTCTTTTGATGATCTGTGCCTTTTGTGTGTATATGCCTGCAGTATGTATGCACAGAATATTACACAAGTCTGTAAATGAGGGAAATTCTAGTGTTTAAAATGCTTCAATATTGTAAATTATTGAATTTTTGCTAAACAAAATAAGTTCTTGTTTAAAACATTAATACTGTGGTTTAAAAACAGCCCTTAGAGCAATGGAGCATGTACAAAGGAAATCTGTGGATCTTTTTTACTTTTAAACATTTCTGGTACATACTGGGACTTGACCATGGTATTCCTATTTTATCAATAAGTTTCCAAGGTAGGAGAATTGGGGCATAGAGGTCCAGTCACTATTGCTGAGTATTTCATGTCCAATGATTTGTGCAGAAAAATATATTTAAGCATCCTGACATATGAGATTTCTTTTAAATAAAATTGCATTCCTCTAATTTGGGGAAAAAAGCATCATTATAAATATTTTATTTGTCATTTGGATTTCAGTTTGGCAATGATTTAGTGGCTTGTAGATCTAAATTTCACAAGAGTTTGTAGAAATAACTTGGTAATTTGTGGACCCTGAAAGACAAAGGCCTTTAATAACAGTCTGACTAGTAGCTGCTGGAGTGCAGAACAAAGGCTCTCTATGCAGAACAAGCAAACAAAGGCTTGTCTCTTATGAGACAATGGGAGAAAACAATACATTCTAATAGAGTAGAGGTCCTTTAAGCAGTTGTGTGGGGATTGTTAGGGTTATAGTAGTTTCATGACTGACCGTAATTTTGTAAAGTAATTAATGGAACCTCTCTGACAAAGAGATAATATTGCTGATATTTCTAAAACTCCAGTTGAAATAAGAGCATATTTAGATTGACAAATGCTTTTATTTTTATAAGCTGTTTCATGAATCTAATAGAAATATCACAGTGGAGACTCTGGTTAATATTTTACATAGTAAGTGTTGAAAACTAGAAGTTCTGTGTACACGTTTCGTACTTCCTCACAAGCCTTGCCTCAGACGTGTTTTGCTGTTAGTCCAGCAATTCTTACTGAACCAGTATTGTGTAAGTTAACTAAGTGTTCAGTCTGATGGATTTGAAGATTGTTTAACATTGCTTATCATGTGAACATTTGCTTCAGGGACAAAATGGAACAGATGTTCAAATTAGTAATAAGAAAAGGATTCACTCTACTTTGTTTACATATCCATAGTAATCTGTTCTTGAGTAGCTCTCCTACAGAGTATTTCTAAGTTTCTGCAAGGCACATGATGAAAACTGGACATTGGGACTGTTCATTTTTAATTACAGAATGTGTTTGTCTCAATACCTGCAGAAATTGTCTAGAACTTAATGTATGTAACTTTGACTCCTTTGGAGGAGGCAACACATGCTGTCAAGTTCAGTGTCATGAAAAACTATTTGTTAGTATTGTGCCTGAGAATTTGGAGAAATAATAAATCTATGCAATATATTTTTGTTACTTTAAAAATTAAACTATCATATAAATGTGGATGTCTATGCTATACCAATAAAGTGTGATTAGATCCATTCCACACCTATTTGTATAGCTAAAGTATGTGATACACTATAAATGGTATAGTTTAATAAATTTACTTAAATTATGGGAAGGCTTTGTTTACTGTACCGATAGGAGAAACTACTGCCCCAAACTGATCTACATAGATAAAGACAAGTCAATGGCAGAACCCTTGCTATAGCCTAGAGTAACACAAGGCAGCAATTAATCTGCTCTCTTCTCTCACACCAGTAAGTATTTACAGATGCCTTGGACTAAACTAAATTAATGAAGAAAATGCCAGTGTTTTATCAGATTGTTGTATTGTAGTTAATTATCTTTCTAACAATGCACAGTATTATTTCTTTCACCTCTGGCGCTGGAACATGGTCAAACAAACAAAACCCCCACTTTCATGATAGATAAATAGTTCGTATGTTCTGCTGAAAGAATAGATCTCATATGGTCCTACTTTCCAGAATACATTTGGTAAAGTGATGTACAGTTCTTAAAGATATCTTCCAATTAATACATTCTTGTTTCTCCATTTTGTGAATCTCTCCAACTATGACTTATTCAATTTGAAAATTAAAATGTTGAAGCAACCAGTGGTATTGTATCTTGTGTTGGGAAGAGGAAAACACTGGGGGCAACTTGTGCAGTGTCTGAATTAGCTCACTATCTAAAATTGTATGTACACTATCATGTTAAATTAAAATGCATTTATGCTGCGGATGGACCTGATCCCATGGGAAACAGTAGCAGTTTGCCATTGACTTCTGTGGAAACAGAAGGCCCAAAATGTGTAACTTTCAAAAGCTGATCGCATCTAATTCTACAATGAAACAATAATTCATGGGTTATCCTTGCTATTTGCTGGAGGGGTGGAAAGTATAAAACATCTTGGTAATTACTTGACTTTACTCTCGTTCCTACCATGACTTTAAACTGTGGCTTTTTCGTCAGACTATCTTGTTAGCTAAAATACTGTTTCATTAGTGCCACTAATTGTTGCAATGTTGTGTGCAAACACACTTGCTTTTTTCAAACAGAAATTGAGTTTTAGAGAGATGAAAAAACTTGGAATCTAATTTTAACAGTTTGAGGGGCAAATTAGCCTGGTCTGAGTCTTAAAATTGAGCGTAGCATGATAAATGGCACATGGAAATGGAGAGAGAATCTCAACACAAGTCATCTGAGCCCTTTAAGCAAAATGCAAAATCACTGTTATTTAAATTGACTGTTTCCTGTTTGAGAGACTTTGACTTGTATTGATGTATCAATTAATGTAACACTGAAAAGGTTGTCCATCTGTTGTTTTGGAAGTAAAGAACGTAACCTTATTTGAATAAAGATACATATTTTAGTAAATGTTTCCCCTCTGAATTTGGTACAGTAACTCCTCACTTAACGTTGTAGTTATGTTCCTGAAAAATGCTACTTTAAGCAAAACTATGTTAAGTGAATCCAATTTCCCCATAAGAATTAATGTAAACTGGGGGGGAGAGGTTAGGTTCCAGGGAAAAAAATTTTTCACCAGACAAAAGACTAATATATATATTAATATATATATTAATATATATACACACACACACACACACACACTATATGTTTTAAACAATTTAATACTGTACACAGTAATGATGATTGTGCAGCTTGATTGAGGTGGTGGAGTTAGAGGGTGGGGTATTTTCCAGGGAATGCCTTGCTGCTAAATGATGAACTAGCACTCAGCTGAGCTCTCAAGGGTTAACACGTTGTTAATGTAGCCTCACACTCTACAAGGCAGCAGGAATGGAGGAAGGAGACCCAATAGAGGCATGGCAGTGGCTGCAAACATTCCCTGCGGAAACTGAACCCACGCAGATGAACCCATGCTATCCCGCTGGAGCACACCACTCCCTCTACTTTCCAAAGTGCCGGAGCTGGGAGGGTGCGTGTGTGTGTGTGTGGGGGGGATGCCTACACTTACCTCTGGAGCAATCGATCCAGCGGGGTCGATTATCACGTCTAGTGAAGACACGATAAATCAACTGCTGAGCCCTCTCCCGTTGACTCCGGTACTCCACCAGAGCGAGAAGCGTAGGTGGAGTCGACGGGACCGGCAGCAGTTGACCTATCGCAGTGAAGACACCGTGGTAAGTAGATCCAAGTACGTCAACTTCAGCTACGCTATTTTCGTAGTTGAAGTTGTGTAACTTAGACCGACTTAGCTCCTGCCTCTCCCCCCCCCCCCCCGCCCCAGTGTAGACCAGGCCTCTGTGTGTGAGAGAGAGAGACAAGCATTGCCCCTTTAAGTAGGCTGACCCCACTCTTAAGTACACTGCCTTCTTAAGTAGAACAACAAGTTGAGACAGCAGGTGCTGCCAGCAAGCTCCCTCCATCCTGAGCCCTGTCCTGTCCCATCCCCACCCTGCTTTGTGGAGATGGGGTACAGGAGCAGGGGGACAGGGACACCCTGACATCAGCACCCCTCTTCCCCCTACCCCCTGCACAACAAGCAGGAGGACAGGAGCAGCACACGGCTGTGGGGGGTGGGACACCTGAATGGCCAGGCAATTGATAGCCTGCTGGGTGGCTGTGGCACAGGAACTTATGGGGGCTGCCGGCCCACCCTGGTTCCAAGCCCCCCACCTAGCTCCAATGGGCTGCTCTTCCTGCAAGCAGTGGACAAAGCAGGCGGCTGCCAAATAACATTTTAAGGGAGCATTGCGCAACTTTAAACAAGCATGTTCGCTAATCAATTAGAGATGTAACAATGGGATGACATTAAGTGAGGAGTTACTTAGCAGTAAGTGAAGTCACTTCAAAAAAAATCTTCAATCTATTCCACATGGTGTCATGTTGCATAACTTTAGAAAATTTCCTGGGCAGGCAAACTGTAAAAATTCTCTAACTGCTGTTGCTGCTTGGCAGAGATTGGATGCTTTCTGGGATTAGGGGCTCAGTGTCTTTAATTTACAGTGAAATGCTGATCATGAGTGTATCGAGCCCTTAGTGCCCATTGGCCTGGGGACTGGGATTCCACCGATTTGTCTCTTGGTTTAATAATACAAAATGCTTACAATGAGGATTAACTACACTAACTCTAGTATCAATTCATTTTGTGGAAAGGAACTAATATCCTTTTTATCATGTTCTGTTAGCTATAGCTACAAATCTTAGCGTTTGACTACTCTCAATCTACTTCAGATGTGCCATTGATTACAGTAGTAGGGTTACACAAAAATTTAGGCTTGAATATGGCCTTTCTGTATCAGCTAAACATTTAGTTAGTTCCTGATTTTTACGTTCATTTAAACCAGTGTAACTCCGCTGCCATGACAATATAAGTGAGATAGGCGTTACTTGTCTGTCTCATTTAAGATATGTGGTAAGAAGAATGATGGTGGTGTTAGGTGCAGCATGGTATTACTGCCTGTTATATAAGATTAACGACTATGTTTAATTCACACACAGTTGTGCATCTAAGTTGACAATTTTGGCCCTAGACGCGTTTTCATTGAGCTTCATAACAAACATCTCTCTGCTGTTTCATTCTGTCAAAGACAGACCTCCTCTACACTAGAACGTTGTACTACTTCCTCTATACATGTATCGTGTTATGGCTATGGATAAAATGGTACAAACCTCCCTAGTGTGGATGTAGTTATATTGGTATAAATGTGCTTTATACCAATATAGCTATTCCTGTATGGGAAGAGAGATAACTACCAGTAGGAGGTTTTTTTATATATATATATATATATATATATATATATACACACACACACACACACACACACACACTGGTATAGCAGTGTCCAATCTTGTACTTAGACTGGTATGACTAATGGTTTAAAAAAAAAAATCCAATCCCTAACAGATATAGTTAGTTATATTAGTACCACTTCAAGTATAGACTGCTCCAAAGTTTACATTGTTTAGCAACAGGGCTGTCAAGTGATTAAAAAAATTGTTGAACAATAATAGAAATCCAAAATATTTAAATAAATGGTAGTTTTCTACATTTTCAAATATATTTATTTCAGTTATAACACAGAATATAAAGTGTACAGAGCTCACTTGATATTTTTTATTACAAATGTTTGCACTGTCATAAACAAGAGAAATAGTTTTCACCTAATACAAGTACTGTAGTGCAATCTCCTTATCATGAAAGTTGAACTTACAAAGGTAGAATTATGTACAAAAATGAACTGCATTCAAAAATAAAACAATATAAAACTTTATAGCTTACAAGTCCACTCAGTCCTATTTCTTGTTTCTGCCACTCGCTCAGACAAACAAGTTTGTTTACATTGGCAGGCGATAATGCTGCCCGCTTCTTGTTCACAATGTCACCTGAAAGTGAGAACAGGTGTTATGGCACTTTTGTAGCCAGCGTCGCAAGATATTTCTGTGCCAGATGCACTAAAGATTCATATGTCCCTTCATGCTTCTATGCTGATGACGGGTTCTACTCGATAACGATCCAAAGCAGTGCGGACCGACGCATGTTTATTTTCATCGTCTGAGTCAGATGCCACCCGCAGAAGGTTGATTTTTTATTTTTTGGTGGTTCGTGTTCTGTAGTTTCCACATTGGAGTGTTGCTCTTTTAAGACTTCTGAAAGCATGCTCCACGCGTCATCCCCTCAGATTTTGGAAGGCAAAAATGTTAGAGAGCTAATACTACTTAATCTTCCAGTGCATCAAAGCTTTTAAGGATGGATGAGGAAACATATATATGCAAACCACAAGATTGTAAACCACTTTAGATAGTAGGTGGGTAGGTTCTTTCAAATGAGGAAACAATCATATTACCACTTCCTGAAAATGCTTCCCTTTGACAATTGGCATAATTCTTCTTATCCAGAGCTTTCTTAAACCAAACCTGAGGCTTGCTGTCTCTCTGCTAGATGTTTGGTAAGGTAAGGCAAGGCACCACCTGGGTCTTAAAGGGCTTGAGACGATTGTCCTCCAGCAGTTGATGATTGTTAGCTTGCTTTGTGTAAACATGAAACACAGACTGCACCCTGTTCAACTCCGCAGCCAAGGACCTTGAAGAGGAAAGGCAGTATCCTGTTACCTCTCTTTAGGATCTGACTGGAATGATAAGAAACAGTGATTCTCTTCATCGATTCTAACTCTTGCTGGCCTTAACAACCAGCCACGCATAGTTGGTAATACTGAAGACCATTGAAAGATCTAGCAGTGTTAGCAAGGGCAGCTGTCCTGATTGGCTAGTGTCCATAACTTCAGGATGCCAATTCTCCATGCTCTTTCCCAAATAGCAGGTAGTGGTTGCATCCCACAGTTGATGCCCTGACACCTAAGTGGCTCTTCCACAACCTAGACAGAGTATGTTGCTTTTACTACAGTAGAGCATATTCAAGTGCTGGTGTTGAAAAACATCTAGGACTTTGAACAAGCTATAGCATAAGGAGATCTTGCATTACAGCTATAGAAGAAACCAAGAGATCCTTCTCCGGTGCTCTAGTGACCACATTGCAGAGCCAGCAGAGGACAAAATTGGGAAGGCCAATGGAGGGCAGGGTTTCTGAGAAGGGTGAATGCTAACTTATGTCAAGTAGGTCCCAAAATATTTCTCTTCCCTTACCCTAAAAATATTAATTCCTTTAAAGTCTGTGAATGAAGATTATAGAGATTTAAAATGTTGCAATAGAATTGATGTTCTGTGGGCAGTTGAATGTAAGAACTTAAGGGGTGACTTGATTACAGTCTGTAAGCGTCTCTATGGGGAACAAATTTGATAACAGGATCTTGAATGTAGCAGAGGAAAGTATAACACGATCCAATGGCTGGAAGTTGAGACAGACAAACTGGAAATAAGGTAACTTTTTAATGGTGAAAATAATTGACCATGAGTACAATTTACTAATGGTCATGGTGGATTCTTCATCACTGACTATTTTTAAATCAAGATTGGATGTTTTTCTTAAAGCTATGGTGTAAGAATTATTTGGGGGAAACTTCTTTGGCAGGCGTTATACAGAAGGTCAGACTAGAGCATCACAATGGTCCCTTATGGCCTTGGACTCTATGAATCTAAGTTTGTTTACTTGCTGCACCACTTAGTTTTTTTGTTCCTGTTTCACACTCATCTCCACTCATTAAATGGAGCATCTGTGTCTGGATGTAGTGCTATGTTAGCTTGCTGTGGGTGAAGTCTACATCTGGATCAAATACACCTCCCATTTTAACACACAAGTAAGTCTTTAAAATTATAAGAGAAGATTTCAGAAGTTTCACTCCTTGGTATTATACTTTGTTTTAGAATATATTTGCTGTTTACTCTGAGTTCTGTTTCCACTTGTGAGAGTGATGAGGAATCTAACTCTTCTAAAATTCAAGTATAATTAAGTATTTAACTCTTCACCTGTTCCTCACCTCTTGGCAACAGAGAGCTACAGGGGGATTTCTTCACATCTGATGTATATTAGAGCTATGGTGTTTTCCAGTTCTAGTTAAGTATGAAGGTTTCTTTAAGACAAGATAGGCTGTTTGTTCATGCCTGAATCTAGGTCTGTCAAGTGCTTAGACTAAAATTAGGGAGTAGGGATTGTGACACTAGTATGAGAAGACTAGGGGGTAAAGTAAACTTCCATATTTATGTTCCTTAAGTTTCCTTATCCTGCCAACTGTTTTATATACTGCCAGATTTAAAGTTAAGAATATGTCCCTTGAATCATTTTCACTATATGTTTGCTCCGCTTCTGTGGAACCTAAACTTGGGCAAACAGCATTAACTTCTCACTGACTTAACCCATGAACAGGCATGGTGATCACCCTTTATTTTTAGAATCGCTTGAGCATAACTGCTAGTTTTAAAGGGCTCTTCAGTTTTTGAGTTATGAGCATTAATTACTCCAAAACATTTTTATGGTCTGTCCAGTCGTGCAAAGGCCATGCCTCTCCAGATCCCAGGGCTTATGGAGGGGTCCTCAGGAAGTCACCCTTCTAGCAATCTTCCTCATTTCTTGTGCTGAGACCCCTTTATGGGCCTGGAATGGGGATGAGGATATCACTCTGTGTGCCAGCCCCTGCTTCCCAGTCTTTGGTCTCATCTGACTATGGTGATTAAATTGCCAAAATGCCCTGTCTTAACCTCTGTTTGCATAGCTGTCCTTTGCCTCTGTTTTGCTGCTTGCTCTATGCAGGGCTTGGGGGCATTGTTAGCAGAAATCCCTGACAAGGTGATGTGTGAGGGATATGGGTGTTAGAGGCAACTAGGAAGCAGAGTTTGGAGGGAGCTAGAGTAGGACTTTGTTGAACCAAAGACCTCTTCTGGTTTGGTGTTTCCTCCCGGTATCAGATACCAATGAATCAGGGGGTAACTTACTAACAGGCTTCAGAAGTGGCTTGCTGCCTTTATACGTGGAAACTAAGGGGAAATGGCACTTCACAGTATTTAGCAAAAAGGCAGTTGGGGAGCAACACTGTAGACCACACAGGTGGGTGTTGAAGAAGGAGACTAGAGAATCTTATATTTCCCATTCCTCACTCCTCCCCATGCAGCACGCACTTCTGTTCTCCACAGCCCAGCTGCGGAAGCAATGTTTTATGTTTCTGAAAGCCAGTCTTGTCAGGTGCTTCAGCGGTGATGGTCAGCATGTGTATAATCTGGAGAGGAATAGCTGGGCAGAAATTTTCAGCTGTAGAAAAATGTCAGGAATGAACACAATCAGAGATGGTCTCTTACTTCCCTCCTCCTCATGCCCATCTGCTAAATGGCATTGTGCCCATTCATGCATTTTGACTGGTTTATTACAGCACAGACTCCAAGGACTTAGACAGGCAGCCTGCATAAAACTAAATGGCTTCTTGTATCCCACAGGAAGCTCCTCCTCTACACTGAGCTGGCTAGTGTTACATGTCTCTCCTATATTTTGACATTTACTTTTATTGCTGTGAGGGGTTGGATCACAGAACCCCCCTTGGGAGCTGCCACCTAATGTACCAAGACTACCCCTGTTCCTGTTTTCCCTGCCAGCTCAGGACTCCAGCACCCTGTCTTGCTGAGCCAGACACTCCCATCTGCTCCAACACAGACCCAGGGTCTGAATTACTTGCCCCAAAGCTGCAGGTTTACTTGAAAACAGCTCACAGGAGTGTGCTTGTCTATAGCACTCAGATGCCCAACTCTCAATGGGGTCTAAACCCAAATAAGTCCGTTTTACCCTGTATAAAGCTTATGCAGAGTAAACTCATAAATTGTTCGCCCTCTATAACACTGATAGAGAGATATGCACAGTTGTTTGCTCCCCCAGTTAGTAATAAACTCAGAGTATGTATTAATAAGTAGAAAGTGATTTTATTAAATACAGAAAGTAGGATTTAAGTGGTCCCAAGTAGCAACAGACAGAACAAAGTAAGTCACCAAGCAAAATAAAATAAAATGCGCAAATCTATGTCTAATCAAACTAAATACAGATAAGATCCTCACCAGTTTCAGAATGCTTCCTTTTAGAGGCTAATCTCCTTTTAGCCTGGGTTCAGCAATCACTCACACCCCCTGTAGTTACTGTCCTTTGTTCCAGTTTCCTTCCAGTGTTCTGGGGGGTGGAGAGGCTCCTTCTTTAGCCAGCTGAAGACAAAATGGAGGGGTCTCCCACGGGTTTAAATAGACTTTCTCTTGTGGGTGGAGACCACCCTCCTCACTCCTATGCAAAGTCCGGCTCCAAGATGGAGTTCTGGAGTCACCTGGGCAAGTCACATGTCCCTGCATGACTCAGTCTTTACAGGCCCAAGCCATTGTCCACATGGTATCTTGTATGTCTCCAGGAAGACTTCTTATGTGGATTGGAGCATTCCAAGATGCCTTGGTTCCCAAGTGCTTCCTGATCAGGTACTTAACCTTGCGAATTCCTTCCTAAAGAAACTGACCAAATGCCTCACAAAGCTTACTTAGAAACCAAGCAAGTATACAGCCCATATTCTTAACCTCAAGTAGAAAATGATATATGTGTACAAATAGGATGAATAGATATAGTAGACCACAACCTTTATGGAGATATGTTACATGGCACAGGCAGCACAAAACATATTCCAGTTATGTCATACATACATTTATAAGCACACACACCCCCATAAAGCCTTATGGGGTACACTGTCACAATTGCTTTATGGATCAGTATGGCTCTTTCTTGTTCTCTTTTAAATCCAAGGTAGTCTTTCACTCCAGGCATCCCTTCCCCAGTTTAATATATTGTTACCCCTTAATGTCTGAGCTTCAGCTGCATCACTACTACAAAACAGCATGACATTAACAGGGCAAAAAGACACTAAGTTTTGAAGCACCTCTGTTCTGCTATGGTGGTAATCAAAAGCTATACAACAGAAACCCTCCTCCCTGGCTAGGCTAGGAACATTATTCTTGTAGACCTCCCAGCCTTTTTCTTGTCTAATGAAGGCTCAAATCAAGAACTGGAAGCTGAAGCGAAACAAATTCAGACTTGAAATAAAGTGCAAAATTCTAACAGGGTAATTGATCATTAGAACAACTTAGGGATGTAGTGGATTGAAATCAAAACTGGATATCTTTCTAAAAGATATGCTCTAGCTCAATTAAACATTATGGGCTTGATGCAGGGAATACTGGGTGAAATTCTGTGGCCTGTGTTATGCAGGAGGTCAGACTAAATGATCATAATGGTCACTTCTGGCCTTAAAAATCTATGAATCTCCTACATGGCTGCAAGTGTGGTCACCAGCTAAGCCATGGCTAAACAGAGTAAAAAAGGCAGAGACCAAAAGACATCCTTTAAAAATTGGAAGTCAAATCTTACTGAGGAAAATAGAAAGGAGCATAAACTCTGGCAAGTCAAGTGTAAAAGTATAATTAGGCAGGCCAAAAAAAGAATTTGAAGAGCAACTAGCAAAAGAGACAAAACTAACAGGAAAAAAATTAAGTATATTAGGAGCAGGAAGCCTGCCAAACAATTATTGGAACCCCTGGATGATTGAGGTGCTAAAGGAGCACTCAAGGAAGACATGGCCATTGTGGAGAAGCTGAATGAATTCTTTGCATCGGAATTCACTGCAGAGGATGTGTGGAGATTCCCACACCTGAGCCATTCTTTTTAGGGGACAAATCTGCGGAACTGTCCCAGATTGAGGTGTCAAAAGAGAAGGTATTGGAGCAAATTGATAAATCAAGTATGAGTGGTACATCCGCTCCTGTCCAGATGACTGAGGGATAGCTAATGTGATGCCAATTTTTTTAAAAGGCACCAGAGGCGATCCTGGCAATTACAGGCCAGTAAGTGTAACTCCAGTACCAGGCAAATTGGTTGAAACTATAGTAAATAACAGAATTATCAGACACACAGATGAACACAATTTGTTGAGGAAGAGTCAACACAGCTTTTGTAAAGGAAAATCATGCCTCACCCATTTATTAGAATTCCTTGAAGCAGTCGACAAATGTGCGGACAAGTATGATCCAATGAACATAGTGTACTTGGACTTTCAGAAAGCCTTTGGCAAGGTCCCTCAATCAAAGGCTCTGAAGTCGTGGGATAAGAGGGAAGGTCCTTTCACGGATCAGTAACTGGTTAAAAGGAAACATAGTAGGAATAAATGGTCAGTTTTCAGAATGGAGAGAGGTAAATAGTGGTGTCCCCCAAGAATCTAGTACAGGTGCCAGTGTTGTTCAATATATTCATAAATAGTCTGGAAAAAGGGGTAAATGGTGACCTGGCAAAATTTGGAGAAGATAGAAAATTACTCAAGATAGTTAAGTCCAAAACTGACTGCGAAGAGTTACAAAGTTTCTCATGAAACTGGGTGACTGAGCAAGAAAATGGCAGATGAAATTTAATGTTGATAAATCCAAAGTAATGCACATTGAAAAACATCCCAACTATACATAAAAAATGATGAGGTCTAAATTAGCTGTTACCACTCAAGAAAGAGATCTTGGCGTCATTGTAGCTAGCTCTGAAAATATCTGCTCCATGTGCGGCAGCAGGCCAGAAAGTTTAGGAATCATTAGAAAAGGGATAGATAATAAGACAGTAGATATAATGCCACTATATAAATCCATGCTATGCCCACATCTTGAATGCTGCATGCAATTCTGGTCACCCTATCTCAAAAAAGATACGTTAGAAATGGGAAAGGGAAACAAAAATGTTTTAAGGGTATGGAATAGCTTCTATATGAGGGGAGATTAAAAAGACTGGAACTGGTCAGCTTTGAAAAGAAATGATTGAGGGGGGAATATGACAGAGGTCTGTAAAACCATGAATGGTGTGGAGAAAGTGAATAAGGAAGTATTATTTAACCCTACACATAACACAAGAACCAGGGGTCACCCAATGAAATCAATAGACAGCAGGTTTAAAATAAACAAAAGGAAATATTTCTTCACACAGTGCACAGTCAACCTGTGGAACTCATTGCCAGGAGATATTGTGAAGGCCAAAAGTATAACTGGGTTCAGAAAAGAATTAGATACGTTCATGGAAGGTAGGTGCATCAATAGCTATTGGCCAAGATGGTCAGGGATGCAATCCCATGCTCCGGATGTCCCTAAACCTCTGACTGCCAGAGGCTGGGACTGGACAACAGGGGATAGAATCATAGAATACCACTGTTGGAAGAGACCTCAGGAGGTCATCTAGTCCAACCTCCTGCTCAAAGCAGGACTAATCCCCAGACAGATTTTTGCCCTAAATCGTCTCCTCAAGGATTGAACTCACAACCTTGGGTTTAGCAGACCAATGCTCAAACCACTGAGCTATCCCTCCCCCCAAAATCACTTTTCCCTGACTGGAAAACGAACCCAGGCCGTGGCAGTGAAAGTGCCAAATCCTAACCACTAGACCACCAGGGATAGAACACTTGATAATTACTCTGCTCTGATCATTCCTTCTGAAGCTTCTGGCATTGGCCACTGTCTGAAGACGGGCTACTGGGCTGGCTGGACCATTGGTCTGACCCAGTATGGTCATTCTTATGTTCTGAACATAGAACTAGAAGACTGTCCCTGCCCTGAAGAGCTGACAGTCTCAAAATGCTTTATTGTACTGACTAGTAGGAAGTGTCTATGGACAAGTGGTGGTCCATCAATCCAACTGCTGGCCTGTTGGATTTAGCTGGGATGCAGGAACTCTAAATTCTAATCCTGCCTCTGACACTAACTCACTGAATGGCCTGGGGAAAGCCACTTAAAACTATGTCTATGACATTGAGAGTTACTTTCTATCCTGCCCATCCCTTATCTGTTTCCCCACCTATAAAGTGTGGATGGTAACTATGCAGTGTGATGAGGACTGTGTATGTGAACCATACAGAGCTATGAGATGGCTAAATGCTGTAAGTGTTACATTTTTGTTTGATGCCTCTTGAGAGGATGTTATGTTCAACAGCAGCTCCTTTAGGTCATTGAGGAGTGATACTACCGAGCGCAGAAGGACAGTGACCGAAAAGAGGTGTGAAACAGAAAAAATGGGAGGAAGTCTGTATCGTTTGGGTTTTAAATATAGATGTGGCAGGGAAGTCACTGGTGGGAAGGAAACATCCATCACATGGCTCATAGTCTCAAGTGGTCTTCGTACATGATTGGATTGCTATCACTGTGCACCACAGCCAGCAAATGAGAGGAAGTTGGGCTGCGCAGGAGTGTTGCCAGCCTGCTTCTGAGAGGTCATCTCCTGTCTTGACCCTCATGATACGATCTTACGTACATTAATAAACAGAGGACAGGTCTTACTTGATCCTAACAAAGAGAAAGGGAGTGCTTTCTAGGGCTGCTGTTCCAGAAGCAGTGTGGTGAGATTTTTCTTGTACCAATACATCTGAATTTGCTCTGTCACAGTAAGCTACTCCAAGCAAAACTAGAGAACTCCAGGTTCTTAGCTTCAGAGTACGTCAGCTAACTGCCTGAAGAATAAAATGCCCTATTCAGGTTAAGCTGCACCAGTCATCGTGGTATTTGAGTACCCGAATCCCTGCAGAGCTGCCAAACCAGAGAAAACTTGTGCCAGGGATTCTGAACACCAACTCCATTGCAGCTCTCTGGGCACTTTGCAGGAGTGGGACAAAGATCTAGCCAGATGTTCTGCAAAGTGTACAGAACCATGGGCCTATCAACCCACTTATGCAGGACCTAGTAAAAGTGATATTTCTGCTATGCCACATAGCTGAAACATGCCCCCTGCTGTAGATTGGGGATGAAGACCATTCCTCAGCTCCATGTGCATTTGTCTGGACTGTGCACTCTACCAGGATTTTACCCTTTAACAGCAGCCATGATCCACTTTGGAAGCAACTTCCCGTCTCTGATGGGCATTGTGATGCCTATCTATAGAATCTGTAAAGGGGCTATGTAAATGTAAGACATTAATTACTATTTTTGCTTATTGCTACTCTCTTCTGCGTAATGTGGGCTCACAGTAATTTAGAGATTGGCAACTGTATCGGTGCAAATTCTTAATAGTCCTTTGTCAAAGCAAAAGTGATGTTTCCTATCCTGCATGTATCTGTACTCTGGCCAATGAACAGAGCAGGTTGTTTGTTTGGGTTTTTTTTCTGTTGCAAACTGTGTGACTAGATAATGAGTTTTATTCATTATTTGGCAAACAGTTTGTGCATCAGTTTCAGTCTGTGGCTTGCTCCTGAGCTGCAACTGGTCCAAATTTTCTATTCAAACTGTGATTGGTCACCTAATTTGCATGTTCTTGTTTCTTGGTCCCTGATTGGATGACTGAAACTTTGGAAAGTACTTGGGGCCCAGTTTTGCTAGGGGCTGAATAAGCCAGCAAAGTAGAAGGCAATTCCTACTCCCAAAGAATTCAGTTATGCAGGACTTTAAAGGGGAGCATAATGTTTACAAAATGATTTCAGGCTTTAAAAAGCAATAGTTTTGTAAATCTTTTCAGTAGACCAAATGTATTTTGTTTGATTTTAAATTCTCCTAAATAATATTTATCTGTTTTCAAAAGGAAAGTTAAAGTCTGTTGATTAATCAGAGATAATCCAGGATTACTGGACATCCTGCACTTTTTTTTTTAGTAGCAGGGAGTGCTTTAATTAGAAAGGTACTAATGTAGATTAGGGCATTAACTGAACTGGACTCCTCCCATATCGCCAATGAAATGACGACTGCATTGGGAGAGCCATTTTGATAATCAGAGCTCAAAAATATTTCATTAAACAATACCCAATAATCCTCGGCGTGATTATTAAAATATCCCACAGGGTGCAAGGCATTTGAGAGACAGAAACAATTTCCCATCTCCAAAGAGTTTGCAATCTTAAGTGCCAGCTCCTGCAAACCCTTATGTGAGTATACCCAACTCACACAACTAATTCCACTGAAGTCAATGGGCTCATTCATGTGAGTAAGGGTGTGCAAGACCAGCCCCAAGAAGACAATTTTCAGACAAAGGATATCAAAACTGTAATCTAGCTGAACAAAATGCATTTCTTCTTACCCGGCTAAGAACCTTCAGCACTAAATATTCCATGCAGTGCCAATCAAAGTGATGGTCTAGAGAGAGAGAGGGTATAGTGCCATAAGCAAATCAGAATGGTGGAGAAAAATGGGAAGAAATAACTTTTTTTTTTAATAGAGGGAAGAAATTATGATCACACTAAGGATTCGTTCATCTGTCACAGAAACCAACCATTTAAAAGGCTTGAAAAAGCAGATGAAGAAAACCCCCCATCGTACTGTACTTTCTGTCCAATGGGATAAAAATATTAATGGATAAAAGGATTGTTTTTGCTTAATGAAGAATCCTAGTTTTCAAATCTCATTGGACGTGTACATCCAACAGGATTTGCTGCTCAGTAGCCTGAATTTTACAATTCTGTTGTGATCATGTAATCAACCAAGTCTTATTTTAATTCAGATACTGTGTGTTCTGATGAAGGCTCTTTGGTCTCCATGTAATTGAGAGTTTCAAGACTAAAGAAATCAAAATGCTTCTGTGAACTATGTGAATTTTTCTGTATTTACAATTAGCTTAAGGTATTAATATTAAAAGTAGGGAGCTGCATCTAATGACTTTTTGGAGTAATCTGAACCATCTGCCTCTAGATACTAAGGAGTTCACCACTTTAATCCAGATTATGGCTGACGAACTGTTTTTGGCATCCACTTCTCACTAGCATTGTGCCCTTGAAGAGCTGCTGAGGCTGTAGAAATTCCCTTGCTGACAAACATATTGTTGTCTTTCGGGAGCCTTTTTTGGTTTTGTTTTGTTTTTAAATTTTCTTGGGAAGAAAATGGCTTTCTTAATGAAAAGCATGTTGAGCAACCAGGTAAAGAATTTAGGACTTGGTGGTGGAGGTGAGGAAAGCAAAGAAGAAAGTGGTCCTTCCGACCCAGCTGCAGCAGCAGGAATGACTAGAGAGGAATATGAGGAATATCAAAAGCAAATTGTTGAGGAGAAGTGAGTACACATTCCCTTATTATCAATGTGTGACTAATTCATGATGACTTGGCTCATCTGAGACTAACCCCAGAAAAAGTCAGTACATTGTCTCCTTACCCCACATTCCTATTTTTAAGCATAGGGAACATTGCCTTGCCGAACAGCCTCTCCAAAACAAAAGCTCATCTAGCTGCAAATTGTAAGATGTTTTGTATCGTGGTTTCATCCTTCACCCTCATTTCCAATCCTCCCCACCTCCCCACACACTCACCTACACATCTTGTGCTGGTGTTGCTTTTCGCTTCCATATGGGCAAGAGAATTTCTTCAAGTTTATTTCTGTAGGTTTAATGGTGTAAATGCTGGTTGCAATCTAAGAATGCAGTGGTTAATGCTGAAAACCACATGATCTACCCTCTTAAAACATAAATCTGATATGCTTAAAATATTTAATCTCCCCCATTTATCATTGCAAAAATTGAGGACAGGGTAAGAACGAAGAATGTAAAGCTGGTAATGTTTATTCGAAGGATGCTTGACTAATTTCAAAACTATAAATTTAAACCATTTTTTCAGTTGTCCAAACTCTATTAAATGAAGGAGAGAGGTTTTGATCTCTGTTTATAGCTCAGGAATTGTATTTGGCTGATCATTGCAATCCGTAACCACATTCTGACAAGTAAAATGCAGGGGCACTGTTTACATAGCAGATATAAAATAAAATAATGAGTTTCAAGCAGGTAGGAGTTTAAACCCTGTAGAATTATAAAGAAAGACAATTGAATTCTAAATCTCCACTGCATCTAGTTCACTAATGATCAATTACATAATGGTTGTCTAAATCCTACATTTAAGATGATTATAGGTGAAAGGTTAATGACTTATAGAATTTAAGAGGTATCCAGGTCTATATTTAGCAGCAGCAGCTTCAGTCATAAAATTCTGAATAAATGTAACCTGTTTGTAAACACAATTCAAAATGTTACTTTCTTTTCTGGTACATTACATAGGGGGAGATTATTTTTTCTTTTCAATCAGCCTGCAAAAAGATGCTGTGCTGGAATAGATAAGCAAAGCAAGAAATCTGGAGAGGAGGAAAGATTCGAAAGAGAAGAGCATGTTATTTTAATAATGTTTTGAAGTCTGCTGTGTTTGTTAAATATGAAGCTGTGCTATAAGTCAATAACTGAACAATATTCCTTCCAGCACAGGTGGGAATAGGGGAACTGTAATGAAAATGGTTGTGTTTTTGCACAGAAAAACTGAATGATGGAACTGGACGCTGCACTGGTTCTGTAATTGTATTTCAGTTCATCCTGGAATCATGATCACAGATGCAACATCTGGTTTTAGTGACCTCCTAATTTTACTCAGTTTTACAGCTGCACAGCCTGAGGATCAAAGAGGTGAAGTGACTTGCCCAAGGTCACCCAGTGAGTCAGAGGCTCAGACTGGATTAGAACCCCTGACATGACCCCGTTGTCTCCACTATTTTTGTTTAACCTCTAACCAACACTGCTTAGGTTAAAAATGTAAAAATGCATCAATCACCATCTGGAAGGCATGTAAACAAGCAAATGAGAGACTTGTTAAAAGCGAAGGGGTCCTCTAATGAGTCACATAGTCCATTCTCCTGCATCATAAAAAGGTTGATTTCACTATTCATGATAGATGGGCATCAATTCTAGCCTTGATTTTCTAGAACTTCATCTCTGAAGTCACACTTTGACCCCATCTTCTTTATAAAGATTTGAGGATAGCAATAAATAAGTGGGAAATGACTATCTACAAGTATGTGATGGATGTAAAAATGCAGAAAGAGAATCTCTTATTATTGTACATGGGCAGGCTACTTAGAGTATTGGGATGACATTAGGTGAGAAAATGTATGCTGAATATCAGAAAAAGTTCCGGAGTGAGATCTATTCGGCTGTGGAATACCTTTTCAAGTGGACGCTTAAAACTAGCTTACGTGAAACTTTAGAATAGGTTCCACAGAAAATAATGTTGCACCAGCAAGAGGGTGAACTACACGACCTAATAGATATGTCACAGTTGTTATGAATCTACAACAGCCCATTAACCTCTAGTGGACAGGAACAGGAAACTGCATGGCAGGCAATTGCACATTATGTATGCAGGTTTTTAACTTTAAAGGAAGTTTTTCTGCTAAATCCACGTATATTGTTTTGAAAGCTTATGGTTAAGATTTGATCAAACCACTTTTGGTATATGTACAAAAACCAAACATTTTATGAAAAAAATTCATGAAAATTAAGAAGTTTGGAGAGAGAGAGTGTGTGTGTGTGTGTGTGTGTGAGAGGGAAGTTCCCCTGTAAAATGGGCATAATACTAGCCTACCTCCCATAGGTGCCGTGAAGCTGATTAGTAAATGTCTGGAAAGAGCTCTACATATGTTCGTTGTTGTTTGTTTAGTCTGATACAGACTATGCTGTGTTAAAGCATAAAATGGGATGAGAATGACTTCAGCCTGTAGTTTTCTGTAGCTGAGTAATTAGTTCCGTGACAATGACAAGTTGTCACATGATAGGTTTCTGGTTACACACCTATTATTTTGATTTTCAGGATGGAGAGAGATGCAGCGTTTGCACAAAAAAAGGCAGAGAGAGCTTGTCTGAGGGTTCATCTGAGAGAAAAGTACAGGCTTCCTAAGGTAAGATGAAGTCACAATCATGACCTAGTTCGCAGGCCAATTTTAAAACCGTTGCAGTCAGATCTGCTGTCTGGCTGGGGAGATTTCCATACCCATGTCGTCTTCCAATAAATGTGCACATTGAGACTATCGAGTCTCTTGGCCAAAGAGATTCCTATGCTACACTACACTTCACATAACACAAAAATGGAGGAAGGCTGGCTCTAGGTTCTCAAAAGTGGCTAGTGATTTTCAGTGCCTCCATTTTAGGTGCCCAACCTGAGCTGCTTTAAAGGGACTTGATTTTTAAAGGGTGCTCAGATAAATCTCCATCAAGTTTGGCACTCAAAATTGCTTGAAAACCCTGTCTCGTTAAGGCGTGGGGATTGGGCTTCGGAGACCTTAGTTTTATTCCTGGAAGAGATGGCTGAAAATTTTCCATCGGTATGGGTTTTTCAAGAAAATTGGGGTTTGATAAAATGAAATTTTTGGCAAAATGTGTCTGCTTTAGAAAACTTTGATGTTTTTGTCAAAAATCTTTTGTTTTTTTCCAAGGAAAAGTCAAAATTATCCATGGCGGGTGGAGGGGGGGCATTTTCTGACCCACTCTAATTCCTGGCTCTGCCACAGCCTGCCTCTTGCTTTGGGACCCAGTATAGTATCACTTAATCTCTCTGTGCCCAAGTTTCTCCACTTTACCTCGCAGGATTATTGTGAGGCTTCATTGATTAATATTTATATGAGCTACTTCAGATGGGCAGCCCTATAGGAGTGAAAAATATTTTAATGATAAAATAGTGTTACTGAAATAATTTTTAAAAATCTTATGGTTTCTTACTCCAGTTGTCCCACCTACAATAATGGGGGTGAACTGCCCTTTGCAATATTACCGGGTATCACCACAATTAAATATTTGGAGTAAAATTTTCAAAAGTGCCCAGGTGATTTAGGAGCCCACATTCCTTTTTTTTTTTTTTTTTTTTTAAGTGACACACTGTGGAGGCTAAATTCCATTGATTTTTCAATGAGACTTCAGCTCATAAGTGTGTTGGTCATTTCTGAAAATGGGATATAGGCTCTTTTGAAAATGTTACCCTTGGTTCTTGGTATGTATGATTAAGCATAAAAGGGGAGGACAACTTGCAGGTGAGACTTGTGTGGCTTTAGGTTCCTGTTACTCCTCAGTGAGAGAATTTTGGAAGGTCTGTAAGCAGAGTGCTTTGGCAGCAAAAGAAAAGAAGAAAAGAGGAAGTTGGAGCTGAATTGGCATTGGCAGTGGTTTGAGCATTGGCCTGTTAAACCCAGGGTTGTGAGTTCAATCCTTGGGGGGCATTTAGGGATCTGGGGCAAAAATCTGTCTGGGGATTGGTCCTGCTTTGAGCAGGGGGTTGGACTAGATGACCTCCTGAGGTCCCTTCCAACCCTGATATTCTATGATTAGCATTTGGAGCCTTTTTTAAATTTAAAGGTTCATATAGAGGCTGTATACCAAGCATTACTGCTGGACTATTGTATTACAGAGTCTGCAGTTAAATGACAGGATTTAGTTACGACTTAATTATTAGGTTTTAACAGCTGTACTTATACTGTAAATATGGGGAAAGAGTGTGTTTCTAGCTTTGTTCTGTACTGCACTGAACAGAGGGCCAATGCTCAGCAAGACATACACAATAACATTGAAAACTAGGGCTTTCAGCATTTTGATGGCATTGCAAACTCCCACTTCAATGTTGTAGGTTCAAACCCTCTGAACCTTTTGAATGCTGAGTTTCATTTATTCTGCCGTTCTTATAAGGTCAGAAGTTTGTTGCAATGGGTAGTCTCTCCTTCTCCCATCCCTGTCCCTAATGCCACTAATCAAATATTAACTGAGAAACCAAAAGGTAACCCCAAAAGAAGTAAAAGCTGTCAAGCAACAAAGATATCTGGAACATTGCTAACAGCCTGGGCAAGCTGAGATGGCTTCAGGAGCATTTTAGATAGCATGTTGGAGCTGAATTGGCATTGGCATTGGCATTTCTTAAGACAGTGGCATTTCCCAGACTGGTATCCAAATGAATATGTAGAAAGATGTATATGTCTGTCCATAGAGTTAAGTCAATGTGAAATCATAGTGTCTGAAATAGTTGCTCAGAAAATTGACAGGGATTCATTGAGACTCCAGCCTGTTCTATCTGACTTCATGCCTGGCCTCCTCCAGCGGCTGCCAATCTGACCCAAGTATGTGATTCATCTCCACTAATCAGAACTTGCAACCACACCTCCTTTTTCTTTTCTAGTCACTTCTGAGTTCATAGTTGTAGCGTTTTGCTATGGTTTCAGCCTGTGGAAAGTAGCAAAATGTATTTCTTTCCTTCTACATTTCTCTGAGACAAGGCCTTAGAGACCACTGTGGAATATTGTGGACCATAAGTCACTGCCACCTGCTGAGGTGGAGAAGGCTGGGGGGTTTTCCACAGTACTTGGGATAACTGAACTACTAATGATCAGTTTTTTCTGATATTGAACTTATTTTTTTTCTCTTATTAGTGGACTTGTCTGGTGGGTTAGGAGAGCTCTGCAGGAAGATCTAAAGATTGCTTTGGTTAACTTAATTTGCCAATTCTCTGCTTAAAATTTCAGCTTTTATTCCCTTTGCTCTAAAAGACTGGTTTGTCCTCATCGGTAATATGTATTTTCCCCTTGATTCCCTACTCAACCCTCTTTCTGAAGGCTAAGAAGCCCTACAAATAATTCTGGGCCACTCAGCCTTCCTGGGGAGCTAATAGCTGTGTGAACAGCTACACTAGACGAGGCATGGGTGTAATGCTTAGTCTCTTCACCTTAAGCCCTTTAGTACTGGACATTTCTGTGTACGGTGTGAGCAACTGACTCCGTAAAGTTTAAAAGCCAGCCTTACATCTTCGTTTCCTCAGGCAAAGGCCTGAGTTTACATAATAACACATATCTGCTCTTCCAAGACTGCCTTGTAATACAAGTATTTTTCTGACCACAGTTTAACCAGACCAGGAACCAACTCAGTTTCTTATACAGAATCAAACATCTGTTGCATCAATCAGTACTACAATGATTGTCCTTGAAAATCTTTACACTTTTTGCCTAGTGCAAAAAGATAAATGGTTCTCTGGCATATTCCATATAAAGTGAGTACATGGACAGTGGGTGGTATAGCAATATTAATTACAATTGTCTTTGTAATTTTAATGTCCGACTCTTTGAAATGAACGTATTAATCCTCATTACACTTACCATAATTGAGTCACTGTTACCTCGTGCTCCCCATATCTGTTTGTTGTATCCACCTGTTGTCTCTCATTTTATACTTTTTTTCCCCCACCTGGAGGGCCTTGCAGGATCAGATCCGTTAATTGTGCCTCATTATATTTGTCTATGCCTTTGTACTTAGCACATTTAGAATAGAATGAGATGAAGCCGGTTCAAAATTCTGTTGATATAGGACTTGGTCCAGCAGTTTTTGATCATGTGTTTCCAGTGGGGCTATTCGTGTAATTTAAGGCTGCATGATCAGGCCCATAATAGAAAGGGTATTGGGGAGCCATGTAAATGGGGCTCCATGCAGGTGCATTGGGGTCTAGTAGTCCATATTAATTGCGAGCCTAACTGTGGGAAAGTGGATAGAAGGTTAAAAATGGTTAAATTACCTGTAACAGGCAGAGTTGGTCATCTGTTGCCTTTTCCCATCAACATTTATTATTATAGATGATTGGACCATTTTATAAACTTCCATCCACTTTCCCACAATTAGGCTCACAATTCGGGCAGGACTGTGAGGCTCCAATAGGATCACTTCACAGCAGTTTAAAGATTCCTAGAGCGTTTCTCTTTCTATGTTGGATAAAATAGCCATTGTGTACAAATACAACATAAAAGTGTTTTTCGTCCTCAACTATACCGAATTTCTGAGATTTTAGATAGATTCATACTCTCAGATTTTAAGGTCAGAAGGGACCATCGTGATCATCTAGTCTGACCTTCTGCACATTGCAGGCCACAGAATCTCACCCACCCACCCACTCCTGTAAATAGACCCCTAACCTCTAGCTGAGTTACTGAAGTCCTCAAATCATGATTTAAAGACTTCAGGTTACAGAGAATCCACCATTTACACTAGTTTAAACCTGTAGGCAACCTGTACCCCATGCTGCAGAGGCAGGCAAAAAAACCCCAGGGTCTCAGCCAATCTGACCCAGGGGACAATTCCTTCCTGACCCCAAATATAGTGATCAGTTAGGGGTATATTCCTTTGTCAAGAGTTCCTCTGGATGGCATTGACTGACACCTTCTTGGAACAGGGGGCATTGTCTTGAGTTCTCTGCTTGGTGTCCTCCTCTGGATCCCTTGTTTGATCCAGTGATCTATACCCCCATCCCTGTTTTTCATTTTCTGTCTCTTGTAATCAGCTGAGTTTCTGGCTCTGTGGCCCTTCTCTCACCTGAGAGGGCGGGCTTTCCTTTGTTTTGGTGGACTCTGCCCCCTGACCCAGGATTCAACTAGGCTGAATCAAGATACATTTTATCGAACATATGACTGCTGAGTCAAGGCCTTATAAGTAAAGTTCTAGTAACTAGTGCAGTGTATGTAAACGTCAGGTTATTGTAGCAGTAAACTCATAGCATTTTCCTGCAGTCTTCTTTTACTGGGTGAAAAAGGGTTAGGGTTAGGGTTTATCTGGGATGATGGCCCTATTAAATGTTGAGAAGTCTCCATGCAACTTTGTTCTCTATATTAACTAAGCAGCAATAATGAAATTAACAATCAACAGGGAGTTCAACACATTCAAAATGCCCTCAACTAACAAATTATTAATCCGCCCAGGTACTTCATTCATAATTGCTCAGGGTTACTATCACAGAGGCTATGTAACAGCAGGGAATAAAGAGTCAACCATGGGCCCATCAGCAACCATCCTATTAAGGCCCAACTTAAAGAAAAGTTAAGAAAAAAATCTTCCCATGAGCTGTCAGCTCTTGTAATTTTAACTTTGCCAAAGCACGGATTTGGGAATGGATTTTTCTGGGAGGAAAAAATAAGTCTATGGCATCTTCTTTCCTGTGCAAAAAGAATGTGCTAACTACTGAAATGGGTAAGGAAAATGTAGGATGTCAGCAATAAATCTAACACAGTTGAGCCCCTCTTATATTAACCCCTCTTATCCGAATGCTTCTGTTATCCTAATTTAGATTACGTTCTTCTGTGAGCATCACTTACCTGGAAAAACTCCCACTTTTATTGACACTTCCATTTACCAGAATAAATTCCATGACCTCAGTTTTATTTGGATAAATGGGGTTTTTACTGTAATAGCATAACCATTGCTGAAGGCTACCAATAGAGATGGTCAGAAAACCCAGGAAAATAATGTCACACTTTTTAAAAAAAAATGTTCCATTTTGCATGATTTCAAATGGATTCATTTTCTGGTTTTCATGGATTTTTCACAATATTTTTACCAACATTTTATAAAAATGTCTTATTTAATAAAAACAGTGTATTCTTTGTGGGGGAAAAAAGGGAGGGAGTCCATTTTCTATAATGTCTTAAAAACAATTTTGATAAAATTTGTCTAAAATATAGATTAAAGTCGTGGCAAGTTTCACCAAAAAACCAGAAAAAAAATCTGTCAATTTTTTCTCAAAAATGTTTGTAAAAAGGCCATTATTTCATTAAAATCTTTTTGTGTGGAAAAATTTCCATCAGCTTTAGCTAGCAGTATGAGACTTCTTGCCATGAGTTTTGTTCTTGCTTATTTGAGCACAATAAGAAGGATTTAACCTGATCAAAGTTGATAAAAATACTGAAGTCACTTGGTGTCCCTTCTTTGCTTTGATCTGGAAGGTGATGGAGAAAAATAAACATACTGGAAGAGTTAGACAAGGGTTTTTTTAGCAGATTTTTTTGGGGGGCGTTTTTTGTTGCCCAAACTTATCTGATTTAAAAACAATTTTGAAATTTAGTGAGAATCGTGGCAGTGGAGTTCAATATAAATGTATGCCTTGTTTATGTATTGTTCGGGTTACCCCAATATATCAATGAGGTACAACAAGAAGTTTCTTGTTCTGGCAGAGGTGCATTTTGATATGCTTCCTAAAATGGCTCTGTGGTTCCTTGGCTAAAATGCCAAATGTTGTCGTTATTGTTGTTGTTAATTATTTGAATTGTGGTAGCACCTTGGAGAACCAGTTATTGTCCAAGATCCTATTGCATGGAGCTGGTTGGAAAATTTTTGACAATTTTTTTCATCAAAACTTGCCAATTCATCAAAAGTGGAACAGGGACACATATCCAGACTTGAAAAGAGTCAATTTTTTTTATTGTTAAAAAAAAAAAAAAAAAATTGGTTTTGACATTTTTTGACACAACTTTTCATTTCAATGTTTAAGCTAACTAGCCTGAAAAAATGTTTTTAAAAGTCTAAATCTAAACAAGACATTTCAAAATTATTGAAACAAAATGTTTCAACTAATCCAAAACAAAAACATTATTCATTAATATTTTTTTAGATTTGGGTATTTTGTTCTGATTCAAAACAGGAAAAATTTAAGTCTTAAAAATATTCATAGGACAGGAAAACTATTTCCAACACAACTCTACTATTGTGCTTGGTGTAGTCCATACACCAAACAAAAGGACAGTCCCTACCCAAAAGAGCTTCCAATCTAAAAATTTTAGCCACCTTATAACCCTTTCTAAAGTGGCATTCAACTCTTCAATGCATCAGGTACTTCCTTTATCACCATATACGTAAACTACTATTTGCCTGTTTTCTGTGAAGGTAAGGCACAAGATAAGCAGCACCCTATCACTTTCCCTGGTTGGTAAAATTGGGAATAAGAGACCTGCACAGGTCTTGTGAGTTTATTTGCATGAATGTTTGTTTTTATAGCTAAAAGTCAGGAAGCAGAACTTGTAGTAAAAAATTTTCACCAACTAAAGTTTTCTCATTAAGAATACTGTAGTAATGTTCATTGTGCAACAAAATAAAGGCCTTTTTCGTGGAGATTCTTCACCCACTGTTAAGAAGTCTCCAGTTTCATGCTACAGGACTATGATTGAGCCCAAAGTGCTGTTCAAACATGGTGACATTTTTCAAACTAATCTTTCATTTTGGTCTGAAAAATGGACCACCACTGGTAGCTGTCTGACTCCCTCTAACAACTCTCTGGTATTCCATGCTGATATAAATCACAGGAGTCGACCAGCAAAACTAAACTTGTTATGCAGATTTCTTAAAACAATTCCAGTTTTCCATTGCATGTCAATAATTTTCCTGTACATGAGTGTTGATTGCTTTAGGAGGCCCATCACCCACCTCTGTACTTTTAACCACTGTTACTTGCAATCCTAAGAGAACCTTCTGCAATAATCTGTTTTAATGTGAGTAGGTAAGCTGTCTTGTTTAAGAAATTTACTGTTGCCACTGTTGTGGTCAAAGACCCCCACGCAGTCATTTTAGTTCAAAGACTCAAGCCTGAGGCCAGTTTATTGACATACATACCAGTGCACTGGGGTGCAGTCCGAAGACTGACACCCCGAGCAGCAGCTCGCAGGCTACTTTATTTCATCAAACCGCAAGCAAAGTACAAACAATAGTCATGAGTTAAGAAATTAGGGTTGGGGTTAGTCCCTCCCCCAAACCGCAAGTTAAGAAAGTAGGGTCGGGGTCAGTCCCCCCCCCCCCCCCGTACCTTCCTTATTAATTTTCCGAGAAGTGGTTTTCCCCAGGGGTGGTACTTGGCACCAGTTTGGGTACATTTCTCAAGACACGTTATTTTCCGGGGTCTTTTGGTTAAAGATTAGGGGGGGGTTCCATGGGACGCCTAAAGAGGATCTATGATTGGCTATTTTTGCAGATAGCTGGAATCACGGAGTGGGTCACTGATCATTCAAAGGAGAAGCTGCATGAGTCAGTTTGCATTTAGCTAAAGTTACCTATTGCTTCACACAAGCAGTTATTATATTTCATCAGCCATGAACATATTTCATTAGTACTGCTGCTGGGGCTTTTTATTCTTTCCCCCCTCCCCCCTCCTCTGGACATGACACTTGACCGAGTTTGGCAGAAAACTGTGTTTTTTAGTCTAGTTCAGGCCCTGGCCTGGGCCCTGCTTTGTGTAAGGGTAGTTAGCATAACAGATCTTTGTTGGAGGGTTTATTTTGGGGCCTTCAGATTCACAGCTCTGGCTATCAAAAAGAAGCCCCCCCCCCTCTATTTCCCCACACCACTTCTCAGTCTCCCTGAAGAATATTATAACATTCATTAAACCATCACACAGCCACAAATTCGTCAAGGCCTTTGTTGGAGCTTGTATCCTTAAGCAGTCTCTGGAGGGCACCCTGTATGTCTTCATTTGCTTTCTTTCCCAGGGGAGGTGCTTTTTGGTAGGTCTTCTGTGTGCCACTGTCTCCATCCTGTCTCTGTATTTAATGGCACTAATGAGGTTGGAGGGAGTTTTACTGTATAGTGGGGGGAAAAAATCAAAATAATTCCCTAAAGCATACATGAGCACAAAGCATTTTAAGAAAGTTGCAATCTGTGGGCTCGACAGTTACCCAGTGCTGTGTATGGGATTTTGGAGAGTCCTGTATCATTCATATATCTCCAGTGGTCTGCTAGAAAAATAAATAAAACCCTACTGGTGTACCATCACACTGTCTCAGAGAAACAGCACCTGACTATTGAAATAGCCTCTTTGAGAGCCTTCCCAAGGCAAAAATATTGCAAGGAAGTTTACATACACTTCACACGGCCAGCTTCATCTAATATTTTAATGTCATTCAAAAACTCTTCTGTTTTTTGCATGAAAACCTGAGACTGCTGGTGTATGAATTAAATGGAGAATTTAAAAACACGGTCCCTAACCTATAGCTGAACTATATTTTACACATCTACCTCCTACAAAAAACATAACTTAGTACTAAAGTAGTTACAGCCACCTCTGCCCAGTGGTTTAAAGAATTCCCTTCCAAAACATCAAAAATGTTTAAAACAAACAAACAAAACAAAACAAAGCTGGGAACCTAACCACAAAGTAGTTAAAACTGATCTATCAGTTAGAAAACAAAACCACATTGCTTCAGAAAATGATTATAAACACACACATGTATTATTTAAAAAGCAAGTATAAATCTGTGTATTGTATGTAGCGTACTTAGTCTATTACTAACCTTTAGCCATTAAAGGCCCTCTGGTGACCTTTTCATAACATTACATCACTCTTACTTTAAAGCATAACCAAATGTTGGTACCTAAAACTCACCAGCTTTAAAAGCAAATAGCCCTGTTAAAAAAAATCAAACTTGCAGCTTCATAAAATTATGCCATCTTTCTTTATATGACTTGGCAAACCTTGTTCATTACCAGATGTAAAACCAATTTTTTTTTAGTGATCCAATCTATCATTTAAAATATATACCCTTCTCCATAACTGAAAACTTGCTGACTGACTTTAATTGCTCAGTGACATCAATGAAAACTGCTGCTATCAAATGTGGTAGGATTATTTTTAAATAACACTGTGTAAAAATGAAATTGACCTTCTTTGTTTGTCACTTTCTCCCTTTCAACTCTTCATTATTGAATAATACATCTGTGAACTATTAGAAAGCGAAAACAATTTTATATTAGCCCTTAGACTGGGATAGTCAAAGGATCCTAAACCTAAAATCACAGCCTAAGAGTCTGAATGGACACACTTTTTCTTTTGCAGTTGAAAGTTATCTCACTTGTGGCTTTTCATTGGATTTCTCCATTGTAATAGCAGCACTAACACTTCTTAGGTCTTAGATTCATAGTTTCCAGGGTCAGAAGGGACCATTGTAATCATCTAGTCTGACCTCTTACATAACACAGGCCATAGAACTTCCCAAAAGTAATTCCGAGAGCAGATCTTCTAGAAAAATATCTAATCTTGATTTAAAAATTTCCAGGGATGTAGAATCCACCATGACATTGGTAAATTGTTCCAATGGTTAATAATGCTCGCTGTTAAAAATGTGCACCTCATTTCTAGTCTGAATTTGTCTACCTTCAACTTCCAGACATTGGATTGTTATACCTTTCTCTGCTGAGGAGCCCATTATCAAATATTTGTTCCCCATGTAAGTACTTGTAAACTGTGACCAAGTCACACATTAACTTCTTTTGTTAAACTAAATAGATTGAGCTCCTTTGAGGCTATCACTATAAGGCAGGTTTTCTAATCTTTTAATCATTTTTGTGGCTCTTCTCTGAACCCTCTCCAATTTATCAGAATCCTTCTTGAATTGTGGACACCAGAACTAGACACAGTACTCCAGCAACGGTTGTACCAGTGCCAAATTCAAGGTAAAATAACATCTTTACTACCCAAGATTCCCGTTTTTGCTTACAAGGATCACATTAGTCCTTTTGGCCAAAATGTCGCACTGGGAGCTCATCTTCAGCTGATTATCCACTGCCACCCCCCAAAAATGTTCAGAGTTGCTGTTTCTCAGGATAGAGTCCCTCATCCTGTAAGTATAATGGCCTACATTATTTGCTCCTAGATGTACACATTTAGTCATATTTAAAACACACATTGTTTGCTGGAACCCAGCTTGCCAAGCTATGCAGACTGCTCTGTATCAGTGATCTGTCATCTTCCTTATTTACCACTCCCCCAATTTTTTGTTATCTGCAAATTTTATCAGAGAGGATTTTATATTTTCTTCCAGGTCAGTGATAAAAATGTCCAATAGTGTAGGACCAAGAACCGATCGCCGTTGGACCCCACTAGAAACACACCACTTGATGATGATTCCCCATTTACATTACATTTTGAGACCTATCAGTTAGCTAGTTTTTAATCCAGTTAATATATGTCCTATTAATTTTATATGCTAGTTTTTCAATTAAAATGTGCAGTACCAAATCAAATGCCTTATAGAAGCCTAAGTATATTACATCAACACTATTACCTTTATCAACCAAACTTGTAATCTCATCAAAAAAGGTATCTAGTTAGTTTGAAATGATCTGTTTTCCCTAAGACCATGTTGATAGGCATTAATTATATTACCCTCCTTTAGTTCTTTATTAATTGAGTCCCATATTAGCTGCTCCATTATCTTGCCTGGGATCAATGTCAGATTGACAGGGCTGGCTCCAGCATTTCTGCCGCCCCAAGCAAAAAAAAAAGCCGCGATCGGCGGCGGCAGTTCGGCAGCAGGTCCTTCGCTCCTAGACGGAGTGAGGGACCTGCCGCCCCTGAATTTCCGCAAGTGCCGCCCCTTTCCCTTGGCCACCCCAAGCACCTGCTTGTTAAGCTGGTGCCTGGAGCCGGCCCTGCAGATTGACATGCCCATAATTACCTAGGTCATCCCATTTACCTTTTTTAAATATTGGCACAACGTTAGCTTTCTTCCAGTCCTCTGTAACTTTCCCAGTGCTTCAAGAATTATTGAAAATCAGCACTAATGGCCCAGCAACCTAACTTGCATCCAAGAGTTTTAAAAGAGATGGCTGTCTGGACCTTTTGATTTAAAAATGTCTAACTGCTGTTTAATATCATCCAGAGATATTAGTGGAATGCAAAGAATGTTATCAGATTATATGACTGCATAATCTGTTTCCTCCTCCCTCCCACCCCCCAAATACAGAACAGAAATATTTATGGAATGTTTCTGCCTTTCCTGCTTTATTATTGATCATTCTACCATTTCCATTTAGTAATGGATCAATACCACTGTTAGGAGTCTTTTTGTTGGTAATATTCTTTAAAAACTCCTTTTTATTGTCCTTAGCTCTGCTTGCCGTAGATTTCTCCTTGTGTCCCTGTACTTCCTTTATCAATTTTCTACAGTTCCTTCGCTTCTGATTTATATTCATTACTATCAGCTTCACCTTTCTTCCTTTTGTTGTACATTATTTTTTTTATAGCTGCCTTCACTTCCCCTCTAAACCAGGTCATATTTTTTAACCAGCACAGCCTTATTCCTCGATTATGGGATTGTGTCTTTTGGGGCATCTAGTAAAATGTTCTTAAACAATTACCAATTATTAGTGACATTTTTCTGATTAATTCCTGCTACCAACTGACTTACCTCATAATTGTTTTAAACTTTGTGAAATTGGCCCTTTTAAAGCACTAAGTACATATATCACTGGTCTGGACTCTATACTGTTTGCATATTACAAATGTGATCAAGTCATGTTCACTCATACCTAAACTATCATTAATTTTTAGTTTTGTGATCACTTCCTCTTTATCTGTCACAATGCACTCTAATATAGATTTCCCCCTTGTTGAATACAACACTTTTTGAGTTAGGAAATTGTCATCTATTATATTTAGAAATTCCATGGATGGCAGCATGACATTTCCTGATCTTTCCTTGGGGGTACCAAGGGTGGGAGGTACCTCGCTACCACCTGCCCTACGCATGAGGAAGCCTTGTCTGTATCTGCCCCCCCTAGTCTGTCAGCTCCCCAACTCCACCTCCCACAGGCAAACACAAATATTCCCCTCTTAGCCTATGCAGGCTCTGCTGTCCCTCTGCAGACACACTGCAACCCCTGGACCCTCTGAGCATCCCCCTAGAGTGTCTAGTCTCTGTTCCACTGGACACTTGTAGTAGTCATAGATTCATTGTTCCCAAAGAAGCAGTACACACCAGCTTAGCAGTTTCACCTCAGATCACCGCTCTGGTTAACATACAGCACTTAGATATGCTTATAGTGAAAACCAATAAAAGTAAACAAGTAAAAGTTTATTTAAGAAAGTACAGAGATTTGAGAAGTAGCAAGTCAAAGTATTGGAAACAAAGGTTACATGTCAAATAAAATTATAATACACGTTCTATAGCCTAGACTTAATTAACCAGATACTTTCCTGTCTAATGAAGTTTAGCTCCCCAAAGTCTTTGCAGTGTTTTCAAGCCAGGTTGGCTGTGACCTTCCTTTCATAAGACCGAACACATTGACAGTTCATCTCCTCAGTGAAGGATCCCAGATGTACCTCAGTACTCCTGGTTCTACCCCAAAAATCCATTGTCTTTACCTGTAAACAACATGCCCCCCAGCTGTTTTTGTTTTTTCCTGCAGGTTGCCTCTCATGTGAATTCATAATCTCTTCATTTGCATCAGGCTCAGTAAGACACTGTGAGACATTGACTACACAATGACCAGCCAGAGAGATGAGGGTCTACTACCCCCGCCCTGAACAGAACCTGTGTATCACCTTCTGGTGACCTGTCAGCTCACATAATTTAAGGACATATTTTTCAGTATGGATGCATAACTCCTTAAATGTTATCTGTACATATGATGACTAGTAAGCTATTGGGTCTTGGTAGACACCTTACATGCCACCCTTTAGTGAACTATTATATAGATTCCTGATCCAGGGAATCCCTGTAAACCTCTATGTATGTACCCTTTATTCCTTCTGCCAGTTTGCACCACCAGTTTGCATATGTAACTCAGGTTGATCATACAGCTTTATTTCCTACACATTATAGATAGGTGCATAAGGAGCTGGTCATCCTATTCTCTAGCGTGATTTGGTGTTCTGTAGCAGACACCAATTACAACCCCATCTTGTGCATTGTCTGTCAGGATGTTAATCCGTAAGCATTCAAGATGATTTACTTTGAGTTATCAGTGACATGAAGCAGGCAATGCTATTTTGGACAAAAAGGGCCACTTCCCTTCCCCTTTTGCCACTTGATCCTTCCTAAATACAGACGCTCCCCAGGTTACGCAAGACCCGACTTACGCAAATTCACACTTCCGGAAAAAGTTCCATAAGCCAGAAATAGGATTTTCGAGTTGCAGAAATTTTTGCGTAACGTACGGGTATACGTTTCCAACTTACGCAAAATTCGAGTTACATCAGGCTTTCCGGAACGGAATGATTGCTTAAGTCTGGGGGTGTCTGTAGGTTAGAACCATTGATTTTAACATTCCAAAAGTGTGAATCATCCCACTAGGTTTCAGTAATACCAACTAGATCAAATTTATGCTCACAAATGAACAAATACAGTTCTTGTTTGTTACCAGGTTCCTAGCACTGGCGTAGTCAAAGAATTTCTTTCTTTCATGCCCCTGCAGCCCCCGGGGGGGTGGGGAGGATGACAGAGGGTCTCCACACACAGCCCCTGCCTGCAAGTACCGCCCCCACAGTTCCCATTGGCCGGGAACTGCGGCCAATGGGAGCTGCGGGAGCAGTGCTTGCAGGCAGGGGCAGTGCTCAGAGCCCCCTTCTCCCCCCCCCCCGGGACATGCCAGCTGCTTCCACAAGCAGCGCAGGGCCAGGGCAGGCAGGGAGCCTGCCTTAGCTCCGCTGTGCCGCTGACCAGAAGCCGCCCAAGGTAAGCACCGCCCGGCCGGAGCCCGCACCCCTCACCTCCTCCTACAGCCAAACTCCCTCTCAGAGACCGCACCCCCCTGCCCCAGCCCTCAACCCCCTCCTGCACCCAGACTCCCTCCCAGAGCCTGCACCTTGCTCCTCCTCCTGTACCCCAATCCCCTGCCCCAGCCGTGAGCCCCCTCCTGCACCCAAACTCCTTCCCAGAGCTTGTACCCTGCACTCCCTCCTCTACCCCAATCCTCTGCCCCAGGCTCAGCCCGGAGCCACCTCCTACACTCTGAACCCCTCAGCCCCAGCCCAGAGCCTGTACCCCCTCCTGAACCCCTGCCCCAGCCCTCAACCCCCTCCCACACCCAAACTCCCTCCCAGAACCTGACCCTGCACCCTCTCCTGCACTCCAGTCCCCTGCTCCAGCCCTGAAACCCCTCCTGCACCCAGACTCCCTCCCAGAGCCTGCACCTTGCTCCTCCTCCTGTACCCCAATCCCCTGCCCCAGCCCTGTGCCCCCTCCTGCACCCAGACTCCCTCCCAGAGTCTGCACCTTGCTCCTCCTCCTGCACTCCAGTCCACTGCCCCAGCCCTCAACCCCCTCCCACACCCAAACTCCCTCCCAGAACCTGCACCCCCTCCTGCACTCCAGTCCCCTACTCCAGCCCTGAAACCCCTCCTGTACCCAAACTTCCTCCCACAGCTTGCACCCTGCTCCTCCTCCTGCACCCCAACCCCTGCCCCCGGCTCAGCCCGGAGCCACTTCCCACACTCCAAACCCCTTGGCCCCAGCCCAGAGCCCGCACCTCCTCCCGCAACCCAACCCCCTGCCCCAGCCCGGTGAAAGTCAGTGAGGGTGGGGGAGAGTGAGAGAGGGAGGGAGGGGGGATGAAGTGAGCAGGGCAGGGCCTCGGAGAAGGGGCAGGGGCAGGGATGGGGCCTTGGAGAAGAGGCGGGGCAGGGCCACGGGGCAAAGGTGTTTGGTTTTGTGTGATTAGACAGCTGGCAACCCTAGTAATGCTTAGGCCCTGATGCTGCAGTAATCTCTAAACAGGTGGTCTCCTCTCCCCAAACACACACACACACACACACACACACACCTCTGTCCAAAATCCCAGTGAGCCCAATGGATTTCTCCAGTGCTCATTGTAGGATTCTGGCCTCATTTTTCATTCAATCCCCTCTAATCAAACTTCCAATGACAATAGTGGGAGTTCTGCCCAAGTAAGGGCAGAAACTCTGAGTCAGCAAAACAGTTAAGCACGTGCTTTGCTGAATTGGGTCCTAACTGGATAAGTGTTGCAAGATTCACCATTTTGGATCTGTGCGTCTATATGATCTGTTATTTTCTTGGTTGTAACCCAGCTTTCCTCCCTCTGATCATAGAAAATATATATATAAATTATACATTGAAAAAAACAAAGAATTAGATTCAAATTATCTCCCCCACAAAAGCATACCCCTTCATTATCCTTCTAAAGCACTGCATAATACTCTCAAAAAGGTAATACGGCAGCCCAAACTTTAACCAGTTGGAATCGTTGGCCTGAATCTAAATAACAGGCTATTGAACTGAAAGGCGTAAATTTTAACAATATCAAAAAGTATCCTAAGGTGTAAATAAAATAATGAACGTCAAGATTAAAAAGGGCCCCCACATCAGTGCAAAACCTAAAGCTCCATGCTATTTGGACCAGATTTATAGGAGAAAACAGTTCCTTAATGAACCTTAATCCTATTAACAGAATTGTCAGCTTAGGTTTGTCATTGAAAAGATGTTTTCACCCATGAGAGGTATTATTTGTTGACAACTTTCGCCTCTCCACAGTAGTCCGCATATCAACTATTTCCAAGGTAAGATCTGTCTCTACTGCATGTTTTTAATACAGTGAACTGGATTCAGCTTATTAATTGATTTTTTTACCCAACACTGGGCTTGGACTCAGTTGAATATTTCTTACCCACCTTACCCACACACACGGTCCCATTGAAGTCTCAAGTTTGTAGGATTAGGCCTCAAAAAGAAGGTGAAAATAGGAGATACCTCATGAGTTGCATTTTAAAAGCTCATCATTTGAGGAAAGTTCCTGTTATCCTAACTTAGGTTATGATCTCCAAAATTGTGTACTAAATAGTGTCTCTTTTCAAACATCATCATAATGGGACTGTTAGGCTAGTTTGAGCAATTGATATAAATATACAGCTAACCTGAGATATTTGATCAGCCAAGGTAATTCCAAAACCAACCATGACATGCCAGTAACAATAGGAACTTATTTTAAAGATGATCAACAATGAAAACAAAATTAGGTCTACTATTGTTTCTTTATAATGTATTCAGAGAGCCCTTTTTTTTTTTTTAAGAAAGAGGTTGAATGAGAAGTTGCTGCTTGTTACTTGCATTAGAAAGTCAGGCCTTGTGTCTCTTGGTTTTCTTCGAAGACTTCCTGGATGACTGGAGAGCTGTGAGGATGATGTTATTAGAGAAAGCATGCAAGGTGGAACCTTGATAATGTGTGAGGGGAAGTGATTCTTATTCAGACTGTTTAAAATGTTGTTGTCTGACACCTCAATGGACTGAATAAGAGTTTGAAGAAAAGCTCTTTGGGTAAAAAAATCTATAGCTTCCCACTTCAATTGAAGGATGAGAAAGTTCCAGATTTATATGTCTGGCTCCTCTAAGAAAGATTTTCAGCAAAATAGAGAAGATGGGACTTGGCATTCCTAATATTTATAAGGTAAAACAACAAAATTAAAGCACCAGGCATAATGAGACCCCAGTCCTGATTGGGGGGTTCCAGGTGCTAAGATATAAATACACCTCTACCTCGATATAACGCTGTCCTCGGGAGCCAAAAAATCTTACCGCGTTACAGGTGAAACCGCGTTATATCGAACTTGCTTTGATCCGCTGGAGTGTGCAGCCCCGCCCCCCCGGAGCACTGTTTTACTGCTTTATATCCGAATTCGTGTTATATCAGTTCGCGTTATATTGGGGTAGAGGTGTATTTAATAATAATGATAAGGCACTTTGGGACTGCATGCACAGAGGAGCCAAGAAACTTGGAGGTGATTGTCCCTCTCCGCACAGAAAAAGAAAGCGTAATGATAAGGGAACTCATCAGTAGTCAGCAAAGAATTCTCTGCGAGATAGGGGAAGAGCACAGCTCTCTGCCTTAAACATTGCATTTGGGGACTTGATTCATCACTACCTAACTTCAGTGTTATGCTGGTGTAATAGTGGAAGAACAGTGTGGATTCAAAACCTTGACTGGTAAGCTTTGTTACACCTGCAGATATGCTGCTGTGTGCTGCCCACTGTGATTTGTCTAGAAAAATAGATTGAAAATTCAAAGACATTGGTGAAACTAACGTTTTCATTTTAAATGATACCAAATCTGATTCTAAAAAATATTTTTGCATCTCTGAATTTGACATCTGAGCAGCACCTGAGATGTCAATTCTCAATGTTATGCTTCAGTATTTGATTTATAGCTGTTAGTTAGACAGAGATGGTATTGCATTATTATTTTTCATTAAGGCACAGCCAGGGATAGAATCCAGCATACTGAGTCCTGTGCTAGATCAAGAGATATCCATAGTTTTGCTTCTGTTGGACTTCTGTATCAGATAGGGTTTGTTTTTAAATGTAGGCCTGGACTGTGTTCTGCTTTACCCCAGTGTAAATCAAACTAACACTATTATCTTTTTGTCATAGTAGTGCCTAGTGGCTCAACTGAGATCCCATTGCACTGAGCTGCACTGTACAGACATATAGTAAGAGACCATCTCTGCCCTGCAAAGTTCTCAGTCTAAATAGATGAGAGACAGAGTGGGAAAGGATAATGGAGATGAGACAATTTGCCCAAGATTAGTGGCAGAGATGGGAATAGAGCCCGGGTGTCCTGAGTCCCAATCCAGTGCCTTATTCACTGGCATCTCTAGCACTACCTACCACAAAAGTCTTCATGAAGTCTGGATTTACACTGTTGTAACTGGCATCAAAATCTGGTTTGGAGTCGTCGTCATCATCATCCCTTATCCACTGGTGCCCTGTTCTTCTTCTCTCCCCGGGAGTATAATCTACCCTCTGAAAAGTAAATTGGTTTATTTTCACCTTCGACAGTGCTTTTCCTTGGCTCCCACCTGTGTTGTGCTATTGAATGCCCAATAATAAGACCATGGAGTGGAATTTTTAGCTCTCATTTTTTGTGTTTATCTCTTGCACATTTAAAGCCCAGACTGGCATATTCAAATCAGTAACTGTACATCTCACTACTCATTGTGCTCAGGTCGTTCAGAGGTGGCTAGAAAATCTGCTTTCTTGTTGCCTTACCCCCCCTCCCCCAAAAAGGGCAGGGGAGATGACATCTCTCTAGCTGTACATGAATGGCTTATAGCTTCTTTAAAAAGAAGGTCTGAGGTGGCAGTGAGGAACCAGGTGGAAAAATTGTAGGAAAAATTAGATCTGGGCAAAATGTCAGAATGAAATGGTCAAGGGAGAGGGAAAGAATTGTGGGACTTTGTCAGTTTCTTGAATTTTTGTCATGAATATTTTTAGAAGTGAAACATAAATCCCCCCACCCCCAGCTTTTATGTAAGACTTTGCAAAATATCATTCTAAACACCATCTGGACTGCAGCTGAAATGTACAGTATAATCTAATCTCCGCACTTTCACTGTCCATTGACGTTGCTTTGGCAGATTCCTGGTTGCTGGGTATGAAGAGTCTCTCAGTCATTGCCACTTGAAGGAAAAGGTTTACAGATATCATTCAGCATCTTCCATATAACAGGCTCATTATAAAATGATGCACTTACATTCTCTTTGTTTTTAAATTTAAAAAGGAATACATTTTCCTCTTACAATGCATGAAGAACAAAAGAAACATCATTAATTACATGCAGCCTCATAATCCCTAAAAAACCTTGTTGTTTTTTTGGAGCCAGACTATCACTGACTCAATTTAATAACTGCACTATTCTGAAATAAGTGATTTGCTAAATGTTATGCTGTATGCTACATAATCTCTTTCTGCCTCATAGATATTGTCAAAGCACAAAGGGAAACTTTCCTGAGGAGGAGAATTTGGAACACTGAGTTTTCAGAGAACTGTCTGTACAAAACATATACTGGACTCCCTTGTAGGGCCAAATCCTCTCTCTTCAGGCCCTGACCTAATAGAACAGATGTAGCTCCACTGTACAAAGAGGAGTAAGATTTGGGGATTCCATGCAGGCTCCACACACCAGTTGTGCGCCATGGAGCTCTGCAGGGGTGGGAGGTGAGATCTTTCTCCATTGCAAAGGGAGTTTGTGGGGAGAAGGGCTAGTGGATCTATAAATCTGCCAGGCATTCTTCTCCACAAAAAGGTGGGAGTGCACTGCGCACAGTGTAACTGAAACCCTGAGGCTACAGCAGTGCCTGGGGGTGCAGAATTGCTTCCCCTCGGCAATCCCAGCACACAGCCATGGCCCTAATGAAGTCAGATTTTGCATGCAACTTTCATTGTAGGTGCAGATTCACTCTAATTGCAATTGCCATCTGCCCATTGCAAAGCACTGAAACAACCCTGAATTCTGTTCAGTTTCACCGTATCCAAGTACCGCTGTACGTTAGGCACAGGCAAATCACATGACAGAATGATCAACCTAAATGTAGTCTGTTGCTTAATGATATTGAGGAGATCGTTTGGCTCCCCTATGGATTAGTCTGTGATCTTTCATCCCTTTGGCTTTGATTTTAAATAGAGTTGATCAGACTGAATGGTTAGACTAGATGATTGCTAATTACACTGATGTATAAGGTCCATAATCAGGGCTCTGGCTTAGAGCAGATGCTGCTTTAAAGGAAGTAGGCTAAAGCAAAACCATGGCTAATGTTCTCTATACTCTCAGAAGTGCAAGTCCTCAAGTGAGTGTTGAAAAGCATTTGCAGAGTCATGTAGAAAGTAGTGTGTGATTCATCAGTAGACCACAAGCCTTCAAGTAACATTATGCTTTCCTCAGTTAAAATAATATTGAAATCTGTGCTTTCCTCACCAGTGAAAACAATGTTTCCACCTATCTATCTTAGGATTTTATACTGGTACCTATTCATAGTGTCTGAGCACTTTCCATGTAAAATCATTAAAAAGAATTCGCTGGCCGGGATTGGTGGGTTTTGGTATAAATGTATTACAAAGGATATTTTTTATTTTTTTCAGCAGGCTCTAAAATGAATTTGCTATTAAGGCCAAGACTTTGAAAACAGGGTGCTAAAGTTGGCCACCTAATTCTTTATATAGGCACCTGAATGATAGAACTGATTTTTTTAAGTATTGGGCACCAGCTAGCTCCCACTGAAAAATTTGGTCTGATTTTCTAATAGAAATAATAAGGGATTTGTTCTATCAGGCTTACGCAAATCAGTAGAATCCAGATATCTAAACTAAATTTCCATTAAACAATCAAAGTAGGAAAACTGGAGCTCTGAGAAGCTGCCTTGAAAGGAAGGTTGAGGTTTATATTCTTCTTAGTTTACCATTGGTAGTCTATTCCCTACTGGAATTCTTAGCAAGATTAACAGACACTGGGCCAAATACAGATTTGGTGTAAGCAGTTGCAATTCCCCTGACTTCACTAGAATTGTACTTGCTTGCATCACTTCTAAATTTGGCCCACTATAGTCAGAGACTAGTTAAATCCAAAAAATTGCCTCCTGAAACCAGACTTCAAACACTTCAACAGTCCAGGATCTTCAGTCCTGGGATTTTGGTTCAACCCCATCATTGCCTATGTAGAGGTAGGCCGAGTGAGTACTGTATACACATGTGCAGGTAAGGATTTAATATACAGTAATTCATTATGTAGTAGTATTAGTGCATTTATTGCTACAGTTCTGAAGGTTGGGAAATCTATGGCTGACTAGTTAATGTGAATTTGCCTAATTTGTAGGGTAACTTTTGTCATCTGAAGTCTGCCCTCATCCACCTATACTACTGGTTGGGAAGAACCTCAAGAAGAGAAACTCCTTTTGTAGCAAAAGTTTCCTTATTAACACATTGTTAACTCTATAAAGAATATTTATTATAATATTGTTGCTGTCTTCAACAGATCTAGTGGTAGCAAATCATATTCCTATTGTTTCTTGCAAGCAGCCACGAGATAGCATGTTGATTTTATTTGCATCATATTAACTCTGGTGTTGCCCAGGCTATTTTAACAGCATATGAAAAAAAATCAGATTCGAGGTAAACAAAGCTATCAAATATATTGTCACACGGAAAACTGTAACAGTAAATAATGATTAAGCAGTTGGGTAAGCCAATCTGAGCTCCCTTGCTATAGAACCGAGACTGAATGTCCACTGCACATGTGCATTCTTTCATTCATTCTTACATTGATTCATTCAGATACCGGAACCCTCTCACTCGCTGAAACACCTCCTGCTGACAGCATTACTGCTTATTCACATTGGGCCTTAGCCACTGTCATGCTTCATTTTGGAGATATAATGAGGCATTAATGCTTATCTTTGATGTGTGAACTGTGTCAAAATATCCTGCTCTTATGAATGCTGGACCCATCAGAATTCACCATAAAATTTGAACAAAATGGCCATTGTTTGAAAACTTGACATTGTTTGAAAAAAGCCATTGGCAGGGCTTTTCAGTGGGCAAGCAGGAAACAAGCGTGTATAGTATTTGCTGCATTTCGTTCCCTTTAATTGCTTAACTAGTTCCTTCCCTTGCCTCTCGTTTGCATTCTCAGCCTCATGCCCAACTTCCACCCTCTCTTTTGTTGTCTAAGTCCTCCCATTACCCCACTTAACGATGCTGCAGCCAGTGCTCTGATTATGCACAATACAGTCCCTCACTTTCAGCATGTCATAGACCGGGGCGGGCAAACTTTTTGGCCTGAGGGCCGCATCAGGTTTCAGAAATTGTATGGAGGGCCGGTTAGGGGCAAACAGGCAGGCGTGGCCCAGCCCCTGCCCTCTATCTGACCCCCCCCCCCCGCTCCCTGTCCCCTGACCGTCCCCGGACCCCCCGCCCCTATCTGCCCCCCACCGCCCCATCCAACGCCCCCTCCTTCCTGACTGCCTGCCCAGGACCCCTACCCCATCCAACCACCCCTTCTCCCTGACCGCCCCTGGAACCTCTGCTAGGGTGACCAGATGTCCTGATTTTATAGGGACAGTCCCGATATTTGGAGCTTTTTCTTATATAGGCACCTATTACCCCCCACCTCCTGTCCCGATTTTTCACACTTGCTATCTGGTCACCCTAACCTCTGCCCCCATTCAACCCCCCTGTTCCCTGCCCTCTGATCGCCCCAACCCCTATCCACACCCCCGACGCGTGACCACCCCTCTGCCCCCTTACCATACTGCCTGGAGCACCAGTGGCTGACGGCGCGGCTGCACCATGACAGGCAGCCGTGCTGCCCGGATGGAGCCAGCCACGCACCGTGCAGCACAGAGCACTGGGTCAGGCTGGTCTCTGCAGCTGCACTGCCCCAGGAGCTCGCCGCCCAGAGCATTGCGCCGGCGGTAGAGTGAGCTGAGGCTGCGGGGGAGGGGCTGGGGCCTAGCCTCCCGGGCTAGGAGCTCAGGGGCCGGGGAGAACGGTCCCGTGGGCCGGATGTGGCCCGCAGGCAGTAGTTTGCCCACCTCTGTCATAGACAGACGCTGACTGGAGACCTAAATATAGTTTGTTTTGTATATTTGGTTTAAGGAAGATGGAGAAGAATTTGTCCAATTATTTATCCTATATAGGATCTAATACCACACTCATCACCATAGTACGTGAGCGCCTTCTCATGCTGACACACTTTTTTGAGGAGCCTTTGGTGGAAGAAGTTTTGTTCTTAAGGCTTGTTTACCCATGGAGTAGTTCCTGATTAACTCCATGTGTGGACATTCTTATTCCAGCATAAGAGTACCGTGTTCCTGTTTAGCAAACGCTTAAACTCCACGTGTAGACAATCCCTAAGATTCCTTATTGGCCACCAGATTCCTTGTGTTATGAGAAGGAGTAAATAAAATTTCCTTATTTACTTTCTCCACACCAGTCATGATTTTATAGACCTCTATCATATCCCCCCTTAGTCGTCTCTTTTCTAAGCTGAAAAGTCCAAGTCTTATTAGTCTCTCCTCATACGGAAGCCATTCCATACCCCTAATAATTTTTGTTGCCCTTTTCTGAACCTTTTTCAATTGCAATATATCTTTTTTGAGATGGGTGACCACATCTGCATGCAGTATTCAAGATGTGAGCATACCATGGATTTGTATAGAGGCAATATGATATTTTCTGTCTTATTATCTATCCCTTTCTTAATGATGCCCAACTTTCTGTTCGCTTTTTTGACTGCCACTGCACATTGAGTGGATGTTTCCAGAGAACTATCCACAATGACTCCAAGAGCTCTTTCTTGAGTGGTAACAGCTAATTTAGACTCCATCATTTTATATGTATAGTTGGGATTATGCTTTACAATGTGCATTACTTTGCATTTATCAACACTGAATTTCATCTGCCATTTTGTTGCCCAGTCACCCAGTTTTGAGAGATCCTTTTGTAGCTCTTCGTTGTCTGCCTGGAACGATCTTGAGTAGTTTTGTATCATCTGCAAATTTTGCCACTTCACCGTTTACTCTAAAAAAGAGCCACTGTGGCTTAACGACCATGTAAAAGAAGCAGTGAGAGTTAAAAAGACTTCCTTTAAAAAGTGGAAGTCAAATCCTAGTGAGGCAAATAGAAAGGAGCATAAATGCTGCCAAATTAAGTGCAAGAATGTAATAAGAAAAGCCAAAGAGGAGTTTGAAGAACGGCTAGCCAAAAACTCCAAAGGTAATAACAAAATGTTTTTTAAGTACATCAGAAGCAGGAAGCCTGCTAAACAACCAGTGGGGCCCCTTGATGATCGAGATACAAAAGGAGCGCTTAAAGACGATAAAGTCATTGCGGAGAAACTAAATGGATTCTTTGCTTCAGTCTTCACGGTTGAGGATGTTAGGGAGATTCCCAAACCTGAGCTGGCTTTTGTAGGTGACAAATCTGAGGAACTGTCACGGATTGAAGTGTCACGAGAGGAGGTTTTGGAATTAATTGATAAACTTAATATTAACAAGTCACCGGGACCAGATGGCATTCACCCAAGAGTTCTGAAAGAACTCAAATGTGAAGTTGGGGAACTGTTAACTAAGGTTTGTAACCTGTCCTTTAAATCGGCTTCTGTACCCAATGACTGGAAGTTAGCTAATGTAACGCCAATATTTAAAAAGGGCTCTAGAGGTGATCCCGGCAATTACAGACCGGTAAGTCTAACGTCTGTACTGGGCAAATTAGTTGAAACAATAGTAAAGAATAAAATTGTCCGACACATAGAAAAACATAAATTGTTGAGCAATAGTCAACATGGTTTCTGTAAAGGGAAATCGTGTCTTACTAATCTATTAGAATTCTTTGAAGGGGTCAACAAACATGTGGACAAGGGGGATCCAGTGGACATAGTGTACTTAGATTTCCAGAAAGCCTTTGACAAGGTCCCTCACCAAAGGCTCTTATGTAAATTAAGCTGCCATGGGATAAAAGGGAAGGTCCTTTCATGGATTGAGAACTGGTTAAAAGACAGGGAACAAAGGGTAGGAATTAATGGTAAATTCTCAGAATGGAGAGGGGTAACTAGTGGTGTTCCCCAAGGGTCAGTCCTCGGACCGATCCTATTCAACTTATTCATAAATGATCTGGAGAAAGGGGTAAACAGTGAGGTGGCAAAGTTTGCAGATGATACTAAACTGCTAAAGATAGTTAAGTCCAAAGCAGACTGTGAAGAACTTCAAAAAGATCTCACAAAACTAAGTGATTGGGCAACAAAATGGCAAATGAAATTTAATGCGGATAAATGTAAAGTAATGCACATTGGAAAAAATAACCCCAACTATACATACAATATGATGGGGGCTAATTTAGCTACAACAAGTCAGGAAAAAGATCTTGGAGTCATCGTGGATAGTTCTGTGAAAATGTCCATGCAGTGTGCAGAGGCGGTCAAAAAAGCAAACAGGATGTTAGGAATCATTAAAAAGGGGATAGAGAATAAGACTGAGAATATATTATTACCCTTATATAAATCGATGGTACGCCCTCATCTCGAATACTGCGTACAGATGTGGTCTCCTCATCTCAAAAAAGATATACTGGCACTAGAAAAGGTTCAGAAAAGGGCAACTAAAATGATTAAGGGTTTGGAACGGGTCCCATATGAGGAGAGATTAAAGAGGCTAGGACTCTTCAGCTTGGAAAAGAGGAGACTAAGGGGGGATATGATAGAGGTATATAAAATCATGAGTGATGTGGAGAAAGTGGATAAGGAAACGTTATTTACTTATTCCCATAATACAAGAACTAGGGGTCATCAAATGAAATTAATAGGCAGCAGGTTTAAAACAAATAAAAGGAAGTTCTTCTTCACGCAGCGCACAGTCAACTTGTGGAACTCCTTACCTGAGGAGGTTGTGAAGGCTAGGACTATAACAGAGTTTAAAAGAGAACTGGATAAATTCATGGTGGTTAAGTCCATTAATGGCTATTAGCCAGGACGGCTAAGGAATGGTGTCCCTAGCCTCTGTCTGTCAGAGGGTGGAGATGGATGGCAGGAGAGAGATCACTTGATCATTACCTGTTAGGTTCACTCCCTCTGGGGCACCTGGCATTGGCCACTGTCGGTAGACAGGATACTGGGCTAGACGGACCTTTGGTCTGACCCGGTACGGCCTTTCTTATGTTCTTATGTACCCCTTTTTCCAGATCATTTAAGAATATGTTGAATAGGACTGGTCCCAGAGTACAAACCCCTGAGGGACACCATTATTTACCTCTCTCCATTCTGAAAATGGACCATTTATTCCTACCCTTTGTTTCCTGTCTTTTAACCAGTCACCAATCCATGAGAGGACATTCCCTCTTATCCCATGACAGCTTACTTTGCTTAAGAGCCTTTGGTGAGGGACCTTGTCAAAAGCTTTCTGAAAATCTAAGTACACTATATCCACTGGATCCCCCTTGTCCACATGCTTGTTGATCCCCTCAAAAAATTCCAGTAGATTGGTGAGGCATGATATTCCTTTACAGAAATCATGTTGACTCTTCCCCAATAAATTATGTTAATCTATGTGTCTGACAATTATGTTCTTTATTATAGTTTCAACCAGTTTTCCCGATACTGAAGTCAAGCTTACTGGCCTGTAATTACCGGGGTCACCTCTGGAGCCCTTTTTAAAAATTGACATCACATTACCTCCAGTCATTTGGTACAGAAGCTGATTTAAATGATAGGTTACAAACTACAGTTAGTAGTTCTGCAATTTCACATTTGAGTTCCTTCAGAACTTTTGGGTGAATACCATCTGGTCCTGGTGACTTACTACTGTTTAGTTTATCAGTTTGTTCCAAAACCTTCTCTAATGACACCTCAATCTGGGGCAGTTCCTCAGATTTGTCACCTAAAAAGAATGGCTCGGGTTTGGGAATCTCCCTCACATCCTCAACCGTGAAGACTGATGCAAAGAATTCATTTAATTTCTCCACAATGGCCTTATCATCCTTGAGTTCTCCTTTAGCATCTCAATTGTCCAGTGGCTTCTGATGTACTTTAAAAAATGTTGCTATTACTTTTTGAGTCTCTGGCTAGCTGTTCTTCAAATTCTTTTTTGGTCTTCCTAATCATATTTTTACACTTCATTTGCCAGAGTTTATGCTCCTTTCTATTTTCCTCACTAGGATTTAACTTCCACTTTTTAAAGGATGCCTTTTTGTCTCTCACTGCTTCTTTTACTTTGTTGTTGAGCCACGGTGGCACCTTTTTGGTTCTATTACTATGTTTTTTAATTTGGGGTATACATTTAAGTTGCACCTCTATTATGGTATCTTTAAAATGTTTCCATGCAGCTTGCAGGAATTTTACTTTTGGCGCTGTACCTTTTAATTTCTGTTTAACTAACCACTTTTTTGTGTGTAGTTCCCCTTTCTGAAATTAAATGCTACAGTATTGGGCCACTGTGGTGTTTTCCCTGCCACAGGGATGTTAAATTTAATTATATTATGGTCACTATTACCAAGCGGTCCAGCTATATTCACCTCTTGGACCTGATCCTGTGCTCCACTTAGGACTAAATCAAGAATTGCCTCTCCTCTTGTGGGTTCCAGGACTAGCTGCTCCAAGAAGCAGTCATTTAAGGTGTCAAGAAACTTTATCTCTGCATCCCGTCCTGAGGTGACATGTACCCAGTCAATATGGGGATAGTTGAAATCCCCCATTATTATTATTGAGTTTTTTATTTTTATAGCCTCTCTAATCTCCCTGAGCATTTCCCAGTCACTATCAACATCCTGGTCAGGTGGTCAGTAATATATCCCTACTGCTATATTCTTCTTATTTGAGCATGGAATTATTATCCATAGAGATTCCATGATACAGTTTGGTTCATTCAAGGTTTTTTACTTCATTTGATTCTATGCTTTCTTTCACATATAGTGCCACTCCCCCACCAGCATGACCTGTTCTGTTCTTCTGATATATTTTGTACCCTGGTATTACTGTGTCCCACTGATAATCCTCATTCCACCAAGTTTCTGTGATGACTATTATATCAATATCCTCATTTAATACGAGGCACTCTAGTTCACCCATCTTATTATTTAGACTTCTAGCATTGGCATATAAGCACTTAAAAAACTTGTCACTTTTTAGCTGGCTGCCATTACATGATGTAACTGAATGAGACTTTTTTTCATTGGACTGTTTTTCATCAGATCCTACCTGTATTTTATCGTCTTCCATCCTCTCATTCTTATTAGGACACAGGGAATCTCCATTTATAGATACTCCCCTAAGGGATGTCTCTGTCTAAACCACATGCTCCTCCGCACCTGTCGGCTTTCCCTTAGAAAAGTGATTGCATGGGAACTGCAGATATCGTTTACAGCTTGGAAAGAAACAGATCAGAAAAAGTGACTTACTGAGTTTCTAATTTGGGGGTAGGGATGTGGCAGCCCAGCATAATGTTACAATGGCCAGATTCTAAAAGAGCAATCCCCATCCTCAGCACAACCACCACCACCATTCCTTTGATCGGAGGCCTTTTCCGACGGTCCAAGGAAATACAAATCTATTTTTTCCAGCTTTCACTTGCACTGTGCAAACTGGCACACTGGCTTTGTTTTCAAGATCTAATAGATATTTTGCAAGCGTTGCAACAAAAAAATGACAGCACAATTTCTCTAAAGCTAATGACTTCTGGACCACCTGCACAATAGACTTCTTAGCCTAGAAAATATTTAAAAATATAGCTTCATGTCATCTGTAAGTCACAGCTGAAAGAATAAGCTTCCAGAAGTGAGTTACACTGCAGGTTAGCTATGGGAGTTGCACCAGGTTGATTTTGATGATGTTGTTGATATAGATAGATCACACACACAGGGTACCAACTTGTCACCTCCATTAATAGTGATGGCCAAGATTTTCAAAAGTGTCAAGTGATTCTGAGTGCATCAATTTTTGATTGTGTTAGTTGAGACACTTTACAGGGACCTATTTTCAGGGGGCACGTGCTCAACATTTTCTGAAAATCAGGCCTCTTTATGGTTTCCCAGGCTGGACACCAAAATTTACTTGTTGTGTCTAAAAATCTTGACTGAAGTGCCCATGGGTTGCTTCTAGTCACACTGAAGTCAATGGAATGACTCCCATTGACTTCAAAAGGCGATAGGTTAAGTTAATTTTTTTACATTTTAAATTTTTTTTTTTTAATTAATGGAGATATCCTATCTCCTAGAACTGGAAGGGACCTTGAAAGGTCATCAAGTCCAGCCCCCTGCCTTCACTAGCAGGACCAAGTACTGATTGCCCCAGATCCCTAAGTGGCCCCCTCAAGGATTGAACTCACAACCCTGGGTTTAGCAGGCCAATGCTCAAACCACTGAGCTATCCCTCCCCCCACGTTAGGTTCTATATTAGCAAAGGCAGTGTGCTGTCATAATGGAATGTACTATATTTGTTTTTCTCACAGAGTGAAATGGATGAGAACCAGATACAAATGGCTGGTGATGATGTGGATTTACCAGAAGACCTCCAGAAAATGGTGGCAGACGATCAAGTAGAAGAAGAAGACAAGGAGTCTATCCTTGGACAGTTACAGAACATTCAGAATATGGATATAGACACTATTAAAGAAAAAGCTCAAGCCACTTTCACTGAAATAAAGCAAGCAGCTGAACAGAAATGTTGTGTCATGTGAAAGAGAAACCAGAGGTTGAGAGTTTTTGCGAACCATATGAATTTAATATTGTATCATGGGAGTTGCTGGACGGTACAAGCAAAATTGATGGAATGCCATATAGTTCCAAAGCAATATGTATACATATGAGAGAGAGAGAGAGAGAGACTTCTAAACCTCCAGATTTAAATCCATGTAGGCAACGTACCTGCTTAATTAGCACTAATCTAGAGCTGGTCAGCATTTTTCAAACAGAAAGTTTTTCCATGGAAAAATGGCATTTTCAAAAACAAAATTTTTCATGAAAAATTGTCAAATTATTTTTTGCAAAAAGTGCTGCCTTTTTTCCAAAAATTTTATTGAAAACATCAAAAAGCTTATAAGAATGGTTTTTAATTTTTTAACCAGAAATTGGGTCTTTGGTAAATGAAAAATGTCTATAAACCACTGTGATATTGTTTTCAGAAAAAATAAATCATGGAAAAAATGTTACAAATGAAAATTGGGTCATTTTCAAACTCTTCAAAACAAAAGTAATGTTGAAATTTTGACACATTTTGCAAAACTAGATTTCCCTTTTTTGACCACCTCTATGCTAAACATAAAAAAAATCTTGAAATTTATAACAATGCATCATAGGACAAAATGCTTTATGGATTTAGAACTTGCAGGAGATGCTGCACAATCACACAGCTCTGAGTGAATATAGTGATTTTTGTGGTAAGTCAAAGATAGGTGGCTAGCACTAGAGCCAGGAATAATGAATAACGCAAACTTCCTCCAATTACTTTAACTGCTCCTCAATCCTGAACTACAACACAAACTTACTATTACAGTAGTGGGTCTCTCCTGGATTGCCATTTGTGCCAAATGCTGTGGGTTTCTGATGTTGACAAATATCCAGCATAGGCTAAACTGAGATTATTAAATGAAATGAATTTGGTTCTTATTCTACAGGTGAAAGATGCAAAGTACGATCATTATCAGATCCCCAGAAGTGACAGGTAAGTATTTTAACTCATGTGTCACCTTATACTCCAGCAATCATCTTTGTTGTGCATCTTATACTGTATACACATGTGGTGTGTTAGCATTTAATCTGATTGAAGTCTGGGATTTGCACAACTTTAATAGTAGCTTTGTTTCTTTTTCAGCTGTTGATTTTTTCTCTCTACTATTTCTCATGCTTTTCTGTAACTAAGTTACAGTTATTAGACACTGTAGAATATATTTTACTTCTCTTGAAATGTGCTACTTATAAATCTCAGAACAAAGAACCAGTGAGATCAGGAAAGAAGAACCAGTGCAATTGTTAGACACGAGTATTTATCTTACCTGCAGTTTTGCAGGTACACCTCTACCCCCATATAACGCTGTCCTCGGGAGCCAAAAAATCTTACTGCGTTATAGGTGAAACCGCGTTATATTGAACTTGCTTTGATCCGCCGGATCGCGCAGCCCCGCCCCCCCGGAGCACTGCTTTACCGCGTTATATCCGAATTCGTGTTATATCGGGTCGCGTTATATCGGGGTAGAGGTGTATTTACAGTGGGCTAAATCCTAAATTCCTTACTCAAGACAAGTTTCTGATCAGCTACACCAGTGTCAATTCTGAATAATTCCACTGACTTGCTTCTGATTTACACTAATGTAATAGCAGAATCTGGCCCTTAGGTTTTAGTCTTGACTCAAGCAAAACTTTCATCAATGTCAACCAGAGACTTGCCTGAGTAAAGCCTAAGTAAATGCCAAGAGCCTGATTTCTCCTTTCACTTACCCTGATATAAAGTGGGAGTGACCGAAGCATAAATGGGGAGAATTAGGTCCTGAATAAGGACTTTGGGATTCAGTCCTGTAATCAGGTGAACATGAAGATATGATTAATCATAATTTGATTGGTTTAGCCCTTTTCATCCCCAAAGTTTTCAAAACACAAAGGTACAGTATGCAACGACCAGCTTCCAGCTGAGACAAGCTTGGCACAGCCTCTGCTGGCTTTGTTACAGGGAGGCATAATTTTGGATCACTTGCTAGAACTGCTGCCTGTGGACCACGAGGTTAGTTAGCTGGCCAGTCCTCTTCAGTGACTGGCAGACTTGAGGCATTTATTTTTTCTAAAAGAGCCTATAATAAGTGACATTAAATTAGGGACTATGAGATAACTCGTCGATAGCTAGTGCAAAGCATAGTCTTGTGGTTAAGGCAGTGAACTGGGACTCAAGGTCAGATTCAGTGCCTAGTTCTGTCACAGACTTCCTGTGTGCCCTTAGGCAAATCATGTACTCTTTCGGTGCTGGAGTTCTCCACCTGTAACACAGGGATAACAACACTTCTCTGTCGTAAGAATACACTTATTAATGCTCACAGGGCCGGCTCTAGGTTTTTTGCTGCCCCAAGCAAAAAAAAATTTGGCTGCCCCCCTCCCCCCCCCGCCAGCCCTGGGCTCTCTCACCCCCTCCCCCTCAACTGCACCCTCCTGCCGCCCCAGCCCTGGGTCACTGGTAACTCGCTCCCAGGGCGGGTCATTCAGCAGGAATTTTGGATGTGCACAGAACACAGACAGGATTGGTTCCCATATGGTTACAGAACTGCAGTAAAGTGGAACAATTTTCAGCTTGTGTGATTGAAGGATATCTGGATGCATATTATAAGACTGTCCTACATAAATGAAGAAAAGTTGAGGTGCCTTTATTATTCTTTTGTTCCATTCTTTGTTTCTATGGGGAATTTGCCAATGCAATATCACTGTCTTCCTTTTAAACAAATAAAACTAAAACAAACAAAAAAACAAAAAAAACAATGGCTGTTGAAAATAGCAATTCCAGTCCTAATAACCACTGGGAAGCATTTCTTGCTCAATTTATTCTACTTTTTCTACAGCAAGTTACAGTGGATCAGTATATTTGATTTGGGAGAAATGAAGTAACAGCTGCCCAAATTGAGCTTGAGCACTCCTGAATTTTGAGGGTGTTCAAATCTGGAAGGCAGGTGCTAGATTCCCTTTCTGAATATTAGCTAAATCTGGAAAAGAAAAGTCAATTTCTGCTTCCATGGCTCAGAAGTGTAAATCCTCCTACGTGCCTGGTACTGTATCTAAAGCTGCCCAGTCTAGTAGAGCCTCCCCTCCCTTACTTTTCATTTTAAATTCTAGTGGGATCCACGTACCTCCCTTGCTAGGCTTCAGATAGAGAGGTGCACTGTCCATTTAATCCACTCAATTCTTTCTTTGGGGGAGAGCCCAGGGCTAGGGCGGCAGGGGGGTGCAGGAGGGGGCCAGAGCTGGGGCAGCAGGCGGTGTGGGCAGGGGAGAGTCCAGGGCTGGAGCAACACAGGGGTTCGGGGGGAGCCCAGGGCTGGGGTGGGGGCGGCAAAAAACCTAAAGCTGGCTTTGTCCCTACCATTCACAGCAAGCTGCAGCATGAGGTTTCAGTTCCACACTCCTTCCCCTCCCTTTCCTGTTAATTGCAGCCAAGGGAATGCTGGGAAATGTAGTTCTTTCCCTGCTCCAGGGCTGGCTCTAGAGGCAGGGAGCTAACCAAGGAACTACAGCTCCCAGGGCCCCCTGTTGGTTCTCAGCTCCCAGGCTGGATTCTTGCGCCTCTGCAAATTTGCTGCCCCAAGCAACTGCTTGCTTTGCTGATGCCCAGAGCCGGCCCTGAATGCTCAATACTACGGTGACGCGGGCTGTGTAATTCCTTGGTCAGATAGGCCAGGATGAAATTGACAAATATTCTATGATGTGTGTACCTAGATTAATGCTATTTGAGAGGTTTATATGTCTCTCTCTCTCTCTCCCCTCCCCCTTAAGTAAAGGATTAATTTAGAATGAACAAATGCATTAAAATATGGTTGCTGTTTCATTGTGAACACACAAGCCAAACCTGGTCTCACTTATCTTCCTTGAAATGGCCAAAGGCAGCTTTAAAGTGGACTTCAGATATGAGATCCATTAAGAGTTCAACACTCCTGCCCCCAGTCCTCCAGTTTTTAATTACTTCTTCCCAACAGCTTCCACCTTTAATATTGGACTAATGGGTTTATTTGAGTTAAAACTGGCCTCTGAGGGATCAGCCCCCTGAATCCCCTAGGGGAGGGAGTGCCTCGTATCTTTCAGTATCTACAACATGGTCAGTGAAGGAGCTTTGTTGAGAAGCTCCAAAGGAATTCTTATTTGACTGTCTTCAGAAAGGAGGTGTGGTTGCTTTGAAATGGGACCTTCACAGGGTGAATATAGTGTGGAAGTAGCTGGGCATTCTCAGAGTCCAGTGGTGGATACAGAGAAACACCTGCCTCTCTATTATTGAACATTTAAAGGGATTCTGTCAACTTAAGCCAGGTCTGGTAAACACATTTCTTTCCCTATGTTCCTAATCATACCCTAGGTACTAAATGTGAAAGATCCTTTAAAATCTAGTGTACCTGTCTTTGCTGATGCTCTCTCTTTGCCTGTTGCATATCCCTTGGCTTGGCACTGAATATCAAAGAAGCCAGTTTCACTTTCAGGATTTGGTGCAGCAATGATTGGATTGCAATGTTTGTATTGATTTAAACACAATGGTTTTAATTAGAATTTAAAAGCATTGAAGAGACATTTATATTGATCCTAAGCATTAGTTTTATAAAGTTTTGCTTTCACAAAATGTGTATTTTGCTCAATTTAAGAAGGCAACATCCCCTTTGAATATCAAGTTCTTCCCCCTTTATTCCAGCCCCCTACTTGAATAAATGTAATAAAAATATACTTCACCAGCTTTATGAACAACAGCGTATAACATTTTCTTGAACCAGAAAACAAACATTCATGTGAATGGCTGCTGACAGTTTACTCATCCCATGTATGTAAGAAAGAGGAATTAAAAGACCTCAGTAGGGGGTTGATCCTGCACCATTCAGGTCAATGGGAGTTTTCCATTCATTTGAGTAGGATCAATTTCTAAGGATGGGTTAATTCCCTAAATGTAATATATTCGCTCGCCTCCCCCACCACTCCATTTTGTTAGCGGTGTCAAGGCTTTGGCTTAGGTGTTATATCAATGCTTGCATTTAGCCTGCAAGCTTTCCAATATGGTGCTCAAGAAGCAATACCTTAGGTGCTTTATCACAGGAAAAAATAGACTGGATAAGTTCCTCCAAAACTTTTACAAGTTTATCATCTCAGCAAGGGCTATAATACTGTCCCCCATCCACAGTGCAACTCCAGTTGCACAAAGGGATTGAGAGCACTATATGGCTTCAAATGTTCATTACTGTATATATCATATCAAGGGCCATTTTTGTATTCATTTGGGGGAGTATATTCAAATATTATATATCTGTGTATCTTTGATTTATTTTCTGCCACAACATTTCTAACCTTTTGTAATTTTAAAGTGGTTACCTTTTTCTGTGAAGTGGGAAAATGTAGGTGATCTTATTTAAAATGTGTTTGTTTCCCAGCACTTGCTTCAGAAAATATGCTCTGATTAGTTCAGGTTATTTAGAGATTTTAGCAAAAAATTACAGGAATGTTTACGTATTTAATACATCAGTCCTGGCTGCTGAGCAGTTAGGAAAGATTTGAATATCAGGGATGGGTTTATGAGGGACAAAAGAGACTCAGGATATTGTGTCCAGTCTATTTTTGTTAGCATTATGTACATAATATTGTTTCTATGGTTTCTTTGAAGGTAGATAGTAGCAGGAAAAATGTACACAGCTGTAGCCCCACTTTCAGACCCTCCCATCAACGTAATCATAGTTCAAGCCACCGACTATACTACTCCTTTCACATCAACTGTCCCTAGCTCTGTATTTTTCTGTCTCAATTCTCACCCAACAGAGAAAAAAACCCTTTAAGGTTGAGGTTATCAGTCACAAACTCCCAGGCAGGTGTCAATCAAGTACAAACACACACCAAGGTGGCATCAATCTGATGTTGCCTGGCTTCTCAGAAGGGGCACTTTATTTTAATTTAATATACGTGAAAGGAACTTCTGCCTTTGAGACTGTGTGCTAAGAATTATGTAAGTTCCCCATAAATCTTAGGTCCTGAGTTTTTAAAGGTGACCCCTGCTTTTAAGGTCCTTTTTGCTTTTCTATGATGTTTAATGAAGGTCTAAAAATTTTATTTATTTATTCCTAAAAAACCTGTCACTGGGAGGGAGAGTTTCCCTACTTGCTTTTTTCCATTAAAAATGCAGGTCCTCTCTAGCATGGAAGACCCTATGATGACATTTTGTGAGCCCAGAGATTGAGAGACACGTGCAACTCACTATGGAGCTTGAAATGGGTGCAGGGCTGTGCCTGCACATAATTAATTGCAGGATCTGGGCCTGAGAGGAGGGGAGATTTGAATCAAGGTGTTGGCCATGTCAACATGCAAAAGTTGTACTGTTTTAACCATACTGGTATAAGTGGTACAATGCGCCTGGAGTGGATACAGTTATACCTGTATATCTTATTCCTATATGGGCAGGGGGGGAAATATATATCTGTAAAAGGCATCTTTATACTGGTATAACTGAGTCTACACAAGGGATTGTCTCGATATAACTACACTGGTAAAAAAACAAAAAAAACACATCCCTAGCCAACATGGTACAAAAGTGGTGTGTAGACCTTGACTCTTAGAGTTCGAAGACCCTCTAACTTCAATGACTTCAATTAACATTTCTGGGGAAAGAAAGCATTTACTAAAGATTCAGTACCCTCCTTCAATTATGGTGGGAGATCTAACAATATAGACCTGCTGCATCCCCCAACAAGTCCTCCAACAAGACCAGGTGAATCAGACCTATCATTCCGAATACTGGTAAGGTAAGAAAACAGTTAGAAAGTAGAAGAAGAAAACCTTTCCTCCCCTCTTTGTACAGTTGTCAAGAATCACAAATGGTACAAGCCCAAAGTTTTAAAAGCCCTTTGCAGGTGACTTTTAGGACAAGCATTGAGAAGGCTACAGTGCATTTAAAGACTTCTCTTAGCAAGAGGAGGGCATCTTCAACACAATCGGTTTCAGTTAATTTATTATTTTTTGTATCTTAACTGCTTTGGCAACACAGGTAACACATCCCGTGGAAATGGGCTACAATCTTGAAACAGGCAGAAGTTGCATTTATTATCAATGGGGGTTCAGCCCGAGTCAGGCGTACAAGACTGGTTTCAAAATATGGCAAAGGTGATGTGTAAGTAAAGAGAAGGGGAAAAATTGTATATATTTATTACTGGAAATTTATAAACCATGCTTCCCAAACCATGTGCAATCAGCATTATTAAACAGTGGTCTCTGATATGTTATAGTAACCAGATGATTACAGATACACCAGGTGTCATACAGTGTGTATCCATTAGAAATATGAAAGAAGACTAAAACTGGAACGTTCAAAGCCTCTCAAAATATATACGCCTCCTCCTGATGGGAAGTTGACCATGCTTAACCCTGTACAGGAATTCAAGCTGTTGGTAGCAGGTTTGTCTCTGAGTCAAGTGTTGCAGGTTCAAGTACAGTACAGGATCAGGAACTTTGGCTCACACCCACTGTGGCCGCTGTAGGAGGTACTATAGTGCTAGATGTGTCATCCCTAATCTAGCAAGTTTGAACTGACTGTTCCTTGGGCCTCTCAAGGTGAAAGTTAAAAATCCAGCAGCCATGTAGAAAAGAGGAAAGGAAAACATCTGGCGGTGTGTGACGGGGTGGACTAGGCCCAGAGGCCCCCTGCTGGAGGCCTCAGGGTCCTGCCATACTTGTCCCAGGTGAGAAGCAGTGGAGAGGTCCTCCAAGCAGACTAGAGTGGCTGCAAGGGAAGCAGCCAATAAGGGCCCAGGAGGGCCCTATAAAATGGAGCTACAGCGCTGGAGACAGGCAGTTCCTTGCTGGAGGTAGAAGACTGCAGAGGGGCTCCTGGCTGGCAAAGGGAAGACCAACAGAACGGATAGCTCAGTGCTAGTGAGGAGCAAGGAAGAGCTCCTGGCTGGCTACTGGGCTTGAGCTTAGAAGAACCCTGAGCTAAGGGTAAGGCATTGGTGAGGGCTGGGGCCATGGGAAAGTGGCCCAGGGAACTGAAGATAATTTTACTAAAGGGATGCGGTGGTGCGTGGCTCCTGTTCTTAGTATTCCTGGGCTGGGACCAGAGTAGTGGGTGTGCCTGCCCCCTTCACCCCCCTCCCCCCCACATAGGCCATTGGGGAAGGGCCTACAATTGGACATCAGTAAACTCCCAGAAGGGGACTGAACTGGCAGGAGGCCCAGGTGGGGACTGGGGCCAAAACAGGCTAGGAGAGCAAAACCATTGCCTCCAGGGAGGAAGCCCTGGGGGTACAACCCAATGGCAGGGCTGGGACTGGTTGAAAGACTGTGGACACACCCAACCAGAGGGGGCACTTATGAGAGGCGGGTGCTGACCCTGTTACAGTGTACTCAACATTTCCTACCTAAATTTCTTGAAAACAGATGCTAATGTCTATGGTTGTGGGTCAGCTATTTCTAAGCTCATAATAGCTACTCCATTTGCCTATGTATTTGCTGCAATACCAGTAACTAGGGGTCTTGTTCTTTGAGGGGCTTAGAATCCTCAACTTCTGCTGCAGCTGAGACCTGTGTTTAGTAATGTTCAACCTTTCAAACATGGAGACTAAATATACTAATTAGTTCTCAAACTATCCAACACCCTAATCCTCCCTGCAACTGATTCTCCCTCCCACCGAGGGAACTGGCTCACTCCCAGCCTCTGACCCAGCCCCACCCTCACCACTTAACTCATACGAGAGACCAGGTTGGATTGCTATTTCTTTCTTCTTAAGTGCTGCCCTGTTACCATCTGCTCCAGCTTCCCACCAGTTCCTTCTCTTTGGAGAGGCATACATCATCCAATCGCCTCCCAACTGCCAATTCCTGACCTAGTGGTCCAACCTGGGCAATGGCAAGGTAAGTCACATGGAAAGCATGTGCTGGAGATAGAAGTAAAGCTGGGGAGGGGGAAGCCAATTTCATGTTGAAATCTCAGAGCTGTTTCCATTGTGTAGGGTTTGAAGCAGAACCATTTTTTGGTTTTGAATATTTTCTAGGGCTGTCGATTAATCGCAGTTAACTCGCGCAATTAACTCAAAAAATAATCTCCATTAATTGCAGTTTTAGTCGCACTGTTAAACAATAGAATACCAATTGAAATTTATTAAATATTTTTGGATGTTCTTCTACATTTCCAAGTATATTGATTTCAATTACAACACAGAATGCAAAGTGTACAGTGCTCACTGTATTACTTTTGATTACAAATATTTGCACTGTAAAAATGACAATAGTATTTTTCAGTTCATCTCATACAAGTACTGTAGTGCAATCTCTTTATCATGAAAGTGCAACTTACAAATGTAGATTTTTTTTTGTTTGTTACATAACTGCTCTCCAAAACAAAACAATGTAAAACTTTAGAGCCTGCAAGTCCAGTCAGTCCTACTTCTTGTTCAGCCAATCACTAAGAGAAACAAGTTTGTTTACATGTATGGGAGATAATGCTGCCCACTTCTTATTTACAATGTTACCTGAAAGTGAGAACAGGCATTCGCATGGCACTTTTGTAGCCAGCATTGCAAGGTACAGTATTTGTGCCAGATATAATAAACATTCATATGCCTCTTCATGCTTCAACCACCATTCCAGAGGACAGGCTTCCATGCTGATGATGATTGTTTTAAAAAAAAAAAAAAATGCATTAGTTAAATGTGATTGAACTCCTTGGAGGAGAATTGTATGTCTCCTGCTCCATGGTTTTACCCTCATTCTGCCATATATTTACTGTTATGGTAGTCTCGGATGACAACCCAGCATATGTTTGATTTAAGAACACTTTCACTGCAGATTTGACAAAGCACAAAGGTGGTCCCAATATCAAATTACTAAAGATAGCTACAGCACTGACCCAAGGTTTAAGTGCCTTCCAAAATCTGAGAAGGATGAGGTATGGAAGATGGTTTCAGAAATCTTAAAAGAGAAACACTCTGATGCAGAAACTATAGAACCCGAACCACCAAAAAAGAAAATCAAATTTCTGCTGTTGGCATCTGACTCAGATGACGAAAATGAACATGCGTCGGTCCGCACTGCTTTGGATCATTGTCGAGCGGAACCCATCATCAGTATGGACGCATGTCCTCTGGAATGGTGGTTGAAGCATGAAGGGACATATGAATCTTTAGCACATCTGGCACGTAAATATCTTGCGACGCTGGCTACAACATTGCCATGAGAACACCTGTACTCACTTTCAGGTGACGTAAACAAGAATTGGGAAGCATTATCTCCTGCAAATATTAAAAAAAAACCTTATTTGTCTGAGCGATTGTCTGACCAAGAAGTAGGACTGAGTGGACTTGAAGGCCCTAAAGTTTTATATTTTTTTGTACATTTGTAAGCTCAACTTTCATGAGAGATTGCACTACTGTATTTGTATGAGATGAATTGAAAAATACTATTTATTTTGTTTTTTGCAATGTAAATATTTTTAATCAAAAATATAAAGTGAGCACTGTATACTTTGTATTCTGTGTCGTAATTGAAATAGATATATTTCAAAATGTAGAAAACATCCAAAAATATTTAAATAAATTGTATTCTATTGTTTAATAGCACGATTAATTGAAATTAATTTTTTTAATTGCTTAACAGCCCTAATATTTTTTGAAAAACAAATGTTTTAAAAGTTGAGAAAAAATTTCCATCTTTTTGCCACTGAGCACAACAAAATGACTGATGCGCCCAGGGGGTTGGATTCTCCCCCTCCATACACACACCTTTTCCTTTTGCTAGTCTGTCGCTTTTCAAATCTTCATCAACTTTGGAATAGTTACAGATTGACACAAAGCAAAAATGGGCGTACATGAAAATCCTAGACCGCATTCGTACTATTGTCCTCAGTGAAAAGAAAGGGGGAGAACTGGGGGCAAACACAGATTTTTTGGCTTTATCCTAAAAAAAGGAAAAAAGATTGAGATGAAAAATTTCAGCCAGCTCCTTGAGACTTATTCCAGACAAGAGTTCCAGTATACTCTGGCTCCTCAGTGCCTGAAAGGCTTCCAGATGTCTGAACAAGCAACCCTTACCAGAACTGGCTACAAAACCTTAGATGCACACAGTATCCAGGTATTTGCTTCCTCCAATCTGGCCAGTTTATTAACAGTAAAAAAGGCTTTGAAATTCCTTATAAGAATAGCTATACTGGGTCTGACCAATGATCCATCAGGCCCATTTCCTGTGTTCTGACAGTGGGTAGTGCCAGGTGCTTCAGAGGGGATAAACAGAAAAGGCCAATTATTGAGTGATCCATCCTCTGTCCAGTCCCAGCTTCTGGCAGTCTGACATTTTGGAAATCCTCGGAGCATGGGGTAGCGTCCCTGAGCATCTTGGCTAATAGTCATTGATGGACCTATCCTCCTTGTGCATGAATGGTGCTGTATGTAGAACCAAAGGAGAGTCTCACGTTACCTGCTGTGTAATTACATTCCTCAGTTCAACTGCTTGAACCTGATCCTGCAGCCCTTACTCTGAGTGCAGGCTTCAGCAACTGGCCTTCACTTGGATTTCTTTATATTGTCTCATGTGTCGAGTACATTCTTTGTGGTTTCACTTAAATATAATAACTATTCTGTGACATTATCCATGAAAACTGACTGCTCTTGGGTTTTAGAGGATGGACGATTTTCTTGTTATGATTAATGGAAGTATAAAGTGTGGTGGGTTTTTTGTTTTTGTTTTTGTTTTTAAGTAGGGAATTAGTTGGATGATGGCATCAATTTTATGTGTAGAGGTTTGACAAATTAAATCTTTCTGCTTCCCAAGGACACTGTTTGTTCTGATTGCTCCAAGGGGAGAAAGGGAGCCCTGTACAATGGTGCTGGAAGCATTTCATTGTTAAAATAAAATCTACATTGTATTTTAAAGTCAAGTTAAAAGTGAAAGTAATTGAAACTTAAAGGACCTGATTCTCACATACATTGAGGTCCCTTTATATCACTATTTATATTCACATAAGGCCCCTTTATGCAGCCAGAATGGGGTAAATGAGAATCAAGCCCTCAATTTGATGTAGTCTTCGTTCATTAAGGACCAAATCCTACTTCTTTGGGCCTTGTCTACCTGTCCAATACAACCCCTATCCGAGAACTTAGATAATAATCAATCATATCCCTTAACTCCCTTACAAACAGGGGCCCTGGTCCTGCAAGGAGAACCACGCAGACTGACTCCGCATCCAGATGGACCCCTGGCTTTAGTGAGACTTCATCAGCATGGTTCTCTTTACAGAATAGGGGCCCTGGGATGCAGAACAACTCCCAGTGACTCCAGTGGGAATCTTTGGTGGGAGTTGCATCTAATTTGCAGTATAGACAGCTGCTTCCTCATCTTTCCAAGATCTCCTTGTTAAGAGAACCCCCTTCACATGTGGGCTTCCCACAGAAGGGTGGAGTCAGCTGCCTCCACAGCACTCTTCTCCCCCCCACCCCCCTTCACAGGACCTCAGGAGCAGGACAATGATGAGGTGACTATCAGGCTCTGTACCAAGGATAAAGGGAAGTAGGCAGGGATTAAGCGGTCCCTCTGTGGCCCTGGAAATGGAGATGTAACTCGTCTCCTGATCTTCCCAATGGAGCTAACTCAGAAAAGCTAATATAACCTCAGTCAAAGGAGCTATACTGCTAGGAGCCAAGGACCTGGTATGGAGGCATCTGTCCTGTGTCTGTCACCACCTGTGGATCTCTGGGGCTCTTCCAGGGTGGGAGGAGTTCCCTGCAGCTGAACTTCACTGGTATCTCCCCAGCCTACCATTGGAGCAACTGGGCTGGAGCTCTGCAAAAGGCTCCTTGGAGATACACCCTCCCAGCGTTACTCTACCACTGAAACGGATGTTCACCCTCAGACTGACAGTTTTCTTGTAACTGGCTTCCCTGCTGTGATTCTAGTCACACCGTAGACAGGGCTTCACGCATGTGAGCAGCTGGAGATTTCATATGTGCAAGGGAAGCAGGATTTGGCCCTAAATCAAATTTTTTTTTTAAGATGTACAGTCTGAATTTTAGATACATAGACTGCAGAGGTGACTGCTACATACAGCCCTCTATACCTACCAGATTATTATTTTATCTATTTCTATTGCAACAGAGAGCACCCAGAGGCCTCAGTCAGTGATCAAGACCCCATTGTGCTAGGCTCCCCATACTATAAACTTTTATTTGAATATTCTCATTAATAATATGTTTAGATGCAAAATTTAAAAATAATGTAAGCCCAAGGTTTGGGCCTTGATTTCATTGCAGGTAATTTATTTAATTCAGTCTAAGAACCTTTAGTGACACAATGAGTGATGAAATTCAAAATTTTATTATGATAAAATAAATCATGTATAGAAATTGCAGTATAACAAATTAACGCTATATTTATACTCGCATTGCTAAGATGAAATAACACCAAGAGGTGATCAGTCTTTTGATGAAGGAATGGGTGTAGGGTCCTTCCGTTAAGCTGTGTTTGAGACTTTCCATAAATTGGTAGCTACCCTATTTATAACAAAATACAATTAGCTAATGAATTTACCTTTTTTACTAGATCTCTTCTACTACTATAGTTAATCTTCTGTTATAGTGATAGATGCCTGAAGGGGTTTGATTAAACAAATTATTTTTAATTCCTTACAAATGGGCTAGTCCATTTAATGCCAAAGTTGTGCAATAATTGCGTGTGAAAAGCAGGGTGTTTGAACACTAGGGCTTAAGTGTGTGGGTGTATATAAGGGTGTGGTTGTAAGACAGTTTGGTTTGGCACAACCTGTTATTTCCACCAAATTAGCCCTATCTGTAGTGCAAATTTGACCTTGGTCATGCCTAGGTTGACAGATGTGTCAATATGGGCCTTTTTTGTGCTTCCTATGTAATACTAAGGGGCAGGGAGGAATGGATTTGTGCCATTTAAAAAAAAAAAAAAAAAAAGCTTGATTTGATTTGTTTTTTCAAAATAAAATCTGCTTATTTTTTAAATTATAAAGTCCATTCTTATCTGGCCTAGAAGACTCTCTGGAAGACTGCAATACTAGGAGGATTATAACATCCCAGATACCAAGGATGAGAGAGCTGGTTATGTCCCCAAATTCTCACTTGTGCTTTGCTGCCAATGGGTCACTAATTAAGCACATGCATTAGTGTGGGCGGAGTATAAATGAAGTGGTGTGTGTTTGTTTGTTTTTGTTTTGTTTTTTAAACAACAAGGAGTCTGATGGCACCTTAAAGACTAACAGATTTATTTGGGCATAAGCTTTCGTGGGTAAAAACCTCACTTCTCCAGATTCAGTTTTTTTAAAGACTGTTTAAGTTCTTTGGCCAGAAAGCTTTTTCACTCTTACAAAACCCTGACAAGCTAGGTTTTTGCTTTTTTATCTTCTTTGCCACATTTACACTGTATTCACAGCTATTGGCCGACAGATTCCTGAGTGTTGAATCAAGCTATTTAGTTTTAATTCAGAATCACCTTATGAAAAAAGTGCTCCCAATGTGTGTGATCATGGGATCATAGATGTTAGTGATAAGAAAGATCTGTAGATCCATGCAACTAACTTCACCATCATCTAGTATAAGGTAGTTCCATGTGGTATAGTTTCTAAGTTTTTAAACCAACTGTGATGCAATTGGAGCTGCTCTGTATTAATTTATTAATACTGTATGTAGACCTGGTGATTGAGATGTTTACTGTATGAATATATTGGTTTAATGGTGGACTGTCAGGAAAGGAAAGAATGGCTCAAGATAAGCCACTTCTCAGCAAACACTTGAGGGTCGTTAAGGGACAATGTCAGAGGAGGATCCTGGCTTGATCTCCTACTGAGCCTACAGGCCTGAGTTTGTCCAGAAGGGCCAGAGCTCAAGAATGCAGAACAAAAAAAGAACTCTGGCTGTTTAAAAAGAGACAAGAGAGTGTCTCTTAATGGAGTGAGGAGCTGTTCTGGGAAACCAGATTGAGACACAGGCACTTGCTGGGGTGTCTGAAGAAGTTAGGCCTGCCTAGGTTACCATAAGGGGATGGTATGGACTGTTTGGTTTTTAAACCCTTTTTTCCCCTAAATGCTTTGTTCCTACTGCAAAACAAACAACATTTTCAGCTTTAGAAGGCTGTCTTGTCACTGTAGTCACCCCTGGACGCAGGCTCCTGAAGGGAAGAACTGCAAGTGCCAGATCTGGTGAGTAAGCCTGGTGGATCCATAGGGGACTATAGCCCCAGGGCCTGGTCTAAGAGTGGAGGAATTGTGAAATTCCATCCCAGAATAGATGAAGACATGAGGCCTGGCACCTGGAAGATGCATTTGGAGAGACCAGAGTGGGGCAGCGGTACAGCTAGCAGTGTAACTGAGACACCCATTATGTTGTATCTCTTGGCAACTATTGTTTCAAAGGTGAACTGCAAAGGATTGCTAATAACTGGATTTGTTATAATATAGTTCTCCTCTAACCCATGTACAAGCATGGGGCGTTCCCCCAAAAAGTATTGTGTGTGTTTTTTTGGCCTTTTCACCTTAAAAAATAGCAGGAATGTCAAGTTGGGTCTTCCCTTCTTTTTCTGAAAGACTACTGGGCCATCTCTAAGGTGTGTATTGTGAGTACTCACATCTTAACTGAAGGGGTGAGGATAAGCTTTAATAAAAACCCCCTCCCTTTTTTCCAAAGACTACTTTAGTCAGAGTTTAATATGTTTTCTGCTTGAAAATCTTCCCCCCGCCCTTGTTTGAGTTTATCTCTTGTGATGTCATCATGTAACCAGTCACAAGAGTTTTCGAGAACGTTTTTACTTAGGTTAAAAAAAAAAAAAACAAAATAAAACAGATGTGTGTTAAACTAAAAAGTTTCAGCCTGCTTTTCTACATCACAAAGAGAAAAAAGATTCAACAAGCCCAATTTCAACCTTTTAAATTCTGGTGATCAGTCCATGCCTCCATTTATATTTTTTCCCTACATAAACCTGATACTACCGCCAAACCTTTGTCTAGCTTTGCAGATTAAAAGTACCTTATCTAAAAACACCACAGTAAACACATCTAAAGCATTTTGACCTTTGAATTAAAACGTGACAGGAACATCTTGAAAATCTTATTGAAAGCATCTGGTGGTTTCAAGCAGCTAATTAAATTCGTCAGTACATATAGGATCAGCATTTTCACAGTTTAAAGGGTCAAAGGAGAAAGTATCATCAGAATCACTACACAAGTGCTTAATGAGATTCCATAAAATTTAAGGGTTGAATGAAGCGAATAGATTTGAAGTGTAATTATAGAAGTCACTGTTGGAAAAGACTTTTCGCTGTACGCTGTCCCGCATTACTAAAAAGTAATGTATTTTTTTAATGTATGATATCTGTGCCGAAATATAGGGGCTGGGGGCAGCTATATAAGATCAAAGCAAATGGGTGCTGTAATAAAGCTGGGCTGATATTAACAAGAGTGAAGTGAACTAAAATGCCTTTTGAAAGGGATCAGATTATTTTATGCACTATTTTTAAAGACAAGCCAAGAACTTAAAACAAAAACACCAGCTAGAATTTTGAAACTTGGGTGACTAATATTCGGTACCTGGATCTACGTTTAGACGTCTCAGTGGCTTGATTTTCACTGGACTCTGTAGATGTTCAACTCCTCTGGGAATCAAATCACTTATTTGAGACAAGTTTCAAAATCGTATACGGAAGAGATGGCACTTTGCTGACAGAGGCATGGTGCTGCCTACAAGAAACACCTCCGATGACTTGTGAACAGGAATGCAAACACACATTGCACTTTACGGAGAAATAGGTGAGATTCCCATTCGGCTTTAGGTTTGCAAAAATCTAAAAGCAGCAGCCCGCAGAGAATGAAAAGCAACGGGCTTGAATAGTAAATCCTTCCTGTCATCTGACCCACCGCCTGGCACTTAAAAAAGATGACCTCATGCTCTGCGCGTTAAAGGGCTCGCGTTTTCAGAAATCAGCTTGCCACTTTCTTCAACAGCGTTCACAAACCTAGACAAATGCTGATGGGGAGGAGTTTCTGGGTAATTGACAGGGTTATTTTTTTTTAATGCACGAGTCAAATACGGAAAGACATTATTTGCCCCAATAACTGTGAGCACTAGGTCCATTGCCTTCAATGAGATTACTGGCAAGAGATCGTTAAATATGGGAGCAAAGCTTTGAAGAATCGGTGTATTAAATTGTCTCACAGGGAATTTAGCCGTTTATTACTAGTAAAAACTGACAAAATCCTTAATAACACCACTTATCTCTTAAATAGCACTTTTCTTCTGTGCATTTCAAAGTACCTTACAAAGAAGGGAAGCATCAGTAATATCCCCGTTTTACCGATGGGGAAACTGAGGCACGGAAGTGAAGTGACTTTGCCAAGGTCCCTCAGCAGGCCAGCGGCAGAGCTCTGAACCGAACTGATTTTACACACAAAAAGAGCTCAGCCATCCCACCTGCATCAATCAGAAGCACAATTCCCAGCGGCTACCACTCCATTGGTGGGGAAAACGGGCGCTCTGAGCCTGTGTGGAGGACGGTGTTTAAACACAGCTGTGACTGATCTGCACTAATGCTCCGAGGAGTGGCGCTGCGTAGGGGCTAGAGCAAAAGTGGGAGAAAATCCTCAATGTAGACCAAGCCCTCTACGTATCTGCCACTTCACCTTAGATTAGTAGGTGTCTGAGCTTTGTTGGGGTGGCCCTTGGCGTGTGGGATTCAGTCCATTCCTCCTCACTGAAACTCACCCTTCTTCAGGGAGAGTTGAGGCTGATCCCTGTGTCGCTCACCTCTGCTTCCCCTGCCCCCTGTTATTTTTCAGAGAAATGATTACTATTATTTCATGTTTATATAGGGGAAGTGCGCACACACACACCCGCGCCAAAAGCGCTAGCAGTCCGCAAGTGAAATGTTTTGTTTGTATTCTATGTGAAACTCCACACTTTACTTGGTGCTACACAAGACACACAATGAGAGTCCTTGCCTCCAAGGGGTTCCTCTCTAGCCTCAGGTTTTGGTTTGATTTGGTCTCTTACATGTTTATTATTGGCATGTTGTTCCCTTTTAAAGGCACTGTAGTCTTAAACTGTAATCTTCATTAGCTACATCTCACCCTGAATGTTGTGGCACTGGTGGGCCTTTTAGAAATAAAGCTTGGGATTGTCCAAGGAGTTTAAGGGATTTAGAGTCCTTTGATAACCCAGCCAAAATTATTCTTGTACTGCTTCTTGATTAGTGCATCTGGACAGCAGTAGTGTTACTACAGCTTTGCATTTCACAGAGCACCTAACTCCGCTTCCCAAACGTGAATTCACTCTCACAGCATGGGTGGGGGTAGGTACACGTCTCCAGTTCACAGGTGTGGAAAACGGAGCGAGGGGAAGTCCAAAAAAAAAAAGTCATAAAGAGACCCTAGTTGTGAGCGCCTTCGCGGGCGGTGCCCGGTTTGAGACCCCCTCGCGCCTCAGTACTCGCAGGCCCCATCGCCTGCACATGGAGTTGTGGCTGCCCAGCGCTTCTGAAAATCAGATCTGCGGTTGGGTCAGGCTAAGCACACAACCCCCCCCCCCCCCTTATAAATCAATGGCCGCTTCTGAAAGCGTTCCCCGAGTGACTTGTCCTAGGTCGTTAAACCAGCCTGGGGCAGAGCCAGGAATAAGCCAGGCCCAGATTCGCGCTCCTATTACAACACCACTAATAATTAATAAATGATCTTGCTCTAAGTACTTTCTCTAAACGTTCTCGCCCGCAGGCAGGGGGCCGCATACGTGTGTGGGGGACTCGCCGGGAAGACAGCAGATTAGCAGGGGTCTGTCACATGGGAGCTGCTGCTGTTGCTGCTAAAGGGACTCTACCTGGGATTTGCATTCTTACCGCTAATAGGATCGCTAGAGCTCAGGGCCGTCATCCCATCAAGATAAATGTCTCTGGTGCCCACTTTTAAGCAATCTGAATTCAATTAGGCTAATTGGAAAACAAGTAAAGAAGGATTGCATTAATATAGCTTTGCGGCATGAAACTCACAGCTCCGCCCTCTCAGGAGAAATCACTGGTGCAATCGGCCCAGGTCTGTGCTTCTCAGCGGCACACACCTGGCTTATTCACCGACGACAGAAGTGACACATCGTTGTTTATTCTTTAACATTGCTCCTCCTGGGGAAGCGCCTTGGCAAATCGGGCTGAATTGTGCTGGGCACTGACCAGATACATAGTTAATCTCAGTCTTGTATACTCCCACGTGTAGTAACCTACAGAGGATATCTAACCTTTTCCGCGTTCCTTGTTAATGCTGCGTGTATGTTTCATCTACACTGGGCTGAACAAATATCATCAACTGCCCAAGTGGATGGGAACTGAAAATGCGTCTTTCGAGAAACAAATGTTACACAGGACTGCAAGGGAACCCGCAATAAGTAATAAGCTAAGGACGCCAGTTCCCCAGTAAAGTTCAAGTTGTGTTTTCAAAAAGAGCGCTTTAATGTGCAAATAAGATGACCTATGTAGAGACAGGAAAAACACAATACAAATTGCTATAAATTTTTATAACAGTCTGTTGGAGAAACGAACAGGGAATATGAATGTTCCAATAGAGCACAGGCTGATACTGTCTTGTGTATTTTTTTCTCTTAGTTTAGACTTCCCTGTCCATCCAGAGAGCCATATTTACCCTTCATAAGAAGGGCCATACTGGATCAGACCAAAGGTCCATCTAGCCCACTATCCTGTCTTCCGACAGTGGCCAATGCCAGGTGCCCCAGAGGGAATGAACAGAACAGGTAATCATCATGCGATCCATCCCCTGTCGCTCATGCCCAGCTTCTGGCAAAGAGGTCAGGGACACCATCTCTGTCCATCCTGGGTAATGGACCTATCCTCCATGAATTTATCTAGTTCTTTTTTTAACCCTGTTATAGTCTTGGCCTTCACCGCATCCTCTGGCAAAGAGTTTCACAGGTTGACTGTGCTTAGTGTGAAGAAATACTTCCTTTTGTGTGTTTTAAACCTGCTGCCTATTTAAAACCTGCGCTCGCACTCCGTTGTTTCATACACCCATATTGGTAAGTATTGTAACGGTTCAAACAATTTTTTGTTTATGTACAGTTTAAGTGTGTGGGGGGGAGGGGTAAAGGCAATGATCATTTGATCTAGACAAATGAAGGACATGGGAAAGGGAAGCAGGATTCTGTGGGTCAGTGCTTTGTGGTTCTGCTTTCATCCTTCCCTATAAGGGAGAAATTGATGCATATTGCTGAGTATTATTGACAGGAGATAAGTTATTCTCTTCTATTCTGCATCATGTGTAGAAGCTGGTATATAAACGCTTCACATAGTCTCTATTTTTGTCTCACACTTTTTTCATAAAGTACCTGCAACAATAATAGTAATAATACAAAACACCTTTGCAAGAAGCTAGGGCAGGGGTCGGCAACGTTCGGCACGCGGCTCGCCAGGGTAAGCACCCTAGCGGGCCGGGCCAGTTTATTTACCTGCTGACGCGGCAGGTTCGGCCGATCGCGGCCCCCACTGGCCGCGGTTCGCCGTCCCGGGCCAATGGGGGCAGCGGGAAGCCGCGGCCAGCACATCCCTCGGCCCGCGCCGCTTCCCGCCGCCCCCATTGGCCCAGGACGGCGAACCGCGGCGAATGGGGGCCGCGATCGGCCGAACCTGCCGCGTCAGCAGGTAAATAAACTGGCCCGGCCTGCTAGGGTGCTTACCCTGGCGAGCCGCGTGCCGAACGTTGCCGACCCCTGAGCTAGGGAATGGGAAGGGGCGGGGACTATCTCACAAAGGAGAGGAATATCCCAGCTACTTGATTCAGATGATTGATATTTTCAGATCTTATCCTATTCCCCTATTTGTCATTTCCAAGGCGAAATCGTCTTTGCTAAGCTCCGGCCTATCATGGGATCAGTTTCTGAGATGTCACACTAGTGTGAGATGGGATTCAGTGGTGTGCAGAGGATTTACCTAGTGGCTAATGCTTTAGTATCAAAGGAAGACGTTCAACCAATTACCCTTCCTCCGTTTGCTAACCTAAACTGCAAGTGTTAGTCTTGGTTGGGGGGATAAAGTAAGACAAACTTGTTATACTGTCTGTGCAGTAATCGCTAGCTCTCTGAGGGGAGTTGGCAGCTGACCCCCTCACATTATACATCATGTTCTGGGTAGTTATTGCAAGCCTGTGTGGTAATGGATGTCATATAGGTATTTATAATAGATTATGGGACGCTAAGGTAAAAAAATAAAATAGGGGCTCCTTAGCCACGAGGAAGGAACCTCGGACATTGGATAGGCTATTATCCTGCTGTGTTAGGTCACAGTGGAGGACTCCTGCACACTGTGGTTTGGGAACCTGGACCCTCTTGCTTCACCCTACCTTTGATCCAACCCTGGTGAGACACGAAAATAGCCCATCTGCAGGACCACAGGCTGTGGCTTTTGCAGAAGGTGCGCTCCCCTGGCTCCTTTGTGCCCTTATTCCCTGCTCGGGAGCTGAGCAGCAGTTTGTAATTTCATCTTCTTCTACGTTTTGCTGCATCGTGCAGAGGGATTCCGTGCCCCGTGTTTCTGGAGGGACGGGAGCATTTTGTGTGCGGGTGTGAGGGCCCTAAACATCCAGCTCCAAATGAGAAGAAATTAGGGACATTGCACAGTCCATTCATCTTCACTAATAGCGTTCTTGGGAAATACACATGTAGATTAAACCATCACAATGACCCCCGGCTGATTGCTTTGAGTACCCTCCAATGCCCCCACAATGGTATTGACTTGCTTTTTATACTGCACACAAAAGCTAGCCTAACCTTTTCTTGTCCTTTCTCTGGCGCTTCCCTCCTTGCCAATGGCTGCTGAGTTTTTTCCTGCTTTCCCCCAATACACAGTAACTCCAGGCTAACCTCAGCTGGCGCTATGCGGGAGAGCCGGGCAGTTCTAAACGGAATTATCTTTGGGGAAACAAACAAGACCATAAGCCCCTTAGCAGCGTGTGGGCAGAAGCGCAGGAAAGCGCTGCCAATCTCTCTTGGAGGAACAAACGCGAGATCTGAATGTGCCCATAGGATACAGGCTGATACTGTCCTGTGTATTTTTCCTCTCTCACTTTAGACTTTTCTGTCCATCCAGAGAGAGAGAGAGTCCACTTACTCAGGTAGGGGGAAAGACAAGTGCCAAGGGAAAATTAACTAGCTCGCCAACTTCCTCTCCCTCCTGGTGAGCAGAAACTGAACAGGCACAAACTCCTCTACTGACTGTCCTACGTGATGGGCGCACGTTGGCCATACCATTGGCATAACTATTAACTCTGACACTATCCGAGACAGCAAAGTACTATGAATGGTTTCCCTGCCCTGTGGGAAGTTCATTTGCAATTTGTTCCGTCCCTCTTCTTAGCTGAAGGTCCACGCAGTGGCCCCATGTCTGATCATCCAGTACAAAATCGTTCCATCTCTAGGCATTAGGCACATCTGATCATTTCATCACTGCTTCTATCCTGCCTGGGTCAGGGTTATCGCCCCGCGAGGAGCCAGGCACTCCTTCCAGCCGTCCTGTAACTCAGAATCTTATGCTCAGCTTGTTTTAGGAATAACGCCCAGATCCGTTTTTAGATTTAGAAATAATGGTAGATCAGTAACTGTGATCCCAACACATAACCCCTCTTCGTTTGAAGTCAGCTTCTATTTGAAACCTAATTATGCTTTTTTTTTTTTTTTTTAATTACGTTGGCCAAATTTGGAGGGCAAAACGTCAACAGATGGTCAAAGAAAACGTCAGGTATGGACCAAGAACGCTACCTTTTAATGGATTATTTATTGTTATGGTTAATGTAATTAAAGGTTTCTGGTGAGCTGAGACACACGGTAGAATTTTAACTACCCTGTTGGACTTCATGAAAGGCTCCAGCAAGCCCATTGTCAATTTTATGTAGGTTCTCCCTGCTATCACCGAGCTCTGAGCGTTGAAAAGGGGTCGCTGTGCTTTGCCTGGCAGCCAAGCCGAGAGTGTCTCTCCAGCACCCCTAACTTGCTGAAGAAGTTAGTTGGTCTATTGGATGTGCAGCTGGTGCCCATGCAGAATTGCTGGAGAGCTCTCCCCTGGCGAAGGGAAACGATCTGATCGGACTGCAGCTGCTGAACAGCACCATGATTGACGCCCCTATAATGCGGCGAAAGTCTGTCTACGAAATCTCTTCCCTTCCCTTCCTCAAGCCTGCACTGGTGTCAAGGCATGAAGCCAGACCCTGCTTGTTTTAGTTACTCCCATAGTCCCATTGGCTTCAATGAGACTGGGATTTAGTGGGACAAACTGGGAGGAGTAAAACCAACAGGAAGGAGCTGAAGATGTTGTGATATTTCCAGGAAACAACGCCCCTTTTCGTGACAACTGGAATGAAGAGGAAACATTTAAATCAGAAGCTGTGTTAAGCCTGCGGTGGGTCCCAGGGTCCGAGACAGTAGTTAAACTCCGATGCCAGTAACGTTTGGATTTTCAATACACTTCGTTCTCCGAAGTAACCATCAGTGTTTTACCGTGAGAAACGCGTCTCTCATACTTGCTTGCCCTTCATTTTCGTTCACTTCGTTTTTCCACACACCTTTGGAAATCTGTCCACAAATCTGCACTAACATTGAGAGCAAGAACGGATTTTTATTAAAGAGGAATAGAAAAACGATTAGCATATGTATTGCTTAACGAATTTAGAAAAAGACTTTTCCCTCCCAACAGAGAGCCATTACTTGTAAGCAAAGAATGCATTTGACAGAGGACATTAAACAAGAAATATCCAAATACAGAGCAAACTAATTAAAATCTAAAAAGGGAAATGGGATAGAAAGACAACCCCGAAAGCAAGGTAATCAGAATCTAGCAAGGCGGCCTGATTTCTTTTTTAAAAAATTCGATTTAAAACGTTTTTAAAAATGCATATAAGTAGACTTCTTCCCAAATAATGATTCAACTAAGGTCGGCTGAGTTAAATCCATGGTAGGCCCACATCTTGAATACTGCCTACAGATGTGGTCTCCTCATTTCAAAAAAGATATACTGGCATTACAAAAGGTTCAGAGAAGGGCAACTAAAATGATTAGGGGTTTGGAACAGGTCCCCTATGAGGAGAGATTAAAGAGGCTAGGATTTTTCAGCTTGGAAAAGAGGAGACTCTACATGATAGAGGTATATAAAATCATGAGTGGTGTGGAGAAAGTGAATAAGGAAAAGTTATTTACTTGTTCCCATAATATAAGAACTAGGGGCCGCCAAATGAAATTAATGGGCAGCGGGTTTAAAACAAATAAAAGGAAGTTCTTCACACAGCACCCAGTCAATCTGTGGAACTCCTTGCCTGAGGAGGTTGTGAAGGCTAGGACTATAACAGGGTTTAAAAGAGAACTAGATACATTGATGGAGGTTAAGTCCATTAATGGCTATTAGCCAGGATGGGTAAGGAATGGTGTCCCTAGCCTCTGTTTGTCAGAGGGTGGAGATGGATGGCAGGAGAGAGATCAAGTGATCATTACCTGTTAGGTTCACTCCCTCTGGGGCACCTGGCATTGGCCACTGTCGGTAGACAGGATACTGGGCTGGATGGACCTTTGGTCTGACCCAGTATGGCCGTTCTTATGTTCTTATGAGTTGTTTGAAGCAGTAGGATAGCAACACAGTAGGTTAGATTTCGAGGTCACTACATCTGAATGATCTGATTAGGGCAGTAGCTGCATTTTTACCTGGGTTTTGTGATTGGCTTTGGTCAATTGAAATCCACTTTTTAAAAGACCAAGTGGTTTTCTAATCGGGCCATCCCCACATTCGGGTCTGACGATCCAAACCCGGCCCAGCGCCAAGAGGATTTCAGAGTTACTCATAACTGTGGAATAATTGTTCCTCTGTCAAGCCTCCGGCTAATTCCAGCTTCGGCAGCTCTCGCCCTGCGAAGCTGGGTCTGAATGCGTAGGGCGGCCCCCGCTCCCTGGCAGTGCGGGGAGGAGTCGATCGCCCCATTCACTCAGGTGGACACAGTGTCCCCAGGAAGACAAAGCCCCCGGGCTGATGCTGATCGTGGCAGTGGCGGAGAGGAGCGCACAGCGGGCGCAGCTGACCACTGCCCGCGGAAGGGAGCTTTAAAACTCTCCGGCGAGCCAGGCCTGAGCCATTCGGCGAGGAGAGGTCACCGGGCACCGAGCCGCGATGCTTCAAGGACAAGGCGGCCACGGGCTCTGACACCCAGCCCAGCTTAAGGACTCAGTGTGCTCAGGGGCTGGTTTACAGCCTGCCCGGGCTCTGACATCGGGGGGCGGCTCGCTTCCCCCCCCCCCCAGCTCCGCGGGGCTTCGCCTTGGAGTCAGCCCAGCCCAGCTCGGAGGGGCAGCGGGCGAGCGCCGAGAAGGAGGGACGAGCCGGGGCAGAGGGTCTCCATGCACCTGCCCGGCTCCCCTCTGAGCATGGCGGACGGGAGCTTCTCTCTCTCGGCCCACCTGGGCAGGAGCCCCGGCGGCCCCCCGTCCCGGCTGCACAGCATCGAGGCCATCCTGGGCTTCCCCAAGGAGGACGGGCTGCTGGGCGCCTTCCAGCCCGTGGGCAGCCCGCGGGCCCTGAAGGAGGCGGACAAGCGGAGCCCCCGGCCCTGCTACCCCAAAATGCCCGGGGAGCCGCCGGAGGAGCAGGAGAGCGGGGCCGAGGAGTACGAAGGTGAGCCGGGGGCTGGGCGGGGGGACCCGGCTGGGGCGGACTCAGCCCCCTTCGGGGAGGGTGGGCCCCGGGCCTGGGGCTCTTTCTCCCGGGGAGCAGGGCACGTGCGTCCCGGGCCGCGGCTTGGCTTGGCAGCCTGCGAGCTCTGCGCCGCGGGTGAGCTCCGGGCCCCGCCTGACGGTCTCTTCCCCCGCGTTGCCCCAGAGCCCGGCTGCCTCCAGCACCCGCAGGAGCGGCTCAGCCCGCCGCTGCCGGACGCCAAGCTCGCGGACGAGGAGCAGCCCAAGAAGAAGCACCGACGCAACCGCACCACCTTCACCACCTACCAGCTGCACGAGCTGGAGCGAGCCTTCGAGAAGTCGCACTACCCGGACGTGTACAGCCGCGAGGAGCTGGCCGTCAAGGTCAACCTCCCCGAAGTGCGCGTGCAGGTAAGCGAGCCCCGCGGCCCGCCTCCGGGGTGCTAAGCCGCGGTCCCTAGGAGAGCGCCCCCGAGCCCCGCTTTCATTCGCACGCCCGAGAATCGTGCGGGGAGGCATTTTGTTAGTCGCGCCTTTTGCATCGGAGATTGCGATCGGCCTAATTTTGTTCCCAGGAGGAACATTTCTCCCTCCCCTTCGTAGAGACCCACGGAAACATTCCCCGCTCGCTGGCCAGCCCGCAAGCTACCTTCATTCCCACCGCGCGGCGTTTAAACTGTTTTGCTTTAATTAAGGCTGAATTATCTTTAATCCCCGGGTCATTAAAATGCTTGAAAAGCCTTCAATATTTACTAGTCATCTGTGAAAAATCTGGGAGCGGTTCCAAGCGGTGTGGGGGTTTTAAAGCTGCCTGCAAGGAAAATTGGTGCTAATTTCATCACAGCGACTAGTGAGACCAGATTTGGGTGGATGGGGAGTTATTTGATTGGGGAGGGTGAGACAAAATTGCCTCTAAGCGTTTTCTTTTAAAAAAAGATCAAGCTTGATTTCAGCCGGGATCCCGCTTTAAAGGGTTTTATGTAACGCCCTAGCTGCAGGGTGAGCGCTCACCGCTTTGCTTTCGGGGCGTCTCGTGGGACTGATCCAAAACCGCACTGAAGTCAGTGGAAAGGTTCCGATTAACTTCAGTGGGCTTTGGATCCGGCCCGAACTGATTGCGTTTAAACCATGGCTGTTTCCCTATAGTCCGGAAACGGCATGAAATATTTCTGTGCCGTGGTTACCAGTGCGTCTTGGAGAAGTTATTAGGGATAACTCCATCTTTTCTGCAGTAAGGCCATAATATTCCGATCAAGCCACACCCACACACTAAGCGACACCGAAGGCTAGGAAGGTTATCCCGGGAGAACGCCAGAAATAGCTAAAATTCCGCACCTCAACTAGAGAACGTGAGAAGAAATGATAGATCTGTGCGCCTGTGTTTTATATCCCAGACACTTTCCTTGTCTTGCTTTCTTCTGCCATGTCTGTCTCCTTAAAGGAGACTTCAGATATATTCTTCTGGCTTCAGAAAGTTTCTCCCCAACCCAGAAACCAGCATATTCTTCCCCCCCCCCCCAAAAAAATATGGTGACTCTCCACATAAAAAGCAACTCTGCCTCCTTTGCATCGCGGATAACCCGCATCTTTTCTCGCTCTTTTGCTTTTGGATGAAATTCAATCCCACCCATTTCCCGCAAGCGATTTTGAAAAGATTTCGGTTTAAAAGAAACGATTTCAACCCAAGGAATCGCTTTTTTCCCCCCAGGCCGCGCTGGAACTAGTTCGATATTCCAGCGTTTTTGTTGGCCGGTGTCTCAGCTAGCCGCCGAGCTGGGGGCATTCTCCGAGAAGCAAAGGAGCACAGCGGGGAGAGTGATTGTTATCCTATGGTTTTATTATTTGCTCTTTGCATTGGAATTGACAGGAGGAAAATTAGAATTCCCCCTTTCGGTGCTAATCCCCAACCTGTGTTTTTAGGTGTGGTTCCAGAACCGGAGAGCCAAATGGAGAAGGCAAGAGAAACTGGAAGTCACTTCAATGAAGTTGCAGGACTCCCCTATACTCTCCTTCAGCCGATCCCCCCAGCCCTCCGCCATGGGCACAATCAGCAGCAATTTACCGCTGGAGTCTTGGCTCACCCCTCCGATGGTTAACAGCACCCCTCTGCAGACTCTGCCCGGCTTCGTGGCTTCCCCCCAAAGCCTCCCCAGCAGCTACACCCCTCCACCTTTCCTGAATTCGCCGCCACCCATAAGCCACACCTTGCAACCCCTGGGGACAATGGGGCCTCCCCCGCCCTACCAGTGCGGGACCAATTTTGTGGACAAATTCCCTTTGGAAGAGACGGATCCTAGGAACACCAGCATAGCTGCGTTACGGCTGAAAGCAAAGGAGCATATTCAGTCCATTGGGAAACCGTGGCAGACAATCTGAAGGGACACGCAGAGATCCATCTCCCCACCCACCCCAGAACAACAGAGGACCCTACCAGCATGGCTGGTACCTTTTGATAAAGAGATCCCCCCCAGGAAAATAAGTCACCGATCATAGATCTTTCCTCTGCAGTAGGCATGTAATTGAGAGGAAGGAACAGCCTCCTAGCACAAGCTGCTCACATCCCAGATGGAGCGAAGCACTAAAGAAATGCGTTTCTTAGGTCCCAGTAGCCTCCCGCCCCTAAAGTTGCTCTGTTTGTATTTTTTCGTGTCCCTTTTATATCCCTGTGCAGATTAGGGTTTGGTTCTAGTGTAAAGATCTAATAATTTGATATTACTTGTTGGCTGGACACTTGGTTATATTAAAAACTACAGTAGGGGCAGAGAAATGTGTAGTCGTAAGGAGTTTTGTAACATTAAAGAAGGACCATTTTAAGACCACGCATTGTACTTGTTGATTCCGAATGGATCTCTACTTAATATGAGCAGTAGCTAGTGTGTCTTCTGATTCTTTTTCTGTCTGGTGTCATTAAACCACGGGTCGGGAAAGGGCAATCTCCGGGCCCCGGCCTGGAGAACAACTGTGTTAGACTATTCTTGTTCTCCACAATTAGAGAGGAAAATACAGTGTGGTGTTAACGAGGTAGCACACAACTAGGTGTGTTCCAGATCCATTTCCAATGCAGAGTGATCCGTGTGTCGCTGTCACGCAGACAACTAAGTCAATAAACAGGTATTTGTGTGACAACCACCCAGGTTAAAACAGCTGTAAGTAATCGAGGAGGCTCCTCTGTTTAAATTCTCATTAACTTCCCCCGCCCCCCCCCCATTTCTCTGTTTCAATCAAAATGTAATTTTGCAAATATTTTGGCCTTGTATTTAGTGAAATGACACGGGCTTGGTGAGTTGCGGGGGGCGGGGGGGAGCAAGGGAGGCCTGCAGGTTGTAACCCATACGTTTGGAAGGCTGTGAATATAATCTTTTCGCCCTCTCAAATCTGCTGTAGCTGCATGTTCCAGCCATTCACCTGCATCTCTCTCCCGCTGTTAACTGCGAATAAAAAGTCACTGCGGTGTGAAACCGGGACTGGAAAGATCAAAACAGCAACCAGAGCTTTTTAGAGCGGGCTGGATTCCATTGGTGCAGCAGAGGAAGGGATGAAGAGTAAATTGTCCCCATCCAGTTGTCACTTTTTCCCAGGCACTGCTTTCCAGGCTGGCCACCTTTCCCCAGCTGAACTCTTCCTGCCCGGCCTGAGTCTGCGGCCACCTAGGCAGTGTAAATCAGAAGTAATTAAAAAAAAAAAGCCACCCTTGTAAGGGCTCCCTCCTACAAGTGGCTGAGCATGCTGGTCCCAGCCCAGCAAAGCCTAGTATGTAAATATCTGCTTAATGTTCAGTGTATGAGTAGCCCCAGTGAGTTCAACGTCACTACTCAGGTGCTTAAAGTTAGACAGGTGATTAAGTGCTTTGTTGGCTCAGGGGTAGAGTGCTCTGCACTCATCTGCCTCTAGCCCTAGCTGAGGGCTTGTTTGTATTTTTACACCAATGTAACTACTTCCATGTTGCTGTATCAAAATAAACTGCTAGTGCAAAGATCCTGCACTGGTGTAAAATGTGACTTGTGCCAGCCAGCGGTGGAGCACACGGATGCAAAAAACCCAGTGCATATAGAAGGCAATCAATCAGTCTCAGTGAGTTCAGCCCCTCCAACTAAGGGACCTCAATCCGGAAGGATCCTTTCCTAGTCCACCCCAGAAGTACGAGTCCTTCTGACATTCAGAAGAGCTATCGCACTGTGAAGAGGGTGGTTCGTTTTCCTATAACAGGGGAAGGGAATTTGGGGTTCAAATGGGGGCATTCTAGTGAATTTTGAGTTAAGAAATATCACAAGCTTCCTTTCCTTCTTCGTGCAATCAGAAAAATCCCACCCAGCCCCTCAGGAGCCCCCTGCCTACCTGCTCAATAGCAGGATCCAGCCTAAAATGAGAACTCTTCCTTGAACAAAGATATCGCGCGATAAGTGTATAAAACTTTGAGCCAAGAATGCAGAAGGCGATTCACACGGCCAGTGTAACTCCCAGAGCTAGGTTGGTACTTCCAAAACAACGGTTAGCTGTGAACTTTCCCATCGAGAAGGACCCAGTTGTCCTGCACAATATCGTATTGAAATAAGGAAGTCTAAGCTGAGCAATGAATTCTGCATGAAACCTTTTCTTTCTTAAATCCGGACAATGAAAGGTGTCTGCACAGCTGGGTCACTGGAACCTCGCATGAAAACAAAACCCAAACAAAAGCATGGAAATAAATTCAGCTCCCTCTCCTGCCCATCTATCTATTTTTGCTAAAATTCTTCCAGTTTTAATTGACTAGTTTCGATGTTAAATCCACCTCCCTGTTTTAACTTCTCCTGTGTAGTTTGCACTCAGGATGACGGGATGACGTTATTTTCTGAAGTTAAAAGTGTAGTATTGTTGCCATTTTGTAAAGGCATGACAAATATTGGTATACTCTCACCCACACCCTTCCTCAACCCCCCCCCCCCCCCCGTCGTCTTTTTTTTAGCATTCTTTCCTTGGGGCCTGATCCAAAGCCCTTGAAATCAATGGAAAGTTTCCCATTGACTTCAAGGAGTTTTGGATCAGGCCCTGTCCATGTGATTCACGCTCGGAAAACCAACCAACCTCTATTGCAATGCGGGGGTGGAAGTGTCCTCCCTGCTGTCTCTTCTGTACGAGGGGCCAGAACTCCCCAAGGGGTCTCTCACACCCCTGCCGTCGGAGCAGGGGCCCGGGAGCCCGGAACCCCCACGTGCTGGCCCCAGCTCTCTCATACACTCTCTGTGTGACTTTGGGCAAGTCGACAAACTTCTCGGGGACTCAGGCGCCCCATCATTAAATGGGGCTAACACTTGTTCACTCACCTCACAGAGGTGGGTTGAGGCTTCATTAGTAACTGTCTGTGCAGATGGAAAACGCGGTAAATATTATGATGCTGTGATTCACCCATTGGGTGAATAACTGATGTCAGCTTCTCCCCCGGGAACCGCTCCGCCTTTCCCCGGGACAACCTTCCGACATGCCCCGGAAAACAGAAACATGGAACTGAATGGTGATCGCATGGCTGGCAAGTCCGTTAGGCGCTGGGAGACTTGCGGCTTTCCCGTGACCTCCAGGAGCTTGTGGCTGAAATAGGGAGTTGGGCGAGGTACCAGGGGCACCTGGGAGAAGCCACAGTCCTGTTATTGCAGCAGGTGAGAACAGGCTGGTGACGCGCACAGCTATCTGGAGGGTAAGGGACAGAGGTGCAAACGTGACTATTGGAAATCAGCTTCACACAGGCGCCCATCCTGCAGTCTTTATACAGGTAACCCCCTATTACCTTCACAGGGTATTTAGGGTCAGTGCCCCCGTCTTGCAAAGAGCTTACTAGACGTGACTTTCCTCTCGCCTCTTTTTTACTTGTCCGTTGGGTTTGTTTGACATCATCAGGCACCAATCCGCAAAGCCCCCGCTATCGCGTGGGAACTGCGGAATAATCATTAACCCCCACAAGGCATATGGCAGGAAATCGCTAACTAAACTGTCAGGGCAGGGGATGAACCTAGTTTGTTCCGGTGCAAGGCAAGAAGGGAGTTCCCATGAGATGCTGTTCTAATCCCCAGGGCTAAGACCCCGTTTGCTCCTTGGGAGCAAAAGCTCGGTGCCGGGTAATGTTACGCTGGGGCTCTTCAGAAATAAAAACAGGTAAAGTCCCAAATCTCTCTCTCGCGCGCGCCCTTTCCCTAAAGCCTCCCCCAGCCGCAGGCAGGCCGGGGCGAGCAGGCAGATTGCAGGGAGCAGCCCCCCGGACGTGTCCGGTCCCTGCCCGGGGGACGCTGCAGGCTCCACGTGAGGGAATCAGCGGCAATTAAAATTACACATCTGCACCGAGCCCCTCGCCATTGTCCGAGCTGCAGGAATTAAAACCACAGCGTTTTTCTTTCCCATTATCTCTGTTACCACATTTCATGGGGCTGAGAACCTTTTAAAGAAAACACCCCTTCTTCTGGCTGGGCACAGGGTGCTTTACACACTCTGGAAATTGTGGCAATTAACGTTTCTCATTAGGGGAAGGAGAAGGACTCACAAGCCCCCTCATTGTGTCCTGGGGACGGGTCAATAAAGACGGGGAGACCTCCTCTTTCAACATTTCCCACTCATTGTGGCCAGACAAAGGCTGGCTTCTAATTATATTTTCACAATCTGTGCGTATCTTTAAGGGGCCTGTCAGAAACAAGCACGTCAGCTTTGTTCAGCTTCACTTCAGGGAGCTTTTTAACCTTAGACAGCAATTTCTAAACAGCCCTTCCCAACAACGTGGCCCATTTGCAGACTTGAGAGCTGCTTTTGCAAAATAATAATGGAAATCGCTGTATTTTGAAAACAGCCTCCTCGCCTTCCATCTCCCCTCCCTTTTCCTTCTCCGGAGTAGAAGGACACACACTGCTTTGGGGACCTGAAAACGAACAGGGAGATGGTAGGGGCATTGGAAGAGAATTCACTCCCCCAAATCTTCTCTGATCCCTTTGAGGACTGCACCTTCCAGCAAAACACCCTTCCCCACTCTGAATTCAACACATTATAAAATACTAGGCCTAATCTTAGCACTGACTTCAAGAAGCTATGGATCAGACCCATTATGTACTAATTCCACTCTGTCATGTTGGTGTAAAGCTGGAGTAACTCCATTAATGTCAATAGCATTACACCATCTTCACAGAGGTGCCCCTTGCCCCTTGGTAACAATAGCACTTCATTATCTTTCATGACCAAGCAAAGTAGTTTGTAAGTTTCTGAGGAACCTATGTGAATAAAACACTGGCTATAGATTGCCAAGGAAAGGCTGCTGTTTATAGCTTCAGTTGTGCATGTTTAAGGCCTGATTCTACAAATTCATAGTTACTTCTACACAGGCAGGGATTTTTTTTTTCTTCTGCAGAATGAGAACATCTATTTTCCCCCTTGGCTGGCATGATTACACATATTAGTATATATGCAATATCCTGTTCATTAGAAATGCACTGAGACCTTTACATCAGTTTGCAAAGTGCCCAGCACTCTTTAGGCTCTAACAATAAAGGACAAAACAATGACAACAATACTAATGAATAGCTACTGCCTCAGTGGTAATCATCATCATCTGGCAACAATTCAACAAAGGGTTTGATCCTGAAAACACTTATGCACCTGAGTAACTGTTTGCATGAGGCCCTAATTTCATTGTTGCCTGACTACTGCTATGTCTGTTCTTTCTAATGATTAATAAGTACCTTGCTGAAATTTCAATGATAGTTTGTCATTTATCTATAGATAGATAGATATAAATATATATATATATATACATACAATTTTTTTAAATCTAGCTCTATGAAGTCCTGATACAAACGCTTCCTGTATTGAAGTCAATGGAAAGACTGCTAAGGACTTTAATGGGCTTTGGATCAGGGCCTTAATAAGTATATGTATATATACTTGTCCTATGTGTACAAACACACCCCTAACATAATATATGCATAGAATGTAACAAATAGTTGTAAAATTATACATTTATGTGTGTGAGAGAGGGAGAGCGAGCATACATTTGTGTAGACAGATAGTGTATGTGACCCTAGCAGAGCAGGCACCAGCTCATGCCACAGTCCCCCTGTCTCCACTGAACACTGATGAATACATAGCTGGAACCTGTCTGGCTTACCTGTGTGTTAGTATTGTTAAATACTGTTTAGTGTTTAGATTTATGGAATGCTTGCCAATTGCTGCCTGCATTACTGTCACTTATAATGGCTGTGTCACGTATTATAAGATAATATTGAAGTGTTTGCATTGTAAGCCTCTGTAACTGTGGCGATGTCTACACCACGGAACTTACAGCTGCACCACTTTAAGGTCTCCTGTGTAACCGCTCTATGCTGGCAGGAGAGCGACTCCCACCGACATAGCTCTGTGCACACTGGCACTTTTGTCAGTGAAACTTATGTTGGTCAGGGTTGTTTTTTCCCCACATCCCAGACGGGCAAAACATTTTCCAACAAAAGTGCTAGCGTAGACAAAGTCTGTATAAATCACCAGACAGGCGAGAGACATTAAATGGTGTGACATACTGGTCTCCAACACAAGGTGTTATTTCCTGCATAACAAGGAAGGCCCATAGTCACCAGATGAACTAGAGTGGAACATTAAAGAGCACAAAAGACTTTGCTCTTTACTCTCTCTGTCCCCCATGAAAATTAGTCTTGCAAGTAAATTCCTCCCATCAGCTCAGTTTGCAGCTCAAAGCGGAAGAGGGAAGGGAATAAAACCCCCTAGCAAGGAGGAATGATATCTTTATGTTGCTTGGATTTTGGGGAAGGATTATTAGGTACAGTAGAACCTCAGAGGGTAGGTCTACACTTACCTCCGCGTCCGGTGGTAAGCAATCAATCTTCTGGGATCAATTTATCGTGTCTTGTCTAGACGCGATAAATCGATCCCGGATCGATCCCGGAAGTGCTTGCCGTCGACGCCGGTACTCCAGCTCGGCGAGAGGAGTACGCGGCATCGACGGGGGAGCCTGCCTGCCGCGTCTGGACCCGCGGTAAGTTCGAACTAAGGTACTTCGACTTCAGCTACGTTATTAACGTAGCTGAAGCTGCGTACCTTAGTTCGAAGTGGGGGGTTAGTGTGGACCAAGCCAGAGTTACAAACACCTGGGGAATGGAGGTTGTTCATAACTCTGAAATGTTTGTAACTCTGAACAAAATGTTATGGTTGTTCTTTCAAAAGTTTACAACTGAACGTTGACTTAATACAGCTTTGAAAATGCTGCTTTTAACTATCTTAATTTAAATGAAACAAGCTCAGAAACAGTTTCCTTACCTTGTCAAATCTTTTTTTTTTAATTTTCCCTTTATTTTTTAGTAGTTTACGTTTAACACAGTACTGTACTGTATTTGCTTTTGTGTGTGTGTGTCTACTGCTGCTGCCTGACTGCGTACTTCTGGTTCCAAATGAGGTGTGTGGTTGACCAGTCAGTTCGTAGCTCTGGGGTTTGTTACTCTAAGGTTCTACTGTATAAGCAAAAGATCATTAGTGCTTGGCCTGAGTTAGCCCTAAAGGTTCATACAGAGCTTGCTTATTATAGAAGGTTCTATTACTTTTTGAAACTTAAGATTGTAACTCATTTGTGTGTTAACCTTGTAAATAATTCTCTTGCTTCCTTTTCATATATAATAAACCTGCATATAGTTTATTATAGGATTGGCTACAAGACAATACAAGTCTTTGGTGTGAGATCTAAAGTGCAATTTACCTGGGGTAAGTGACTTGTCCTTTGGGACTGGGAGTAACCTGAATATTGCTGTGATCCTTGGTGTAAGGAACCATCTATCATAAAAGTAGGTTACCTGGGTGACAAGACAGATTGGAGTACCTAAGGGGACTGTCTGTGACTCCGTGCTAAAGCTGTTAGAGCGCCTGAGAAGTTTACACTTGATCACTGGTTGGTGAAAGCTCAGTATAGATCTCACAGCCAATTTGGGCTTTGTGTACTGGTTCTTAACCGGCTGCCCTGAGGCTGGTACTCATGCTCTTGAACCACAGCTGGACAGCTTGATTGTGTGCAGTCATGTCCTTAAATAGTCCATAACTGCACACTGTCTATCTACATACATGTTCTCTCTCTCTCTCGTGCACAATTTTACAAATATTTGTAAAATGTTTTATATATGTGTGTGGAAGGAGGGTAGTTAGTGGGCAATCATGTCCTTAAAAGAAAACAATATGTTCCTCTAGTGCTGAAAATAATGAAGATAAGCAGGGAAATACCCACATTTAGGAAAAAAAGATGTAGTGAAAGTGAAGTGACCTCTCTAGGCACGCTGCAGATGTACACATCCATACATTTTTGTACCCTGGGTAGTTTTTGTGTGTCCATAACGTTTCTCTCAAATTGTTCTGTTCCATTGTAAGAGCCCACTTGTTCAGTTTGTTGTAAATATCTTCTCCTCCTTAATTGGGTACTGAGTCTAATAATCCTGCCTCAGCTTGTTAACTGTACAATAGCAGTCAGAGTTAATGACCCATTAGTGATTAATTCCTTAACCAGCATCTAATTGCTCACTGTAAAACCTTTTCTTAAAACTGGATTAAATCATCTAGATCCTTAACCACTTCTTTCCTATAACATTGCTAAGGCTCTTAGCCTGGCCCTTCCTGAATTACCTATTTCCTGTTTTACTTAAACTGTCTTAGAAGGACAGTAATTTGAATGTTTGCTTCTAACTTCTTTGCAAAACCTCAAATTCTAAAGGACTAAAAAAGGCTGTTAAGGGAGAAAAAATGAAAAGATATAAATCTCCTTTAAGTTGATCATGTTGCTTCCTTTCTTTCCCTTCAAAATTTTGGGGCCACATCTTGCAAAGCCATGAGTTAGGACCACATCTTGCAAAGCCCATAGTCAAGTGAATAGCACAATTGCACTCAGTGGGCCTCATTCTGCATACAGAGCTTTGTGACAGTGATGGAACTACTTGGGTGAGTCAGGGTTACTCACAAAGGTCTGGAGGCTCTGGCCATTGAAGTTGTAAATAATTAGGGAGTTTTTCTATGGCAGTGGTTCTCAACCAGGGGTACACAAACCCCTGGGGATATGCACAGGTCTTCCAGGGGGGTACCTGGAACTCATCTAGATATTTGCCTTGTTTTACAACAAGCTACAGAAAAAGCACTAGTGAAGTCAGTACAAACTAAAATTTCATACAGACAATGACTTGTTTATACTGCTCTATATACTGTACACTGAAATGTAAGTACAATATTTACATTCCAATTGATTTATTTTATAATGACATGGTAAAAATGAGAAAGTCAGCCATTTTTCAGTAACAATGTGCTGTGACACTTTTGTATGTTTATATCTGATTTTGTAAGCAAGTTGTTTTTAAGTGAGGTGAAACTTGGGGGTATGCAAGACAAATCAGACTCCTGAAAGGGGTACAGTAGTCTGGAAAGCCCTACAGAGCCCCTGTTCTATGGACTAGAGTCAGCCTTTGCTCGATGCCCTGAGATAGGACAGTTAATAGCTGCCCTTCCCCAGGGAGGAACTGTGATCCTACTCTTTCCTTGGTCATAGGCCAAAGGAATCTGTGCCACACCTTTAGGCACAGATTATTTCAACTCCTTCCTGATGCCTGCCAGCTGAACCATGCGAGGGCTCTGCCTGCTTCCCTCCACCCACGCTCCACTCTGCCCAACTGCTCATGGGTAGGTGAGGAGTAAGAGCCCTACCAAGCCTGCCATCTCTCCGACATTAGGAGCACCAATCCAAGCAGACCATGGAGGAGTGTGCGTGTGTGGAGAGTTGTGGAGGATACCGCTCTTTGCTCCCCGGCACAGCCACATTGGACTGGGCCACATCTGGCTTACAGTGTTGCACACAGCTACTAGAGTGATGAAAGCCAGCATAGGTGCCTAGTATTGCTCCATTGTACAGCCAACTGCTCGACTACAGTTGTGGTTTGGTATTAAAAATGTCCTGGAGACCAAATAGCCAAGCGTAGCCAAGTTTATTGCCTAAGACAAAGCAGAAAAACACAGAAAGTACACCAATCCTTTTGGGAAGCTTGTTCTTGCAATGTTGACCTTACTCAGTAGGTTTGCTTCGAAATATGTGCCCCAAACCATTTATATTTATAACATGGTTGCTTACGAGTTAGAAAGCACTTTTTACATCATCTAACATCCAACCCACCAGTTTGTACCAGTTCCTTAACTTGTTGTTCTGTACCTTTCCTTAGCTCTGTTTTGGATACTACATTTAAACCAGTTGCCTGTGAAGGTTCCTGTACTAGGATATAGAATGAAGGTATCTTGCCTTTGATGGGCTTTATTAAAGAGTATACTCTATATAGTAGTACAGAGGCAATGACAGAAGTTGATAAAGTACTGGTAGGAACTGAAGAGAACAATCAGACAAAAAATAGTCCCATTCAGTTACATCGCATGAGGGCAGACAACTAAACATTGATAAGTGTTTGCATACAAAAGCTAGAAGTCTAAATAAAAAGATGGGTGAACTTGGATGCCTACTGTTACATGAGGATATCGATATAATCGGCATCACAGAAACTTGGTGAAACTATGACAATCAATGGGACACGGTAGCACCAGGGTACAAAATATATAGGAATGACAGAGTAGGTCTTGCTGGTGGGGGAGTGGCTCTATATGTGAAAGAAAGCATAGAGTCAAATATAGAAAAAAACCTTGACTGAATCAAACTGCACCAGAGAATCGCTATGGATAGAAATTCCCTCCTTGAATAACAAGAGCATAGCAGTAGGAATATCATACTGACCACCTGACTAGGATGGTGATGGTGACTGTGAAATGCTCAAGGAGATAAGAGAGGCCCCCAAAACAGAAAACACAATAATAATGGGGGATTTCAACTATCCCCATATTGACTGGGTACGTGTCATCTCAGGAGGGGATGCAGAGATAAAATTTCTGGACACCATTAACAACTGCGTCTTGGAGCAGCTAATCCTGGAACCCACAAGGGGAGAGGCCATTCTTGATTTAGTCCTAATTGGACCTCCAGAGGAGAATATAGGTGAACCATTCAATAATAGCAATCATACTTGCAGGGGGGGACATATCAAAGCCCCCACGACAGTAGCATTTAACTTCCTCACAAAAGTGAGGAAGCTAGTTAAATGGAAATGAAAGGAACAATCGAACAAGTGAAATGCCTGCAAGCTGCATGGAAAATACCATAATAGAGGCTCAAACTAAATGTATATCACAAATTAAAAAAAAAAAAAAAGTAAGAGGACAAAAAAAAAAGTCACAATGGCTAAATGTATACCCCCATAGTAAAAGAAGAAGTTAGAGGCAAAACAACATCCTTTAAAAACTGGAAGTCAAATCCTGGAGAAAATAAAAAGGAGCATAAACTCTGGCAAGTCAAGTGTAAAAGCATAATTAGACAGGCCAAAAAAGAATATGAAGAGCAACTAGCGAAAGACACAAACACTAACAGCAATTTTTTTTAAGTACATCAGATGCAGGAAGCCAAACAATTAGTGGGGCCACTGGGTGATCAATGTGCTCAAGGAGCACTCAAGGAACATAAGTCTGTGGCGGAGAAGCTAAATGAATTCTTTGCATTGGTTTACACTGCAGAGGATGTGAGGAAGATTTCCACACCTAAGCCCATGGGTGGCGGGTGAAGCCCCCCTCTGGGGAGGCTAGACCCCAGCTCCACCCCTTCTTTCCATGCCCTCCCCATGGCTGGAGCTCCGAGACCTTCTGTGCACCACCCCCTCCCCATGGCCAGAGCCACAAGTCCCCCCCCCCAACCCAGAGAGCCCCTCCCAGAGGAGCCCCGGTCTGGCTGAAGCCCCAAGCCTCTCCCCCTGACTCCACCCAGAGGAGCCCCGGCTGGGCTGGCGAAAGCCTCAAGCCTCCCCTCTCCCACCCAGAAGAGCCCTGGCTGGGCTGGCCGAAGCCCCGAGACCCCCTCCCCGCCTGGAGGAACCCCAGCTGGGCTGGCCGAAGCCCCAAGCCAAGCCTCCCACGCCCGGAGGAGCCCAGCCCCATGCCTCCCCTCAGCCAACCCGCCCAACGCCCAGGGGAAAAGCGTCTGTAGAAGACGCTTTTGATATGCCCCATGCAGGTTCTGGGGCAGCTGAGGAGGCGGTATGTGCCGCCTCAGCCACCACGGAATCTGCATGGGGCATAATAAAGCAAAAACTTCACTGCCAAACTCCACAACCTGGGGTCTGGCAGCCGTGGTCACGGCAGAGCCTCCCCTGGCATATTATAACTGCCGCCCATGCCTAAGCCATTCTTTTTAGGTGATGGATTTGAGGAACTATTCCAGATGAAGGTGTCAATAGACACATAGATACAATATGTTGGGAAAGAGTCCACATGGTTTTTGTAAAGGGAAATCATGCCTCACCAATTAGAATTCTTTGAGGGAATCAACAAGCATGTGGGCAAGGGTGATCCAGTTGATATAGTGTGCTTGGACTTTCAGAAAGCCTTTGACGAGGACCCTGACTAAAAGCTCTTAAGCAAACTAACCAGTCATGGGATAAGAGGGAAAGTCCTCTCATGGATCAGTAAACTGGTTTAAAGATAGGAAACAAAAGATAGGAATAAATGGTCAGTTTTCACACTGGAGAGAGGTAAATAGCAGGGTCTCCCAAGGATCTGTACTGGGACCAGTGCTGTTCAACATATTCATAAATGATCTGGAAAAGGGGATATATAAACAGTGAGGTGGCAAACTTTGTAGATGATACAAAATCACTCAAGATAGTTAAGTCCAAAGCTGACTGTGAAGAATTACAAATGGATCTCACAAAACTGGGTGACTGGACAACAAAATGGCAGGTGAAGTATCAATGTTGCTAAGTGCAAAGTAATTCACATTGGAAAACATAATCCCAGCTATCCATATAAAATGATGGGGTCTAAATTAGCTGTTACCACTCAAGAAAGAAATCTTGGCATCATTGTGGATAGTTCTCTGAAAACATCCACTCAATGTGCACTGACAGTCAAAAAAGCAAACCGAATGAAAGGAAACATTAGGAAAGGCATAGACAATAGTACAGAAAATATCATAATGCCATTGTATAAATCCATGCTATGCCCAAACCTTGAATACTGTGTGCAGTTTTGGTTGCCCTATATTTAAAAAAGATATGTTAGCATTGGAAAAGGTACAGAGAACAGCAGCAAAAATGATCAGGGGTATGAAACAACGTTCATTTGAGGAGATATTAAATAGATTGGGACTGTTCATTTTAGAAAAGAGAGAGCTAAAGGGGGATATGATAGAGGTTTATAAAATCATCAGTGATGTGGAGAAAGAGAATAAGGATGTTTTATTTACCCTTTTATGTACCACAAGAGCCAGGGATAACCAACAAAATTAATAGGAAGCAGGTTTAAAACCAACATAAGGAAATACTTCATCATACAATGCACAGTCATCCTATGGAACGGTTTTCAGGGGTATTGTGAAGGCCAAAAGTATAACCGGGTTCAAAAAAGAAGTAGATAACTTGATGGAGGCTAGGTCCATCAATGGTTATTAGCCAAGATGGTCAATGACACAACCCCATGCTCTGGTTGTCCCTTAAGTTCTGGCTGCCAAAAGCTGGGACTGGAGGACAGGGGATGGATCACTCGATAACTGCCCTGTTCTATTCATTTCCTCTGAAGCTTCTGGCACTGGCCACTGTTAGAAGACAGGATACTGGGCTGGGCTAGATGGACCATTGGTCTGACCCAGTAAGGCCATTCTTATGTTCTTATTTTCACTAATCCCAAAAAATTTTCAGAGAGTAGTGGGATATATATCTCTTGACATAAGCAAGCAAAGTGGACAGAATTGTTGGAAAGCCAATATCATTCGCTTAACCTAACTGCCCACATGTTGGGTTTAATACAATGTTAATATGGTATGCCCTACACCTAACATTAGGGCATAACACAAGAGTAACACTAGGTAAGAGTCTAAATAGAATCTTTTCTGTATCTCATATTTTGTTGACTGTAGAAGATAAAACACTTTATAATCTTGCTAATACTGCCAGTTAACATTTCTGATTCATTTCCATTTAAAACCTGACATCAAAGGTCCCATTTCTAAAATGACTAGTCAGTGGTTTATATTTTAAAATCAGAAAAAATATGTATATTTAGTTGTCCAGTTTGCTCTTGGCTTTACATTGTGTTGGAAAAAATCTCTACCTCCACCATCTATATTAATCGATTGATTGATAGATACTGTTAATGTCAGATGACTTGCCATCAAGATATTGAATGTACACAGCTCATAATTGGTAAAGTCTCCATTACTTGAAGTCTTTAAATCAAGGCTGGATGTCTTTCTAAAGGGTATGCCCTAAAGTCCAGGAGTTATGGGTTTGATGCAGGAATAACATCGTAAAATTCTAGGGACTGTGTTATATAGGAGGTCAGATTAGATGATCACTGTGGTCCATTCTGGTGCATAATCTATCAATCTATGAATGAATAATTCTGAGGAAAATATCCACAAGAGGCTCACTCCATGGGCCAGATCCTGCGGTTATTATGCAGGCAAAAAGTCTATGGAAGGCATAGTCTAATCCAGAGGTGGGCAAACTATGGCCTGTGGGCCACATCCAGCCCGCAGGACTGTCCTGCCCGGCCCTTGAGCTCCCAGCCGGGAGGCTAGCAGGGGGGGCTGGATGGGTCGGGTGTTCTGAAGGGGGCAGTCAGGGGGCGGGAAGTGGGAGGGGGCGGATAGGGGGCAGGGGCCAGGCTGTTTGGGGAGGCACAGCCTTCCCTACCCGGCCCTCTATACGGTTTTGGAAACCCGATGTGGCCCTCAGGAAAAAGAAAGAAAGAAACTATTTCTCTTTATAGACAAATATAGAAAAGAGACTATTTAAAACTAGACCTTGTAGGTCTTATGCAGTTAAAACTCCCATTAATAGCAAGAGGGCTCTTGACTGAGAAAAGAGTGCTGGATAGGACCTTCTGTTAGCAAATCTAATCCAGTGCACTGTATGCTATTCACGTTTGAAGTAATGAAACTGCTACATTAATTAAGGTGCTAAGGCAATTAGTTTTATTGTACTGGCATTTTTTCTCCTGCTAAAGCAACACATGTTATGGTCTTCCACTGATGTCAAAAGGGGTTTAACTACATTGAAGACTCTGGAATTTGGCTCAAAGTGACTTAGTTCTAGACAGAGAATTAGAGGTTAAAGATGGAAAAGCTCAGTTAGGTAACCAAGAACCAAAGTTGGAGTCCTTACTCAGATAAAAGTTTAATAGGCATCAATGGGATTTTTGATTGAGTAAGGCTGAGCTGAGAACTGAAGGATTTGACTATTGATACATGGGTACCCATTACAAAATCTATGTATGACCTTGTGGATATAATATAATTAATTAATCAGTAATACTTAATATGTACATAGTTTGAGTATGCAGCAATTAAAACAAATTAAAATACAATCAATTCAAAATTAAAGCCTGCAGCTGCTATTCACCCTCAAGCCAAAGGAAAATGACCAACCATCAGAAAATGAAACCCAGCAACCCCTTCTTTCCCTATAGAGATCATCCCATGTTGTGCCCCACCTTCCCCTGTAAGAGATATTATTAATCATGTTTATTAAAGTAGTGCCTAAGGATTAACCAAAAATGGGATTCCCCCTGTGCTTAGCACTAAACAAACACAGAGTAATAAACAGTAATAAACAAAGAGCTTACTATCTAAACTGACAAGCCCAATATAGGACAGGGGGACAGGGCAGAACACTCTCACAGAGTGAACAACATGATAGCAGCAAATGACATATTAGTTCCACAGGTTTTTTTGGTGATGGTGGTGGTGGTGGGGTGTAGTTAGGAGAGGATCAATTAAATGTAAAGAAAAGGGAAAGGAGAAGGGATACTGAAGGAAAGGGGACAGGGCAAGGGAGAAGTGGGTAAGAGGGCAAGTGTGGAGTGAAGCTGAGGTGAGGACGTTGAGAGAGTGGGAAGGAGAGGGTTGGAGCAAATAGCCAATCAACACAGGACAGAGAAAGTCCAGTCAAAACTGTAGCAAGTTGTCTGAGGGCTTATCTACACTTGAAATGCTGCAGCTGCACCACTCTAGCGCAGCCTTCAGTGTAGACACTACACTGGGACACTACTCATGGGAGGAGTTCTCCCACTGGCATAAGTAATCCACCTTCCCTACCGAGGTAGGGTGGTGGAAGAATTCTTCTGTTGACTTAGTACTGTCTGCACTGGGGGTTAGGTCGACTTAACTATGCTGCTCAGGGGTGTCGATTTTTCACACCCCTGAGCGATGTACATAAGCCAACTCACTTTTCTAGTGTAGACCAGGACTCAATGTCCCAAGGTCCCTGCTTTGGCTACTTCTGCTCCTACTCCTACAGACTGGAGTCTCTGGTAGTTCCTCCCTGCAGGTTTTCCCCAAGGCCACATGGGGAGGCACCGCCTGGGTCCTTGTGCCCCCAGTATGTGTGTGCGTGTAGGGAGTTAAATGTACAGTTCTGGGTCTGGGAGGTCCTGGAAATTGAGGTGGCCCCAGCTGGGCCCCATTTTACCCCCTGTCCGCTGCACCAATCTGCGCTTTGGATGCTTCTTCAGCTGCTCCTACCTTCTGAAGATGGTAAGAAGATGGGTCTCTGTGCATGACCAGAAGATCAGGAAATAAATAGTATTTTGGACCAAGGGTTCCAAAATGTAGGGCCCCTTAGCGGAGTGAGGTGGTCTGTCAAGCAGGAGAACAGAAGCCATTTAGGGACTCAAATCTATCTTAAGTACTTGTATGTCCCCTTCCCCCCTTACCATAATATCTGAACTCTTCCCAGTCTTTAATGTATTTAGTCTTACAACATCCCTGTGAGGTATGGCAGCGCTATACCCCTATTGTACAGGAGGGGAACTGAGGCACAGACAGAAGTGACTTGGCCAAGGTCACACAGGAGGTCTGTGGCAGACCCGGGTAATGAACATACATCTCCTAAGTCCGAGGTTAGCACCACAACCACCTTCTTCATTTATTCTGAATGTTTTTGTAAGAGATCTGATTAAATACGCACAGACACAGCTGAACACGAAGGACAAAGCAAAGTTCCCAGACAGCTTCCTACGGAGCACCTTTTATCTATTATTTTGCTCAAACCCCTCTGAAATCCTTCTCAATGTTTTTCAGTTCCAGCTCACTCAGTGTTGCCATTCCTGCACCTGAAGAGGATTTCCCCCCTTTGCTGGCTCATGTGGGTCTCACCCTAGAAGACTGACTCAAATGCTAGAGGGACGATTACTGGGCATGGCCCAGTGCCATGGCTGTGTACTGCAGTGCACCAGCTACTTCATGAATGAGAGCTCCAGGGTGGTAATAATTTGAGCCACATTGGTGAACCACGAAGGCTCTGTCTACATTGTGGCGCTGGCTGGGGAAACATCACCCTGCCCTTTTGTTTAACTGAAAAACCTCCATCCACTGTTCAAACTCACTCCACATATTTTCCTTCCTTTCCCTCTAGCTGTCATAGCAGAACAGTTCTGGGGTGAATAGCAAGGAGGAGGTCAAAAACTGCAGCTAGAGACAAATTATATAGCTTGATGGGAGGAGCCCAGATTTGTCTGGACCAGCCCTGCCTCGCTGACACTTTCAATCGGCCCATAGCAATGCCGGAGAGCATTGGCACCAAACGAGAAAGGGGATTTTTCTGCTGAGCTAATCCTAAACCCCAGCAAGGCCTCATGCGGTCAGTTGAGCGGGATGAAGGGTGCTTTGACAGTTAGGAAATTTCCAGACACAGAAAGAGAAACGAGACAAGCAAATAGATCTGCAGGATTTGTGTTAAAAGCCAGTGTTTAAATATACAGATCCTCAGCTGGCATAAACTGGAATAGCTCCAGGGAGGTCAACAGATTGACACTGGTTTACACACTCTAAGGAAGTGGTGCCATAATATTTAGGAAGATGAAGCTGGTAAAAGCAATAATTATTTTATTAAACATATTTGCCATCTGTAGCCAGATTCTACAGTTCCCATTCACAGCAATAGGAGCAAGGCCTTCAGGAGTGAGCCATGGGAGTCCTGTGTATATATTAGGACAGTAATTAGACTACTCTGTGAATGGATCAGCATTGTATTGATACAAATGAAAATGAAATGAAAAACGGTATTAGAACTGTATAACTTGACATAGATAAAGGATAAAAGGTCTGTGTATTATGCGTCAAAGACATATTTGAACTTGGATAATAGCTTGTCATCTAATGCAGATGACACACTATTTATATGACCAAAAAACCATGAATATCATACAAGTCTCCAAAACTTGTATCATGCCATAAAATCTCATTGGTGATAGTTCTAACAGTAACGTTTTTCTTTATTTCAGATCCTTGGAATAAAGAATATGCAAGATAAAAAGCTATCAGTCAGGTTTGAAAAATATCGAGTTTAGGGCCAAACCTTGTTGATTTTATTCGAGTTGCCCTGTAGAGGTAAACAGAGCTGCTAGTATGAGTAGATAGAGCAGGACTTAGCCAATAGATTCTAAATTGATCAGAGCAGTTAACACATCTTATCTTTGTTTGTGAAGTGGTGTGCAAATGTACAGCTCAATATTACAATAAAATAGACTAATAATAACAAATCAGTAGACGTTATAATAAAATGTTAAAATCATATTTGTTCTCTAGGGGCTTGTTTGCAATCAGACAGATACTGCAGTGATAGGTATATTGCAAATTCCTAAAAGACACTTGTAGTTCCCTGTCAGACCTTACACCCACTCTCTGCTAATGAGGAGTGCTAGTTTAGGGGGTGAGAATTGAGTAAAACTCCCACAGGAAGCAGTCAAAGGATAGGGGAGTCACTGGCTTTTTAACCAGAACACCCATGTATCAAAGTATAACAGGATTTATTCATTGCGGATGAAAATCATTCACATTTCAATACAAATGAAGAAGAAGAGGACAATTTGATATGTCCGTGACAGGTACCTTATGCCAGTGGTTCTCAACCATGGGTCCGGAGGCTCCTGGGGGGGCTGTGAGCAGGTTTCAGGCAGTTCCCTAAGCAGGGCCAATGTTAGACTCACTGGGGTCCAGGGCAGAAAGATGAAGCTCCACTGTGCAGGGCTGAAGCCCGGGGCCCTGAGTCCTGCCACCTGGGGCTGAAGCCGAAGCCTGAGCAACTTAACTTTGTGGGGCCCCCTGTGGAGTGGGACCCTGGGCAATTGCCCTGTTTGCTGCCTTCTAATGCCGGCTCTGGCTTTTATATGCAGAAAAACAGTTGTTGGGGCACTGGTGGGCCATGGAGTTTTTATAGCATGTTGGGGGGGCATCAGAAAGAAAAAGGTTGAGAACCCCGCCTTATGCAGAACTTCACTTTCCCAAGAATATAGCCTGCCTCCTATAATCCTAGAAATTAGGTTGCAGTCAAGGGCACGGTAATTGCATGAGATGGAACTACTGAGTGCTCTTCATTTTGTCCAGAGGCTTCTGTTCATATTCACTAATATAAACTTTTTCTTTTAAAAGTGAGCGAGAGAAAAATTAAATCTACACAACAGCTTGAAGCCCTGTGTCAAGGATCCATATTTTGTCAGAGTCTGCCACCTGCTGGAATCCAGGAGAATTTCATCAGAATTATTTTACAGGTTATGGCCCAAGTAAATGTACAGATTTATAGAGTTTAAGGCCATTAGCTAATCTAGTCTGACATTTTGAATATCACGGGCCATTAAATTCTACCCAGGTATCCCAATATTGAGCCCAAGAACTTGTGTTTGACCATGACATAGCTTTGTGTTTGGCTAAAGCACATCTTCCAGAAACAGGGCCGGTGCAAGGAAGTTTCACGGCCTAGGCGAGACTTCCAACTTGCGCCCCCTCCCCCCAGCCCTGCAGCAGCTCCCCGCCCCCCCTCCACCCTGAGGCGCCCCCCCCCGCAGCAGATCCCCCCCCCCGTCTGCCCTGAGGCGCCCCTCCTCCCTGCGGCAGCTCCCCCGCCTCCGGGGAGCCGTGCAGCAGCTCCCCACCCCAGCTCACCTCTGCTCCACCTCCTCCCCGAGCACGCCGCCCCCGCTCTAATTCTCCTCCCCTCCCAGGCTTGCGGCACCAAACAGCTGATTGGCGCCACAAGCCTGGGAGGCGGGAGAAGTGGAGCGGCCGCTGCGCTGAGAGAGGGAGTCTGAGCCGCACGTGTGAGAGCGTGCCGCCGGCAGCCCAGCCCAGGAACACTGTAAAAAAAAATTGGGGGCACTGCTTTTTGGCGCCCCCAAATCTTGGCGCCCTAGGCAACTGCTTAGTTTGCCTTAATGGTAGCACCGGCCCTGTCCAGAAAACCCTCCAGACTTGTTCTAAAGATATCAAGAGATGGAGAATCCACCCATTCCCTTGGAAGTTTGTTCCAATGGTTAATCACCCTCATTGTTAAAATAGTCACCTCTTAATCTTCAGTTTGGTAAACTAAACAGAGCGAGCTCTTTACGTCTTTCACTGTAAGACATTTTCTCCAAGCTCAGATTAGTTTTGTGGCTGTTTTCTGCACAATCTCCAATTTTTCAACATTCTTTTTAAAACGCAGACACCAAAATTGAACGTAGTATTCTAGCGTCAGTCTCAATAATGTTGAATACAGACATAATAATCAGGGCCGGCTCTGGCTTTTTTGCCGCCCCAGGCAAAAAAGCCTCCCACCGCCCCCCGCCTCCCGGCGGGGAGCGCAGCAGGGGAGGGCGCCAAACCCGGCCGCGGCCCCGCTCTCCCCGGCCGGCCGGAGCGCCCGGAGGAGGGCGGTCCCGCTCTCCCCGGCCAGCCGGAGCGCCGGGAGGAGGGCGGAGAGCCTGGCCGGGGCCCCGCTCTCCCCGACCGGCCGGAGCGCCGGGAGGAGGGCGGAGAGCCCGGCCGCGGCCCCGCTCTCCCCGGCCAGCCGGAGCGCCCGGAGGAGGGCGGTCCCGCTCTCCCCGGCCAGCCGGAGCGCCGGGAGGAGGGCGGAGAGCCTGGCCGGGGCCCCGCTCTCCCCGACCGGCCGGAGCGCCGGGAGGAGGGTGGCGAGCCCGGCCGCGGCCCCGCTCTCCCCGACTGGCCGGAGCGCCGGGAGGAGGGCGGCGAGCCCGGCCGCGGCCCCGCTCTCCCCGGCCAGCCGGAGCGCCGGGAGGAGGGTGGCCCCGCTCTCCCCGGCCGGCCGGAGCGCCAGGAGGAGGGTGGCGAGCCCGGCCGCGGCCCCGCTCTCCCCGACTGGCCGGAGCGCCGGGAGGAGGGCGGCGAGCCCGGCTGCGGCCCCGCTCTCCCCGACCGGCCGGAGCGCCGGGAGGAGGGCGGAGAGCCCGGCCGCGGCCCCGCTCTCCCCGGCCAGCCGGAGCGCCGGGAGGAGGGTGGCCCCGCTCTCTCCGGCCGGCCGGAGCGCCAGGAGGAGGGTGGCGAGCCCGGCCGCGGCCCCGCTCTCCCCGACTGGCCGGAGCGCCGGGAGGAGGGCGGCGAGCCCGGCCGTGGCCCCGCTCTCCCCGGGTGAGCACCGCCCCCCTCCAGGTGCCGCCCCAAGCACATGCTTGGTAGGCTGGTGCCTGGAGCCGGCCCTGATAATAATCACTTCCTACTCCTACACACTGTTCCCTGCTTATACATCCAATAATTCCCCTCCTCCCCCCTTATATTATGGTGGTACGTAGAGGAGCTCACTGTACACAGTACAAGGTAATCCCTGCCCCCAAAGAATTTACAAGCTATTAAATGAATCTCTGTGTTAGTTATTAATTAATGTGTGTGATACAGTCATTCTCCAGTTTGTAACAGAGGCTCATGCCCTAAATTTATAGAATTTTTGTTTTTTAAGTACAGAAGGGACCTTTAGGTTATCTAGTCTGACCTCCTGTATGGTCCACAGATAATAAAATTTAATCTGGTTACTCCTGTACTGAGCCCAATAACCTGTGTTTGACAGAAATGCATCCAGTTTTCTATTCTCTTGTATTCTATTAAGGTTTTTCCACCGTGCTCATCACTGTAGTATCTACACGTCAATAAAAAACCCACAGCAGTGAGTCTCAGAGCCCAGGTCAATTGACTTGGGCTCACAGGGCTCAGGCTGAGGGACTAAAAATTGCATTGTAGATGTCCAGGCACAGATTGGAGCCCAGGCTCTGAGACACTCCCCCATAGTGGATTCTCAGGCCTGAATGTCTACACTACAATTTTTAGCCCCACAAGCCCAAGTCAGCTGACCCAGGCCAGCCGTGGACATGCTGTGGGTCTTTTATTGAAGTCTAGCTGTACCCTGTCTTCCAGTACATAGGCGCCGACTCCGTGGGTGCTCTGGGACTGGAGCACCCACAGGGAAAAAATGGTGGGTGCTCTGCACCCACCAGCAGCCCCCCATCAGCTCCCGCCCATCTCCCTGGCTCCTCCAGCCTGCTGGTGGCCCCACTGATCAGCGCCTCCCTCCTCACGCCTGCCATGAACAGCTGTTTCGCGAGGGGGGAGGAGCGGGGACGCGGTGCGCTCGGTGAGCACGGAGAGACAGCGGAACTGGGCGGGAAGAGGTGGGGTGGGGGCGGAAAGAGGCGGGGCAGGGGTGGGGCCTTGGGAAAAGGAGTGGAGTGGGGGGGCGGGGCCTGGGGCAGCAGCACCAGGGGTTGAACACTCCCCTGTACTTTGAAAAGTTGGCACCTGTGTTCCAGTAGTGCCTTAAGTAACATTAATGTCTGTCACGTGTTCAGTCTCTCATCCTCCCCTGAAGAGAAGGGCAGATATACACATGTTGTTATATGTCTATGTTCGTGAAGGCAAGGTCGAAGATGTGCCCCTTGCTCTTGGAGCAGAAGGTGGTGACGTTTGTGATGGTCCTTAGTTCCTAGAAGAGTTCATTGACAGTCTCAGAGTAGCCCTTATTGTAGCGAGTTCCATTACGGCAGCAGAGCATAGCTGTCTACCCCTGTCTTCATCCTGTAGCTTTAGGTGAACTTTTAGGTACCCTCCACTTGGCCTATGGAGCATCTTGAACTTGCTTCAATATTCTACAGAAAGCCAGTGGAGGGGGAGGAGAACAGGTCTGATGTGGTTGCAGACTTCGAGAGATGGCGAATCCACCACGTCCCTTGGTAGTTTATGCCAATGATTATTGGCTCTTACCGTTATGAGAAATAGGCCTTATTTCTAATTTGAATTGCTGATTTAACTTCCAGACTGGCAGCTGGCATCTTGCTGTGAGATGCCACGTATGGGAATTTCACATAAGGCTTCTTTAAAAAATGAAGATAGCTAGAAAGCTAGCTGTAGATTTCAGCAGCCGTTGGCTGACACTAATGAGACTAAGGGCTAGCCTACGCTACCGCGCTGCATTGTAACCTTTGGACAGAATCATGTCTGGCTCTCGCACGTGATTATTCCCCAGCCATGGGGGATTGTTCAAAGTGAAATGTAGTAATGGCTGGCCTCAGCTGCGCACTCAAGGAAGGGTTTGCTTTGCTTTGAAACAAACATTCAGCTGGGAATTATTTTTGTCATATGGCTATTATAGTGTAAAAGTATGAGATGCTAAGTGTCACCCTGTCTAGCGTGATTACGCATTTTCATATGACACTACCCATTGTTTAGTCATTTGCATAGAGAAATTATTTGTACTCTTTGTGGTCTGGTTTTAGGCTGTTCTACTGTGGGAACTTGTAGTAGCAGTTTCCCTTTGCTGGGTGGGACTCCCAGTTTGTAACTGCTCAATCGAGTGCAAGGGCCTCTGTCTACTGAGCAGATTACTTTGCTTGACCAGTGTACACACTGAAGCACAGCGCAGCTGAGGGAAGGACTGTTCAGGCCCAGCAAGTGTTTTGTGGGGGGGCCTGTCGCTGTTTTACGCAGCTGTGTGTGCTTCTGGTAGGAAATGCTCCGCCTTCGTGCTGAATTAGGGCCGTATGGAACTGCACTCTGTGTGGCCTGCCTGACCCCACCCTTATTCGTGTGTGACATCCCACATCCCCCTCTGAAGGCCCACTGGAGCTGTCATTTATATATCATGCAGGGGGATACAGGGTCCATCTGGATGAGCTTATCCCACTGCCTGGGACACCTGGGTGACAGAAATACCTCACTATGTTTGGGCCTTACCCATCTATGTGTAAGGGGACTGTTGGCCCTTACTAAAACTCAGGGGGGGTTGTTTTTGTTGGATACCTCCCAGTACCCAAAAGGTTGGGGACGGGTCGATGGAAAATCAGGACCCTGAGACTGACAGTCCCCAGGAACATTGGGGAGAGGCCAATGCTCCAGGTCAGCCTGATTGACAGGGCAGGCACGCTAATGAGGGAGTCAGGAGGCCAGGGGGGTCCCGTCCTCCATGTGAGCTGGAATTGCCTAGGACCTGGGTCAGACAGAACAGGGCCGAGCTAAGGAGGGGCAGGAGCCTGAGCTGAGCCGGGGAGCAGAGACGCCAGCCAGGGAGCAGAGACGCCAGCCAGGGAGCAGGTCAGTGCTAGGAAGCAAGCCACAGCAACAAAAGCCAGAGAAGCAGCCCAGGGAGCTGGAGGCAGAGCAGCAGCAGTGCTGACACAGAGTGAAGCTGGGGCTGGAGCAGTCCAGAGCTGGGTACGGTGAGCAGCTGGGCAGAGCAAGGGGGGACCCTTGGCAGCGGAGCCAGCACAGGGAGACGCCCCCAGCCAAGAGGCCTTGCAGGCCAGACTCGGAGGGGGAATGTAACCTCAATGGGGGAGGGGGGCTGATGCTGGGAAGAAGGGTTCTGCCACTAGCGCCTGAAGGTGTGTGGCCACCGCCAGAGCAAGTGTCCGACCCGCAGCATCCCTGCAGCACAGCCAGGGCCTGAGAAGGAGGCCTGGGACTTGTTAGGAACAGACTGAACTTCCCTTACATTTCAGAGATGCTGGTTGTGATGTCCCCATGCCACAGAGCAGGACGATGGGTTTTCCTTTCACCTTTCCCATTTTTTTTCTTATTTTTTTAAATTGATTGCTTTTTAATGAATTGTATGTGCTTGGAACTGTATGTAATGATCAGTGAGTCAGGGAAGTATCCAGTGCAGAGAGAGCACCCCAGAGTTGGGACACCCTAACCCCTGCCCTAAGTGACCACGACAAGGTTGGGGGCCAAGCCCCCCAGGAATCCTGGGCCCAGCCTTGTTGAGGTTACGAGGACTCTGCCACACAGGAGAGTGGAAGGGGAGCCTTCGAGGTCAGACAGGCCTCTGGGTAAAGGAAGTGGGAGCGAGGACTCAGATCCTTTCGCTAGCCCATTTCACTGGGGCAGTATATAAGCCAGGAAAGTTCCCCACAATAGCGGGACCATTCCCCTGTTTACATATGTAAGGCAGTTTGGGTCTTGGCTCACTGAAAATACACCCCTTAGGGTCAATGGAACAGATGGACAGGTCCTGACTGGTGTAATCAGTGTAGCTCCATGGGATTCAGTGAAGCCACGGCAATTTATACAGCTGAGGATCTTGCCCAACATGTGATGAATCTCCCTATTGTTTGTTTGTTACTATCTGTGACACAGTCAGTCAACATTTTGTAACTCAGATAAAAACAGAAACTTGGCCTTTCTTATTATTATTTATTGTGAATGTTGAAATGTCATGTAGTTTTAACCTAAAGATGAACTGGTTAGACAGAGAAGTCAGATAACTGGAAGACCCTTCCTGGACAATTATTTACAGCAAAGCAGTTCAAACAAGAAAATGCAGCTTGGAGAAAAAAAAAGGAGAAGAGTTTAGTCAATGTTGGAACATACAAGAATACAAGTGTTTAGGTATTTTACACAAAAGTAATCTTGTTTACACAAAAGAAACCTTGTTGGTTATCTGTTACAATTGAGTGCTTGTGAAACATAGTCTCTTAAGGATACTATTCTATTCCTTCAAGGTTGGAAGATCTTCACTTCAGCTTGGAGTGCTTTCTTTCCTATTCATAACTTGAAGCAGATAATCCATCATCTAATAAAGAGAAGTAAATAATATTTACAGAACAGGCTTGTCAAAAGTCACATCCTGATTCAATAAACCAAATGTATAACTGTACTCTGCATCTATTCCATACAACAAATACATTCCTAATACTTGCCCCCAATGTTACCTTGCTAAAAGACAACCAAGGTCCAAGAAAAAAAGAGTTATTCAAAGTTATTTTCTTCATAGTCCCATTTATATAACATCAAATTAATGTTGGAAAGTGAGTTCATAGAAACATTTTATAATTTACTTTGGATTGCACTTGCAACAACTTGCAAGAGCAAAACCTTAGAACACCAAGGAAAGTAGCTGCTTCAGATTTCTACAGCTGTTCCAGATTAGTTTTAGTTTTAATTTACTCTATGTATGAGGGGTGGGAGGGTTGGTGTTGATTTGCGGGTTGTTAAATTAACTGAGGCAGAAGAATTTGACAGTAAAACAAAAATCAAAACCTTGGGGGAACGATGAGCAAGGCTGAATTGTTAGGACATGACATTCAAGATAATAAAAATGAACAAGCATTGTAGACTCCCTGATCAGACAGGCAAAATATGAGGAGGCAACAATAGGAATAGAGAAGAATTGTGCCTAGAACACAATAGTAGCAGTGGGAGATTTCAGCTACACAGATAGAAAATGAGACTAAATAAGTCAAGCAGTAGGGACCTGATTCTTATATACGAGCCAGATGTGAAACCAGAGGGACCTTCTGCTTCTTGTTTCTAGATACTTTTAATTTGGATTTTTAAAATGTAACATTTGAATATATACATGGAACAATGAAATTACAGCACAGTGACTATGTGTACATTATGGCATCATGCCTTTAATAATCCTGTAAACCTATGCCCATGCTACACATAATAACCTAAGTATACTCTCAACAGGATCTCCTCCTGCACTTTCCTTACGGAATAAACATATAGAATTTAATGGGATGAACCCAATAAAGTTCTGTAGAAATTACTATATGACATATAGAAAACATCACTGAGTTACAAATACTTAGGCCCCCTCTTGAGTGGGTACTATCTTCATTTGACCTCTACACTTATTTGTATGTCATAACCCTTCTCCCACCCTGTGTCTGTCTTTTGGATGGTAAGTTTTTCAGGGCGGAGATTGTAGTTTTTATGTTTGGAAAATGCCTCACACATTGTGGGCACTAGTGGAAATAAATAAAATAATAATAGGCTTCCTTCTTATAAAGTGACATTAAGTAAATTCCACATGGAAACATCCCTGACAAAAGTACATCTAGCAATATGGTCTTATATTCTGTAGTTTTCTATTCCTAGCACAAAACATACAAAGTGTGTTGCTTGTTACATTTTAGGTTCATACATTAGTATGAAGAGTTACTAGTAAGATTCTTCCCCCCACTAAAACGTGCTTATATGTACATTCAGTAGGTGGCAGTCTATGGTGATGCATACTTAGATGGACCCTTGCGATGCTAACATCTCCACAAGCACATACGCAATCTACCATTATTTACAACCTTGTAATAGATTGACCATGCAATGGTCCCAGAATAATTGATATATGTTCTCTCAGCCTGCATGTATAGTCTGCAATGCTGTTTTCTTTGGAACGTTTACATTTAATTGCTTGACCCCAGTATCTGAACTCAGCAGCAGATTAATCAGTCATGGTAGATTGTAACGTGTCTTGATCTTTCTAGACAGTTGGCTTCCATTGAAAATTCAAATACAGCAAGAGTTGGGATTTATTTCATGCGACTTACAGGCCCCATCCTGCACCCACTGGAGTCAGTGGCAACAGCATTATTATAATAATAAATCAACCCGATCTGACCATCTTACATCTAGCCATGCACAACACATTCATCATTGGGGTATCTATGCACCTTCATAAAGATGTTCTACAGCACCACATTAAAATGAAGGGAGTGACTAGACAAAGTCTGGGTAACTAAGACTGTATCATATACCAGAGACGCTACAGCGATAAAATCTGCACTCAAAAGGACCCTGCAGCTCCCTGATAATTACAGCTTTTATGCTCCAAGTCTCATTGGCTATCAGACCAGTGCACCAGTATATTACACTAGCCTCGGTTTATTATTAAGGCAGCTAATGATTGTTATTATTTAAATAGTATCATAAATGCTCAGGGAATTTGAAGCACATAAGATTCCCAGGGTCTCCGTGTCTGAAAGAGCAAAATCTCAGAAAAGGGTATCATTTGACTTTAAGGGCCTGCCCTATCACTTAGTGGAGTCAATGGGAAAACTTCCACTGACTCCAGGAAGCATTGGCTCAGGGCCTAAACAGATTGTTTATGACAAAAATAGAAGCTCTTCGTGCACTACCATTGAAAAATGCAAAGCAAAATCTCCTTTCATGTGTGCCCTAACCACTGAGCTATCAGATATTCTGATGGGTAGGGGGACCCCCAGTCCCTCCTATTGAAGCTGTTCCACTTTGGATTTACACAAAGGGCCAGGTTGGGGGTGTGTGTGTGAAAGAGAGCACAAGCATGAGAATGCCTCCCTAGCTTGGTGGTTATAGCACTCACCTAGCATGTGGGAGACCCAGTCCCCCTACTCTAATAGCTCTTTCATTATTTATACACAGCTTCAACAGGAGAGACAGAGAGAGTTCCCCATATCAGACTATCCCTATTCCCAATAGTTAGAGCATCACCAAAGAGGTGGTAGATTCCTGTTCAAATCCCTTGTCTTGCTCAGGTGGAGGGGAGACTTGAACTGGGCATCTCCCCAGGGCCGCCCAGAGGGGGGGGGGCAAGTGGGGCAATTTGCCCCAGGCCCCACAGGGCCCCCCCACGAGAATATAGTATTCTATAGTATTGCAACTTTTTTTATGGAAGGGGCCCTCAAAATTGCTTTTCCCCAGCCCCCCTGAATCCTCTGGGCGGCCCTGCATCTCCCACATCCCAGGTGAGTACACTGACCACCGGGCTAAAAGTTACAAAGGAGGTCCTCCTCCTCCCTTCCTGCAGCTGTTCTGGGTGAACTCACATGCAGGACCCAATCTGCTAAGCGGCCTCAGAACATGCCTACTGGCTTGGGCCTGGCAGGCGAGTTGGGCAGCCAGGTGCATCTCACTGGGGCTCAGGAGGCCAGATACCTAGAGTGAGGCGGCCCTGTACCTGCACAGAGGCAGAAACATAGGCACCCAGGGAACTTTCACCCAGTGAGTTTAGGCATCTGCATGTTTGGCAGCCACTGAACGGGGTTTTTGTGATTCTCAATGGGGACTGATCCTGGGATTTAGGAGCCTAAAATGGCAGTTAGGTTCCTAAGTCCCTTTCTGAATCTAGCCCCAAATTCCCATTTTGTGATAAAGTGAAATTTGTTTTGAGTGGCAGCAGTTTATCAAGGTTAGGTCATAACATCAAAGGACAGAAATAATATCAAGTGATACAGATGGCCATTCATGTAGCTCAAATATTGAAAGTGGAATCCTGACAATTCAAATAAATCAGCTAGCTAATGAGAGGCAGATTGGGCAGTAGTTGGGGATATCTTCTTTGTTTGTTTGTGTTTTTAAAAATACAAAACCACTGAGTTTGAACATAGCTCACCTACCTAACCATCATGTGATCTTATTATCATCACCCTTAATCTTCCTCCCTGGTGGTTCCCTCCTACTGTTTGCACGGGTTTTCAGATTACATTGTGAACTCTTCAGTGCAGGGACTATATCTAGTTGTGTGTTTGTTTGGCAATGACTGGGGCACTTGTATAATACAAATAAATCACAATACTTGAAAAAATATTCACATCAAGTAGTTTGCACCCAAGCCATAGGCTGAAATTTACAAAATATTTGCTGAGCTGTTCTAAATAAATACATCCATAAAAGGTATACTCTATTCAGTGACAATTTACGATCAGGAATAAGGGATAAATTCACTGAATTAGTTATTCATTACAAATTGTTTGACCAGCTCTACCAACAATCCCAGAGTTAGGAGCTAATTTGTTTTTAAAAAAATTAGATTTACAGTACCTTCTTGTTTTAAACTTACATCTTTAAAGCTGCTGTCATCATCTGTCTCCCAAGTGTTCTTGGTATACCACGGAAGCTCTTCCCTTAGGATCTGAGCGCTTCTGTTTTCATTCCCTTCTAACAGCCTTAGCAAATTCTTCAACGTTTCTTCCCATTGCAGGTAATCTCCCAGCTGCTTGACATTTTCAGGTAATGCTGAAAATGGGATCTTGTTTTCTTCTTCATAAACATAGGGAAAATCTCCAGTGCTCTTTTTCCCCATTAAATGTCCTATAAAAATCATCAGAATATCATGACATTAATCAATAATTAATGAGCGTGTGAGTGTGGATGTCCAAAGCCACATTCTGATTGGCCAGTGGAGCCTTTTGGATGATGTCACACCAACTCAGAGTCACACACAAAAATCCCTATGCCCATTATATTAAATGGGCCGGGGATATGTTGATGAGAAGAGGCTAGATATAATAAGGCACATTGGCAGGGGTAAAGAGAGGCAGCTGAGAGCAGGAGTGAGTGTGAGCAGGTAAAGGAGAGGTTGAGAGTTTTAATTCCTTCCCACCCAAGTTCAGCATCAGAATGTGGCTCTTCCTACCACTTTTAACCGCAATTTTTATGGCAAAAAGCTACATTTGATAGGCTTCATTATTCCAGGTTTCGTTTTTATGAAAGTGAAATTGATATTGGCCGTGGTCCACAAACTGAGGGCAAGTCTACACTGCAAAAGAGAAACGCTGGGGACAAGAACTTGCCAATGATCGCTGTAATAAGTGGAGCGAAAGTCAGGGCACTGCTTTCAGGAAATAATTCTAATAAGTATCAGGTGGGGCTCATTGCCCCTTGGATCTCACTCTCGAATATACATTTTGAATTCAGAAATAGCGGGATGTGTTACAATGATTAATTCTTCCCAAGTGTCGAGCTCTCCTTTCTTATTCCCCACTGTAGCGCCCTTCTTCCCCCGGACACTATCAGCGCGCATTGCAAGCTTTCAATTCCCTTTGACTTTTGCAAAGACGTATTATTAATCTGTGGTCATTGGAGCTGTATTTAATTCCGTTTCCACCTCTCATGCCATGGCTGATAGGAACTAGACAGACCTCTGCGGCTTTTGATGGGGGAAGCAGACGAAAGGAAACAAGTCTGCCCTTGTATCACACCCCAGCCCCCAATATCCCTGCCTCTGGGGAGTAGCCTACAAACCAATACTACAAAATGGATACAACACCCGCGCTAGAGGAGCTAAGAGAAACGAGGCGACTTTGGGAGTCTAGTGATTAGCTAGACAGACACTATCAGCTTCCAAATGAAACGACTTCCTCCTCCAGTGTCAGTATCACAAAAGGCACTTGCTGGCCATGGAAATCAGGGGCTGAAGCCAGCTCGTGTGCCTTGAAGAAGAGCTCTGTGTAGCTAGTCCCAAAGCTTTTCTCTCTCACCAGAGGAGTTGGTCCAATAAAAATTATCACCTCACCCACCTGGGCTTTCTAGTAAGGAGGATTGTTCCATTCGCCTAAGAATGTATTTGACTCGTTTTTAATTACACCTGTCCCCTGGTTCCGTCCCACAGGGCAGCTCTGATGGATTTCACAAAGCCCTCCTTCCAACTATTCTGATGGAAGAAAGCTCCTTGAGAAAGCTCCTCTCTTGCACCTCCGCCCCACCTCACTGCTCTGATTAAAGTAAGTTGTAGATTATTTATTATTATTATTATTCCTAGTGCCTAGAAGCCCGAGTCATGGACCAGGAGCCGTTTGCGCTTGGTGCTGGACAAACACAGACTACAAAGATGGCCCGTGTCCCACACCTGGCTCTAGGAGAGAATGGCAGAGATCAGCTGCGGAGCCTGTCCTTTGACAGGCTTGTTTTGCGGCTGGGCAGTGCTGCTCTCCGGGGCATGCCAGGAACAAATACTGATCGGTACAGATCAGGACTGGTTAGAGCCCCATTGAAGCCCGTGGGAGCCCTGCCATGGACTGCAGGTATCATCTTAAATGAATCACAGGGTTTTAAAGGTAGCCTCGATCTTCTCTTAGCTTGGCTGAGGCGGGTTTGCTCTCTAGCTCAGCCATTGCCTGCCCCTGGCAAACGCTCCTTTTCTTACCGGATTCTGGTTGTCCAGTATTGCGGTGACACGGTTCAGGGGCTGGGGAGAGCCACTTTGCCAACAGGGATCCCCAGCATCAAACAGCGCCTATCTTTGCATGTATTAATTATTATAATTTATGAAACTTTTTAACCCCTCCCCCCGCCGCCGCCGCCGCCCCGATTCATGTAAAAGTGCATCTGTCTCGCCAGATCTCCTGCTTTCGTGAGCCGGAGGAGAATCAACGCCCTACGCCAAACGGCTCTATTTGAATACAGAGTAAATCTTCCCCTCACTGAGACAGCCTGTGTCAAACAAAAAACAAACCCACGGGCTAGTAAAGGCTGGGCGGACGCGCTAATTAACCTGAGGCTTGGACCTCAAGCCATCGATCGCTCCCTAGACGGACAGACAGACACGTGCTAGGGCGGGCAGGCGGACGGGCGTTACGGGGAGGAGGATCGAGCTAGTCCAAAGTTTCTAGCAGGACCACGAAGCGCGGCCGCGCCTGGGAGAAAAGCCCCCCGCGGCCGCCCCCAATAAATGCTACAGCGGGGTCCGGGGCTGCCCCGGGCTCCCTGCGCGGCGCGGACACTTACCCACAGCCCAGTGGCTGCCCCTGGGGTAGATCTTGGCCAGAGGGGAGGCTCCGCCGTTGGACTGCAAGGGAGCCGCAGCGCCCCAGTGCACCTCGAGCAGGACCAGGGCGAAGAGGCCCAGCGAGAGGAGGGAGCGGGGCTTCCCGAGGAGGAGGAATTCGCAGCCTCCCATGGTGCGCGGCGCTGCCCGGGCGGGACGGTTCCCTGCTGCTGCTGCTGCGAGTCCGGCTCCGGGCGTGGAGGGAGGGAATCCGCTGCTCGGGATCTGCCGGGCCAGGTGCTGCTGCCGCCTCTGCTGCCGCCGCCAGCGCTGACCCGAATTTATAAGGAAGCGGGACGAGGTGACAGCGAAGTTCAGGCACCTGGCGCCTCCCCCCAGAGGTGGCTCTGGGAGCACGGGGGCTGCGGAGAGCTCCGCCAGCCAGTGCCACACAGCACCGGCCGGCGCGATGGGCGGCGCATCCTTTGCGAGCCCTCCCCGGCCCCCTCCCTGCTGGCGGGGATTCTCCTTCCAAATGGACCATGATTCAACCACCCCCGACCCGCAGCCTCGGCGTGATCGTCTCTGAGCGCTAGGGTCCCCCAGTTATCCGACCCCCAGCTCCACCCCTGCATCCCCGCCCCTGGGGAGCATGGAGCGCAACTATATCAAACACCCCAGCCCTCAATATCCCCGCCTCTGGGGAACAGGAGTGTTCCTGCATCAAACACCTCAGCCCCCCAATAGCCCCGCCTCTGGGGAACAGCTGGGTGTTCCTGCATCAAACACCTCAGCCCCCCAATAGCCCCGCCTCTGGGGAACAGCTGGGTGTTCCTGCATCAAACACCTCAGCCCCCCAATAGCCCCGCCTCTGGGGAACAGCTGGATGTTACTGTATCAAACACCTCAGCCCCTCAATAGCCCCGCCTCTGGGAAACAGCTGGGTGTTCCTGCATCAAACACCTCAGCCCCCCAATAGCCCCGCCTCTGGGGAACAGCTGGGTGTTCCTGCATCAAACACCTCAGCCCCCCAATAGCCCCGCCTCTGGGGAACAGTTGGGTGTTACTGTATCAAACACCTCAGCCCCTCCAATATCCCCGCCTCTGGGGAACAGCTGGGTGTTACTGTATCAAATACCCCAGCCCCCAATATCCTCGCCTCTGCGGAGCAGGGGGGGTGTTACCGGGGCTCCCCCGTATCAAACACCCCACACCCCTAATATCGCCGCCTCTGGGGAGCAGGGGTGTTACTGTATCAAACACCTCAGCCCCCAATATCCCTGCCTCTGGGGGGAGGGTGTTACCGGGGCTCCCCCGTATCAAACACCCCACACCCCCAATATCGCCGCCTCTGGGGAGCAGGGAGTGTTACTGGGGGCTCCTCTGTATCAAACACCCCACACCCCCAATATCCCCGCCTCTGGGGAACAGCTGGGCGTTACTGTATCAAACACCTCAGCCCCCCCAATAATCCCACCTCTGGGGCACAGCTGGGTGTTACTGTATCAAACACCTCAGCCCCCCCCCCCCCAATATCCCCGCCTCTGGGGAACAGCTGGGTGTTACTGCATCAAACACCTCAGCCCCTCCCAATATCCCCGCCTCTGGGGAACAGCTGGGTGTTCCTGCATCAAACACATCAGCCCCCCAATATCCCCGCCTCTTGGGAACAGCTGGATGTTACTGTATCAAACACCTCAACCCCCCAATATTCCCACCTCTTGGGAACAGCTGGGTGTTCCTGCATCAAACACCTCAGCCCCCCCAATATCCCCGCCTCTGTGGAACAGCTGGGTGTTACTGTATCAAACACCCCACACCCCCAATATCGCCGCCTCTGGGGAGCAGTGGGTGTTACTGGGGGCTCTTCTGTATCAAACACATCAGCCCCCCAATATCCTCGCCTCTGGGGAACAGCTGGATGTTACTGTATCAAATACCCCAGCCCCCAATATCCTCGCCTCTGCGGAGCAGGGGGTGTTACTGGAGTCCCCCTGTATCAAACACCTCAGCCCCCAATATCCCCGCCTCTGGGGAGCGGGGGGGGTGTTACCGGGGCTCCCCCGTATCAAACACCCCACACCCTCAATATCGCCGCCTCTGGGGAGCAGGGGGTGTTACTGGGGGCTCCCCTGTATCAAACACATCAGCCCCCCAATATCCCCGCCTCTGGGGAGCAGGAGGTGTTGGTTCCCCGGCATCAACCCCCGCCTCCCCCGCGCAATATCGCTGCTTCTGGGGAATATCTGGGTGTTACGGGGTTCCCCTGAATCAAACACCTCAGGCCCCCCCCCCCATAGCCCCGCCTCTGGAGCGTATTAACCCGTTCCTACTTTTGGGTAGCAGGGGCCTGACATTGTGGTTTCCTTTCCAGCCCTGCTCCCAAAGTAACTCCAGGGCTCGGGAGCAAGTTGCTGGGTACTGAGATCTCCTGAGCCGCCCCCCCCCCCCCCCCGCTCCCCACCAGACTGCATGTTATCGAAGTTTCCCGTTCCCTGGATCAACAAGCCCTTGCGCCCCTTCCCTGCAATTCCCAGGTCGTACAAAGCCCCTCAGCCCCTCCCCGCACACTCATTGAACCGGGGAGCTTTGTTTCCTCTGTGGGTTGTGAGACTTGATAAGCCCTTGGATGCGCCCCCGCCAGCACGTTCTTATCAAGGCAGGGGGCGATGAGGGGGCGGGGTGGGCTTTATTTACCCAGTTACTGTCGCTGATAACCACCGGGCTGTTCACACCGGGACAGGCGCCCTCTGATTGATGCCCCCCTGTCATTGTATCGTGCACGCGTCCTTACTCCAGGCTCATTTAGGCACACCCATGCTACCGCCCACCCCATGGCCCGATTTGTCACTGGCTCACATTAGCCGGTTCTATGCTGTACACTTTTAGTGCATCCTTCATGTGGTGGTTTCCCTTCCCTCGCCCCACGCACTTGAACTGCTGCAGGGGATTCTGACAGTATCTCTGTGGCTGCACGTGTGTGGCTATATTGTGTGAGTGACTTTACACTTATCGAGTCCCTTTCAGGGGTATCAAGGTTCCATACCATCGGCTGACCAGATGTTTGCTGTGTTCTGTTTGCACCCTCTTTGTGTTTGTTTCTGACTGTCCTGTTTCACGCTCTTTTCATTGCCATTTGTGTTGTGTTCATGTTGCTGGGTGAGTTACTTAGTATGTGGGCTGTGTGCATATCTCTGTGTCTACATGTGGATCTTGCGTTTCTGTGCCATTCACCTATATTTGCTGTGGGTGTGTGTGTTGTGTTGTGTACCTAGCCAAGTATATAATGTCTGGTGTGGTTTTAGACCTGTGATGTAGTGGTGAACAAAGGAGGCAGAGTTTCATTTCGGATAAAATATTAATCTATTTTTCTCTTGCCTGAATTTCACCTTTCTGAATTTTGGTTATGACCGAACTATATGCTCGGAATGGACAAACTAATACAAATTGCACAGCTAGCTAAGTAATTTAAAAAAAAAAATCACAAGTGCTTATTTAAATCCAAAACTGGCAAACTTCATTTGAATCCAAATTCCTTTTGCAACTTAATTTGAATCCAAAATTCAGTTTAGTTCTACTGTTTGTTACTTCTTTCTACTCGGCTCTGTGTTTTGTATCCCTCCAGGCATGTGATGTGAATGTCTGAGTGCACTGTGAGTGTTTTTCTGCATATCTTTACAATTGGGGTGCCTGTGTGCATTTCTAAGTTGAGTATGAATTGATTAATTACTGATTATTATTACAATAGTTCCTAGAGACTCAATAAGGACCCAATGTGCTAGGCACTGCCCAGACAGAATAAAAGACACCCTGTGCCCTGAAGAGTTTCCAGTTCAAATATCAGACGAGACACAAGTGGGGTTTACAAATAATAGGAAGAAGGGGGAGGGTTGGGAAACTCATAAGATTGTGTGGTTACAGAGATAAGCTTGTGCATAACACATATTTATGATTTATGTTTTTGTGTGTGGCTGGATTCATCAAAGGACATTTGTAGTTAAAAGGAACCTCACAACTGAACATGAAATTTGAAAATGGCTACAGAAATTGTTGCAGGAGCAATAAAAATAATGCCTAAAAATACAAAACAGCTTGACAGGATTACACAAAAATTCATGCAAATAAGAGACAATGAAAACAGGCATGAATATTTTCCTGAAAATCAGTTTTGACTGACCTGCTCACTGTAAAACAGAAAAACTCAAAAAGTCCACATAAGACTCAGGGAGATGGTCTAGGACAAAGTTGTATTTATTTTTTAATTTCTTAGTATCTTATGTATTTACCATATCTGGGATTTAATAGTATGGCTCACAAGTATCTGACCTGGTCCACGCTTAAAATTTAGGTTGTCATAGCTGCAGTACTCAGGGGTGTGCAAAATTCACACCACCAAGCACTTAACTATGTCGATCTAACCCCCGGTGTTGAGGCAGTTAGGTCAATGAAAGAATGCTTCCATCAACCTAGCTACCATCACTCAGGGAGATGGTGTTCCTACAGCAATGGAAAAAAATCCTTCCATGGCTGTAGGCTGCATCTATGCTATGGTGCCACATCTATGCGGCTATAGGCCATGTCTTCACTGCAGGGATTATGAGAGAGCTAAAGGAACCTCCTTCCTACTTGGCACAGAGGTCCTACAAGCTCTCCAAAGCTTGAAGATCCTCTGGGACTCGCCAATATTCTAATAGATGAAACAATTTCAACCACATTGCAAGAAGAAAGATGCAGTGAAGGAGAGAGTTAAGGAGTCTAGCAGATGACCTTAAATGCCATGATCTAGAAAAGCACTTAAGCCCAAGTTTAACTTTATGCACCTTAGTAGTCCCATTGAAGTCAAAGATAGTATAGGTACATGGGTATAGAAACTTGATGTGCCATTTAGCCTGGACTCAGGAACCAACAAACACAATGATGCAGTCATGTGTAATTGTTGTGGCTTGTGTGGTGATTATGCTACCTAGACAAATATCTGTTAAGGGGGCAGATTTTTAAAGGTACTTTTAAAAACTTGGCCCTAGGATACACAGCTGATAGGGTTGACTGGAAGGGCCCTGCCAAATCATCCAGCTGAAGAATCCTACGACTTTGACCAAAATTGACCTAAACTTGCCTTGATGAACACTCCTTATGAATGTGCTACAATTATATTGCTCCATAAAGTGTTTCACTGTGCAATCAGCTGTGGAGACAAATGTTCTTTCTGTTGTCTGGGCTAACTCGTATCCTTGATTAACTTTAATCCATCACAACTTCCTTTCCTTTTGAATGTGAATCATTTTTTTATTTTGTTAATTAATTATATTAATTATTTAAATTATAATCAGTTTAGAGACCCTAGCTAGGGATCAGGGCCCCATTGTGCCAAATGTGGTACAAATATATAGTAAAGAGGCGTCTCCTGCCCTAAAACATTTACAATTAGAGCTGATCATAAAATAGGATTTCTGTTCCATGGGAAATTTAATATTTTGACATTTGTTTTCATCCCAATTGAGGATGAAAAGGTGAAAGTTCAGAAACATTTCAATTCAAGAATGTTGAAACAATCAGAATGAAATGTTTTGACATTCCCCACTTTGTTTCAGAATCTCTCCTATTGCCTTTACTACTTCAGTGCCATGGGAGTCATTTCAGAATCTCTGTTTTTACTTGATCCACCATGCTGCCTCATGGGAGTTGTAGTTCTTTATCCCTCCTGCCCACATTATCCCCTGGGGGCTCTTTTCCCTGTCTGGTCTCCATATTCCATGATGCACTATGGTCTTCAAGTGGCTGAGCTGCAGCGATCCTTTCTGGAAGTTGTAGTTTCTTGTCTCATATCTCTTTGTCTCAGAATCTATACAAAAAATTCTTCCATATATAAGTTGTGACATGAGAGAAAGCAGAGAGGTGCTTGTAGGAGAAATGAACTAAGGTGAAGGCTGGGAACATTGGCAAGACAAAGGAGGTAGCCAAGTTCTCCCTAAAGCTTCAGTATTCTAAGCTGTACAACTAAGTTAGGAAGATAATGCCCATTTTCTAGTCTCGTTATCATTAGTATTTTAGCTGCTCTTTTAGCTCTTTCCAGCGTTTTGATGTCTTTCCTTGTAATTTGGGGGGCTATTGCTATATTTACAGTACAAAGTGATGTTATAACCTCCTGACCCATAGCTCTGTATATAACTCCCAGAACTCTGTTAATCTTTTGGCAGCAGTATCACACTATGAGTTCATATTCTGTTTATTATGCACAATTAGCCCCAAGTCTTTTTTCCTCACAGAAGCTATGAGAATAAATATTAACAGTCCTTTAAAGTATTAAATTGTACTTCCTTACATTAAATCTCATCTCACTCTCCCTCAAGTTATGTTAATTTTACACCATTCCTTCATTTGCTTTTTATATTATCATTGTGTCATTCATACATTTAATGAAAGTTTAATTTACTTCATCCTTTAGGTCATATATTACTATAGTGAACAATACTGGTATATTTTCATAGATTTGTAGATTCATAGATTCTAGGACTGGAAAGGACCTCGAGAGGTCATCGAGTCCAGTCCCCTGCCCGCATGGCAGGACCAAATACTGTCTACACCATCCCTGATAGACATTTATATAACCTACTCTTAAATATCTCCAGAGATGGAGATTCCACAACCTCCCTAGGCAATTTATTCCAGTGTTTAACCACCCTGACAGTTAGGAACTTTTTCCTAATGTCCAATCTAGACCTCCCTTGCTGCAGTTTAAGCCCATTGCTTCTTGTTCTATCCTTAGAGGCTAAGGTGAACAAGTTTTCTCCGTCCTCCTTATGACACCCTTTTAGATACCTGAAAACTGCTATCATGTCCCCTCTCAGTCTTCTCTTTTCCAAACTAAACAAACCCAATTCTTTCAGCCTTCCTTCATAGGTCATGTTCTCAAGACCTTTAATCATTCTTGTTGCTCTTCTCTGGACCCTCTCCAATTTCTCCACATCTTTCTTGAAATGCGGTGCCTAGAGCTGGTTAAAAATGTTTCATTGAGTTTTTTTGGTGAATTTAAAAAAAAAATGTTCCCCCAGGTTTTTTGTTGAAATACCACTTTTTCGGTATAAACCTCCCCCCCAAATATTCACTTTGGGGGTGCCAAAAACAACATAGGGCATTTCAGTTTTCGATAATATTTTCCCATTTAATTTTCACAGGAAATAAAATCATTTCCCAGACACCTGACCTGGTTTCTCTCTCTCACTACCTGAATTATGTTAGCACCCACCACCATCAAAGGCTTATCTGAACACCTAGTTCTATTTCAGATTGAAAGCTGTGGGACTTCACTAGATACTTCACCCTCCCCCCTCCCCCCCACCCTGGCCTTTCTAAACAGAGATCAGAAACTTGGATGTTAATAATCCCAAAATTTAGGGACCGTCTGAAATCTGAACCTGGAACCATATTCAAATTTTCCATACACTGCACCAACACTTCAGTTACAAACTATCATGAATCCACAGGGCATGCTATGCTTCCAACCTTTATACAGTCTTTCTAGGAGTTTACCTTTCTTAGTGATAGGCCACGGGGCCTCTGCTTTTATCAAGGTCAAGCCTCATGACACTGCTGCTCTGAGCCTGGATCTCTGGCTTCAGCACCTCTCTTTCTTGCTGTAGTTCCTTCAGCATTTCCAAATGAGCTTGGATCCCTGTTGGGAGTGGTGCAATCAGCAGACGTTTGCAGTGACAAAACAAGACATTATGTGACAACTAGAATACAGTATTTAGGGACATTGCACATGTCTCTCATCTAGTTTGCCAGCTTTTCCTTGCTTAATTAGGTGGGCCTGGTAGGCAGACTGCACACCTGCAGCAAACCTTCCTGACCTTGCCTAACTATCCAAGAGTGAATTACCTCCTCGACTGGGAGAGCAGGATTCTTATCCATCTTCTAACACTCAAGTCCTTTGTCCCAAGTTCCAGTCATGATGTTTTCACAGGCACTGCCCCTCCAGATTGAGGTAAGGGATGAGTTGTGGTCAGACAGGTAATTACCCATCCACATCCCAACAGATCCTCTTGGCCCACAGTTATTAAAAGTTAATGATCCGGTGGTTGGTCTCCATCAGAGAGCTCCTTTCACATGTGGACAATTCTTGATAGTCCATTCATACCAACCCGAACACATCTACATGACCCACACCCAGTCAATTCATTGTTCATTCTCCAGTCTCTGGAAAGAAATAAACTCCTTTATACCAAATAAAAATGATTGGGGAAACTGAGACACATATCCTTTTCATAAAAACAATACAGAAATTTCCCACTTTCTCCACATAAATATCCCAAAACTTTGAGGTATTCAAAAGCCGGACCCCTCAGGAGACTCCAAGAGTTATGCCTGGGACCAAATAGGCCTTAAAACTGGAGGAACACAAAGTGACTTTAGATCCACTTTTGTCCCCTCAGCCTCACTGAGCGTATCTCAGACACTGCTGAGGATTCAACCCTACAGACCTGTGCTATTTTGCACATTGCTAGTGTTTCTTTTATTCTTTGAGGATAAGAATGTTAACATAGGAAAATACAAAATGTGGTCAGGAACTGTTAACCTTTTCAGAACAAAATAATTAGATAATACACAGGAACCCCTCAAACTCAGGGAAGATTCCCGGTACAAGAAGTACGGCTAATCTATTTTTAAGTGACTCACTCTTATTCGTTTGAGACAGCCTTTCTTTGCTAAAGCAGAAATCCAATAATATTTGCATATGAACTTCAAGAGATAATCCCCCTAATTTTAAAACAACATTCATACTTCTCGTATGTCTACACACTGGCAAAATAAGTCACAATTAAGCTTTATGGCAGGAAGACATTAATGGCTTTTAATTTCAGTAACATTATTACTATACTGTTATTTCATTTGCTTCCTTTGCATTTCAGGCAAATATGATTGTTCTTCCATTAAAGCAGATTTTATGGAAATAACAGGCACGAAAGATTAAAAATGCTGTATATCTTTCACCATCCTGTTTGCAGTCAGATCCTGAAATGTTAGAGGCACCTATAATATATGTACAGAGCTGATAATGGTTTGAATCTATCAGCAACAGAATAATAAGGCATAATCGCTAAGGAATACTTTGTAAATGTGTAACATGCCCAATTGATTGATGTGCAGTTTTCAGAATCTGGGAGCATGCTAGGTGTTTTCCAAATAACCTGCACAATGACCCTCTGCAATAATTGTTTCCTAAAGAATCACTATTCTTCTAAGAAGTGGTGAGAAAAGAAACACAAGTTAAATCAGCAGCCACCGAACAATATGCTGTAATAAAGCATTTATTTAACAATAGATGGGTTAACATTTTTTAAATTTTGGATTGGTGCTATATTTTATAAAGTGCTAAATCTATCCAAGTCAAGACCGGCTAAAGGGGTTTCTTATGATACCTGTGTATATGCCTTTGTTTAATTAGATGTGCCATATTTATTTCTTCAATTTTGATAAAACTGTGGAGGTGAAATGTTATTTGCAGATTCCAAGTGGGCAGGGTTTACTTTCTGAAGTTCTCAAGAGCTGTTACTGGTCTGATGCATCTACCATGTACTTACTGCAGGGCTAAACGCTAGACCAAACTGTATGCCTGGATACAGACATCCTGAAACTTGAAGAAAGTTCCCATCTGGATCCAAGTTTCATAACAGGCCTGAACTTGACTAATGAGCTGAATCAACCTCACAGATCCAAACACTGCAACCCTTGACCAAAGTTTGGATCTAAAGTCGTAAACACTTATGGGCTAGGATAATGTCTCTCCCTGTGTGTTTGCACAGCATTTAGTACAATGGGCTCTGATCCTGCCTGGGACTTCTGTGCATTGCTGTAATAGTTATAACAATGGATCTGAACTTTACTGCTCAAAACCCAGCTGTGTGCAAAATAAAAGGCCAGATTGTGCCTGTTAGGTACTGTCCCACATTCAGGGTGGTGCAGAATTGCCAAGAGCTCCAGAAGATTTGGCACCCTCTGAAACAGACAGCTGGAGTTAGTTCTCCACTCTGCCAAAATCTAAGCAACATCTATACAGTAAATCACACTTACCTTAGAGGATGCCAAAAGTTTTCCATTGTTCACCCGAGTAGTTTATCTTCTGGTGATTTAGATAACATGTGACAAGCATAAAATGTATCCCTTTGCCTGCATACATCCCCGTGTATTCTATTTCAAAGAAGCAATTAAGCAGGGTATTGATTTGGCAGACTCTCCTTGGGTTTCCCCTGTCTCTTATATTTCATAGTTTGCAGGAATGGAGTATAATATCCACATCTTGAAAGGTCAGCTCAGAAGCAGTTACTCTATGTTTGATGATTATTTATCATATTCAAATGCCTACCTTGAAAAAAATAGGAAATTTTAGGTCAAGCTCACAGCTAGAATATTCATGGTGTGCATGCAAGCTATGTCAAAATATTCATTTTTACTAGCACAGGTTGCTGTGAGTAGATAAGACCGATGCTTTGGGCTCTGAAATGATTACTCTTTCACCTCCAAGAACCCAGTCTCTTCAATTGAGCTATCTTTGAAGCATGGGCTAGGACCTAGCTATAAAAAAAGACCATCTTCACCTTCCCCCCCCCCCCTCATTATGACAGTCCAGATCTGTTTGGCAACATGGTGTTCTCAGCTGAGGGACCTCTCCTGTAGAAGATGCTCAGAAGATATGGCAATGAGCACAGTGTAAGTGCTTAGATAGACATAGAATTCGCTCCCTCTGAACTTGAGTTTGGCAAAAATCAAGACACAGTGTAAGACTGCCATTGAAGGCTTTCCACACAACAGCTATGGACCCAGGTGTAGCAAATCAGGGTCAGTGATTTTAATGAGTCATCGAGGTAGGTGGCTCATGTGGCATTTGCTAGTTTTCATTTAAAACTATGGTAATGGGTGTCTAGATAAAACGCATATAAATGTGTTGGAATTTTCCAAATCTCAGGTTTCTTCCACATAAAGCTGCTGCTGAGTCAAGGGCGTGCACATGCAGGGAGGCCAAGCAGGAGCACAGCCCCTTGCCCCCAATATTAATCTAAAAAAATATGTATTTTTTCTCCAACCCCAACTGCTGCTCCAGCCCCAGCGGCTGAACACCAGCAGCTGCTCTAATGTGCCTCTCCAAAATCAGTCAAATCTAAATTCCTGAGCAGGCCCCTGGGCTGAGTTAAGAAACATCAAATATATTAGAGAAAATAGATGGGTAGAATGTGTGATGTTAGTTTTGATAGCTATGGGCAAAAGTAGGCCAGAGACCGGTGATATAGCAAGGACAGAATTAGAAAACTGGAGAATTATCTGGAGGTCCAAACTCAAAGGAGAAACAAAAAAATAAAAAGCAGAGTTCACAAACACATTCAGCATGATTGCTGCTTTAGGTAAGAATCAGTAGAGTAATCTGTGTTCCTTGAGAAGAGTGGTTTTCTATCAAAGGAACACGTGACTTCTTGGAAGTTTCATTGTTTCCACCTGCAAAGCTGTTCCCTGAAACCTTGGAGGAGAAAAACAAATAACTCCCTCCTCCCACAAAATCCCTTTGATTATCATCAACTCACAACTAAAACATGTGGGTTCTGGATCTGATCTCACTTACACCTGCGTACCACAGGAATATCTCCGCTGAAGTCACTGGAGTTGAGTGGTGTAAAAACAAGGGCAAGATCAGAATTGCACTAGTACAGAAGGGGTCCTCTTATTCCCCATCCCACATAAAGTATTTGATAGAATTCATCACTCCATGCAAAAATACAGCCGGAAGCTCCATGACCTCATTCATTATTTTAAGAATATTTTCTTTCATTAAAATGTAGCATATATACAAATGATGTATTCTCAGAGATGCTGGATACTGAGGATATGCCATTTTGAGATTACATATACAAATTTAGGGTGGTTGAACGGTGTTTAGTCACAGACCTAGAAACTGAAGTCCTAACTTATCCATGAAGTAGGCACAGCTTGAGCAGCAACTCTGCCATTTGCAAAATTCAGATCTAGATTCATATTTCAAACACTTCCAATGTTCAGGTGTAGTTAAATCTGAGATTTGGCTTCAGCCACATCTCTGTATTTTTATATGGATAGATAGATAGTGGTTGGGACTGTATTAAATATAAAATGATAGCAACAGAGAAAAATTATATAAATTATATATAAAAATATATTTGAACATATTCAAAAATGTAAAAAAACCTGAATCTATCAGAGAAATATATTAAATTTATCACGGGCATGGCTTGAATTTTCTTTTCTCTCTCTCTCTTTTTTTTTTGGACAAAGTATGCAAGACACAAAGAAACATTGGGAGAGTCTGTAGGAATAGTGGTGATAGTCTTTTTCAACACTAAGTTTAATAAAGATAAGGGGCAATAAAGACAAATAGTGAACAAACAAGGTAGAAATGAAACTTATCTATTCCATGTATTCATATTACCTCTTAATAAAATTATGCTATATCTCAAGCAGACGTTATGGGCTTGATGCAGGAGTTACTGGGTGAAGTCTTTTGGCCTGTATTATGCTGGAAATCAGACTAAGGGTACAATTTTTGAAAGCATCTAAGCGACTTAATAGCCCAAGTCCCATTTTCAAAATTCTCTCAGCCATTTAGGGTCAGATTTTCAAAGGTATTTAAGCACCTGAAGATGCAGATAGGTGTCTAGTGGGAGTGTCAATGCCTGTTTAGGCACTTTCAAACATCCCACTGGGCACCTAAATACCTTTGAAAATTTTGCCCTTAGGACTCTAAATCTCATTGATTTAGGTTTAACCCCTAGTGGGCCTGCTACCTATTGGAATTTTCAGCCCTGAGTTAGGCGGTTCTGTGCATGGGGATTGTTAAGTGCTTAAGAACAGGATTTTCAGAAGCTGGCCAGCTGAACAGAGAGCCTCTTATGCTAGCCAAGAGTGAAAGGCTGAGAAAAGGGGTGGGGGAGATGAGAGGAGTTTAGGCACCCAAGTGGCTGACCTGCTAAGCCTGGCTGATGGGGCAGAGATAGAGACTTCCTTCTTCTTTGGATCCTCAATTGTGAACCCTCTCCTGGAATTAGGCATCTAAGCCAAGTCAGTCACTTAGGTAACCCATGCCCTAGCAGCTGAAACTTTCTTTCTCTCTCTTTCTCCCCTGCTCACGCTCAATAGCTTTCTCATGCTCACCTATGTTTCCCTGTTCTCCTAGCTGTCTTGTTGCAGATGCTGTACTGCTCCTCGACCTAGCGGTGGCCTGCATCTGGTCCTCCTGCTGTGGGCTATGACAGGTATCAGATCTTAGACATGCTCAGAGCACAGCCAGGGGTCAGGCTCCGAGGGCAAGATAAGTGTTCCCTTGCCTACTTTATAAGATTCTACTTTGGGGCTTTGGTATGAGCTAGGGCTTCAAGCAGCTCATTAGCCATGGAGTAACAGCAGGGCTTAGGCTGCTTTGAAAATGCCAACCAGTGGAAACTTAGGCTTCAAGGGGAGTTTAGGCAAGTCTGGAGCTTGGGTTTTGAAAATGTCAGTGGCGCCCACATGGTGGATACCAGTGCCTACATCCCATAAATATCTAGCCACAAGCATCTAACTCACTTTTGAAACTATGATGGGCTCCTAAGTCACTTAAACTATAGCTACACTTATGGTGGTGTGTAGAGTACAGGCACTACACAGGTAGCTACGCAGTGCAGTGAAAGGGGAGCTGCATCCATACTCGTCACTGTGGTGTGTTAGATACACACCATAGTAAAAGGCTCCAGCTGTCACCCCTCCCCACTGTGGAGTCTTTCCCTGCTCCCAGAGCCTTTCGCTGCAGCAGGGAAAGGATCTGGCAGCAGGACACTACACTGCTAACAATAGCAGTGTGTACATGGACGGCACTGCTTGGGCATGTAGAGAGCTGCGTAGGGTATATAGCCTGTGGGCTGAGGTGTGTAGGGCACTCTATTCTACTCTACCCATCTAAGCCAGGCCTCACCATCTCTACTGCTCTTTATACCTGTGCTAGCTGGGTGTGCAGTGTCTGTACTCTACACACCGCTGTAAATGGAGATGTACCTTTAGACACTTTTGAAAGTGTTACCCTAGATGAATATAATGGTCACTTATGGCTTTAAAAATCTCTGAAACTAGAAATATATCCTTGTTAGTTAAATAGGCACCTTCTGCTCTGTGAGGATCTTTGCTTATTATTTGTATTATCATAGTGCGTAGGAGCCTCAAGCACAGGCCAGTATGCCACTGTGCTAGATGCTGTACAAACACAGAACAAACTATCGTGTCCTGTACTGAACAGTTAGCAAGACCCACATTAGAATCAGAAAACCACTATCTGCAAATAAAGCCCATCATATCATCATGAAGACTGTACTGGGAACAACAGTGGTAGATGTAGGTCAGAGAACATTTGACTTGTTTCCTCAAAAGAGGGTGCAGGAAGAAATTATGCTGGACTTTCCATTTCCCTTCAAATAAATATCTCCAGTACACCTGCAACTGAGGCTGAGGTTATTTTATTAAACCCTAGCATTTGTCTGGTTCACGGTCCCCCAGTTGTGGGATGCATTACCAAATTTAATTTAAGGTGATGGGGTGTTTTGAAAAGCCATCTTTCCCCTTTGTTTCAAGCTTTATTTTTTAAATTTTTGTAGCAGCAACAGCAGCAGCATAAAAACAGAAGAAAACCAGCACATCCTGGGGATTTATTGTACCTAGCCATTTTAAGACAACTGGGATGATTAATTGTTCTCCTTTGCTATATGGCTGGCATAACTCTAGACATGAATGGCCAGCGGCAGTCTACAGTACATGCTGCTGAAAGTGAAATGTCAGAAACCAAATGCCACTGACAAAACATCACTAACAAAAATGTCATGCAACAAGCTGAGTAACCCAACAATCCCCCCACAATATCATCTAATTGTGATTAGACGTCCATGTTGGAATGATCACAACTTAAAAATGGGACGGACTCGTTCCTCTGCCCCATGTTATATGTCTTAATATTATTCCTTTTGTCTCTTACTAAATTAAAACAAGCAAAAGTGGGAAAACAAATCTCTTGTCAAAGTCACCTGTTTTTAAAAACAGCCCCTCCAGCCAACGGACAATACACACAGCTGCAAGTGCTGCCCAAATTCTTTTCTTGTCTCAAGGTTCTTTTTCATTCCAGCATTGGCTTCCAGTGGAGAACAGTAAGAGAGTCTCCCCGGTCTCCCCTAGAGATTATTGTCAGATTCAGTATTACGCCCCCATGTCTGCCAGGGTACTCAAGGCTGCAATGCCTATAGGGTTTCTTTTCTCACCATTCTGTAGAAGTGTAGCTAGATGGAAAACAGCTTCAATTAAAGCATCAGGGTTTTTCATTTATCCAATTAAAAAGTTCCTTCTGATGCCTGTAGCATCTTTATCACTCTTAAACCCCCCTCCCCCCACCGCCCGCCCGCCCCTAATCCACCTGGAATGGAGGGAGTTGTATTAAAATGGTTTCACTTGTTTCTCTCTGATAGATCCTTAATGATCATGATGGACAGCTACTCACAAAGTACTGAAGCTGCCCCCCCACCATCCTTATTCAACATTTATGTCGGACCACTGGTTGGGCTGAGACAGCATTAACTTCAAAGCTACTAGAATGCTAATGGCACGCAGCTCCCCCACCCTCCAATCTCATATCAAGTGCAGACAATTGTGTCTCTGATCTGTCCCAGCATCTAAGGGAAATTGCAAGCTAGATGAAAAGCAGCCTGTTCGAGAGAGAGAGGTTATGAGTAGGAAGGAGAAAGCACTTTGAGGAACCAAGAGGAGCTATGACCTCACCCTTCATTGCAGTCATTTGTCCTCTGATATTCAAAGTCATGCACAGTCTTAGAATCCTAAGAGTTTATTGCTACTCCCATGCAGCCAGGGTATGTCCCTTACTATATGTATGCACAATAGGGCTCTCATCTCTGTTTGGATCTCTAGCTGCTACTGTAACAAACACTATTTTCAATTTTGGTTGGCCTGCTCCCTAGACATAGCATAGTGAAGTGTAGAAGCACATCTCTTTGATGATCTTCACTCTCTAGTAGCTCCCTGTCTTATTTCACCTCTGTTACAAGCTGTTGATCTCAAAAGTTGGTAGCTGACCAGGCCAAAGTTCTCAGAAAAGTACCCGGAGATCTTTAATATCCTGAGCAGAGAGGATGTTCATTGTTAACGTCTCATACAAGAGACCCCACCTATGGTAAAACTACAGAGAAAATCTCTCTCAGAAGGAAGTGGTCTAATCATCTCTGCTAGAACTGGAACCTTTCGTTCTAGAGAATCTTGATATTTTAACACTGACACAGACTGGGATGAAGAAGGGTCAGAGAGTAGAAGGGTCAGAGAGTAGTGGAGGACTAGCACTGTTGAACCTCTATGCAAGTGCTTACAGCATCTGTGAAACACAGCACATTCTATGCATATTGTGAGTCTAGTGGGTTGTTTATGCACAAATTTGCACAGGTTTAATTAAAACAATGCAAACCCTATGTGGACACTATTCCAGTTAAAGAGCAGCTTCTTTCAGTTTGATTTAGACCTGTTCCAAAGTGACAATCTAAACCTAAACCTAAATAAGCCTGGTTTAAACCAAATAAGAGAGCCTCCTCAGCCTTTTGCACCAGTTTAACTAAAATCAGTTTAAAAAACATCCCTTTAAACTGGTGCAACTCTGCACATAGACAAGCACTGGAAATCATTTGAGCGCTAGACCCAAAGCTGAGCACAGATGCTTGGGTGAAAGTGTCTTCTAGCCAGGGCTGGCTCCAGGCACCAGCTGAGCAAGCTGGTGCTTGGGGCAGCAGATTGTTCGAGGCGGCATTCTGCCCAATCCTAGGGCGGTGCGGCCGCTTTTTTTTTTTTTTTTGGTTCCACTCCAGCCGCCCTGTAGGGGGCGGCGGCGCGGAGAACCAGAGCGCCCTGCAGGGCAGTCCTCTTCCTTCCCTCCCCGCCAACCGGAGCGGAGCCCTCGCGGCAGGAGGCGGCGCAGTGGGAGAGGCCGCGTGGCAGCGCCCCTGCTGTAGCCCTGGCCGCCCCCTTCTCTCTCTCTTCCGCCCACTCCCTCTCCCTCCCCCCCCCCCCCCGCAGCCGGTCCCCTTGCACCCGTGCTCCGGCCGCGCCGCAGGTGTTTTTTGTTTTGTTTTGTTTTTGCTTGGGGCGGCCAAAAAGCCAGAGCCGGCCCTGCTTCTAGCTCCCTTATCAGATGGTCATTACAATAAGCAAGGCTCAACATGGGCTTGGAATCACTGGGTGGTAGAAAAGACAGTTACCTTTTCCGTAACTGGTGTTCTTCGAGATGTATAGCTCATGTCTATTCCACAGTAGGTGTGCGTGCTCGCCCCGTGCACCGGTGTCAGAAGTTTTTCCCCTAGCAGTACCCATAGGGGAGTGCCCCTAGCGACCCCTGGAGTGGCGCCTCCATGGCACGGTATAAGGGGTGCTGCGTGCTCCCCCCACTCGCAGTTCCTTCTTGCCGACAACTCCGACAAAGGGGAAGGAGGGCGGGATGTGGAATGGACGTGAGCAACACATCTCGAAGAACACCAGTTACGGAAAAGGTAACTGTCTTTTTTTCTTCGAGTGATTGCTCATGTGTATTCCACAGTAGGTGATTCCAAGCTATATCTGTTGGAGGTGGGTAGGAGTTCACAAGTTCTTGGGACGGAGCACAGCCCTGCCGAACCCAGCATCCTCCCTGGTTTGGGAGATGATCGCATAATGCGAGGTGAAAGTGTGAACCGAAGACCACGTAGCAGCCCTACAAATGTCCTGGATGGGGACATGGGCCAAAAAGGTGGCCGACGAGGCCTGCGCCCTAGTCAAGTGCGCCTTCACAATTGATGGCACAGGGATTCCCACCAGGCCATAACAGGTACGGATACACGACATGATCCAGTTGGAGAGCCGCTGAGTGGAGATTGGCCGACCCTTGATGCGTTCAGCCGAGGCGATGAACAGCTGCAAGGACTTTCTGAACAGTTTTGTCCACTCCAGGTAGAAAGCCAGAGCCTGTCGCACATCCAGCATGTGGAGGCGGCGCTCTTCACTGGACGCATGGGGCTTGGGCCAGAGGACCAGCAGGAAAATGTCCTGACCCATGTGGTAGGCGGAGACCACCTTCGGGAGGAATGAAGGACGTGGGCGGAGCTGGACCGTATCCTTATGGAACACTGTGTATGGGGGCTCGGAGGTCAGGGCCCTGAGTTCCGATACCCACCTAGCTGATGTGATCATCACCAGGAAGGCTACCTCCCATGAGAGGTGCAACCAGGAGCATGTAGCGAGTGGCTCAAACAGGGGGCCGTGAGGTGGGCCAGCACCAAGTTCAGGTCCCACTGTGGGACTGGGGGTCTGACGTATGGGAAGAGACAATTCAATCCCTTAAGGAATCGGCCAGTCATAGCATGGGATAATACCATGTGGCCCCGCACTGGTGGGCAGAAGGCCGATATGGACGCCAAGTGCACCTTGATGGACGAGGGCGCCAGGCCCTGGGCCCTAAGGTGAAGGAGGTAGTCCAAAATGAGCTGGATCGGGGCAGCCATGGGGGAAACGCCCTGCTCATCCACCCATCAGGAGAACCGAGACCACTTTGCCAAGTAGGCTCGGCGCGTGGAGAGTCGCCTGCTTTCCAAGAGGACGCACTGAACCCCCTCCGAGCACATCCTTTCCTCCCGGCCTAACCATTGAGAAGCCATGCCGTGAGGTGGAGTGCTGCTAGGTTGGGGTGGAGGAGGCAACCCTGGTCCTGGGAGAGCAGGTCTGGGCGGGACAGCAACGGCCACGGTGAGGCAACCGCCAGGCCCGTGAGGGTCCTGTACCAATGTTGCCTGGGCCATGCCGGGGCAATCAGTAGGACCTGGGCCCTGTCAGTCTATCTTTTCCAGGACCTTGACTATCAGTGGGAATGGGGGGAAGGCATAGAGAAACCGGACCAACCAGGACAGGAGGAAGGCATCGGAGATAGCGCCCCGTCCCAGCCCCCCCGCCAAAGCAGAACCGGGGACAGCAACGGTTCTGCTGAGTCGCAAACAGGTCCACCTGGGGAGTTCCCCACTCTTGGAAAGGTCTGTGCGCTACCTCTGGGTGAAGAGACCACTCGTGCTGAGAGAAGTCCCTGTTCAAGCGATCCACCCACAAGTTCCGGGCGCCCGGTAGGTAGTAGGCCTGTAGGCAAATGTTGTGGGCTATACAGAAGTCCCACAACCTGAGGGCTTCCTGGCACAGGGCAGAGGATCAGGCCCTGCCTTGCTTGTTGATGTAAAACATCGAGACCGTGTTATCCATGAGAACCCTGACAACCCGGCCCTCCAGGTGCGAGCGGAAGGCCATGCATGCCAGCCGCACCGCCCTGAGCTCCTTGACATTTATGTGGAGGGCCAGGTCTGTGCAGACCCCCACATGGGCTCCCCACCCCAGGTCTGATGCATCGGACACCAGTACCATCAAGGGGGGCCTGCCTCTGAACAGGACCCCGTTGAGCATGTTCCCCGGGGAGGACCACCATCATAGGGAGGCGATCACCAGTTCGGGCACAGTAAGGACTTTGTCCATCGTGTTTCTGTCCCGGGAGAACGCCGAGGCCAAACAGAGCTGGAGGGGCCTCATCCTGAATCTGGCGTGGCGGACCACATACGTGCATGCCGACACGTGACCCAAGAGCTGGAGGCACGCTCTGGCTGTTGTCACTGGAAACCTTGTGACTGTGTTGATGAGCCCTTTCAGGGTCTCAAACCTGTCTGGTGGGAGGGAGGCTCTGGCCGACGTGGCGTCCAGGACCACCCCGATAAACTCTATGCGTTGTACTGGGACTAACGTGGACTTGGTGTCGTTTACCAACAGGCCCAAAGTGGCGCACATGGACAGAAGGAGCGCCACGTGATCCCGCACCTGCGACCGGGAGCTGCCCTTGACCAGCCAGTCCTCCAGATAGGCGCTGGGGGGGTCCAGATCTTCCCCCGAGGTAGGCTGTTACCACCGACATACACTTTGTAAATACCCTGGGGGCAATGGACAGGCCAAATGGGAGGACCGTAAATTGGTAGTACTCCTGCCCAACCGTGAAACAGAGGAAGCATCTGTGCCCCTCGAATATATGGATGTGGAAGTAAGCGTCCCGCAGATCGAGGGTGGCGTACCAGTCCCCAGAATCCAGGGAGGGAATGATGGAGGCCAGGGAGACCATGCGGAACTTGAGCTTCACCGTGTACTGGTTCAGGCCTCACAGGTCCAGGATGGGTCTGAGCTCCTCTTTGGCCTTCGGGATAAGAAAATAGCAGGAGTAGTACCCCTTGCGTTTGAACTCCTCTGGCACCACTTCCACTGCTCCTAGGCCAAGGAGCTGTCCTGCCGCTCCATGTGGTTGACCGACTTGGCCACCAGGGAGTTAGGGGCAGGGTGGGTGTATAGGTATTCATGCCCCTTAGTGGGCACAAAATACCTGCGTTCCGCTCTCTTAGAGATGGGGGCCAATGAGACCAGGGTTTGCCACAGGTCATTTGAAATTTTTGCCACCCCTTTGTGGAGAAGCAAGGCCACCCTGCCCGGGACTGATGTGGACAGTATGTTAAATGGGGAGTCCGCTTACTTCCTCCATCTCTTCTGCCTGGAGGTTGAGACTTGAGGCCACCCTTTTTAATAGTTCTTGGTGGGCCTTAGAGTCCTCCTGCGGGACAGAGGGAGGAGGGGCCATAATTGCCTCATCAGGGGAGGGCGAGGAGGCCGGCGCCATACTTTGCGTGTCCCCGGCACCGGAGGGTCAACTGCCTTGTTGGTCTCCGGGCACGGTGCCGAAGATATACGTCCCATCGATTCCTTCCTCGGAGGTCAGGAGAAGGAGGCCGACGGCCAACCGGGGACTACATCAGGGGCCACGGTGCCCACTGGTATACCATTGCGCTGGCCACGGTGCCCGGTGCCACTGCACCTGCTGTGGCACCGGAGGAGCAGGCTGTTCATCCTGGCTGGCCTGACCCATCGATGGAAGGCTACAAAGGGAGGCCGGCCTGACGTACAACTTGCCACTGTCCCTGGACCAGGAGGAGCGGTGGCACCGGGAGTGGTGCCAATCCCGAGACTGCAACCTCGACATGGAGGACTGGTACCGTCGGTAACAGGTGATTATCGATCGGCTCCGCGATGGCGACTTGCCGGCAATCGACGCCTGGGGCTGTGGGAGTGGTGCCGGGGTGGGGTCCTGGAGCGAAATGACGAATGGGAATGGTGTCGACATTCGTGTCGCGACTGGCTACGATAGCCCCTCTGAGATGAGGACCTTCGGCGGTGTCTGCCTCGGTCCCGTTGGTGTTCACTCCTCGAGGCGGAGCGGTGCCTGGAGTCTCGGTCAGACGGAACCCCGCCAGACAACCTGGTGGGAGTCGACGGCAACCCACATGGACTACACAGGGAATGGTCGCTGAGTGGCGAACGGCATCGGGAACGTTCCCTTGACCGAGACCAGTACTGAGTTGGGGGCGACTGCGGAGATTCCAGCGGCGGCTTGCCTCTGGAGCGTGGGGCCAACATTGGCGGTGCTTCTGGTACCAGCATGGACATGACATCCCGGGCCGCCTGAAGGGCCTCTGGTGTGGAGGGCATCCAGACATCTGGGGAAGCCTGCTCCCACTGGGCCGGGCTACTCCGCTCAACTTGAGTCGGAGGCCTAGAGGCCAATGGGGATCGAGGACTGTCCAACACTGGTCTAGTCTCTGCCCCAGATTTACTCTGGTGCCGCGACGGAGAAGGCCTCTTCTTAGCCTTCTTGGCGTGCCCCGTGGATGGGGAGCGGTGCTGACTAGTAGATGGCGCCGGGGGGGGGGGTCGCCGCACACCGACATCGAGGTGCCCGGTGCCGACTCGGAGCGGCGCACCAGAGTCAGGGTCAATGCCAACTCCATGAGGATAGCCCGGAGCCTAATGTCTCTCTCTCTCTCTCAGTCCAAGGTTTAAATGACTTGCAAATCTTGCAGCGATCGCTGAGATGAGTTTCACCCAAATAATGTAAACAGTCCGCGTGCGGATCACTCACTGGCATTGGGTGCCTACAAGTGTCACATGACTTAAAACCTGGGGCGCGGGGCATGCCCTGGCCCGGGCGTACTAGCTAAACTAAACAAAACTAATCGAGTACTAACTACAGATCTCACACACTGAATGAACAAGAGTTCTGGGGACAAGCTGCAGCAAAGTTGGAGCAGAGCAGTTCCAAAGCACCTTCACTGGCGGCAAGAAGGAACTGAGGGTGGGGGGAGTGCACAGTGCCCCTTATACCGTGCCATGGAGGTACCACTCCAGGGGTCGCTAGAGGCGCTCCCCTACAGGTCCTGCTAGGGGAAAAACTTCCAACACCGATGCATGTGGCGAGTACGCACACCTATTGTGGAATACACATGAGCAATCACTCAAAGAAGAACATGGTTTGGAAAGAGATGAGATGGACTGAAGACATCTGCTCCCTGATAGAAGAGAGAGGTGAACACTGAGGGCTTCCCCAATCTATCCAAAAACAGTCTGTGCATGTTCCCCTGCAGGATCAGTGTAACATTGTGGACAGTGTTTGAGAAAGGCAGATTTATTTTTAATGACCTGTACTATACATGCTACACTTTTTCTGCAAAACATGTATACAAGTCCACTTTACTATCTTACCATTCATACTCAGTCATCATGAGCATCACATTATAAACTAGCCTTACTCCCCCCCCCCACACACACTTTGTGACTGGTGACTGTAGTTGAGATGAACAGTAACTTGACACGGAAATAACACTCCATACTATTGGATCTACACAGAAGGATCAGGGAGACACTTCACTTACTGCAATTTGAGATCTGTCACTATCATACAGCTAAAATGATCTAATTTGTGAAAGGATCTAGGACATCTTCCAAGCTCAAAGCTATGCACAAGGCAAATTAAGCTGCTTTGGGCTTTGCACGCTAGACACAAAAACAGACACCTCTGCATCCTGCTCTCCTTCACCCCCAACTCTGTATTTTCAGAACCTGCCATTAACTCTTGGGACAGTTCCTCCACCTTGCTACAGCTAAGTGGTGTGAAATGAAAGAACCCTCCCCACCTCAAAAGAGAAAGTGCCATTTGCAACAAGGCTGCCTGTGCAATAAAATGTCTCCATGATATGTGGTATTTTTTGGAAGGCATAGCTCAGTGACCCTGCGCTGCTGTAGTGTTTCTGGTGAAGACGCTCAAAGCAAACGGGAGAGAGTTCTCCTGTCAGCTTAATAATTCCATGAGAGGTTAGGGTTACCATATTTCAACACTGAAAAAAGGGGACACTCCACGGGGGCCCTGGCCCTGCCCCAACTCCGCCCCTTCCCTACCCCCGGCCCCGCCCCAACCCTGCCCCCATTCCAACCCCTTCCCCAAAGTCCCGGCCCCAACTCTGCCCCCTCCTCTGAGCACCCTGCATTCCCCCTCCTCCCTCCCACTCTGATTTTGGTTGGGGGTTGCTAAGTGCTTCCCTGCTCCCCACTCGCCCTGCAGCCTCTGCACCCCCCCTTGCCCTGCAGCCTCTATGACCCCTGCTCCCCACTCCCTCTGCAGCCTCTGCACCCCCTTGCCCTGCAGCCTCTGTGACCCCTGCTCCACACTCGCCCTGCAGCCTCTGCACCCCCCCTTGCCTTGCAGCCTCTGTGACCCCTGCTCCCCACTCGCCCTGCAGCCCCTGCACCCCCCCGCCCCTGCAGCCTCTGTGACCCCTGCTCCACACTCGCCCTGCAGCCTCTGCACCCCCCCTTGCCCTGCAGCCTCTGTGACCCCTGCTCCCCACTCGCCCTGCAGCCCCTGCACCCCCCCCACCCCTGCAGCCGCTGCGCCCCCCACCTGCCCTGCCTCTGCGCCCCCTGCCCCTGCAGCCTCTATGCCCCTGCCTGCCCTGCTCCTCCTCGCCCTGCAGCCTCTGCGCCCCCCGCCTGCCCTGCTCCCCCGGCAGCCTCTGCCTGGCGGGGGCTTCGGCCGGGGCGGCGTGGGTCCCTGCAGCCCTGGCACACGCCGCACTCCCCGCCCCGCAGCCTCCTTCCTGCCGCCGCCAAGCACGTTCCCCAGCCTGTCTGTCCCCGCTGGAAACAGCTCCAGCGGCGCCGGGTTCCGAGCCGCGCGGGGCGACAGGGCCGCAGGAAGGGTCCCCCAGTGGCCGGGGGGTCCCCGCCCACGAGGGAAGCCCGAGCTGCTGGCTGGGCCTGGCCTCCCCGTGGTCCTGCGGGCTCGGCTGAGGCGCGTGGTCCGCCTGGCCTGTGGGGGCAGCAGCGGCCCCTCCGCCGCCTTCTGCAGCTGCGCCCCCCCCCCTTTCCTCCGCCCAAGCTCGCTACAATATAGCTGGGGCGGCTGGGCTACGCTGCGGACCCGGCGGGTCGTGCTGGGGCTGGGCGGACCCTGGCTTATGCCTCCCTATTTTCCCGGACATGTTCGGCTTTTTGAAAAATCCCCCCAGATGGGGATTTGAGTACCAAAAAGCCGGACATGTCCGGGGAAATCCGGACGTATGGTAACCCTAATGAGAGGTGGTAGCTACGTCAAGCAGAAGTTCTCCTGCTGTCATAGCGCTGTCTACACAGAGGACTAAGGTTGGTATAACAACATTGCTCGGGCTGTTCATTTACTTCAGTATAACAGCGTCACCCACGGGTGTGAAAACAGTATAGTGTAGACCTGGCCTCAGTGTCTAAATACAGTTTATGGCACTATCAGGCCATATTAGAACCCTGCTCTGACAGCTCTCAGTCCAGGAAAGGATTTTCCATCCTGCTACTTGCTGCTATATTTCCCCCTCTTCTTTAAGTCTATAGTACAAGGGACAAAATCTTCCCAAAAGCAACAATTTTCAGACTATGGCTCGTAAGTAATTGCTATAACATCTACTAATTACTAACAAAACACAAAATTTAATATTTTCAAAGTAAATGTGATAAATAGGACTTACTGCTAGCAGGGAAAAACCTCTAACATTCAGTCACCAAGTATTCTCAATAGCAAAGAGTACCCTCTCTACTGCAAGTATTAAATGATATTAAGTAGACATTAAATTATAATATACAGTGATTTAATCACAGCAGCAAGAAAACATTCCCCTAATGTGAGTTTCAAGATTATTTTGCCATGAAAACTAGCTAACATATTTAATTTACCTCTGTTACCAAGTCAACATTCTGGGGATGCAGAAAATCTAAGTAAGAATTGAAATCTTCTATGCCGTTCCCTGGTAGAAAAACAAGTGCACACAAGACCTGAATTTCTAATGTGTGGAGAAAAACAAAAAACAAACAAACCAAAAAAAAATCTTTCAAACTTCTTTATACATCAGAATGAAACAGCAACAACAATCAAAAGGGAACAAGTTCATTGTTAACCTTGCACTTTACTTTTAAGGGATGACTAAAAATGTAGGACTTTAGGGTGCAGTCCTTATTCAAACAAGACAGACTTCTATAGAAAATTTATGTATGGGGCTGCATCATCAGGCCTAAAGCTTTCAAAATGTCACATTTTGAGGTCTGTCTATAAATGTGATCAAATCTGGTAATGCCTCATTTTCCCATTTATGAGATTTTGACCTATTTTACTTGCCCTGATAAGTCACTCAGTATTAACAAGTGTGATTTTGTGAATACAACTGGAGCACATATCCAGAGATAATATAAAACGTAAACACACAGTACTAAATTGATCTTGATGAAGGTGTAGCATAGGGTCTTTAAGATAAACATTATATTGATTTTGATCAAATTATAACCGCTAGATGTGGTTGCAGTTTGTGTGCAAATATTTTCCTTGCTTTTTGTTCTCCACAGAAGGCCATCAGTTACCAGTTTTAGGACTAATATATATATAAAAAAAAGAACGTACTGTATTTCCTGTGAAAAACTGAACAAAATGGTTTCACTGATATTTTTGAGGAAACAAATCAAAATGAAAAATTGTTTTGATTTGATTTTTTTGGGTTACCCCTACCAACTTTTTCAGTGGGGGGGATGGGGGGAAATGAAAAAAGGATTTCTATTCAAACTGAAATATTTTTTATTAGAATTGGATAGATTGAAGGAAACAAAATGAGTATTTTTGTATCTTTTGAAAAGCCATTTTTCATTTAAAAAATTCTAACCAGCTCTATTATTAATCCACCTTAGTTCTGCCTCCCTCCTTAATATAGAAATCCAGTAGCTTCATAACATTCATACATTACTGTGTCAAACTTCACTCCAACTTACAACCTGGAACCCAAACTAAAATCTACCCAAGGTGTCAGTGTCCAGACGGACCTGGAACTGAAGATCAATTATTTGTATTGGGGTAGGGCTTACAGGTCCCAGTCCTGTTGTTTCATGTGCTGTATAGGCATATTGGAAAGATGGCCCCTGCCTCAACAAGAAACAATAGCGGATAAAAACAAATGGCACTGCAAGGTAACAATAGAATAGCTGCAGCTTTCTCAATCAACTGGACAGTAGTTGCCATGAGGCATAGAGGCTGGCACTTCTCTATGATTAAGGATAGGAGCATCCTCTCCTCCCTATGTGAGGCATTTATAATGCCTATCAATAGTGACACTTATGCCATACCACTTGCTTTAAGCAGCCAAGATGGGTAAGGATAGGAAATGCAGGTGGCTGGCCTGAAGTAAACCAGATTATGGGCATCCACATTAGAAACAGTCTAAAGCAACCAGGGCAGACAGCTCATTAATAATCTATACAATAGGTCTGAGCACACCAGCCACATGCCAGTGTGGTTAACCAACAAAATTATAAACCTACCTAATAGCATGAGGCAGTCTGGATTAAACAGGACTGTACACCACCTAAAGGGGCCAACCTGGCCTAATGCCATGTCTACACTTACTGGTAGAGCGGTACTGCTGCGATTGATGCAGCAATGTCAATTTAGTGGGTGTAGTGAAGACCCACTAAGTTGATTGCAGAGTCTAGTACTCCAGCTCCTTGAGAAGAGTATGGTAAGTTGGCAGGAGAGCATCTCCTGTCGACACAGCACAGTGCAGACACTGTGGTAAGTCGACCTGAGCTATATACGTTATTTACGTAACTGAAGTAGCGTAACTTAGGTCAACTTACTGCGGTAGTGTAGATCAGCCCTCAGCATCAGTAAAAGAAACCACAAGGTGCAATAGGATTTATTAATGTTGGAGTCTATATTGAAATAGATTAACTCTGGTGCTGATATAGCAGTGGGAAATCCCCTGCATTGAAACACAGTGAGAAGATGATAGGCCTATTCAAAAGGATGACCCAAGAATCTAAAATATCCAAACCAGATACAAAGGCAAGGTCAAGCAAATGGCCAGTTTTATGGGGGATCCTCCTTGACCTTCAGAGTACAGTTCAGAGTCCATCACTTCCAGTGAGACACATGCGGTTCATTCAAGCTCACATCCACATGCATATAGACCTGGGGGATTTTTCAACAATTTGTGTGGATTCCAACAGAAGTGCTCACAGCAGTTCAGATAATTTACCTGTTAAATCATCCCTAAAACTTGGTGGTCTATATACAAGCAGAATTATACATTTTACCCCTTCCATAGCAGTACGGGTTAGCATATATGGTACACCAACTGCTGCACTGGAAACTGGGTGCAGTTAATGGATCACCAAGTACTCAAATGAAAGCAGTGTGGAAAATTGGACATGCAGCATCAACCAGCAAAATATCAGTAATATGCACATATTAGATGGTGACACTCCCTGAAATATCACAAAATGTTCTATTCCAGTTGAAGATGATTTGAAGAGCTCTGTGTAGCTCAAAGCTTGTCTCTTTCTCCAGCTTCAGTTGGTCCAATAAAAAAAAAAAATATAGCCTCACCCACCTTGACTCTCCCATTCCATCTAAGCTATTTCAGTACTTCTCAATGAAGTATTTGTTTAAAAAGCTTAAAATGAGGCACCTGCTACCAAACCCAAGAATTAAAAATTCCCTTATGGAGTGTCAGCTAATGGATATCTTCAAAACCATTATACCCCACCTCCCTTTCCAATCCAGTTCATCCATCTTGCAATGTCCCTACATGGACCCACTTGCCATTCCCTGTTAACCCAAACAACGACAAAACTCCCCTATATCCAAAACTCAACTCAGAAAACCAGAACTTAGCACTGAAGGCAATTACATAAGTGTATGGAGGGGCGAATAAATCCCAAGTGTCAGCAATAAACTGAAAAATGAAACTCCTCAATAACCACACTATTTGCTGCCCTCAAACACCGAGTTCTCCTAACTTTGAAGGCACCCCTTTAGGAAGATTGCATTAAAAATATCTAAATTATTCTGATGTGCCATTTATTATATGCAATTTTATTTCTACACAGTGGTCACAATAGGAAAGCTGTATTTTTTCATTCAATTTGTTGGGAAAACAGCTCAATGGTTTAAGGGGCACAAAATAAATAATGCTACTTAGAAGTATTCAGTTGTAGGCTGCTTTTTAGCACTGCTGATTTTAACAGAAGGAGGGCCATTATTGTAGTAATAGCGTACTTTTGTAGAGGCAAGGGATTAAAGCAAAAGTAAAACTCCTGGTGGGGGCAGGGTGACAACCTCATGCTGTTTTTTATTTCCCTGGCCTTCTTTCTGCAGTTTAATAATCGCTGGTTTATTGAAGATACAACATCAACATTATCAAGCAAGGAAAGAAAAACCCAGAAGTTTCACATTACAAGACAGGTATTAGAGGAAATGTTAGAGTGGCACATTGATCTTTTTGTAATATTCTTATGATATAACATGATAGGAAGAGAACAATACACTAGGACAGGAATATGTAATCTCTCTCTTGGTACTGTATTTATTAGTAGTATTACCCAAGTACCTACAGTGCTTTTCATTTAGCAATTTACAAATATTAATAAATCCTCAAAAGGCCCTTGTGAGGCTTGAAAGTATTAGCTCCATTTTACAAATAGGAACATTGGAGCAGAGAGATTAATGGCCTGATTTTCAGATAGATGGATATTCAGTACCTCTGAAAATCAGACCATAAAAGTGTCTTGTTCAAGACCACAATGAGAGTCCATTTTAAAGCCAGGAATAGACTCATAAGCTCCTGGCTTTCAGTCCTTTACTTACACAACTACACTTTTCCTCCCATAAACCAGGAATGTCAAGAATTGCTAGCAAAGAGGTCACAAAGTAAAATCTTTTCCCTCTTCAATACTGCTCAGGACACAACTATATTAAGTTGCTAGATTAGACATTTAACCATTGTTTTTAGTTAAGTTCTGTAAATAAAGCCTATAATTTGGATAAATTCGGACAAAAGAATTTTTACCACCGAGTTCCTTAATCGGCCAGTTTTACCGTTAAGTTAGCCAGTCTCCTCAGTTTATAAGTAACTGCTTAAGATCATATAAAATAAGTACATTTAAATTATATAATTAAACAGCCAACAAGTTTACTCATTACTCAATTTATTTGGACGAAACAAAAATAAGTTTGCACGGTTTTGCGTAACCTGATAAAGAAATTGGAACATTTGAAATATATTAGTTTTTCCAATAGTTTTAACTTCAATCTTGGGCAAGGCCGTTTTCCTCTTGTTTTAGGATTCACGTTTCAGTAATACATATGCTCCCATTACTGCCAAAAGAGCATACTGTGAAGAAAACACACAAAGAATTATTGCAGTCCTGCCTTCTAAAAGATTGGAAACAGTTAGACGCTATTTCAGAGTAAGTCTCTGTTCAGTGTTAACAACTCTTGGATTGGCTTACAACTGTAAGAATTAGACATATTTGAGATGCTATTGGCACATGAAAAAGAGCTTCAGCTGATGAATAGTTTATTCTTATTTCTATAATTATCAGAATTATACATTCAAATCTTAGATCAGAACACTAAATATGCATTGTAATTGCATGCTTAATTACACATAAATGTGAGCTGACAGGCTAATTGATTAAATGTTACTTAATTGACTGAAAACAAAAAGTCTACATGAAAATATGACATATGGCTAATTTTCCCTGTGGTAACCAAATCCATATATACAAATCTATTATCAGTTAACTACGTATTTCACTTAGGTGTAGAAATTGCTCCTTTATCATGTAAATACCAAATTACAAGCCCTAACAAGTTAATGTTCAAAATAATGTTCTTACCTTAAATTTTGGGTAGTCATTCATTATTATGGTAACCATCCCAACATAAGGCAAAAAGCTAATTGACAAAAGTTAAAGCAGACAAATGTGAAATAATTTCACAGTTAGAGATACCTAAATATTTTCCAAAATATACATGTTAGAGCTAGACATTTAATTGAAAAATCTATGTTCCATACAGCAAGAGCTTTTATTTAGTATTGCTCCAAAGAGCATGTATTTGAAATACAACCTAAGAAAGTGTAACGTGGACCTCTCTCTCTCAAACAAATAAAGGCTTCATCCTTCTGCATATTACTTAAAACTTGGTAAGGTAGTCAAAAAAAGAAAATAAGATTGACAAGGTTTACACGCCCACCTTCTTATACAGCTGCAAAAGCAACATAGTCTACCATTGGTGAGTGATGTAACTTAAGTTCTAGTAGTTCATTTTTCATATTAGGGCTTAAAAACAGTTGATTTTGAATGCTGAGATAATGACTGAAAACCTCCAGCAATACCAAAGGATTTCCTCAAAAAGAGGCATTATCTATAACGCCAGGGTAAAAAACAACTCTATGGCAATGGCAAGCCAATTTCTGGCTGTTCTGAATAAGGCAAATCAATTCAGGAGAGTGGGTGACATTTGACATGAGAACTCTACTTCCACCAAGAGTTTTCTTGATGGCCCAAAACACAGCCAGGACTCTTGGTCTGGCAGACACTTAGTAACTGATCCGAAGTCCACTGAACTCAATGGAAGATCTCCCATTGACTTCAGTGGACTTTAGGTGAGGTCCTTATGTAGCTTTAAGCAAGATTCCAAATAAGAATAGTGAAATAACCATAGATCTTAACACTCCGCACCACTGCATATTTTTGACTGAATATTTTGGGGGTCTTTAGAGAAGTTCTCAGGCAGTTAGTATTCTGACAAAGAGCTAATGTGATTCACCTGAAAGAGAACTGATTCTCGAGGTGGGTCTGTCTTTTTATGATCAGAGGATTTGATATAGTATTAATCCCTGTGCTTCTACCAACACTGACCCCAACCTAGAACTCAAAATACTTTCTAGCATGTACTTTCTGTATTACTGAGGTAGGAAAGACATAGAAAAGTACTGCTTACCCTCTCGCTCTTCCAACAACATCCTTCTTTTCTAGCCAGTTCTGTCCTTCTTTGTACAAGCCTCTATCATCAACTTCATTATTATCACCCTTAGTCAGAAATTTGATGTTTCCATTTTCTCTGGAAGGCAACAGGGTGACGAATTAATTTCCACTTCATTTACAACCTCATTAATTAATATTTGCAAAGCACATTGAAGATGAAAAGTAAAATACTATAAGATTAGATACCAATCTGTACACCCAGTCCTACTTGTTTAATAAGTATCATCAAGGCATTTATGGTTTTCACTGACAGATTTAGTAGATATAACGAAGTTTTTACATCAACCATTCAACATTAGAGAGATGTTTTCCACCAGATACAAGTAGGTATTTGATAGAAGCCTTCAACTACCTGAAGGGGGGTTCCAAAGAAGATGAAGCTAGGCTGCTCTCAGTGGTGGCAGATGACAGAACAAGGAGCAATGGTCTCAAGTTGCAGTGGGGGAGGTCTAGGTTGGATATTAGGAAAAACTATTTCACTAGGAAGATGGTGAAGCACTTGAATAGGTTACCTAGGGAGGTGGTGGAATCTTCATCCTTAGAGGTTTTTAAGGCCCGAACTAACAAAATCCTGGCTGGGATGATTTAGTTGGGCTTGGTCCTGCTTTGAGCAGGAGGTTGGACTAGATGACCTCCTGAGGTCTCTTCCAACCCTAGTCTTCTATGATTCTATGTAACTTCTATTAGCATCAACAGCAGTTATATGCATGTAAAGCCGAACATATTTACAGTAAAGTATATAGTTCTAAAATACTGAAAGTGGCCCTATCAAGAAAAATGCACTATTGATTTTGAAAAGGTCGGGAGGGGGGGTGTCTCTGAGAAGGAAAAAGAATGCAACAACATCCAGTGAAGTATCAGATATATTGTCTATCAGGGGATTAGAGGACTGATCTTACTCCCAATGAAGTTAACAAAAGTTTAATCATGTGTTCCATTGAAGGAAGGGTCAGACCTTGTATCCTGCCTCTTGGTAGCAGCATGGGCTTGACAGACTAATGCACTAGGTAATTTCCATCTTTAACTTCCATGCTCTTGTTCAACTCACCACTATGATTAACATAGATATTATATGCTATTTCAAAGATAAAATGGCTCTATCATATTCCTTTTTTGATTAAAAGAAATATTGATGTGCTTTTAAATCTGGAGAAACGGTACAGCTACATAAAAATCAAAACACGGTTAATAAAATAGCAAGACTGCACTGGAAACACAGAGCCACATAAAAGTTAATAGTTAAGTACAATTATTAACTTATTTGTAAGTTAAGTGGTACAATTATTTGCATCCCAGCTGAATCACAGTTACGTTAGATCTGTATCATTTTGCAAATGATAAAAGACTGGTATATTGCAATTATGTTTTGTTTAAAAAAATCATATGAAGCACTATCGAGCTACAAAGGGCTTTCACTGTTTTTCATGGAGACACTACTCAGATATAAGACCATTAAGGAACACCCATGTGCTACAGAAGTTATATTGGTGATTCAGTAGGTGGCACTCTTCCCTCCCAGATAGAACTGAATCAATGCCAAGCACGGTATTACGGAGGACCATAGTGCTACGGATACCAACTTTCAAACAAGACACAAAACTGAAGTCCTGACCACTCGTGGGCATCAAAAAGCCCCTGATTCTTTTTGTAAGAGCAGGAGTCTTAAGCCCAGTGACTTGGCAAAATTCTATTGTGGATCATTATATTCTGCCTATCTAAATGTTACCTGTAGTTTCAAATGGAAAAGATATGTTTTGCTTTGTCCTGAATGTTGCATATTTGCTGTCTGCTGTTAAACAGCTGCCATGTTTCACCCTAGAGATGGCTTCATTTCAGCAGTGGGTGAAGTGATATCATGTATAGTTGAAGTGTATATAAAGCACTTTGGATCAGGATTAAAGCAAATGTAAAATTATTAACTTTACAACATTCACAATGGCATGTAATTGCTCAACCTGCTTCTACATGGATTTATAGAGATATTAAGACTGAAAATAAAAGAAAATATACTGCTTTATCTGGTGAACTCTGTGGTCTTCCAGAAAACTACCACAGAATCGTAGAAATGTAGGACTGGAAAAGATCGTAAGAGGTCATCTAGTCCAGCCCCCTGCAACGAGGGAGGACCAATTAAACCTAGAACACCTCTGACAGGTGTTTGTCCAACCTGTTCTTAAAATTTCCAATGATGGGTATTTCAGAACCTCGGCAGGTAACCTATGCCAGAGCTTAACCTAAACAAAAGCTTATAAAAAGCTTTTCCTAATATCTAACCTAAATTTCCCTTGCTGCAAACTAAGCAGATTCCTTCTTGACCCATCTTCAGTGGCCATGGAGAACAATTTACCATCCTCTTTATAACAACCTTTTACATATTTGAAGACCTATCAGGCCCCCTTCAGCTCTCTCTTTTCTAGACTAACAAGCCTAATTCTTTCAACCTCTTCTCTGGAGAATTGAAATCTGACCTGTCCCAGCACCAAACTACGAGCTGAAAGCCACCTGGTTGCACTGAGAAACACAGATCAACCTTAGCATAAAGGGGGTAAACCTCAATCTCTGCCTGTGCATTCCTTCCTCCCAGTCATTAAAACCTCTTCTAGGGAAGATGTGCTGCCAACCTCAAAGCACAATCCTACCAAAAAAATAACAGGAGTACTTGTGGCACCTTAGAGACTAACAAATTTATTAGAGCATAAGCTTTCGTGGGCTACAACCCACTTCTTCGGATGCATATATATGCATCCGAAGAAGTGGGTTGTAGCCCACGAAAGCTTATGCTCTAATAAATTTGTTAGTCTCTAAGGTGCCACAAGTACTCCTGTTATTTTTGCGGATACAGACTAACACGGCTGCTACTCTGAAACCAATCCTACCAAACTGACTGTCACCTCCGTCATACAGGCACAAATCCTCCCACATGTGAGACAAGGAGAAAGCCTTTCGATTTTTGTCAGAAGCACAAGGCATGTTGGCACTCGAGCCCTGCTCCACTTTGAGGCAGTGGATTAAGCAGTCAGTTTGCAGCTCCTTAGACCTAGGGAAAAGTTACCCTTACAGGTACAGGCAACATCAGCTGCCCTGCAGCAGCCAGGCATGCTGCACAGCTTTCATACTTCCACAGAAATCTTGCTGTCTTAGGCTAGGTCTACACTAGTACTTTTGTTGGTAAAACTTTGTCAGTCAGAAGTATGAAAAAAACCACACCCTCGACAGACAGAAATTTCACTGACAAAAGCACCAGTGTGGAAAACGCTATGTGGGTGGGAGATGCTCTCCTGCCCACATAGCTATGGCCGCTCGATAGGAGTGGTTTAATTATGCCAGCTGGAGAGCTCTCTCCTGCCAGCATAGAGTGGCTACACAGGAGACCTTACAGTGGCACAGCTGTAGCAGTACAGCTGTGCCACTGTAAGGTCCGTAGTGTAGACATAGCCTAATTGTGCTTAGGGATGTGTGGAATCAGTGCCTCCATTGCCCCACTCCCTTTCCAGCTAGCATCACCCACATCTGGAAAGGGGGCAAGATAAAGGTGATGGTGCTGTGGCTTGTTTTGCCTTACAGAAAACCTTCTCTTATTCTTCCCACTACCATGTGCCTTCCAGAAGGTCACGCTGAATTTTAGGCAGTTATTCAAATTAAAGAAGGTACTTGGATATATGAATATCTATTAAAAAAGGCTAAAGAATGGACCTTTCAACTGGAATCATAAGTTAAATAGATATGATGTGGGGGACCACCAACATCTTTAGTTCACCTTGTATCAACTCACAGACGGACAACTGGATCAACACCTGCAGCATCAGTGGAAGATTTCTGCTGTTATGGAGTTATGACATAAACCACTTACATTCTTTTTGGAAGAAGTTGTCCATCATATACAAGGATATGGGTGTCTGCTTTTTTTTTTTTTTTTTAAACACATCACTCTTCAGTTATTCCCTTTAAATGTGTCAGATAACATTTAAAGGTAAAACAACATCCATCTATCAGTAGCTCTATTATTTTTTTTAATAATGAATCATCTTTGGGATTGTCTATTGTACAATAAGAAGAAAGAATAAAACTTTCTTCATTCATTTTGGGTCAAATCTGTATTCTGACAAACTCCATTTATTGATGGGGATGGATTTGACAGAATTGTAAATGAATTCTTTATACTGCTGCCTTCACTACTGTTTTGGAAGATTAAGACTTCTGAAGGCTCATGCGGTAAAAGTCACTCTCCTAGTAACAAAAGCCACAATTCTGCAACAAACACTATGCAGGTGGGCCCCTAGCCCCACACAGAGACCCAGGACTTCAAGGATCAGGGTTTTTGTTATCAGAATAGTCTTTGGGTGTGTACATGTACCTACACTGAAGTCAGTGGAGCTTCACTCAGGTACAGGGGTCTGCCTGAAAGGAGCCTATTGCAGGATTAGAGCGAAAAATGTTTCTTTAAATACTGGAAATAAAGGTTTCTCTTCCAGTGTACCATATTTGCCATTTTCAGGAGACAGTATTAAATTAGAACATAGCTGAAAACACAGCAAAGCAAAAGCATACTTAAAAATAATTAAAAAAAAGTTTAATTACTTTTCATGGATTTTGATTACTCTGTGAACTATTGGAATATCTCTGCCTTCAACTTTAAAAACAACTATTTCACCAGCTCTAATAGGGTCTTCTTGGAAATTTGTTAAGAATAACAGGTCTCCTCTATGAAATGCTGGTTCCATGCTGCCACTACAAACAAACAGAGAAAGGTTATACTGGAGGTATAATGATGTATGCAAGATGAACTAAAAAGAAAAGTAAAAACAGTATTTAATACCTATACACAAATCTGTGATTTTAATTGATGCCTGAGTTTTGCCCTTTCATTAACAACACTACTTTTAAAAACTATAAAAACCTATTTAAATGTGACCTGCCTCTGAAAGATCCAAGTGACTGATCCTGTGAAAAATGAAACCCCAGTCTCCAAGAACAAGCTAACAGATTGATTTCATTAAATAGGTTCTATGGAAAAATATTTAGTACTGTCTGCTATAATGAAGAACAAAGGTTTTACCATGGTGGATCAGACTTTTGGTCCATCAAATCTGGTTAACGAGCCACCAGCAAAGCAGTGGCCAATACCTTACGTTTCAATGATGGGCCAAAAAAATACCATAATATGTTATGAAGCAAAGCTGTACATAGAAAGGGATAATTCATGCAGGTAAGTCTCATGCTTATGGAAGCAGAATATCTGATTATTAATCTTCAATTGCATAATTACACATCAGAAAAGTTTACAGCCATTTTTCAAAGCCAGACACAGTTTTTGACTCAGTGGCAGCAACCTACAGGAGATAAAGGCTACAGATCACATTTCCAATCTCTTGAACAATGTAGAAACATACATTTGCCAGTGCAACTCCAAAATTTACACTGTCTTGAAATTAAAACATTTTGTTTTAAAATTTGAGATTAGTTTGTTTTGACTGCAGTGCTACAAAAGCAGGGTCACTTCTCGAATGTTTTGAGTGGGCACCCCAGAAGCAATGAAGGATTCCAACATATATTTACATGGTTCATAAATTAATATGGTGCTTTACAGCTGTATTGTTCCACTGCTCATGGAAACAAGATCACCATGTCGGTTGGTCAAAAGCTAAGAAGATATTTATGTACAATAAAGTTGTACAGGATCTGATCACGGAGAAAACAAATTTCTTCAGTAAACTTGCAAAATAGCTTAACCTAAAATGGATCTTAAAACAGATATACAAAAAGTGTTATTTAAGGATTTGCTAAAAGCTAACACAGAACTTTGGTTGTACCTAAAGCCTAAAATATTCCCTAATTCTTCTATTACATATTATCCTTATTGATGCAATTTCGTAGGGCACAATCCTTGTGTGCTTAACTTTACACATTTGACCAAACCTAATAGGTTTGCAGGATGGGGCCCTTATACAATGAAGTATTACATTAAATGTAGTCATTACTGAAAGAGGTGGAAGGAGCGCAGACATTTATAAATAGTTGTCCAGAAAAGGAGTTTTGCCACAATTACTGCCCACTCTAATATCAATATAATGTGATCATAAAAAATCTGAGTGAGAAAGATGCCATTTTGATGGTGAAAAATGTAGAGAGGCAGTTGATAACTCTGAATATTTATAGCTAATATATATTATCTTTAAAGATCTTTTCAGCAGGCAAAATATGCCATAATTTAATTAGCTTCAGAAGGCAATTCTCTACTGGAACTAACATTTTCACACCTGGTCCCTACATTGGGGTTCTGCTCCATGACTAGGCTTCCTAGGCATTCTGGGAATATAATAATAAAGTTAGGCACCTTTTCCATATTCAGGCATATAACGAAAACATCTGGACTTTCAAAAGTGCCAAGCACCCAGAGCTGTCACAGACTGCAAGCACCTGGCAGCCCTAAAAATCAGGCCATGTTTTATTTAGATACCCAAATATGGATTGAGAAGCCTAACTTTAGGCACCCCAGTTTGAAAATGTTGATCTGGGTGTTTATTTACCCGTGTAATAATATTTTACTATTAAATAACAAATAATTTGAGGTATATTTGCACCAGAAAAAAAGTTAGGTTCTATTGTTATAACAAAACAAGTAGTGATTTAAACAGACATACCTGAGTACCACAACAATAGGGCTTTCACTTCCCGTGATGACAATCAGACCTTTCCATATCATAAGCGCAGAAGACACAATCATGGCAAAATTTAATACTTGGTAATATAGCTGCAAAGACACAAACAAACCAAGCCCCCCCCCAAAAAATAAAATTGTCCAGTTAACAAGTACAGACTAGAGGTACAAAAGCAGAAATCCCTGCTACAAACAGGTTTTCATTAACCTCACTATTTTAATGTGGATTTCCTTCACCAGAGTCACACCTGGACACTATGAAAATTTAACCAACGCTTAATCTATTTTATTTTGCAAAACAAAACTATGTGATGTATGAAACATGGATGTTTTAGGTACACAACGTAAATACATATGGTATTTGGAACACCTCTGAAACCAGAAAACAAAGCTGGTATGCTTTTCTTTAAAAAAAATGTTGTGCATTAACAGTCATGATAGTAGTACAATGGTCTTGACACAAGCATACTAAAGTAGATTAGGGTGAAACCTTGGCCCCATTGAAGTCAATCGGAATTTCACCGCTGACTTCCATGGAGCCAGGATTGCACCCCGGATGACATCCTCACCCCTACTCTGGTCTCTTTATGCCACATGAAAAGGCCAGAGCAGCATAAAGGAGCCCTAAAAAAACCCATAACCAACTGGGGGAGGATTCCCCGGGCACAGGCAAGGTGGTAGACAGCAGCAATGTAGCTTCCTGAGGACCCCTTGCAAGCTCTGGAGTAGGGGGGCATGTGGTGGGCAGGGATGAGGGCATGTCAGAGAAGGGCCTGCAGCACAGTGGAAATTTGAGCAGCAAAGTGGTCCTTAGAGCAGCCTGGAGAGGCTCCTGTAACTCAGACAACACCAGGGACAATAAAGGATCAGGAGGGCAAGATGGTGGCTTAAAACCATTTTAACCCCTACCTTGCCTATGGCTGCAAATTTTGTGCTGCACTATACTGCACTGCAACACAATCTCAGACCTTGTGATTAAAGCCTCAGTTCTGCACTGTGACCTGCACGGGTGGACTTCTGAAGCCATACAGAGCCCCAGTGAGGTCAATGGGGCTCTACGCAAGTACTTCTCCTGGGGGAAATCTGGACCAAAAAATTAGAAATTCTGCACACAATATTTTAAAATTCTGCATATTTTGTCAAAATAACACAATATAGTCAGGCCAGTTTCAATTATTTTGGTAATTTATTTCAATACACCTGTCAACAAATATGGCTGTAACAATACAGACAACATAAAAGATTCAAGAAATGTTTTTTGACAAATAGATTCTTTACTAGGCATATGAATACAGAATTCTGAGTAATAATTCATTTAAACTACAGTACAAAAACATGTTTTCCACACCACTCAGAAGCAGTGCAAAGACTTGGGAGAGTCAGGGATAACGGCGGAGCTAAGGAAGCTGGAAGTAATTGCTGGGAAGAAGCCTGGGAGTGAACCAGGGGGCTGTTGGGTATGGGTGGGAGAAGTATGGAACAGGTTGGGGGTTTTTTTTTTCCGGGGAGAGAATTGTTAGGGAGTTGGGGAGCCTCCCCCATACAGACCCTGGCTGACCCCTAGCCTCTCTCATTCAGTCAGGCACATCTGCCCCTGTCCCCATGTGTTCCTGTACCCCCACCCCTATGTGTCCCTGTACCCTCACTCAGCCACCCCCCAAACCCTATGTAGCCCTGCACCCCCACCCGTTTGTCCTCCCCACTAACCCTTCTGAATTCAGTCTGTGTGAGCTCCCAGCAGTCCCATGTTCCCCATGCTGTCCATCCCCCCCCATATCCTGTGCCTCCTCACCAGGTCCCATGGACAGGGCACTGTGATAGCCTCCTCTCTATCCCCTCTTCGCGGCTGGATGCTCCTGCCTGGCAGCAGCTGCCCCTTTGTTCTGGATATCCCAGCAACCCCTGGTGGGCAAAAGGTGTAACTGCAGCACCTCTCAGGCAGAATGTATTTTCTGCAGAGAAAATATTCTGCAGGACATGAATCCTGATAGTGTGCAGAGGCGCAGAATTCCCCCAGGAGTAAAGTACAGCTGCCCACCTATGCAGATCACAATGTGGGATCAGGCTTAAGTTTCCCCATATCTGTGCCAATGCACTTCAGTTGTGGCTTACAACACCTCTGTTTACCACTCCATTCCTGGATCTCTCTTGTCAACACTTCCACTGACAAACCATGAGGTGGTTTTGTAATGTGGAGAAACAGAAAAGAGAAAGATATGCTCTTTAGGAAAGTGCTAATTCTCTCCTTGGTTGCACTTATCACTCCTATTACTGTTCATGAGAGCTTTTTGCACACATACACAAGAAACTAGGCCCTTTATTGTGAACCTATCAGCATTCAGAGCCACTGTACTGTAAGCAAGTGGTACTTTTGTTCAGCAAGAATATTTGGGAGTTGTGTAGATCATTCTCTGCTATCCTCATGTGTGAAACTCACATTTGCAAAATGTTGCAGACATTTAGGTTTAATCTTGTCGTCCCCCCAAAAAGCCTGATTTGGTAGCCTTGGTAGGATACTTTATTTTTTGGGAGGGTGGAGGGGGGATACCTCACAGAGCAATTTTTACTTAGGGATACTCCAATTAGAGACCAGCAGTGACCAGGAGCACCTCTCCATATCTTTTGGCTTACTACAAGAGACAGAGTGGTCTAAGAATAGGCACGGAACTCAGAGTAAAAAAACCTGAAAATTTTGACAGGAAGCTACAAAAACAAAGCTGAACTTTGAGGTATATACTAGAAAAAGCACTGATGTTCATGTGTATTAGCTGTTTCACCACAGTAAATATGTGCAGGGATCCCGTATTAGTAACAAGAATAGCAGCATGATGGACTTTCACAAAGTAGAACAACCAGGAAGGAAACATCAAAAGATAGGACACATTGTCAATTTGCCACATAACAAGCACAAAGTAGATTGGCTGGTTGAGAACTTGGGCATCTAGTTATGCTACATGTGTAAGACGACTGTATAGCTGAAAACCAAGGATGTCCTAGTTTTTGGGGCCTGTTCCAATGCCTTAGGCAGTTTTACAAGAAAACAGGGCTTTGGCCAGATTTTTGGTACTCTCCTCCACAGCTTCTCAATACCTAAATAATTGAACCAGTAATATCGACTACAAGTTGGCCATGGGCACATGTGACATGAAGACTACTCCATATTAATAACGAGATTGCCACATTTGCCACTTTACCGTCCCCATCCACAAAGGCCCTGATGAGCCCATTAACTTTGTCTCAAACTTGCTCACTCCTGAGTGGCAAGGGAAGGAGATAGAGGTGAGTAACTCTGTAAAAGAGGAGGCATAGGCACTCTTTCCTTCCACCAGTGGCCAAAAAACTTGAGGTGCAACCCTCCCAGTCCTCAAACAAAGGTTATTGCTTAGGACAGATATTCCAGGGTTTATATTTTTAGGGTGAAAATCTGAGAATCCTACACATGTAATAACCATATCCGAGATACCCACAAAACAACTCGGTCTGACACTCCGTGGTACGCTAGCTACAAAACACAAGCATGAACTGCACACTCACAACGCTAGACCTCTAGGCTGAACGCAGCGCAACACAAAAGACTGAGCGGCCCAACATGCAGACATCACTACACACATGCAACTGAACAACAGATGCTACATACACAGCAGGGTTAGGTGCTAATAACGCGTTGCATGCAAACCGCAGCCTTAACTGGCCACGAAACCAGGAGCATGCAACACGGCCCAAGCACATCAGAAAACACCACATCTGCAGACACATGCCTTTACCTGGCGTTTGTTCATTCGCCGCAAGTCCCCGAATACGTCCATCGCCAGCTCCTTCTGCGGTGTCAATCACAAGGGAAAGAAAGAGAGGGAATGGGGGAGGCTGCAGGAAACCAGAGCGAGGGGGACCCCACCAGTCGTTCCTGCCTAGCAGCTGCGGGGCTGGGGCAGGGCTGAGCCCGTCGGGTTGCACCCCAAGAAACAGGGGGGCAAGTCCCAGCCACTCAAGTCCCCCCACTCCCCCAGGAGCAGAGGGCGTGCGGCCAGGTTAAGCCCCCTGGCTACGGTGAGGGCGGCAGGGTTAAGCCCCCCCCCAAGTTCCCCCTAGAAACAGAGGCAGGATGGCTGCAGTCGTAACGAAGCCCCCAGGCCCGGCCGAGAGTTGCATGGAGACCCGCCCCCCCCAAAAGCCTGATTGGCTTGAAAAACCACCAACACCGCCCCCAAAAAAGCGAGGGACGGAATTCGGGGGCCTATCGTCATGACGCTGGGCGGGGTTTGTGTCAAACGTCACGACGCTGGGCGGAGTTGGGGGGGGAGCCTGCGGGCCACACACAAAAAAAGGGCCCCAAAATGCCGCGGGCCGCGGCGACTATAGGCAGCCCCCCCACATCCCTCTAGCCGCAGAGCTCTCCCGCCGCTAGAGCTGGCTGTCCAGGTGGGACAGTCATCTGTGGCTCGCTTAGACCCCTGGGAATTGTAGTCCAGCTCGTTATCCTCCTCCAGTACCGCGCAAGGAACAGCAGAGTGCAGGGACTACAACTCCCAGAATGCCACCGTCGCAAGCTACCCGCGGAGGGAGGCCCTCTATGAAGGGTCTATAGAGCTGCCTAACCGTTTGTTGTCAGACGCGCGCAAGGCGGGAATCGAAATCTCAGGGGACCCCACCGCGACCCTGGAGCAGCAGCGGGACAGCCCAGGGTGTCCAGCCCTGCCTCTTGGAACAGGCAGCGTGTTGGGCAGCTACGTGTCAGCGGCTGCCCCGTGTACACAGCTCATTGGCGGGGCTCACGGATGTGGCGGGAGAGGCTGGAGCTGGAGGCGGGGGCGGCGCTGAGGGGTGTGGGGCGAGGCGGGGCGGCTCTGGTATGTGTGTCAGTTTGGCCCCGCTGGCTCCGCCCCTTAGTGGCAGGGGAGTTATGGGGCCGGCCCGGGGGAGCTCTGGGGTAACTGGGAGCTGTAGGGGGACGAGGTGGCTTGCGAGCAGCGGGTGGGACGGGGGAGTCACTGCCGCACATGTACAGGCTGCGGGGGTCCCCGCCAGCGGGAATGGGGTGGAGCCGCCAGGCACCGTGTCCTGCTTGGCGAGGTCAGTGCCAGGAGCAGGACGACGTAGGGGGTGGGGTGGGGAGGCAGTGTCTGGGGTGGGGGGGGGAGCAGGCGCTACCCAAGGGTGGATGCGGTGGGGGGTGGAGGGCAGATGGATGTCCTGAAGTACAGAAACCTGGAAGGCGGAGGTCCTGCCTTTTTGTACCTCAGAATTGGCAACCGTAGTTGGACCTGGGGGATGGAGGAGTGCGGGGCTGGAGTTGTGTGGAGAAGGGAAGAGTGGGACTATTGGGGTCTTCGTGAACTTGGTGGCTAATTGTACTGATCAGGGCAAACCCGCAGTAGAAACACTGCTGCCCTTTGTGCAAGCTCTGCATATACAGGGCCCTCTTACCCAGGGGACAGAATGATGCATTTCCTGCAACCCTCTCAGCCAAAGCTGTAAACACTCCTTTCTCCATAAAGTACTGAAAATGAAAAGTGGATCCCAATGAAAACATAAGCCATTTCTATGTGATATCACTCGCACAACTTAGTCACAAATTTCTAGGACAATGGAACAAACAATACCACCCAAAATGTAGAGTTTTTGTCCATATAGATCCCACTTCAGGTGCTCATGTGTATGAGATCAGAATCTTTTAAATAGCAGTGTCCACTGGGCTGCGCTTGCACCATGCAGTTCTTACATGTCTCTTTCCTCCCCTCCCATCCCCCACATGGTCTAGGACAAGAAGGTGGGTTAGTGGGTTAGAGATACTTGCAATAAGCCATAAATCTAGTGTCTTTATTAAGACCATGATTTTTATTGTCTAGCTTCCATGTGAGTGGTGATATTGTTGTGAAAGAATTCTCTTTAACAGCAGTGATGATACCACTCACAATTACTATGTCCCCGCCAACAATCACAAGAAAAAAGAATCATCTGACACCACAGAGTGAATAAAATCACACTCTTGATCATTACATTGATTATGTCAGGAAAAAAATTGATAGTGAAATCCTTAAACATCACATCCAACATGATTTCTCTCTTGACTGCAAAGAGGCCAGCTATACAGTCCCTGAAATCACCATATAGTGTCAAACCAGCAGACAAAGGTGGCTCCTCATAATCTCAACCATAATGAGTGCATTAAGGCCAACTGACAACTTTGAGTCTATAAAGAACTCAAAGACTCCACACTGCAATTTACCCAGGAATTTAAGGATATTATCCTTATAATCCTTCCCCAAAGAACTCCAAGAGAAACTCTATAAACTCATCCATCCACAAACTCACCACAGGAACCTTCTACATGCTTCCCAAGTTAAACAAAGGAGCCCAGGCATACCCATCTTGTCTGGCCATGGCACTCTTAGTGAAGGAATATCAGGACTCATTGAAACCATCCTCAAACCACACACCACACAAAGAGCCAGTTTCCTTCAGGACACAACAAACTTCCTCCACAAACTCCACAACATTAACAACCTCCCTCAGAACACCATCCCTGCCACCATGGATGTCACTTCCCTATACACCAACATCCTTCATAATGATGGCATAGCTGTCTGCCTCAAATATTTACAGAACAGTGGACAACCCTCAGATATCCACCCTAACCACATCATCAAACTCATCCATTTCATCCTCACTCATAGCAATTTTATATTCAATAGCACACACTTTGTCCAAGCCATGGGAACAGCCATGGATACTAGGATAGATCCCCAATATACCAGCCTCTTCATGGGCCACCTCGAAGAACAATTTCTGGACAAATGCACCACAAAACCGATGATATACCTGAGATATATTGATTGATATTTTCATCCTCTGGACAGATGACTTAAAGTCCCTCAGATTTTCACCACAACTTCAACAGCCACCACCTGTCCATTAAACTCTCTCTGAAACTCTCACACTATTTCAACTTCCTGCACACCATGATTAACTTCAACAATGGAATCCTATAAACAATTACGTACAAGAAACCCATGGATCATCACCTCTACCTTTGTAGATCCAGTAACCACATCAAACATGCCACAAATTCTGTTATCTACAGCCAGTCACTCAGATACCTCAGAATATGCTCCAAGGAAATAGCCTGGGATATGCACCTTAACCCAGTTAAAACTACCTTCACCAAACAAGGACATGCCACCAGAGAAGAAGATTGCATCATGGAATGGAACATCCAAATACCCAAAGAGAACCTGCTTCCATACAGAAATAAAACCCCCTCTGACTGCACACCTCTAGTTGTCACCTACCACACCACACTGGGACTCATATGGGGTATCATCAAACATCTACAACCCATATTCCATGGGGACTCCATCCTGAAATAAATCTTTCCTAAACCCCTTCTTCTGGCTTCAAACAACCCCCAACCTCTCCAAGCTCATCATCAGGAGCAAGCTCCCCACAGACCAGGAGACACCAATTCAAAACAGCACGAGACCGTTCTAGGACAACAGATGCAAAACCTGCAGACATATATCCACTGCTACAATGATAAATGCCCCTACAAGACATCTTTCAAGACCCATGGGTCAGACACATGTCTGTGACAACATGTGGTGTAACTGATCCACTGCAGTACATGCCTAATAATAACTGTAGGTGAAATCTGACTATCACTATGCTCTCAAATTAATTCATACAGGAAATGATAAAAGACAAAAACACCCTATCACCTGTGGGTGAGCACTTTTCACAGAGCGATCACTCTATATCTGACTTATCAGTCCTCATCCGCAAAGGAAACCTGCATAACATTTTCAAAAGACAAGCCTGGGAGCTTACATTTTTAACTTTGCTAGACACTAAAAATCATGGTCTTAATAAAGACACTGAATTTATGGCTTATTATAACAATCTGTAACCCACTAACCCTCTGCCCCTTCTTGTTCTATAACTACAGAGGTAACATTTTGAATGGCCTTCCTCAAGTGCTTAATCTGTTCCTGGTCCTGGGCCAGAACACCTGCCTCCTGCAGCCTCTATGAAATATCCCAGTACGGGTGAATGTTTCTGCTGCTCTGGCCAAAAAATCAAGGAGGATAGAATATTCCTCCCAGACATTGATCACTAGCGAGGTATGCTCAGCAGGCCAAGTGGCTGCTGTCAGAGCTGTAACCATTGTCACCTGTATTGATCTGTAAAGAGTACAGTTGAAATCTGTTCTGATGTGGACAATGCAGCATGCTTCCACTGGTGAAAACAAGGGGTCAGAGACCTTTAAAGACTGGGTAAGGGTCAAAGAGAAAAGGATTCAGTAAATTGTGAGTATGGGGGTGAAGGACTATTAATACTTGAGACTTGGGACCTGCCTCTTACCCACCATCTGACCGGTACAGGGCTTGCCCTTTACTCACTTTGAGACATATGCTTCAGGGGTTTACATATGGATAATGGACAAGCTCACACATGGACACTTTTACAATTGCTAGTGTAGATGTACCATTAGTGTATTAACCAAAACCCAGAGACTTCACACTGGTATTTACTATATCTGCTTGATGTAAAACAGATTTGTAGCACTTAAAAACCCAGGGTCACAAAGACTGCTCCTTCCCTAATTTTCCAGGAGCACACAGTAAGACCAGTGTATGTTGGGTGGACAGGGTTGGAGCAGGCTGCACCGATAAACAGATGTAGTAGTCACTCAATATTTTACAAGTGTTAATAAGCAAAGGAGACATGGGAGCAAAGAAGGAGATGTGGGAGGACAAAGTCAGGACTCCAAGATTACCAGATTTAGGAAGCATACTTAAGATCTGAGTTAAGGAGAGGGGTATGCAACAATGGAAATGTTACTCTTAATGAGGGCTTTTGACCATTTGAAGCAGTAAAGGAATAAAGAATCAAAATCTGTCACTTCCTTTGTGAAGGCTGTCTGCAATTCTTGTGAAACAGGTTTTCTTACCGTACTGCTTAGGCTTCAAAAGGATTTTTCCTCCCTTCATTGGGAGGAAATCTGTTATTCATCTACTTGAAGAAGTGACAAAATAAAGATTAAAAATAGTGTTTGTGGCAACTTGATCAGGGAAAACAATCAATAGAAGAGAAGCTGACATATCATAGTGTCTGTGTTGAATGTGTTATCAAAATAGTTTGTAGCCTCAGCTTGTTTTTCATACATCTTCCAAGATATATGGAGTCTTTTTACAGAGTTTAGAGAGGGCACCAAACAAAACAGATAGAAAAAAAGAGAAGAATAAAAGGGAAAGTTAGGCAAAGATGTGGGGTAAGTCCAGTGTCCAGACACTCCTGTGGCATATTCTGTTCACAATATTGTGATGAATTGTTAATGAGAGGTTCATGAGTGATTCAGGTTTCTGAATTTCATCCATTACTGTATGAGTAGCTGCTTTTGATTTTCATTCCGCAGAATTTCTCGTAAAAGAAAGAATAATTTCTCATATGTTCCTCTGTTTCCAATTAGTCTCCTTATAATGAATCAGTTCTCAATTATTGCCTAACTGAATGGCTGTTAGTCTTCCACAACAATGATTATGTAGAGCCCATTGGTTTATGAGCTGTAAGCCTTCTACAGTTGTTTTCGATGCTAGCAGACTGATAATAGCTGTGCGGCCTAGTGGCCAGAGTCCATGGCTGCTGCCGGGCTCAGGGCTGTGTGGCCTAGCGGCTGGAGTCAGTCACTGTCAGGATGAGCTGCCACCTCACAGGGGGTGGCGGCCAGGATAGGGGGACCCGGGCCCTCCCTCTCCACCAGGTCCCAACTCAGGGCCCTGTTGGTGGCAGGGTTGCCTGCCACCAGCTCAGCAGGGATCCGGCCGAAACACACTGAGCTAGCCTCCTGTTGTCCAACCAACTCCCCGTAAAGTCTCCCTGGGTTACTTCCTACCTGCTTCTCCGCATCTCGTGACTTCCTAGTTCCCTCGGTTCCTTCTCCCTCAGTCACGTCCAGCGCCTGGGGGTTGAAGGTTGCTGTCAGCTGGCTGGCCTCCACGTCATGGAGTGCCCATGGCACTTCAGCAGGGGCCACCAGCACACCTCCTTCCCCTACAGTGGTCCGTCCAGAGTGAGCCAGGCTGCTCCCTCTTATACTGGTGTTGCACTTTGAGCATGCCCAGTAGGGCCATGGGGGCATGGCTTCCTCAGCCCACAGTGAAGGGTTAACCCCCGCAGTCCCAGTGCGGGGCATGCATGCTCCGTCACAGGTCCCTAGGCATTTGTAGTGATTCCCCTCTGAACAGCCTCAACCTTTTGTCCCATCTTCCCTCTTTCCCCCCCAGGCCAAACTCACAATAGTTAGGACTTTCGCTGAGCTGTATGCCTGCCAAGGGAAAGTGAGAAAGTGGTGTGTGTAACTTGTATGAATGAAAGCTGTGAGTGCATTCACAATAGTTTCTCTGTCTGTTGTTTCTTTAGCTTCTGTAGATGTGCCCTTGAGGGTCTCCTCCTACACACTGGCTGAGCAGCTCTGTCTGATAAGGAGATGAACCAGGGGGAGTAAGGAAGACACGTTCAGGGAGGTGCTGGAGCCATCTGATGCTGCTGATAGGGATCAGAGAGCATGGAGAGAAGCTGTCAATGAAAAACTGAGAATGGATAGCCAGGAGAAGAATCAGGCAGGAGTGGAAGATACAGCTGCTCGAGGACCAAACTGACATGCTGAGGTCCCTGATTGTGCTGCAGGTGGAACACATCCATGTTCGCCTCCCCCTGCAGCCCGTACAGAACTGCCTTCCATGCCCTCCCCAAACTCCCCACACACATTCCTCATGTGTTCCCGAGCCGTCACATTACCCCATGCACTCCACCCCTAGGGACATGTTTCACAATGACAGCTGAACATATACCCTGTTGGAAGATCTCATTTAAAAAAGTGCTCTTCATTGTCATGTCCCTGGTAAGAAATAGAAATGTTTGTATAGCTGTATACATAAAAAATTTATGTATAGAAAGAAAATGAATTTTTATTTGTCTCCTACATACAATGGTTGCTGCTGTAATTCATACGCAGTGGCAATCTGTGCATTTGCAAAGTACAATTAACACAAACAGCAATCATTACAGAGGTCATGCTACGATGCAAGACAGAAGTGCCTTCTCAATGTATTACAGAAAGGCATATTACTGGCACTCATTGTCAAAATGTTCCTTCAAAACCTCCCTGATACGAATAGCTCCCTGTTGAACCTCCTTAACAGCCCTGCTATCTGGCTGCTCAAAAGCAGCTGCCAGCTGATCCACCTTAATGCTCCACCCCTGCAGAAATGTCTCTCCCTTAGTCTCACAAACGTTATGCAGAGCACAGCAGGCTGCTATAACCATGGGAATACTTTCCTCATTGAGGTCTAACGTGGCAAAAAGGCAGCACCAGCGACCCTTTAATCTGCCAAAGGCACATTCAACAGCCATTCTGCACCTGCTGGGCCTGTTGTTGAAGTGCTCCTTGCTGCAGTTAAGGTTTCTGGTGTAAGGCTTCATGAGCCATGGGAGCAAGGAATAGGCTGGGTCTCCCAGGATCACAATTGGCACAGAAAAGTAGTCCTTTCTGTTAATGTATTCAATTGCAAGGTGGTCTGGGGCCAAAATGGGGGCTATGCATGCCATCGATCATCACGCCGCAGTTAGGGAATCCCATTGCCACAAAGCCATCCGCTATTTCCTGCACATTGCCCAGAGTCACAGTCCTTTGTAGCAAGCGGTGACTAATGGCTCTGCACACTTGCATCACTGCAGCTGACACAGTGGACTTCTCAACTCCAAACTGATTCTTGACTGATCGGTAGCAGTCTGGAATTCCCAGCTTCCACACAGCAATCACCACTCCCTTCTCCACCATGAGGGCAGCATTCATTTCAGTGTCCTTGTGCTGGAGGGCAGCGGCGAGCTCCGCACACAGTTACAGGAGGTGGATTTGCACATCTGAAAGTTCTCCTGCCACTTCTCCTCATCCCAAACCTGCATCACGATGTGATCCTACTACTCAGTGCTTGTTTACCAAGCTCCATACCAATGGCCCACGGTGTGCAGCTGCTCCATGAATGCCAATACCAATCCTGAATTGTTTCTTTCCATGGCACACAGCAAGGCAGACACCATGGTGTCATTATCAGATTCGCCGCTCATGAAATACTGCAAGATCAGCCGCACTGTGTTCATAATGCTCATCACAAGATTGGAGAGCAGTTCAGGATCCATGCTTTCTGACAGAGATGGCAAGTGCACAGTTTACAGGGGTTGTTGAAAAGTGGCACAAAATGTAGTCGGAATGATGGGATAGAGGAAACTGCATCATGGGATGGTGAGCCTGCCCCCATGAGGCACTGCAATCCCTTCCCAGAGCACCCAGTGGCAGATGGTGACGAGTTGCACAAAGGGAGAGCTACCCACAGTCCACTGCTTTCTCTGTTGATGCAATAGCACCCACTATGTATGCACTCTGCCATCACAAGGAGCGTTGTGTGGACATGCAAAAGCGGTTTAATTACAGCGGTGAATGATCGTCTATGTAACTGAAGTCAACTTATCTTTGTAGTGTAGAAATAGCCTAAAGCCTGTTTCCTGAATGGCTGACTGTTCCCACAAATGCATTGCCCCGCTTGCCCGATGTGGAAATGAGGATAAGACAACTACTAAAGTACCTGCGCTCCACCCTAAGGCCCCACCTGCCCACCGGTTTCTCCCCTCCTGCCCCCCCCCCCCCCACCGCTCGCTCCTCTCAGACCGCTGACTGGCTGGCTGAGGGCTCCTCTCCGCCCCCAGACCCCTCCCGCCGCCCACTGGGACTGTGGGTGCGAGGGAGGAATCCCTGCAGCGGGCAGGAGGAGGCTCACCACATATAGCCCTGCGAGCAGCCGGGGGGCACCCCATCCTCACGAGCCCGGCCACTCCGCAGCCCGGGAGCAGGCGGACACCCGCTCACTGCCCCCTCAGCTGACGAAGCAATGGATCACATGACAGGCGAAGTCCAACAAAGCAACATGGTTGCGGCTAAGGGGTAAATGGCAGGTCTCTGGCAGCCAGTGCACAACCCCTGGTCGCTGCCTGGGTGGGACCCTATGAGCTAGCTCTGGCCTCGGTGGGGAGGGGAGGATCCCTCTGTGGGGATTCAGATCTCCCCCTCCTGGGAAGGGAAGGTGAGGTCCCTCCTAACCCTTTTTCAGACTGACGAGCTGAGTTACAGCCTCCTGCAAGTCTGAGCCAGGTGTTTCAGGAGAGTCCCTATGATATTGGCCATGCACAGACATGAAAAGTCCCTGTGGTGTATCTTGTAAGAGCAGGGGGTGGCTCCTGTGTCCTTGGTCAAAATTGCCCTCTCCCCAGTTGTATTGGGGGTGGCCTTCACCCTGGTGGCTTCACTCCAGTGGTGCTTTGGGCAACTAGAGTGTGTATGTAGCAGCACTTTTTCTGAGAGACTGATAGCTGTTCGGCTGTGTGTCATAGGCCCTACACTGCTGTCAGTATGAGTTTCTCCTGTAACTCAATTGTTAAAGTCTTGTGTTTTGCAGCAGGGCGGGTCTGAGTTCTACCCTGGCCATCACCATGAAATTCTGGTTTGCCCTTGTATGTGGCATAGTAATAGCCTTGAATTTTCTAAGTGGCCCCCAGATTTGTGCATATATAGTTATACTTAACCTTAACTATACCCGAGCTTTTGCTCTGCCATAATAAATGCATTTGAAATCCTGAAGGCTCAAAGGGTCTCTCTAAATATTACTAAAGTATCGTTAAAGTCTATGCAAGATGGACATTAAGGACATTTTGAACATGTCTGCCTTGATAATAGTCAGTTTTAACTATTTCTGTAGTTCCCATCACAGTTATGCTGAGTATCATTTTTATCAGATGAAATACAGACGCAAAGTCTCAAGTTGGAAAAGGAGAGAATTAAAGTTAATTAGATATTAAATGTCTCACTGAAATACCCAAGCAAAATGTCTCATTTCAAGAAGGGGAAACTGTAAAATGGGTTAATCATTTGTACAGTATATCATGTGATTTCCTTCAACTTGGGTGGATTGGTACCAATTAAATTTAACATTAACTTGCTGTGGAAGTGAGAGCTCCATTAGGCTGCAGGAAGTGTGGTGAATTGCACTTAGAAATAGATTTGTGCTGACTAGGCAATCTGATTATAGCTCAATTTTTATAACAAAATGAAACCATTTTACAGTTTTTGGTTTTTTTTTTAAAAAGCCATTAAATGTATCAAAATGAGGGAACCTCCCTTCGAAAAACAAGAAGAGGCAGCTCCAGAAATGCATTCATGAATCTTGTATGTTTAGATGAAAATCAACATCTGGTGAAGTTTCTCCACCCCCCCCCCCCCCAGTTAAGATAATTAGTTCCTTTTTTAAAGGCTCTCACATGCTCCTATTGAAGTCAGTGGCAGACTCCAAAGTAGCATGAAAGAGAGTAGGTTGCAGGCAGGAAGATTAAAAGAACATCAATTTAAAATTGATGACGTTTTCGACTACTATAATTACAAGCAACATTTAGGATTGCAGCGATTAAAAAATTAGCAGTGAGAAAAATATTCTTTTCAATTGTTTGGTTTACTCTGTATATTTGACAGCACATTGTGCATGGATGAAGCTGGTTTTTATGGCTTCCCCTGTATAGTCACAAACTATACCGCACAGAGGATTAACATAAAAAATATTGACTAGAATACAAATTAATGGTGTCCCTTTAAATACAGCTTTTAGAAAAGGTGCTGTTTATTAATGAAAGAAAAGGGTTATCCTTTCAAAGCTTTCAGCATAGTTGCAGCTTTATGGCAAAGTTAATGAAGCCTCAATCTACACTACCTATTTGGGACAGAGGTGGTATTACATATTTTACAGATGGGTAAACTGAGGAAGCTACTGCTCTCACACTTGGAGGCAGTGGAAAAGTCAGAAATATATAGGAGTTTAGGCTCTGAATGTGTATTGATCACTATACCATACTTCCCTACAAAGTTTCTCCCCCCCCCCCCCCCCCCCGGATGCAGTGGTTCTCAACCCGCGGGAGCATGTGGCCCAATTAACACACAGCTACAGCCCAGTGGTGTGCTAAAGACCACCAAGGGTCTGAGGGCCCCACCACCCAGCGGGGCTGGGTCAGGGTCGGGGCTGCCCGCCAGCCCCGTAGGGTCTGGGGCTGCCGGCTGCCCGGCTCTGCGGGGGTCCAGGGATGCCAGACAGCCCCACGGGGGTCTGGGGCTGTGCGGCAGGGGTCCGGGACTGCCTGCCAGCCCTGTGCGGTGGGGGTCAAGGCTGCTTGCCAGCCCCATCTGGCGGGGGTCCAGGGCTGCCCAGCAGCCCTGTGCGGCGGGGGTCGGCGTCAGAGCTCCTGCCTGGCTGCCCTACCACCCAGCCCCATGGCCGGGTCCAGGTTCAGGGCTGCTGCCAGGCCCCACACACTGGGATCCAGGATCCATGCCACCCGGCCCCCCTGCCCAAAGCTCCGCTCCTGGCCCCAGTCTGTGGTGGGGTCTTTGGGCAGAAGGCACTGGGCATAGGGGTAGGCCTGCCTCTGAGGGGAAGGGGCATTCTTGTAGTACAGGGCTGGCTGGGTTGGGCAGAGCGGGGCCATCTCCACCGTGCCATGCCCCATTGCCTCTGGCCAGCCCATTGCTCCAGGGATTGACCCCCCTATTCCCCTATGCCATGCCCCATTGCCCCCATGAGGGCCCACAAATATGTTTGGCACCAGGCCCACAAAAGGTTAATCCGGCCCTGGATGCAATCTTATTTATGTACAAGGAATATACAATGTCCTGCTTCTCTGAACACAAGGGGATCTGCAACAGAAGAAGGAATTTATTAGCTTATAGCCCAAAGTCTCTTTATCCAACAAAACCAAAAGCTCTCTTACTAGCTTTTTCCTAGGTCACACTGTGCTCACAAACTGCTTGGCTTTCTTGCTGTTTGCCTCTGCCTCTCTCTCTCTTTTCTCAGTTCTTGTCTGTTCTCAGTTTCTGTGTATTCCCTCACACTCCCACGTGGTCACAATACTCAGTGGAACCCTCTGCAAAAATAGTGCTAATGTCTGGGCAGTTTCTAGTAGGCCTTGTTTTAGATGTGGCACCTTACCCATGTCTTGTAACTATCTGAAATGAAGGGTGTGTTCACATGTCAGTTTGAATGAGATGTTAACCCATAGTAACAGTAATAATAATAATATATGGAGATATACCTATCTCATAGAACTGGAAGGGACCCCGAAAGGTCATCGAGTCCAGTCCCCTGCCTTCACTAGCAGGACCAGGTACTGATTCTGCCCCAGATCCCTAAGTGGCCCCCTCAAGGATTGAACTCACAACCCTGGGTTTAGCAGGCCAATGCATCGAAGCAAGCAACTGAATATGGACAAAATGTACAAGTGTTTATATACAAATGCGAAGTCTAAGTACTAAGATGGGTGAACTAGAGTGCCTGGCATTAAAATGAGGCTGTTGATGTAATACACATTATGGAAACTTGGTGGAATGAGGATAATCAATGGGGTGTGGTAGTACCAGGGTACAAAATATATAGAAATGACAGAGTAGTGTTGGTGGGGGGAGTGGCCTATGGATCAAGGAAAGCATAGAGTCAAACATAGTAAAAATCTTAAATTAATCAATCTGTCCCATAGAATCTCTATGGGTAGAAATTCCATTCTTGAACCATAAGAGTAGAGCAGTAGGACTATACTACTGACCACCTGACCAAGATGGTGACAGTGATTGATTATGAAATGCTCAGAGAGATTAGAGATTCTATAAACACAGGAAATGCAATAATAATGGGGGATTTCAACTATCCTCATACTGACATGTCATCTCAGGATGGGATGCAGAGATAACATTTTGATATACATTAAACGACAGCTTCTTGGATCAGCATGTCCTGGAATCCACAAGGGAAGAGGCAATTCTTGATTTAATCCTAAGTGAAACACAGGATGTGGTCAAAGACATGAATATAACTGAGCTGCTCGGTAATAACAACCATAAATGTAATTAAATTTAACATCCCTGTAGGGGGGAAAATACCAAAGAAACCCACCAGTAGCATTTAACTTCAAAAAGGGGAACAGCACAAAAATTAGGAAGCTAGTAAAATGGAAATTAAAAGGAGCAGTCACAAGGGTGAAATACCTGAAAACTTCATGGAGACTATTTAAAAACCATAATAGAGGCTCAAACTAAATTTATTCCCCACATTTTAAAAAAATCCACTCACCCACCCAATAGTAAGAGGACCAAAAAATGCCACCTTGGCTAAACAGCAAAGTAAAAGAGGTGGTTAAAGGCAAAAAGGCCTCTTTTAAAAATTGGAAGTCAAATCCTAGTGAGGAAAATAAAGCATAAACTCTGGCAAGTCACGTGTAAGAACATAATAAGGCAGGCCAAGAAAGAATTTGAAGAGCAACAAGCTAAAGACACAAAAACTAACAAAAAAAATTGTTAAGTACAGCAGAAGTAGGAATCCTACCAAGCCATCAGTGAGGCCACTGGCCAAAAAAAGACAAGGCCATTTCAGAGAAGCTAAATGAATTTTTTGTTTTGGTCATCACTACAGAGGATATGGGGAAATCCCCATACATGAGTCATTCTTTTTAGGGGACAAATTTGAGGAATTGATCCAGATTGAGATATCAATAAAGGAGATTTTGGAACAAATTGATAAATTAAACACTAATAAATCACTAGGACCAGATAGTATTCACCCAAGAGTTCTGAAGGAACTCAAATGTGAAATTGCAGAACTACTAACTGTGGTATGTAATCTATCGCTTAAATCAACCTGTGTTTCAGATCACTAATATAACACCTATTTTTAAAAAGACTCCAGAGGCAATCCTGGCAATTACAGGACTATAAACCTAACTTCAGTACGAGGCAAATTGGTTGAAACTATACTAAAGAACAAAATTATCAGATACATAGATGAACACAATATGTTGGGGAAGAGTCAACTCAGCTTTTGTAAAGGAAAATCATGCCTCATCAATCTATTAGAATTCTTTGAGGGGGTCAACAAGCATTTGGACAAGGATGATCCAGTGGATACCGTGTACTTGGACTTTCAGAAAGCCTTTGACAAGGTCCCTGACTAAAACCTATTAAGCAAACTAAGAAGTCATGGGTTAAGAGGGAAGGTCCTCTCATGGATCAGTAACTGGTTAAAAGATAGGAAACAAAGGGTAGGAATAAGTCGTCAGTTTTCACAATGGAAAGTGGTAAAGACCAGGGTCCCACAAGGATCTGTACTGGGACCTGTGTTGTCCAACATATTCATACGTGTTTTGTAAAATGGGGTAAACTGCAAGGTGGCAAAATTTGCAGATGATAAAAAATTGCTTGGGATAGTTAAGTCCAAAGCTCACTGCAAAGAGCTACAAAGTAATCTTGAGAACTGGGTGACTGGGCAACAAAATGGCAAATGAAATGCAGTATTGGAAAGCACAAAGTAATGCACATGGGAAAAAATAATGCCACTATACATACAAAATATTGGCTTCTAAATTAGCTGTTATCTCTCAAAAAAGAGTGGTAATAGCTAATTTAGAATTGTGGACAGTTTTCTGAAAACATCTGCTCAATGTGCAGCAGCTGTCAAAAAAGCTAACAGAATATTAGGAACCATTAGAAAGGGGGTAGATAATAATACAAAAAAATCATAATGCCACTATATAAACCCCTGGTACACCCACACCTTGAATACTGTGTGCCATTCTGGTCGCCCCATCTCAAAAAAGATACATTAGAATTGGAAAAGGTACAGAGAAGGGCATCAAAAATGGTTAGGGGTATGTAACAGCTTCCATATTAGGAGAGATTAAAAAGACTGGGAGTGTTCATCTTGGAAAAGAGAAAATTAAGTGGGGATCTGATAAAGGTTATATTATCATGAATGGTGTGGAGAAAGTGAAAAAGAAAGTGTTATTTATGCCTTCTCATAACATGAGAATAATGGATCACCTGATGAAATTCAGCAGGTTTAAAACCAACATAAGGAAGTACTTTATCACACAATGCAGTCAACATGTGGAACTCATTGACAGGGGGACGTTGTGAAGGCCAAAAGTATAACTGGGCTCAAAAAAGAATTAGGTAACTTAATGGAGAATTAGATAAATTCTATAGGTCCATCAATGGCTAATACCCAAGCCATTCAGGGACACAACCCCATGCTCTGGGTGTCCCTAAGCCTCTCACTTCCAGAAGCTGGGAGTGGACACAGGATGGATCACTCAATAATTGCTGTGTTCTGTTCATTCCCTCTGAAGCATCTGGTACTGGCCATTGTCACAGACAGGATGCTGGGCTAGATGGACCATTGGTCTGACCCACTATGGCCATTCTTATGTTCTTAAGAAGGTTTCACTCAGCTCATAATATTTACCTGAAAAAAAGGTGACCATGGATCAGAGTGTTGCAATGTACTGTATGACGTTGAATGCAGTACCTCAATAGATAATTTAGATCGTGATCACTGGCCATTATTATTCATATGAAATTTTTTAATTTACAAAGAAGTCAGAAAACATGAAAATGTTCATTGTGTGAGATACAGTAGGCCACTGCCCCTTACATGTTGGTCAGGAATACACAGCCTTGTTTTAAGAAAAGAATTTTGAAGAGGAAGTGACAGTGGCTTGGAGGAAGTAAATGACAAACAGTGTGAGAAGCATAACTAAAGGGCAACTCCCTTCAGGGTTTCAAGGGAGGAAAATAAAGAAAAGGATCAGACAGGGTGAGCTACTGAGGTAGCAGGTCAGAGAGGTGAAGCAAAGAAAGTCTGTGCAGAATTTTGAGAAGTTGGAGGGTAACTTTGAATTGGAGACAGAGAAGGATTGAAAGTCAGCTGCTTAGTTTAGCCTCACAAAGGTGCAGTGTGTGTTCTCTTTTGGGATGCAAAACACACACTTAACTCTGAGACCAGGTTTTGGGTATTATATTGCCAGATCACCAGCTGCAAGTTAGAGTGCTAGAGTCCTTTTCCAAAAGTACATTTGCTTATGTGTGGCAGACTGAGAATATCCTGAAAAACCTTATGGAATTAAGGTAAAGTTTATTGAATTAAATTAAACCTTGTTGAATTAGGGTTAATACCTTTGGGGTGGCATTGTATTAACAATGCAAATGTTTATGTACTAGGCTGAGATTATATGAAATTTCTTTAGCAGAAAGACAAGATTAATGCAATCCCTGGAAGGTATTAGGAACTTTAAAGGTCTTTTTGGAACAATATGTGCGAAGTGGATTTCCTAGGAAGTACCTTGGGGTGAGGGGAATGCAAATTTTACCCTCTGAAGCCAACCTTTTGAAGATATGCCCCGGGGGGGGGGGGGGAGAGAGAGAGAGAGAGAGAGAGAGAGAGACCTGGTATGTACCAATTACCTGGTTCTGGAAACTCCAGATCAAAGACACCTGAAATATATAGAGTTATGAACGTGCTTGTTCTAAGCTGCAGCTGTAAACTGGTAACCAAAAGGACTCCCTTTGGGTGAGGGGGGGGGGGAGGGGTTGAAGGACTGCTCCTTCCAGAATCCATGTTAGGATTCAGGTTAATTCTGGCAAGCTTATTAGCATGCTATGGGGCATGGATCAGTATTCACGTCGTGCTCCCAGTCAGTACCCAGCCTGGGCTGGGGAAGCGAATGAGCCAACCAGCGGACCAAATCCAGTGATGAATCCTGGTCACGTGCCACTTGAGGCACGTTGCGCATATGCTAACAAGATTAGCATGCATGTAGGTGTTATTGTTTTTAATGTGTTTTCTCTGTAACGCTGTTTACCTTAAGAATAAAGTAGGCTTGCAGAGGAAGTGCTGTGTGGTACCTTATAATTGAAGCAATTACACCTGTTAACCATCTCTGCAGAGAAAGCAATCAGGTGTCCTAGGGCAGGGGTCGGCAATTTTCAGAAGTGGTGTGCCGAATCTTCATTTATTCACTCTAATTTAAGGTTTCGCCTGCCAGTAATACATTTTAACGTTTTTAAACGGTCTCTTTCTATAAGTCTATAAAATATAACTAAACTATTGTTGTATGTAAAGTTAATAAGGTTTTTAAAATGTTTAAGAAGCTTCATTTAAAATTAAATTAAAATGCAGAGCCCCCCCAGACCGGTGGCCAGGACCCGGGCAGTGTGAGTGCCACTGAAAATCAGATCGCGTGCCGCCTTCGGCACGGGTGCCATAGGTTGCCTACCCCTGTCCTAGGGCAAGCTGTCTGTGCTGGGAAATATGCAGTGAAGGCAGGGAACTGTGCAGCCTGGGAATACCCGAGTGAGAAGGACGAGTGTCTCTGTCCACGAGAGGCAATGGCTGGGGAGCTGGAAGCCTGAGGGTGGGTGCCCTTGCTGGCCCACTGAGGGGATATACAAGTGCAGTTGCCCTGAACTGTGACATCATGTTATTTTCAGCAAATCAAAAAATGACTATTTTATGAAAGTTTTTTCTACCTGTCACAGAGGTGCTACGAAGCTCTCAGGCTTCTGTCTGTGGGTTTATTTTACTGTCGAGGGGCTCATGCTTTTGGATCGTTAAAGGTTACATGTATTTTGAGCAGGAACACATCTACACATTCGCTAGTTATTAGACTTCAATATTTGTACAGTAGATCTTTCTCAGCACCACAGCTAACAAATTATGCTGTTTTTTTTAATACACTAAATTATAGCTTCTGCGATTCAGTCCATCTTGGCATATAGTGGTCTTTGTAAACATCCAGGTATTATTGCTTTCTATAAATCAAATAAAGCAATATTTGTAGTAGGACTATTTGCTTTCAAGAAAGCTGTTCAAGTTCTATTAGCTACCAGCTTGCCCGTAAGATAAAAAGTGTAGGTTAGTAGGGAGAGATATACAAATGCCATTTACAGCCGTTTGGCAGCAAAGCAAAGAAAAACAACATTCATAATCACTGATTTCTCCACCAAGCATCCTTCAAATGCATTGGGAACAATTCTGCTCTAAAGTCACTCTACAGCCCTTCATAGCAGCCAGTAATGTACACAGCACAGTCCAAAAGCCACAGGATACAGCTTTTACTAACAATACACTACGTTCTTGATCTCACAAGTCCTTGGGGTGCCGGGTTTCAAATGTAAGCAGACATTACACCTGGGTGCAAGTAAGGTTAAATAGTAGGTATAGTCCTCCACCCTAAGTAGAAGTTGCACCTGTCCTCTCAGAGGAGCAGAGTTAAAAGGGATGAGGAGTGAATGTGTCAGATAATAGGTATATTTTAGGAGAGAGGGACTTAAGTGTGATCCTCAGCATACAAACAGAGGAAAATGTTTATGATCTTCCCTCCTAGTCCTTGCTCTGTCTAGTAGAGAGAGGAACTAGCTGGCTGCGCAGCAGCACTCATTAACACAGTATCAGATCTCCCTGTGCTTCTAGTCCATCGCTTTTACCTTATGCAGGTTCATGCAACACTGCACCCCTGAGTCATGCAGGAATAAGTCCCATGTGACCCTAAAAGCAGAGTCAGCTTTAGCATTTACGTGCACAGGCCTACAATCTCCTACTCCAAAAGACACCTGACTTCTGTACACCATTAGCATGCCATGGTGCATAGAGCTGACCTAAGGATTTGGGGATGGGTTAGCCCAGGGGTTCTCAAACTGGGGGTCGGGACCTCTCAGGGGGTCACGAGGTTATTACATGGGGGGTCGCGAGCTGTCAGCCTCCACCCCAAACCCCGCTTTGCATCCAGCATTTATAATGGTGTTAAATATATAAAAAAGTGTTTTTAATTTATAAGGGGGGGTCGCACTCAGAGGCTTGCTCTGTGAAAGGGGTCACCAGTACAAAAGTTTGAGAACCACTGGGTTAGCCAGATGATTCTTTGGGATACATCCCAGACTCAACTTATTCATTCTACCTAAAATGGTATGTTGGGTGGGGAAGGTATTAAGGGCCCCCCACTTCAGCCTCATTTTGCAGAAGTGAAGCCTAGTCTGTTCCTTTGAGGTCTAGTGACTGAGTAGTATTGTTTTACGTTCATTAACTTTTAACAGCTGTATCTTAGCCACATCCAATGATGTCCAATGTGGAATGTCCATAGACGTGTCAAGGGAGTTTTGTGCAAAAACATAGGCTAGAATTTGCCCCTAGCTGTAGACCTACATTTTCAAAAGTGACTAGTTATTTTGGAGGCCTCAATTTTTCAATGCCCAATGGGAGACATCTTAAAGGGGCCCAAGCGTCAGGAAGTGTTGAGCACCTGTCCTCTGAAAAATCAGGCCCTTTTAAGCCCTCCAGCTGGGAACCCAAAAATTGAGCTATTGAAAATGACTAGTTAGTTTCGAAAATGTAGGCCATAGTGGTTGGGATTTTAAATTGGCCTTTCTGGGACAGCATTGTCTTGGTTTAAGTCTTCCGAGAGATATCGCTGTCTCTTTCAGAGGCTTGTCCCTCAGTCACTGAAAACTGAAATACTGACATTCCCCCTATGGTTTAATGTAAGCCATGATTTATTTAGTACTTACAGTATATGTTGCCATTGGGCATACTTTATTGCCATGTTGTGTCATTTCAGTTTTATGCTGCATTCAGATTTACCTACCTTCCATCAGAATAATCTTCCTTTCTTTGTCTTCAGGACGTTAAACACTAGGTGAACAGCAACATGTTTGCAATTTAAAGCATCTCATTGAAAATTCCTTTGCAACTAGTCTTTGAGGACTCACTACTGCCTTGAATCAAGTACTTGTTTTCACCCCTTAATTTTGATGGGGTCACCATTCCTTCTAACCTCATAGTTCATAATTTAAAGCGCTCTCTTTGAGTCTCATTTATCTTTCAAAACTTGCCTTAATCCGATAGAGGGCTCGAAAAGCCAACACGTTATCCTTTAGAGAGCAGTCCTCACTACCTGAATTGTTTGAGCTTCTGTGTCAGAGGCTCTGCTTTTTTGTGTACAGCTAGACTTAAATCTTGCAATTCCCTTAGCACAAACCTGCTCTAATTCTAGTTTTGAGATTGCAGCATGTTCTGACTACTGCTGTTAGATGTTTTACACATTTACCGCTACGTACCTTGTTCAGATCTGACCGAGGTCAGCAGTGATACAAAATTGCTGACAATTGTTCAACAGCGTATATATGATAGTAGTTCGGGGTCTCAGTCCAAGTTCTAGTGGATAAGTGTTCACATCACAGAAGTTACCTTCTGAATTTGTGCTAATTCACACCCTGGTTGACAGTCTCAAAGAGGACTGAATAAGGCTTCAGTACTGAAATACCTACTCACCCCTGCTGCTCCTGGCTGTCCAAGGAGAAAGGATCCTTTGTGCTCTCAGGGCCCGGAAGGGCAGGCTCCATTGCAGGAACTTCTTCCTCTCCCAGATCCCATGGTTGGGAGGGCTACAAGGGACAGGGTACTCCAGAGGATCCCCCTTCTAATCCTGGCTACTGCCAAGAGACAGGGATCTTGGTGCTCTCAAGGCAGGCTCAGAATCAGGAGCTTCCTCCTACCCAAGCTCACACATCAGGAGAAGTCGGGGGAAGCTGCAGAGACCAGATGCATTAAGTTGGAGTCATTTTAAAGAGGTTCTCTGCCTGTCCATGTCTGTGGGGTGTCCTGGTTGGGCTTCACCTTCACCCCTGCTGCTGCCTTGGCTCCTGGCTCTGCTGGAGGGGAGTTTTAAACAGCAGTGAATATCAGCATATAGGAGCAGAGTTTAAAATAGGAAGCATTCCCAGCTAAATACTTTCCTTTCCCCGGTGCTGCAGCATGGAGCCCTGCAAAATTAGGGTCAAAGCTGTTCAAAACAAAAAGATTGTATTTCTAGCCGCACTAACAGGAAAGAGATATTTCTCCAGGGCCAGTTTCTATAGCCGGAGAATCTGTCTAGCATGAATTCTGTTTGTCTTACATATCTTCTCCCTAGAATCTTATAAATCCTGTAAATACTGGCTATCAAGGCTTTGTTTATGACCACCATTTTGATGCAATGAACCAAGATTGTGCAGAAAATTGCTTTGCATAGCTGTACTTCTAAATGTATGATTGAATATTTTTAGCCTTCTCTGCAGCCCAAGTAGCAGGATAGCTGCTGTAACAGCAGTCACTCAGGGATTCTCCTAGTATGTCAGAATTCTAAGGATTCAGGGTGCTAGTAAAACACGTGGGAATGGTCCTCAAATGTTTTGCTAGTTGAGGAAATAACTTACAGCTTGGGTGAAATTGATTAAAAAATAATGCTCTACACCTTATGTTGCAACCCACACAATATTTAAAATCCATAGAATAGTCATTGCCTTGGGCTTGGAAAGAGTGTTCTGATCATTCCTTTGCCCAGGCATACAGCCTTGGAAATAGTCTCTTCACATGCCCACCAATGTCTGTTCTCCCACTCAATTCTCCCTCTGTAAATCAATCTGAAGTCTTGGCTAATCGTACTTCATTATGTGGCCTAGCAGAGTTCAAATGCATAAAACTGAAATTCAGTTCCCCAGATATGCCCTGCTTGTCAAGCAATGATTTTAGTGAATCAGTGTTTAGTAAAACCTGTAACCACAAGCAGTAAGGAAAAAAGAAACAAAGATTAAAAAAAGAAGAGGCCACGATTTTCAAAAATGATGCCTGAATTAGGCTTCTAGATCCATAGTGAAGCACTTACCTATTTGGCCTGATTTTCAGAAGTGCTGAACACCAACTCCTTTGGGTAGAGGTTGCTCTACCTTATGCCCATTGACTGGGGCTAGGGTGACCAGATGTCCCAATTTTATAGGGACAGTCCCAATTTTTGGGTCTTTTTCTTATATAGGCTCCTATTACCCTCCACCCCCGTCCTGATTTTTCACACTTGCTGTCTGGTCACCCTAACTGGGGCCATCTGCCAGCCAGGGATGGGTGGAGGGCGATGCACTCCAGCTACACTACCTCCATACACCTGGCATGCCCCCAGGCAATGTGCTGCAAGGGTATAGTAGGAGTCAGCTTTGACACCTCTGTGCCCACTATGGAGCTGGCAGTGGGCATAGAGCCAGTGGCAGATCAAACAGGATAGAGCAGGTCAAGGAATCTGGTCCTATAAATTATTACCTAAGTGGTTAGCCAATATTCAAGGTCTTGCAGTTTGTTTCCATTAGGAGAATCGATGCAGTCAGGTATTTCTGTCTTTATTAATAAACAGGATTACATGAATGTACCCAAAGTCATGTTTCCCTGAACATTGTAGGAAACAAACAGGAAGGAGTTTCTTTTCCCACATTTGAATCCTCTTTCCAACCAGCACTCTGCCCAAAAAGCACACTCTCTCAGGTCCACACTCCCAGTGCTTTTCTGTCTCCTTGGATTCTTTGCTGTTTCTGTTCACATACACAGCTCTACCCAACAAAACCCATCCACCCACATAGCAAGTCTGGTCAGGAGCTGCGCTATGTGCCCTGTATTCTGGGCAGTGGCTCCCATTGTTTTAGCTATCTTACCCCAAAGCGATGCTTAACTGCTTCTCCCATTTATCCCAGACAAAGGGCCACTATCATGCTCACCAACATCAAGAATGTTTCACCCAAATCTAAGCACAACAAATGTTATTTCTTTGATAAGCTGTTTGGTCCTATTGTAATATTTTCCTCTTTTTAGGAGGGAAAAGAAAGGCACTTTACCTAATTAAAACTGAGTAATAATTAAAAGTTCTAAAGTTTAATTAAAGTCCTTTATTTTCATGTCTATATCGTTCTTTCATTTCCAGGTCCATGCACCGCCATGGTGGCTTATGCCTTCTGAATGACTATTGCATTAAATCAAAAGATATTGCTGCTTCTTTAACAAAGCAGATAATCCCTCTAGAATTAGAGAGAGATGAGAAGGGCCTCTTGGATTACCTACTCCAACCACACACTTCGTTCAGAACATTTCCTCACAAATACATTCAATAAAATCAGCTCTTCAACCAATTGCTCAGTCTCTACTAATTGTCCTTTGCATGTGTTTATGTCAGATCCTCCTTTACCGTGTCCTTTTTGTTAAAAGCTGGAAGTAGCTATTACGGATCTCATCCCTTTCTAAATCCTCAGTTATTTGATCTCCTCTCTCACTTCATAGCTTTTATTTAGAGACATTTGTATTCAAAGTACATGGGTAAACTTGACTGAGCAGTTCTGTCCTATGAGCCTGGAGAAGAGAGAGCTAATGTGCTAGGGCAAGTTCACTTGTACAATCTTGATTAGAAGCCACAAAAGATTAAAGTCTTTCTGGTCAAACCAAAAATTCATCACTCAGGTTAGTCCACTAACTGCACCACTTGCAAATCCATCCAAAATATTTGCACAGTCTAATTGTTTTCCTTTTGGTTCCTAGCAAACAAAGCCCAATAAATCTCGTACACTCTCATCTGTTATTCTGACTTCTCACTTAATGTGTCCTACAGATAGTGTCAAAGCACTCTGAGCACTTCAGTGTATTGGGAAAGGTTTCAAGTCACAGCAAATTCATTCTGGAGTCTAGGTAGCGGGATTGATATTTGAAGATGAGCAAAGCATCACGACAGATGCAGAAGTGAAGCCTTCTTTCAGGAGGGCATTGTTGCTTTGATAGTGTTTTGCCATGATGATGAATGAATGGTTCTAAAGCCTTAAGATCTGGGAGAAGTGTCCATTCTGCTGACAATAAAGCTTCAGTGGAAATGTCATCCGTTTATCTCAGATAGCATCCTGGCAATAACGGGGAGAAATTCACACAAATGGTACCAGCAGTTTCTAGTGACGTTCAACCCACTGTAAAGCTGAAAGAGTCTGACCATTAAGAAATAATTTATCTCTGATGGCAGACATCTTTTTCTTTCACTCCAGCCTGGGCCCAGTCCTGCAAGGTGCTGAGTGGCTCCTAAGAGGTTGAGTGTGCCCATTATCTTCCGCAGGGCCAGCTCCAGGCACCAGCCGAGCAAGCTGGTGCTTGGGGCGGCAGCTTGTAGGAGGCGGCATTCCGCCCAATCCTAGGGCGGCACGGCCCCTTTTTTTTTCTTTTTTTTTTTGGTGGTCCACTCCGGCTGCCCTGTAGGGGGCGGCAGCACGGAGGACGGGAGCGCCCTGCAGCAAGCCCGGCAGGGCAGCCCGCGTCCTTCCCTCCCAGCCGACCGGAGCAGCGCAAAGCCCTCCCGGCAGGCAGCAGGGCCACGTGGCAGCACCCCGCTGAAGCCCTGGCCGCCCCCCTTCTCTCTCTCTCCCCCCCACCGGGGCACATCTGCAGCGCGGGGAGTCCCCCTGCACCCTGGCTCCGGCCGTGCCGCAGGTTTTTTTTTTTTTTTTGCTTGGGGTGGCCAAAAAGCCAGAGCCGGCTCTGATCTTCCGTGGGATATAAAAGCACACAACACCTGCAGGACTGGGTTCCCTATGCTGTTGCAGAAGTTTTTACTATCCCCACTAGTGATCTGAACTTTCAGGCCCAGACTATCCTGGCTAAGCTCCCTCACCATCTTTCTTAAGTAAACAAAAATCACACATTCGTTTCAAGGGCCTTCTATGTCATGCTAAGATTCCTGGTTACACTGCAGCAGTAGTGTGAAAAGCAGGAGTTGCAGACTAAGGTTAGTACATCTTGAAAAGGGTAGAGGAGTAGTCAAGATGCTGAATTTTTAATGTTTTTAGGTTAAAGTTGTACCTAGAAAAGGTGCATTAAATAATAATGCTTCACACTTTGATAGTACCTGAGGATCAACATGCTTCAGATAGTAATGAACCAGACCTCACAACACCCCATGAGACTGATCTCTGTTTAACAGATGAAGAAACAGACAGTAGAGGATAAGCCCAAGATCACAGAGGAAGTCTGTGGCTGAACTGAGAAACAGAAGCTAGATAGCCTGGTTCTCTCACTCTGGTGCCTTAATCTTTTCTTCTCAATAACAACACTTAAGTTCAGGTATTTGTACCAGTAATAATGCTCCTACTTACACCTACACTTGAATGTGACTTTTGCTCAGCAGCCTTGGAACTTAGAAAAGCCTCACCTGCATTGGTTTATTGATGCTCTGGAAAACAGTTTTATGGGTCTCTTGTGTCTGTCAAGCAGCTCCCCCATCTTTCCATTAATAAACACACACATAATGCAAGATCTGGATAAAGCCTGACATGATGGAGTTGTCATATCAGAACAAGAGTGTTATTTTAGACCATGTTTTCAAACTCAGCCTCCAAATTTGCCCCTGCAGTTTTGCACCTGTAAATGGTCCTTGCTGCATGTGGTTGCTTACCCTATTTATGAGCACACGCTCCATTTGAGATGCAAATTCAGGCATGCATATGCACTTCCAAAACTGTGAGTGCCTCAGTGAATTCTGGGGTGCACTTACCATATTTAAAAATCTAAGTGCCCTGCTAAGTCAAATGAACAGAGGGTTGATCAGAATTTGGCATCTTAATGAAGCCTATAATTCAGTTCAGTGCATAGTCAGTGTTGTATTTATGTTCTAGATGTATAACGTGAGCATTGTTCCCTATCAGAGACCAAGTGGGTTCTGACTGTTTTGAGAGATGGGAGTTTAAGCTAGCAGGCTGTGCAGCTAGGGAGCTGCTAATTAGGGAAATTACCTGGTTTTCTTGTTCTGAATAAAGGCTCCACCTGAGTTTGTACAAGAAAGGCTTGTGTGTTTACTGTGTTCAACAGCCACTAAAATAACGTGGCTTTCTGTGGAGTAGTAAACAGTTCTTGTTCACCATGTTGTCAAAAATCTAAGCAGCTTCCTTCCTCTGGGGCCAGATCCAACACATTGAAATCAGTGGAAAGACTCACTGAATAAAATGGGCTTTGGACTGGGCCCTTAGAGGTCTGTGTAGCAGAGGGACATAAGTAAATTGATTTATATGTGCACTATTCAAATTGTGATGTAGTGATAGATGAGCTGTATGGGTTTCTTTCAAAATCACATTGCCCATGTCTCCTCCTTAATCCCCTTATACTACTTATTCCAGTGCTGTGGATCTTTCAAGTTAATAGTTTATCACCTGTATAAAATCCTCCCACTGGACCACTTGCCTTTATAAGTTGCATATGGAACATGGAGCAACTCATCAGAATTTACCTCATCGTGAACTACTTTAGCTTTGTCAAGGCATCCAGACACCTTTGAGGATGGCAAAAATTTGTTCCACAGCTGATCTGAGGGCATAGAGAACACTGCTGCACTATCACCAGGGCCGGCTCTAGGTTTTTTGCCGCCCCAAGCAAAAAAATTTTTGGCTGCCCCTCACCCCAGCCCTGGGCTCTCTCTTGCCCAGCCCCGGCTGCGGCGCTGGGGGGCGGCCGCCCTGCGGCACCTGCAGGCGGCTCCATGTGCCCCGTGGGGCAGCCCCCAGCCCGAGTGTCCCCCACTCGGAGCCTGCCCGGCCCAGCCACAAGGTGCGGTGTGAACCGCAATGGCCCCAGGGCGCCCCCCATGCACTACATGCTGCTGCTGCCAGGGCCGGCTCTAGGCTTTTGCCACCGGAAGCAAGGAAAAAAAAAAAAGATGGCCAGAATGCCGCCCTTGAAAATGTGCTGCCCCAAGCACGTGCTTGGTTTGCTGGTGCCTAGAGCCGGCCCTGACTATCACCTTCTCTACACTAGCTCCCACTCCCCACCCCACCCCTTAAAAATTTTCCACCAATGCTACCACTAGTTCAGCTCCATTCAGCTCCATTCATGGAAAAGTGGGTGTAAGCAAGGCAGTAGCAACCTTATGGGGTTTAACACCTTTGTCATCTTGACCTGCTCTGCAAGTGGCTAATCTACTCCACTGCTCCCAATGTTGCCATCGCTGGTAGGAAGTTTTAGGGGACAAATGTCAAGTGTGGACACAGCTTAGCTCTTCCTTTAACAGGGGTAGAAGCAAAGCACAATTTGCAGATACAGGCTAAAGGACTCAACCCAATACCCTAGTGAAGTGAATGGAAATGCTGCACTGACTTCAGTGAATGCTGGATGAGACCCAAATACACCTACAACATGAGGCTAATGTTTAATTAGACATAGTTCATTAATCCTGAAGCTTGTCTGTAGTATGGGCAAGGCCCTGCACGCTATGCAGTATATTAGGCCTAAATTGTGCATGCACTATCCTGGAATTATGCCAGACTTCCCTCTTCCCGCACACTGCCCCCAACCCACCTCCCCACCAGTAAGCTATCCCTTGTGTTATTCATTTATTTTAAATGGTCATTATATATGGAGATATACCTATCTCATAGAGCTGGAAGGGACCCTGAAAGGTCATAGAGTCCAGCCCCCTGCCTTCACTAGCAGGACCAAGTACTGATTTTACCCCAGATCCCTAAGTGGCCCCCTCAAGGATTGAACTCACAACGCTGGGTTTAGCAGGCCAATGCTCAAACCACTGAGCTATCCCTCCTCACATTTTAAATTTTCACAGTGTTGTAGATTGTTGTATTCAGAAGGAGTAACTGCATGGGGGAAGCTGTCAGGGGAAAGCTGGGGAGGTTAACAACTGGTGTGTGTGTGTCAACTGGGCCATTTTGCACCCAGGAAGGCATGTGGAATAGTTTGAGGTTTTGGTAACACGGAGGCAGCTGAGGATTTTGAAATTTGGTAAGAGCCAGAAGTGAGTGAAATTTGGAGGATGGGGGTGTATTCAGTGCTCCGCATCCCAGCAACCTTGGCAATTGCCCAAATGCATTCTGTCCCAGCATCTGCCATTGCTCTGCCAGAGTGATTAAGAGTGAAACAGTTAGCATGAGAATGTTGCCGTGTTATTATTCATCATGTTATTAGACGATCATAGAGAGACAAACAGATTGCCATAGTACTTTACGTAGTAACAATAGGCATCTCTGAATACTCTGAATTGGCTAATTTCTCATATTGGTAAGTCTTGGGGAACTATTCATTGGTGCCCAAATAACTACATGTGGACAATGCTGAATACGTTCTTTGTAACTTGGAAGTCTATTCTTACTTTAACGTGCGGTGCAGCCTACATGCAATGCAAAGTCCCTCTTACCTGTTCAAATGCCATTTTCCAAGAAAATCTGGGAATAATTAAAAGTGAATGCAAATATGTAGTAATGATTGGTGGTTGAAGCACTAGCTCAGCTAATGGCTTCCTGTGTGAAGTCACAGGCAAATTTGTTGGAACTGTAGTAAAGAACAGAATTACCAGACACACAAATAAACATGATATATTGTGAAAGCGTCAACATGGCTTTTGTAAAGGAAATCATGCCTCACTACTCTATAAGAATTCTTCGAGAGGGTCAACAAGCATGTGGACAAGGGTGATCCAGTGGATATAGTATCCCTGGACAAGGTCTGACACCAAAGGCTCTTAAGGAAAGTAGGCAGTCATGGGATAAGAGGGAATGTCCTTTTATGAATCATGGTTAAAAGATAGGAAACAAAAGGTAGGAATAAACCATCAGTTTTCACAGTGATAGAGGTAAATAGCAAGATCTCCCAGGTATCTGTACTGGGACCAGTGCTGTTCAGCATTCATAAATGATCTGGAAAAAGGGGTAAACATGAGGTGGCAAAGTTTGCAGATAATACAAAATTACTCAAGATAGTTAAGTCTAAAGCTGACTATGAATTTCATCTACCATTTTGATGCCCAGTCATTCAGTTTTCTGAGATTCCTTTGTAACTCTTCAACATTGATAAAGGCAGAGTAATGCACATTGGAAAACAATCCCATACAATGTACAATACATACAAAATGATGGGGTCTAAATTAGCTGTTACCATGCAAGAAAGATCTGAGCCATTGTGGATAGTTCTCTGAAAACATCTGCTCAGTGTGCTGTCAAAAAAAGCTGACAGAATGATAGGAGCCATTAGGAAAGGGATAGATAATAATACAGAAAATATAATGCCACTATATAAATCCATGGTATGGCCAGACCTTGAAAACTGTGCAGTTCTGGTCAAACCCGGCCACCCATTTAAAAAGAAATATATTAGCATTGGAAAAGGTAGAGAGAAAGGCAAGAAAAATTATTAGGTGTATGGAACAGGTTCCATAGGAGGACAGATTAAAAAGACTGGGAGTGTTCAGTTTAGAAGAGAGACAACTAATGGGTGGATGTGATAGAGGTCTATAAAATCATGAATGGTGTGTAGAAAGTGAATAGGGATGTGTTATTTACCCTGTCACATAACTGAAGATCCAGGGATCAGCCAATGAAGTTAATAGGCAGCAGGTTTAAAACCAACAAAAGGAAGTACTTCTTCACACAATGCACAGTCAACCAGTGGAACTCATTGCTAGGAAATGTTGTGAAGGCCAAAAGTATAACTGGGTTCAAAAAAGAATTAAATAACTTCGTGGAGAAAAGGTCCATCAATGGCTATTCGCCAAGATGGCACTTGATGACAGGGGATGGATCATTCGATAATTGCCCTGTTCTGCTTATTTCCTCTGACGCATCTGACACCAGCCACTGTCGGAAGACAGGATCCTGAGCTAGATGGATCATTGGTCTGACCCCGTGTGGCCATTCATATATTCTTACTTACCTTTTGCATTGTCCAGTTTACCCATCTGTAAAAACACCACTTACCCCACCGGGGATTTGAGAAGGCTTAAATTCACAAACATTTGTACAGAGCTTTCAGATTCTTAGACATAAGGTTCTATAAAATCCTCAGGCCTAATTGTCTTCTGCCATAATTATAATTACGCTACAGGGTAGAATTAACATTATTTGGGTGCTTTAACAGTGTATTTCCATACCTTAATTGTTGCATGTTTGGCTTTCTTTAACTTAAGGTTAACTCTGGATTTCCTAAGTTTGTAATATTTGTTTTTGCAATAATTACAACATACTCACAACTTTAACTCTCTCCAGGGAGCATTTTCTCTGGGAATTTCAATGGTTTTACACCAGCAGAGAACTTGGCCCATAGGCATGCAGATTTGCACTTCTATTTTGCTATTTGCTCAACTCGGAAGATCTTGGGCTAAATCTCTTATTAAAACAAGACAATAAAAACAATATGTTACCGTAGTCCTCTAAGATCTCAATGAGAATTGGAGCCCCATTGCAGCAGAAGGTGTACAAACACGGAAGGTAACTCTGTTGACCTTAATGGGAGGGACCATGTCACAACAGAGATGTACTAGGCGTCTGGTCTTAGTTTTTCCAGTTTGATGCTGCTTACTCTCCAAATTTTATGAGCATATGAAGATAAATCTAAAATTTTAAAAAATAGAAAGCTGTATCTCTGCATCATGTAGGGAAACAGATCACATTGATGCAAAATTCTTCTGGAATCGCTTGATGAAGACATGTTTCTTTGCATACAAACAAAGGCATTGTTCATTCCCTAACGGCAATGGGAGGGAAAAGTAGCAAGCAAGTGATATTTTGAGAAAGCAGCTCCAATTATGGGTGAATTGCATTCATCTGAAGCCCCTCTGCATTTTAAATGTGGAGAAAGTGACAGTCACATAAAACAGGAAATCTTGTTGGGCTTGACCTTGAATACTAATTTGGCATGTACCATGGTGCTGTTAGCCAGTCATTAAGCAGAATTCCAAGCACAGCTCTGCTTATAACGTAGTGCATCTATATACCGTAAGTAGAATAATATTTGAATCAGTGAATATAAAATATTTGGACTGGAGACTATAAAATAAGCACACTGGATAAGGCTACTGAAGAAAATTATCACATTCAAGGACACATTTGACGATACAAAGCTCAATTTATTTTTCTAATAGACACATTATTACTCAAAATTTACCTACTTTTGTAAGTACAAACCGGAGGGTTGGATAAGAAAGATGAAAAGAAGGGAATTAAGACTATTCTCCATGCCTTGGCTTTCCAGTTCTTAAAATTGTGCAGCTAAAATCAAGAGTGCTCGGGCACAGTTAGCACATCTGCTCTCACAACATAACTCAAGGGGGCTTCCCCTAGGCCTCAGTCTCATAAGGAACTAGAGTCCCTGAGCTTTTCAGTCTCTGCCAATGCGCAGTGCCTGAGCAAAAAGAGACTGAGATCTGAATCACAATCTAAAAGATTTCAGAGAAGAGGGAAAGAGAGACCTTGATGCTTCCTGCTGTGGGGTGGGGCAGAGCTGTTCTGCTCGGGGAGCTCAGCAGCTACAATCCTGCTGAGCTCCCTAGAGTGCAGTGGGAGGATACGTGTCAGCAGGAGGGTAGAGACATGACCTCTTTGGGGATGACTGCACCCCTGGGAATGCAAAGAGGGAACAGTCCCTGTGCTGTCCTGAACACAAGTACTGCTGTTACACCTGCTCTTTTTTAGGTCAGGAGTCTATTTGAACCATCTTCCCCTGCAGGCCCACATGAGTGTCAGGGATAATCTAGTCCTAAGTAAAGACTTTACGTTTGGACCCATGAAGCTATTTTGGAGATACTGGGTTAAGTTTTCTAGTCAGTTGCCAGTATTTTCTAAGGCTCTTTCCCACACTACAGGAACATCCCTACCGGAAAGGTACAGTATCCTTGAAGGGGAGATATTTAGTAAGAGAAATAAATGTTAGACACTTCAAAAGTTGGGATCTGAAGAGAATAGGAAAGGGGTCACAGTTTCTCCCCCTGGCTCTTTACCTTGAAGTATTCCAGTTGTTCATTCCAAAAGGGGAGCAAGCTCCCACCTCCATCAACCTCCTTTATAACCAAGCATTCCCAGGGAGAAGTTACTATAGTGCATAAGAACTGACTAGTATCCTTTTAATAGTTTGTGAGTGCTCTCTAGACCCTCACTGTTTTCTGTTTCAGAAACTACCAGAATTATGCCCAAGTAGCAGTGTAAACATATAGCTAGGCCTTGCATGTTATATGTTTAGTAATCACAGTTATTTGTTCCTCACCGTGTCTGTGTCATTCCTTCATATTATATATATGCTGTGTAAAAAGCAATACACAATTGGCTATGAAGATGGGATCCTAATCCAGGAATACAGGGAAATAGCAAATGCCTGCATGCCATAGGCCGCGGGTATAATAGGCCAGGGCAGGCTAAGCCTCCCCGGGCAGAGCTGCGGCCGCTGATTCCGGGGTTTGCAGGGGAAGTTTTTGCTTATTATTATACTCCTGGACTCCAGGGAGATTACGGATGAACCCAGGAAGCTGAGTAACTCATACCACTTCCTCAGATGCCCCAGAACCTGCATGGCGCATATCAAAAGCTCAGGTTCTTCGAGAAGAGATGAGCTTTTCCCACGGGGTGGCTTGGGGTCTCAGGAGGGGAGGCGCGGCATGGCTGGGGGGTGGCTCCGGCTGCTGGGGGGCAGGAGAGGGCTCGGGCCTCCAGCTGGCCCAGGGGTCCTCTAGCTGTGGGGGGGAAGCTTGAGGCTTTTTGGGGGGAGCCTCGGGCAGAAGGGGTGGGGCCAGGGGGGCTAGCCTCCCTAAAAGGGGACTTCACCCGCCACCCATGCTGCATGCTGTTTGATCACCTCTGTTCTAGGATTGATGTCTATGTGTAAATAAAGTAAGTTACACAAGTATACCCAGACTGTGTCACTGATTTCTCCTCTAGTGGGAAGCTGACCTGAAAGGCTCTGGACATCTGCTACCTTTTGTCAGAGGAACAATGCTGATGTCAGAATGGAGCACCTGGTATTTTCACTTTGGGAAAGGTTTTAGCATATAAAGTGCATATTTCCTCCTTCTCCCAATCCTCCACCTCCTTCTTGGTATATTTGTGTGCATCAATTCTCTTTCATTTGTGGTGAAATTCACCTTTGTGTAGAGGACCTGCACAAAGTGCATGCACCACCTTACATTCCATCTACATCCTCAAAATACAGTTTGGATGGGACTAGAGTGGTACATAGCCCTTGTGCAGACCATCTCCAAAGGGATGAATTTCATCCTTGTAGCATAGGCTGCGCCTACATTCCTGTTGCTTAACCCTAATTCCTGCTTTAGGAGAGACAGAGGGTATGTGGACACTGCAATTAAAAACCCACGGCTGGCCCATGCCAACTGATTCAGGCTCGCAAGGCTCAGGCTAAGGGACTGCAGTTTGGATGTTCATGCTTGGGCTGCAGCCCAAGCTCTGGGACCCTCCACCACCCAGGGTCCTAGAGCCCAGGCTCCAGCCTGAGCCAGAATGTCTACACCACAATTAAACAGCCCCTTAGCCCGAGCCCAAGTCAGCTAGCATGGGCCTGCCAGGGTGTCTAATTGCAGTGTAGACATAGCCTGAAGTCAGAAGCCTGATTTTCGGTATTGTAGGAGAAACGCTAATAAATGACCAGTTCCTATATGGAAGCAGAAGGCGGTTCAGCAATATCAGCTCTACCAATATTTTAGAGAGGGGAGGTGGGGAATTAAGCCTTTCACGTTCTTCCCAGCCAGTAGTCAGAGCTTGCAGCAGACACCCCAGGAGTGTAGTTCAGCTAGCTTTAGGTGCACAGTGTGTTTGCTACACTATATTCTTGTTTCTCTTTCCACTCCATTATCCCTTCTTGTTCCTTGTGGGAGCTCAGACAGATAACCTTTTAATAATCATCTGAAATTCAAATACAGAGACATTCACTCCTCACATGCCCTCATGTTTGAGAAAGGTTTTAGAATAAAGTAGGTGTTTAAGAGTCCCATTATTGCCCTGGCAGCGGCATGTGTGCTCTAGGTGTACCAAGGAAAGTAATATTAACAGAATGAAAAGGTCAGAGTTATATAAAAATCCTTTTTAAACTAAGCAGGCCTGACATACTGAATTCCCCACAGAGACTCCTGCAGACATTTAAGAGCTGATAACATTTGGACCTTTTTTTGGGGGGGGGGGGGGTCAGGTTGTGCATGCGAAATGCCCTCAAAAATAAAAGTCTAGAAGTAAAGAGATAGCTATGGGTCAGATTCTTGCTGAATCGAACCTTACTCCACAAGAGGACTTGGATGAGGCTACTCACTGGTCAAGGTGCTACTCAACACAAGTAAGGGTGGCAGAATCTGGCTCTTTAGCCACATCATGAGGCAAGTCGGCAAAGAGTGACCTTTATGCTGTCTTTCTTGGTGTTTCTATTTTCTCTTTCATTGTTGTTCTTAAATTTATCCCATTATGTTCTTCTTTCTCCTCTCAGACAACTGGCCACCACCACACTTCCTCACCTGAAGCTGGAAGGTCAGCTACCAAGGCCTGTTCATATGACAGCCCCCGTGAGGGGGATCATAGCAGTGCTCAGGCTTCTATCTCTATCAGTTGAACGACAACTCAGCAACCTCTGACTATGCTCAGAGGCTGGGGTCCTGGGGTCCCCAGTTGGACTTGTGATAGTCTTCCAGGCTGGGATGTTCAAATGAGCCTAAATCTTATGGACTTTCAATGGGATTTGGATGCATAACTTCCTTCAGCTCCTTTGAAACTCCCAGCCCCAGTTAGTCACTGGTATAGCACTAGGGTGCAAGGCTTTTAAAGCATTTTTCTCCCATTTTAAAATACTACATATCAATATCATAAATAGGCAAATCAGTATCAGTACGCTGTGTAAGGGGTTCTCAAATGAATAACCTGCTTTTAAATGAATTAACATTTGCAAGCGTTATAAAAGCTGAGAAATTAACAAAAACGATATCACGCACATGTTTAACAAAACAAGGTGCCTCCACAATGAGCGGCTGGGTCACAATTTTGCTTTTTAGTTAAAAAGTGACAAGTAACTGGAAAAAGTATCTCTGCATATGCTATCACCACAGCTTCCACTATCTGCTGGTTTGTTTGGGGCCAGAACCTCAGAGGTGCTGAGCACCTGCAACTCCCATTGACTTCATATTGGCACTAGAACGGAAGAGACACTAGACATGTAAATAACGCAGTGTAGAAGAGTGGTCTCACGGCTGGCAGGCTCCCTTGTGGCAGGCTCCCCTAATCCGGCATCCTCTCCCAACAGCTGCTTTGGCCCTGCCTCTTCTCATGACTCGGCCAACCAGCCACGTCACATTTAGTCCCACTCCTTCCAGGTGAAGAGTCCAACAGCCTCACACTGACCCTGGGATCCGAGTCCAGAATCAGTAGCCCTTCCACCCCTGGTCTCCAGGGGTCTTTGCAACAACTGTTTCAGTGAGCCTGTAAGGAAACCCAGGACTTCTCTCTCCGCTGGGTTTCAGCCCAGGGACCCTGCAGTAAGCAGGCAAAATCGGTCTATTCAGACTCCAGCCCCCACTTCCTCACTACGCTTCTTCCTACCTCAGCCTGTCTGCAAGCCTCTTCCTCCACCCCTTCCTGGGCCCACTGTGTACCTGCATTCTTCTCAGGTGCCACAGCCCCATGGGCTCCACCCTTCATTCAGAGCAGGGGCTCCCCCCCAAAATCCCAAATGAAAATATAAACTTAAACCACTTTGGTCCTCTTTGGCCTTGAGCTTTCATCCCTCTTAAGTTTCCCATGCTCATTTTCTCAGCTGAACGCCTCCCAGGGCTGTCGCCCTGGAGGAGCCAATCCTGCCCTTTTATCAGTGTTCACCCACCAGAGCTTTCTGCACCCCAGTGGCTTCTTTCTGTCCTCTTGCCAGAGTTCTCTCCTCAGGGATGGATCTCAAGGCCAACTCGTCCCCTGGGCTTCCACTACTCTGAAGTCCTTTGTTAACCCTACAGGTGATTTTAAAGGCCCCAGCAGAGAACAAAATACATGTTTAACTCTAAGCACATACCTAGCCCCATTTATATAAAGGGTATTGTGAGGTGAATATAGACACCTGATGTGTCATTTATCCTGGGGGGGAAACCAGAAAAGCATAGTGGTGCAGCCATATTTGGGAGTGGATGTTTTAAAATCAAATCAGATTATAATCGGATTGAAATCCATCTGTTTACTTCAACCACCAGCCCACAAGGTGCTGAACAGATGCCTTTTATTACCAACTGCAGTATGTAGTTAAGTTTAATCCCAAACCAAGATGTAATCATGGTTATTAGAGGCCTCAAGATGTTGCTAGAACAAAAGCACAAGATGAGCCATAAAAATCATTGGGCACATACTGCACATAGTGATTACAAGCTTTCAGAGTTCATCATGGGAAAATAAGCCAATTATTGCTGTCATCCTTATTCAAAAGTAAGAAACAACAAAGAAATAGAGTTCCCCTGGACCTCCTCAAACCAGTCCAACACACAGATCCAGCTAGTAACAGATATGTAGGGCTCTCATTCACACGGGTTCACACCCAGGTAACTCCACTGATTTCAGTGTAGTTAGTTCTTATTTACACCAACTTATAGGAGACCGAATTAGTAAGTGCAAAGATACGGGTGTCTCGGACAGCTCAGAGCTTGAATGTCAGAGAAGGAAAGAACTTTGAGATGAGGGAGAAAGAGATGCATTGGGGCTCTGGGAATTAAAAACGCAAGACACTTGGTGAACCAGGAGCTGTTTGCACTCAAAGGGGTGGAGTGGAAGACAGCAAGATCAGGGGAACTGCCGGAGCGGGACAATAGGAAGAAGGATTTAGTTGACTAGAGAGAACTGCAAAGAGGGTTTTACAGTGAGAAGTGCCTTCTCATCCATAATGAGAACACTGCCAGTGCAACGCTGTAATACACTTTGGTTTTGATCAATGTGGTGTATGGTTTACTCCCATATTTGTAGACAGCTCAATGAAGACCTCTGATTGATGTAGAACTGCGGCCAAAAGAGCTAACAATGTTAGAATGCATAAAGAAAAAAACAAAAAATTCCAGCTGTGGCCACCCCATTATCATAATGCCTTTATATAATTCACCACCCTCAATTATCAGTTCAGTTTGAGCTGGTTCTTATTTTTCCCAGTTGATTTACCCCATTCTTATTCCTGACACACACAACAACATGTGACACCAAAATGGAAACAGATCCTGTCAGCTGTATCAATAACCATAGAACTAATCACTACAGGCCAACAGCTATCAGCAAAGGAGGAATAATCTATGGGGCAAGCATGGTTAGACCATTGCTGCATAGCATGGCATGACATTAGTGAGGATGTCCGTAGCAACCTTCTTTGAACTAGTCCCTGGCTCCCTTGTGCTTTGTCCTATTTTAATGTCTAAATCAGGCAATCTGTCAGCTCAGTAGGAGGAGCAGATTGAGAACTAAATGCCTCTCCAAGTCAGAACACCTGTTACTGTATTGTAGTTCTCTTTGCCTAGAGTTTTGCTTCCTATAGAGCTAAATGGCTGATTTCATTAAACAAGGCAACTTTGGATCCTCTAGTGTCCCACTTCTATTCTTTCATTGTTCCTTCCTGCAGTTCATGAAGCCTTCCTTTTCCATGGGTACCTTCATTACCTGCAAATTGAATGTTTTGGAAAGTACATTAATAAATCCATCTGTAAAATGGAAATGGGATTTTGTATTGTTTTCTTGCTGTGCTATTCTAATTCCACACACTGTCATTTCACATAATACTGCATGTGTTCTCTCTCACCAATAAGAATGCCTCCCAATAAAAATGTGTGTATTCAGTGTGTTATGAAAGTCTCTGTAATAGTCTTCCTGCCCACACTGGGCTTGTGTTACATGGACAGTGTTCTCTGTTATCCCCTACTTCTGTGTCATATGATGAGCCAGCAGTATGTTTACAATGCTTTCAGGATAGCCTCTAAAAATCAATCAGTGTGCTTGCACATAGCAGTCTGGCTAATACAATATTTATGGTAACAAACTATGCCACATAACAGCATGGAGTCAAGTGGATGTTTTCTTTGTTGAAAGTGGTCCAGCCAATATGTGACACGTGAGGGTCCCAAACAAAAGGACATGCTAGAAACACAAGAGGTAAGGAAAGTTCACACACTCTCTGGAGACAATATTTTAAAGACTAGAACGCAAAGACCTCATGCACATTATGTGAGACTCTAAGTTAGGGACAAAGAACATTTTATCATTTGTCACCTTTCTTTTAGCAGAAAACTATTTTAACCAATGACAATGGGTGAATCCTGAGATATTCACTCAATGTTTATTAATAGAATATTAGAAATGTAGGATTGGAAGGGATCTCAAGAGGTCATCTAGTCTAGCCCCCTTTGCAAAGGCAAAACTAAGTAAACCTAGACCATCCCTGCCAGGTGTTTGTCTGATCTGTTCTTAAAAACCTCCAATCACAGGCATTCCACAACCTGCCTGGGAAGCCTATTCCAGTGCTTAAATAGCCTTATAGTTAGACAATTTTTCCTAATGTCTAACTGTAATCTCCCTTGCTGCAGATTAAGCAGTGGACATTAAGAATAATTGATCAACATCCTCTTTATAAAAACCCTTAACATATTTGAAGACTATTATGAGGTCCTCCACAGTCTTCTTTTTTTAAGACTAAATATGCCTAGTTTTTTACCCTTTTCTCATAGGTCAGATTTTCCACAACTTTTATCATTTTTGTTGCTCTTCTTTGGACTCCAATTTCTCCACTCACTTTCCTAAAGTGTGGTGCCCAGAACTGGACATAGTACTCCAGCAGAAGCCCCACTAATACTGAGAAAAACAGGAAAATTAACTCCCATGTCTTACATACGACACTCCTGTTAAAGCACCCCAGAATAATATTAGCCTTTCACAACTGCATCATGTTGTTGGATCATATTCAATTTGATCATGCAATTCTTTGCGCTTGTCTTTATTGAACTTCATCTTGTTAATTTCAGACCAATTCTCCAGTTTTTCAAGGTTGTTTCGAATTCTAATCCTGTCCTCCAAAGTCCTTGTGATCTCTTCCAGTTTAGTGTCATCTGCAAATTTTATAAACACACTCTCCATTCCATTATCCAAGTAAAAAATGAAAATATTGACTAGTATCAGGCCGTGTCCCCCCTAATTTTTCCCACCCATGTGTAGAATGAATTTTGTTATGTGCACCAATATGGAGATGAGGTATTGGTGCACATAACAAAATTCATGTGGTGGGAGTGGGGCCGAGGGGTTTGGAGTGTGGAAAGGGGCTCAGGGCTGGGGTAGAGGGTTGGTGTGTGGGGTGGTGAGGGCTCTGGCTGGGGGTGTGGGCTCTAGGGTGGGGCCGGGGATAAGGGGTTTGGGGTGCAGGCTGCCCCGGGGTTGCGACAAGGAGAGAGGACTCCCCTCATCTCTCTCTCCCCACAACAGTACCTAGGCTGGGGTGGGGAAGAGGTGCCTCTCCCATGGCCCCAGCAGGTCCAGGCTGGGTTGGGGCCAGGGGAGGGGTGCCTCTCCCACTGCCCCAACCTGGCCTAGTCCTGCCATGGCCGTGGGAGAGGCACCCCTCCCTCAGCCCCAATCCAGCCCCGGCACAGACCTGCTGCGGCTGTGGAAGAGGCGCTCTTCCCCCGACCCCAACCCGCTGCAGCCCGGAGCGCACCCAGCACTCGCTCCGCATGAGGTGACTCTCTGGCTATTGCCTGGGGGAGCATGCTGAGCCGCCGCATGGGACAGAATGGCAAAGAGCCGCTTCTCCTGTTTCATGCACAGTGCATTTGAGTCGCAGTGCTGCCGCTGTGCCAGAGCCTTGGCCTGAGCTGAACGAGGAGCTCCACAGCAGCTCCAGGCCAGGCTGGGTTGGGGCCGCGGGAGAGACGCTGCTCTCCTGGCCGCAGAAGATCTGGGCCAGGCTGGGTTGGGTTGAGTCTGGGGTTGGGGGAGAAGAACCTCTCCCTGCTGCAGCCCTAAGCACCTGCGTGGGGCTTAATTGGCAGCTTAGATGGAAGTTAGGTACCAGGCCCAGAACAGACCCCTGTGGGACCCCACTAGCCACACCCTCCCAGTTTGACAGCGAACCATTGATAACTACTCTTTGAGTATGGTCTTTCAACTAGTTGTGCACCCACCTTTAGTAATTTCATCTAAACCACATTTCCCTAGTTTGCTTTTGAGAATGTCAGCAGCCTTACTAAAAATCAAGATACATCATGTCTACAGCTTCCACTCATCCACTAGGCTAGTAACCCTGTCAAAGAAGGAAATTATGTTGGCTTGGCATGATTTGTTCTGAAATCCCTGTTGGCTGTTTCTTATTTTCCTATTATCCTCTAGATGTGTACAGATTTATTATTTAATAATTTGTTCCAGTATCTTTCCAGGCAGACTGGTCTATAATTCCCCATGTCTTCTTTATTCCCCGTTTTGAAAACAGGTGCTAGGTTTGTCCTTCTCCACTCCTCTGGGATCTCATGCTTCCAGGAGTTCTCAAAGATAATTGCTAACGGTTCCAGCTTGTTCCTTAAGGATCCTAAATAACATTTCCACATCCTCCTTCCTGGGAATCCTGCAGCTAAGCATGGCACTGCTAGAGGGCAGGGGCAGAGCCTGAGCTGCTGCGGAACCATAGGGCTTCCGCTCAGTTGGCTCTGTGCCCCCTTCAGGTTCTTGAACATCCGCATGAATCTTGGATGATTCATAGGGTTGCCAACTGTCTAATCACACAAACCCCACCACCCTTGCCCTGCCCCTGCCCTGTCCCTTCACCGAGGCCCTGCCCTTGCCCCACCACTTCTCTGAGGCCCCACACCACTCACGCCATCCCTCCTAGCTCCATCGCTTGCTCACCCCCACCCTCACTCACTTTCACCAGGCAGGGGCTGGGGTGTGGGCTCTGTGCTGGGGCCAAGGGATTCAGACTGTGGGAGGGGCTCTGGGCTGAGCCTGGGGCAGGGGGTTGGGGTGCAGGAAGGGGTGCAAGCTCTGGGAGGGAGTTTGGGTGGTGGAGGGGGCTCTGGGCTAGGGCAGGAGGTTGGGGTGCAGGAGGGGGTGAGAGCTCCAGCCAGGCAGCGCTTACCTTGGGCAGCTCCCAGTCGGCGGCGCAGCGGGGCTAAGGCAGGCTCCCTGCCTGTCCTGTGCCCATGCCACTCCTGGAAGCAGCAGGCACATCCCTGCGGCCCCTTGGGGCGGGCCAGAAGTCTCCATGCACTGCCTGCGCCCCAAGCGCCACCTCTGCAGCTCCCATTGGCCAGGAACTGCAGCAAATGTGAGCTGCAGGGTAGAGCCTGCCTTAACCCCGCTGCGCCGGCAACCGGGAGCCGCCCAAGGTAAGCGGGGCCAGGGAGCTCCGTGCACTGCCCCCTCTGCGTGCTGCTTCCAGAAGCGGCCAGCATATCCCTGCGGCCAGCATATTCTTGGGGGGCAGGGGGCTCTGCCCACGCCTGCAGGCACCACCCCCGCAGCTTCCATTGGCCACAGTTCCCTGCCTATGGGAGCTGCGGAGTCAGCGCCCCAGGGACATGCCGGCCACTTCCAGGAGCGGTGTAGGGCCGGGGCAGACAGGGAGCTTGCCTTAGCCCCACTGCACCATCGAACTTTTAGCAGCCTAAAATCTCCCAGTTTGGCTTCAGCAGCCTCCGGAAGATAGAATCTGATTCCGGGAGACTCACGGCGAAACCGGGAGGGTTGGCAACCCTAGCAATTCACGGGGTTTATGAGCTAGACTGTCACTTTCTTTCAAGGCAGCACGGGGAAACCTGCAGCCCTGAAGAAAAATGGAGAAGAAATGCCTCAAGATACCTTGCAGAACGTCCTGCCCACTACATGACTATTTCCATATAAAGACCCCAGGCTGTGACCCACAGTGCAGCGCTGCCAAGCATTTGACCCTATATAGCTCTACCACACACACAAAAACAGTAGAAAAACAGCACTAAGGTTGTGAAGTCAAGCTCTCAAGAATTAGAAAATGCCAGAATTTCAGATTGCAATAAAATGAAATTTGTTACCGTTATTCTTGTTGAAATCATGAGTTCAGCACTTTAATAAAAAAAAAAAATTGACTCAAGCACTGGTTTGGACCAGCAGAGGACTTCTGGTTAGGGTTGGAGTTGGAGCCTGCAAGGGTCAAGGACTAGGGCTGGAGCCAGCAGAGGGCCCCAGGCTAAGTTAGGGGATGGGCTAGCAGAGGGCCTCTGGCTGGGGTTAGGCTTGGAGGCTATCGGGGGCAGCCAGGCCAGAGTTAGGCTCAGGGGCCAGCAGAGGGCCCCAAGCTAGGGAAAGGTTGAGACTGGGGCCAGCAGAGTGCTCCAGGTAAGAATAGGGATTGGGGCTGCAAGAATGCCCTGGGGTATGATTAGGTGGGGGGGGGGGGGTAAGACAGGATGATGCACTACTAGCACTAAAATGGGGGATGCAGGAGGAGAGTTCTCTCTGCAGCAGCCACCATTGGCAATGGTGGATAGATTAGAACAAGGGTGGCCCACCTGTGGCTCTGGAGTCACATGCGGCTCTTCAGAAGTTAAATACAGCTCCTGGTACAGGCACCGACTCTGGGTCTGGAGCTACAGGCGCCAACTTTCCAATGTGCCGGGGGTGCTCACTGCTCAACCCCTGACTCTGCTACAGGCCCTACCCCCACTCCACCCCTTCCCATGCCCTCCCCTGAGCCTGCCATGCCCTCACTCTTCCCCCCACTCCCCAAAGAGTCTCCTGCACACCACAAAACAGCTGATTGGAAAGGGGAGGTGCTGATCAGCGGGACTGCTGGTGGGTGGGAGCAAGGTGCTGGGAGTGGGGGGGAGGGAGGGAGCTGATGGGGGGGCTGCTGATGTATTACTGTGGCTCTTTGGCAATGTACATTGGTAAATTCTGGCTCCTAGATTAGAAGTTTAGCAGCCCCCATATCAGTCCCGGCATCAACACAGACTGATTATGTTATCAAGCACAGTTTGGCTGTGAATTTTCATGCAGGCCTGTGAAACAATTTCACTCTCCCTGGCCATCATACGATTGTGGGAAACACCCCAACTGTAACAGACTTAATTTACATAGAAGGGGGAGGGGGGATGAATTTCAGGTTCCACTATCTTCTCCTGCTGCAGTAGTAGAACCCAGCTGTTTGTTCTGGTCAACTCTTGTGATCACATTAGTGCCTAGGGCTCACTAGCTCTCTTCACACAAGGCATCAAGTGTACCTGCTAGCTCCAGGAGTGACATGCACTGGTGCTGTGTGAGAGTGTGATCAGCTGCCCAAGGCTGACCTTGAAAGGACAAGAGGCCTGTTACTAACAGCTTGAGGTAACAGCCTTCCCCTCAAGGGGGAGAGGTTTTTGTTTTTGGAGGTGAAGAACCAGGGTGCGTGTCCCAGCCCCCCCGTGTGTAGGTGAAAGACATTTCTCTGGGCTGTGTGACTGTTGTCTACAGCACATAGAGCAGTTACACCACACCTAGGAATTAAGTTCTGGTTTTATATACCAGCAGGAAGCACTAATACTAGGACACTGACACAGCCTATTGAATGTTGGGTGTTGCATCAACCTTTTTCTCCCCCCGTGGAAGAAAAATAATTAGGTGGAAAGACAGCATCTATCCCCTCATAAGATGCTTCAGATAATGATATTGCATTGTAAATGGAAACAATCCCTACAAGAATTCCAGCCCCCTGCCATCATTGCTTAAAACCGGGTCCACTTAACTAAAACGTCATCTATTCTCACAGCCCTAGGGGACGTTACAGAGGTAGCTCCCATTATTACTAAAAGGAGATGCCTTCTAAGCACAGTACATGTTGAAGGTACTCTCCCACCACTGAGTCTTAATTAAAAGTTATTTTATTCAGGTGTTAAGCCAGCCACCAGAGGGCACCCAGAGAATTCCATGGATTTTCTAGCGGCAAAGGAAAACAGTAAGTATTTTATGTAAGTGCTCATTTCAAACTGCAATCCCAGCTTATTCCAATCTCTGCACCTACAAATGCGCAACAGCACCGCAACACCAGACTTCACTATCATTTTTGATGCTTTAGAAAGAAAGAGCATGAGATGCAAAAATCAGTGCCCCACTTTACACTGTTCCGTATCCCAGTGCTATAGCCCACTAGTAGAGGTGAGAGAACAGGTTTTTCCTGTCTGGGGGATAAACCAAACAACTCCCCTTCCCTCCAAAACAGGTGTGGACCAAAACTGAATTTTTTAGAATGAAACACTGATTTTTTTTTTTTTTTTTTTTTTAAAAGAAGAAAAAAAGTCCAGGGTTTTTTAAAAATCTGAAACCAAGCTGAATTTAGCCCACATTCACCAAGTTTCCATACCCTGAAAAAATTCACTTTTCAGCAAATTTACTATGCTGGAAAAAGATTGCCCTGTTCTAATTAGAAGTATTACTTCTAGATTGTGCTGAGTCTGCAGAAAAGAGGCCCTGGTCTTGGATCCTGCTCACAGCCGGGAATCGGGGGGATTTAGTCCTCCCCTGCCCAAGTCATCGAAGGCTAGGGCAGCTCCCCCACAATTCTACAGCAGCCTCCAAGCTAAAATATATTCCTCAGAAGATACAAGAGTGGATAAGGTGGTGGTTTAGGGCACTGGGGATTTACTGTCTGCATCTCTGATGTCATCCCCCCTCTCTCCCTCCCTAGCCAACATTCCTTTCCCCCCACCCCCCAATGTCTTAAGTCCCACAAGCCTTTTTAGGAACATTTGCTTAGCCTCATGCAATCAGGCTACAATTAGAAGGAGGCCTGGAAAGTAATTGGGCTAAACAAGACTTAAAAAATAAGCACCTTGTGCTGTATGCCATGCAGAAGGTTCCTGGGTTCAAACTAGGTCAACTATGAACCAAATCTGAACCAACCATGGTAGATGTGGACATCTAACACGCCAATGGAACCGCAAGGACTCCCCATCATGCAAGTGTGGCTCCCCACAACAGCCCATCAAACATATCACCATCTACTGTCCAATTTGTAAATATGAAGCACGCATTACGGCAACAAATTCTGCTACTCCTAGTGTAGCCATTTGGCTCAATCAACCTCAGGTGAAATCATAGTTGCTGTGTTACACCAGCCAAAGAAAAGAAGAAGACTGCAAACTACTTCCTCAGAACCCTCTTTTGTACTCAGCTCCTGGGCTTTATACAGGCCCCTCCTGTTCCTGTCCAGCTGAGCCTCCTCTCATTAGGCCGTGCTCCTCCTCCAGGTGCAACCTAGGCAGTTAATTGGCCTACCTGACCACCTTAACCCCTTCAGGCCTTGTGTGGGGTGGACACAAGAGCAGATCTGTTTGAGTTTGATTGGAAGGTATTTTATCTGTAGGACTCCACAAGTGCACATGATACTTAAATAAAAAATCAGGCAGAGCCCCTACCCCAAGGAGCCTACTGTCAAACTCAGACACATCTGATATCCATCAAAGTATATTACACATTTATATTTTATAGACACATAGATGTAAGTGTGTCTACATGTGTGCCATACACATATCACAGATATCAGTGTATTCCCAACATGGACATGACAGAACAGAGTAGAAGAAATACATCTCATTAACAAATAGCCCATTTGTAAATGTCAGGTAAGGCATGGGATTCCTTCCAGTTCCTGGGAATGCTGATACACAGTTCCTGTCCGTATTGCATTGCCCTAGCTGAGCATGGTTTTCAGAGGCATCATTAGATGCAGGCACAGAGCTTTTGAAAGTCTGCAGAGATCAATAAAGTACAACATGAAGCAGAATGAAACAAATCAACTACAGTGCTGGCTCTCTATGTTGACAAGTTTAATTGGCATATTTTGGGGTGGAGGTAAGAATTTGATCACCTGTTGCAGCAGTTATTAGTGTGTTCCTCAGCTTCCTCCAGGTGAGACATTTCAAATGAGTGAATATCATATTACAAACGTCAGAAATGATCAATTTACATGTATGGCATTTTATTTAGTAGTGTCTCAGGGGAGATTTGGTGTCATAACACACTTGGTACTAATCTTATAAACATGTAGGACAACACTGCAGTTTCCCTGAAGGCTTCAGTGAAAAGAGTGCATTTGACTTAGTTAGGGCATCTGGAATTCTGGGTCATTGAAGGACAAAATTATACAGCATCAGATAGGCCAATTAAGTGGCACTTTCAGTTTGGAAAGGCCTTGTCATAACTATAAAGGGAAGGGTAACAGCTCTCCTGTGTACAGTACTAAAATCCCTCCTGGCCAGAGACTCAAGGACTCCAAAATCCTTTTACCTGTAAAGGGTTAAGAAGCTCGGGTAACCTGGCTGACACCTGACTCAAAGGACCAATAAGGGGACAAGATACTTTCAAATCTTGGGGGGGGGGAAGGCTTTTGTGTGTGCTCTTTGTTTTAAGGGGTTGTTCGCTCTTGGGACTGAGAGGGACCAGACATCAATCCAGGTTCTCCCCATCTTTCTAAACAAGTCTCTCATATTTCAAACTTGTAAGTAAAAAAGCCAGGCAAGGCATCTTAGTTTTACTTTGTTTTCTCAACTTGTAAATGTACCTTTTACTAGAGTGTTTATCTTTGTTTGCTGTACTTTGAACCGAAGACAGAGGGGGGTCCTCTGAGCTCTTTAAGTTTGATTACCCTGTAAAGTTATTTTCCATACTGATTTTACAGAGATGATTTTTACCTTTTTCTTTAATTAAAAGCCTTCTTTTTAAGAACCTGATTGATTTCTCCTTGTTTTAAGATCCAAGGGGGTTTGGATCTGTATTCACCAGGAGTTGGTGAAAGGAAGGAGGGGGGAAGGGTCAAATTCTCCTTGTTTTAAGATCCAAGGGGGTTTGGATCTGTATTCACCAGGGAATTGGTGAGAGGTTTCTAAAAGCTTCCCAGGGTAGGGAATGGTGGCAGTGGACCAGAACTAAGCTGGTAGTTAAGCTTAGAAGTCCTCATGCAGGCCCCTACATTTGTACCCTAAAGTTCAAAGTGGGGATACAGCCTTGACATGGTGGCACAGCGGTGGAGATTGTTTTAAACCCAAAAGCCAGTAAGATTTTTTTTCCCTTCTAGCTGCTTGGAAAGCAGAGCTGAAGGTAGATGCATATCTTATCTCTCCTTGCCTGAAGGCAGAGGTGTTAAGTTTTTTTTTAACAAGGTCCTTTGTTAAGAGAAGGGTTCAAAGCGAGCAAACTTTGACTGGTAAAGGCAATTTACAAGCTGAATTGTTTTTTTTTCTTTTTACATCCTCGTGAATAGCTAGTTAGAAAGTCTCTGTTAACTCAGCAGCAGCCAGAGCTGAGTACATCCCAGTTTCAGTCAACTGCAGAGGGGTGTGACCCAGCACAAGAAAACAGGAAAATGACTACCAAAGAAGAAAAAGCCAAAGAGGGGGCCCACAAGAGAGAGATGGAGCTGAAAGAAAAAGAGAGAGAGCTGAGAGACAAAGAAGAGACAGCCAAAGAGGGGGCCCACAAGAGAGCTATGGAGCTGAAAGAAAGAGAGATGGAGCTGAAAGAAAAAGAGATAGAGCTGGAAAAAGCCAAAGAGGAGGCGAGAGAAAAAGAAAGGAAGCATGAACTGGAAGTAGCAAGGGCTAGGCAGGATGCACCAGCCATCCTAGCAACTCCTCTCCAGGTACCACTTCCCATCCCAGAAAATTCCCCACCTACAAGGCAGGCGATGATACTGAGGCCTTCTTAGAAAATTTTGAAAGGGCCTGCCTTGGATACAGCATCGCTGCAGACCAGTACATGGTAGAGCTGAGGCCGCAGCTCAGTGGACCCTTAGCAGAGGTGGCGGCTGAAATGCCTAAGGAACACATGAACAGTTATGAACTTTTTAAAAATAAGGCCAGACTCAGAATGGGGCTAACACCCGAGCATGCCCGTCGGCGGTTCAGAGCCCTAAGGTGGAAACCAGATGTGTCATTTACCCGGCATGCCTACCACATTGACAAAAATTGTGATGCCTGGGTATCAGGAGCAAATGTTAAATCTCTGGAAGATCTGCTTTCCCTAGTAAAAATGGAGCAGTTTTTAGAGGGTGTTCCTGAGGAAATAGAAAGGTACATCCTAGATGGGAAGCCCAAAACTGTAACCGAGGCGGGGGAGACTGGAGCCAAATGGGTGGAGGTGACAGAAAAGAAAAAAGCTAGTAGCAGTTGGAGTGAATATCAGAAGGGGCAAGCCGAAACAAAACCTTATCACCGGGGACAACCCAAGGCCCCACCCACATCCCAAGGGAAACCCCAGACGCCTTCTTACCCCACCCCACCAGTCTCCACCAACCAACATCGCCCCGGTGATACCTTAGCAGGGCGATGTTTTAAATGTAATGAACTGGGGCATATAAAGGCTCACTGCCCCAAGAACCCCAACCGATTACAGTTCATTACACCCCAATCACACCAAAGATCCCCAGACCCAGATGCCTCTCTCATACCCTCGGAGCGAAGGGAAACCTTGAGAGTGGGCGGAAAGAAGGTTATCGCTTGGAGGGACACTGGGGCACAAGTGTCAACTATCCACCAATCCCTAGTGGACCCCAAACTCATCAACCCGGAGGCTACAGTGACAATTCAACCCTTCGTGTCACAGTCTGTAACCTTGCCTACAGCCAAGTTGCATGTCCAGTACAAGGGCTGGTCAGGAATGTGGACTTTTGCAGTCTATGACAATTATCCCATCCCCATGCTGCTGGGGGAAGACTTGGCCAACCATGTGAATCTAGCCAAGAGGGTGGGAATAGTCATCCGCAGCCAGGCTAAGCAAGCTTTCAACCCCATCCCTGTTCCTGAGCCGTCCACCAGGGCCCCGTCTGTGTTACCAGAGACCCAAACAAAGGTGGTGGAACCGGATCCCCTGCCAATGACTGCAACAGCCATAGTGGATCCAATCCCAGAGACCCAGCCAAAGCCAGTCCCAGAACCGGAACTGGCAACGCAACCAGCACCAGAACCATTGCCAGCACTGAGTCCAGCGCTTGCAAACCCGTCTACAACTCCAATGCCAGAGGGCACCAGCGAGTCTGAACTGGTGGAAGCAGCAGATAACCCTACCCAAGAGGCTCAGCCAGAGCCTGAAATACCACATAGTGCACCAGCGGACAGCGGTTCACAGTCAATGGAAACAGCCCCAGCACCTGCATCGCTTCCAGAGGGACCAAGCCCCAGTCCACAGTCCAAGGAGGAACTGATGTCTCCAGCATCAAGGGAACAGGTGCAGGCCGAGCAGGAAGCAGATGACAGCCTTCAGAAAGCTTGGGCGGCGGCACAGAGCACCCCACCGCCTCTCAGCTCTTCTAACCGATCCCGGTTTGTTGTAGAAAAAGGACTTTTATACAAGGAGACTCTTTCTGGTGGGCACCCGGAAGACTGGCATCCTCAAAGACAGTTGGTAGTTCCCACTAAGTATTGGGTAAAGCTCTTGAGCTTAGCCCATGATCATCCCAGTGGCCATTCTGGGGTGAACAGAACCAAAGACTGGTTGGGGAAGTCCTTCCACTGGGAGGGAATGGGCAAGGACGTTGCTAATTATGTCCGGTCTTGTGAGGTGTGCCAACGAGTGGGAAAGCCCCAAGACCAGGTTAAAGCCCCTCTCCAGCCACTACCCATAATTGAGGTCCCATTTCAGCGAGTAGCTGTGGATATTCTGGGTCCTTTCCCAAAGAAGACACCCAGAGGAAAGCAGTACGTACTGACTTTCATGGATTTTGCTACCCGATGGCCGGAAGCTGTACCCTTAAGCAACACCAGGGCTAAAAGTGTGTGCCAGGCATTAGCAGACATTTTTGCCAGGGTAGGGTGGCCCTCCGACATCCTTACAGATTCGGGAACTAATTTCCTGGCAGGGACCATGAAAAACCTGTGGGAAGGTCATGGGGTGAATCACTTGGTTGCCACCCCTCATCACCATCAAACCAATGGTCTGGTGGAGAGGTTTAATGGAACTTTGGGGGCCATGATACGTAAATTCGTAAATGAACACTCCAATGATTGGGACCTAGTGTTGCAGCAGTTGCTTTTTGCCTACAGGGCTGTACCACATCCCAGTTTAGGGTTTTCACCATTTGAACTTGTGTATGGCCGCGAGGTTAAGGGGCCATTACAGTTGATGAAGCAGCAATGGGAGGGGTTTACTCCTTCTCCAGGAACTAACATTCTAGACTTTGTAAGCAACCTACAAAACACCCTCCGACACTCTTTAGCCCTTGCTAAAGAAAACCTAAAGGATGCTCAGGAAGAGCAAAAGGCCTGGTATGATAAACATTCCAGAGAACGGTCCTTCAAAGTAGGAGACCAAGTCATGGTCTTAAAGGCGCTCCAGGCCCATAAAATGGAAGCGTCGTGGGAAGGACCATTCACGGTCCAGGAGCGCCTAGGAGCTGTTAACTATCTCATAGCCTCCCCCACCTCCAACATAAAGCCTAAGGTATACCATGTTAATTCTCTTAAGCCCTTTTATTCCAGAGAATTAAACGTTTGCCAGTTTACAGCCCAGGAAACAGATGACGCGGAGTGGCCTGCAGGTGTCTACTACGAAGGAAAAAGGAATGGTGGCGTGGAAGAGGTGAACCTCTCCACGACCCTGGGACGTCTGCAGCGACAGCAGATCAAGGAGCTGTGCACAAGCTTTGCACCGATTTTCTCAGCCACTCCAGGACGGACCGAACGGGCATATTACTCCATTGACACAGGTAATGCTCACCCAATTAGAACCCCACCCTACCGGGAGTCACCTCATGCCCAAACTGCTGTACAAAGGGAGATCCAGGACATGCTACAGATGGGTATAATCCGCCCCTCTACCAGTGCATGGGCATCTCCAGTGGTTCTAGTTCCCAAACCAGATGGGGAAATACGCTTTTGCATGGACGACCGTAAGCTAAATGCTGTAACTCGTCCTGACAACTATCCAATGCCACGCACAGATGAGCTATTGGAAAAATTGGGACATGCCCAATTCATCTCTACTTTAGACTTAACCAAAGGGTACTGGTAAGTACCATTAGATGAACCCGCTAAGGAAAGGTCTGCCTTCGTCACCCAGGCAGGGGTGTATGAATTCAATGTACTCCCTTTCGGGTTGCGAAATGCACCCGCCACCTTCCAAAGACTTGTAGATGGTCTCTTAGTGGGATTGGGAGAATCTGCAGTTGCCTACCTCGATGATGTGGCCATTTTTTCTGATTCATGGACAGAACACCTGGAGCACCTGGAAAAAGTCTTCGAGCGCATCCGGCAGGCAGGACTAACTGTTAAGGCTAAAAAGTGTCAAATAGGCCAAAACAGAGTGACTTACCTGGGGCACCAGGTGGGTCAAGGAACTATAAATCCCCTACAGGCCAAAGTGGATGCTATCCAAAAGTGGCCGGTTCCAAAGTCAAAGAAACAGGTCCAATCCTTCTTAGGCTTGGCCGGATATTATAGGCGATTTGTACCACACTACAGCCAAATCACCGCCCCGCTGACAGACCTAACCAGAAAGAAACAGCCAAATGCAGTTCAGTGGACTGATAAGTGTCAAAAGGCCTTTAACCAGCTTAAGGCAACACTCATGTCTGACCCTGTGCTAAGGGCCCCAGACTTTGACAAACCGTTCCTAGTAACCACAGATGCTTCCGAGCGAGGCATGGGAGCAGTTTTAATGCAGGAAGGACCGGATCAAGAATTCCATCCTGTCGTGTTTTTCAGCAAGAAACTGTCTGAGAGGGAAAGCCACTGGTCAATCAGCGAAAAGGAATGCTACGCCATTGTGTACGCGCTGGAAAAGCTACGCCCATATGTTTGGGGACGGCGTTTCCAACTACAAACAGACCATGCTGCGCTACAGTGGCTTCATACCGCCAAGGGAAATAACAAAAAACTTCTTCGGTGGAGTTTAGCTCTCCAAGATTTTGATTTTAAAATACAACACATTTCGGGAGCTTCTAACAAAGTGGCTGATGCACTCTCCCGGGAAAGTTTCCCAGAGTTAACTGGTTAACAATTGTTCTTGGAATGAAACATATTGTTAGTTTTTATATAATCAGTAGTATGTTTAAAGGTACATGTGTCTTATTAACTCTGTTTTCTCCTAGAACTCCAGGAAGAAATCACAGCCAGTGTGGAACCAAACGTCCAACACTATCTGTGATTTGGGGGGCGTGTCATAACTATAATGGGAAGGGTAACAGCTCTCCTGTGTACAGTACTAAAATCCCTCCTGGCCAGAGACTCCAAAATCCTTTTACCTGTAAAGGGTTAAGAAGCTCGGGTAACCTGGCTGACACCTGACCCAAAGGACCAATAAGGGGACAAGATACTTTCAAATCTTGGGGGGGGAAAGGCTTTTGTGTGTGCTCTTTGTTTTAAGGGGTTGTTCGCTCTTGGGACTGAGAGGGACCAGACATCAATCCAGGTTCTCCCCATCTTTCTAAACAAGTCTCTCATATTTCAAACTTGTAAGTAAAAAAGCCAGGCAAGGCATCTTAGTTTTACTTTGTTTTCTCAACTTGTAAATGTACCTTTTACTAGAGTGTTTATCTTTGTTTGCTGTACTTTGAGCCTAAGACAGAGGGGGGTCCTCTGAGCTCTTTAAGTTTGAGTACCCTGTAAAGTTATTTTCCATACTGATTTTACAGAGATGATTTTTACCTTTTTCTTTAATTAAAAGCCTTCTTTTTAAGAACCTGATTGTTTTCTCCTTGTTTTAAGATCCAAGGGGGTTTGGATCTGTATTCACCAGGAGTTGGTGAAAGGAAGGAGGGGGGAAGGGTCAAATTCTCCTTGTTTTAAGATCCAAGGGGGTTTGGATCTGTATTCACCAGGGAATTGGTGAGAGGTTTCTAAAAGCTTCCCAGGGTAGGGAATGGTGGCAGCGGACCAGAACTAAGCTGGTAGTTAAGCTTAGAAGTCCTCATGCAGGCCCCTACATTTGTACCCTAAAGTTCAAAGTGGGGATACAGCCTTGACAGGCCTAGTTACAAGAGCTCCAGAATATGCATTGATCAAAATAAAGCTGTATGTTATGGAGGATCGCAAAGATCATAGGAGGAAGATGTTATGCTAGGGTTCCAAGTGGAAACTGGATTCTGAAGGCGTAGTCAGTTTGTGTTCCACTCTCACATACTGGTGTAGGAGAAAAACACAGTTCTCACTCTCTTTTTGGGTGCAGCAAAGTCAGGGCTGAGGGAGAATGCTTAGACTGTCCCCCACTGGTATGGAGACACATAACCATATTTTAGCCAGGCTGAAATTTGGAAAGGCGTTCAGTGTTGCCTATTATTAATTAGAGATGGACAAACCAGTTCAGAAAACAACCAGAACTCCAGTCCCTTAATCCTTTGTCCACATTTAGAAGTGAACCAAACCTTTTATTCAGTTCTAAATATTTCTCTCTCTCTCTCTCTCTCTCTCTCTCTCTCTAAACACATATTTCACCAGCCACTTCTGGCTGTGACTGAAGCTAGGAATTCTGGAAATATCAGAAGAAATGTTTTACCTGTGTAAATCCATCTCCAGTTTTGCAGACTCAAGTGATTCAGATCAATGGGCAAAGATTCCCAAAGCTACAGTAAGTTAATTAACTCCAGTCTCCAAACCATTCCAGGTTTGTGTATCATGGCTACGTAGACACACGTTTATTGTAACTAAGCTATCCAAACACTATGATCTGCATTCTTCCCTCACATACACCAGCATAACTCCTTTGGCTTCAGTGAAATTACTTGTGATTTACACCAGTTTTGGGGAGCACAGAATCAGGCCCGCTAGTTTATAATTGAACTGACTCAAACAGATTCTTTTTCTCCTAGGATTTAGGGCAGAGCAAAGCCAGATGAAAGATAAGACCCTATGGCTGCTTGTCCTGCAAGTCAGCTAGAGACGCAGTGGACTCAAACCTGGGCTAAAGCTGAGGTAGCTCAGCTGTAGCAATGCTATGGCTCTGTGTCTACACTGCACACCACTGGCAGCAGTGTGTACACCTACACACCACCGTGAAAAGCAGGCTGCGTCCACATTGCAGCCTATAGCTACGTGTCAATGAAAGGCTCTGGCAGGGCAGAGACAGTGGGGAAAGGCTCCAGCAGTGGGGAGGCAACGGGACATTGCATTGCTAAAAATAGTAGCGCAGATTGGAGAGTGTGGGGGTAAGTAGAAGGCAGTGTAGGGTAGATTACCACTGGGGTCAGGAGAGTCTTTACCCCCCCCACACATACTTAATTAGGGCCTCGCTATCTACACTGCTATTTATACCCATTCTAGGGGCCATGCAGTCTATGTACTTTACATGCCAACATCAGGAGTGTGCGGGGTTGATGCGCCCTACATTGCTATCCCCACTGGCCCCAGTGCAGGAGGCATATTCAAAGGGAAGAGAGCAGAGCCTTGGTGTGGAGGGGTCACTCAGTGACACCACCCTCATAGCCAAGTATGGTGCAGTAACTTCTTCAACTCTGGCACCCCTTCTAGGCCTGTGGTGGTTTGCCCCGTCTCATAACTCAGCCTCCAGCTATGATAGTCTTGCAGGGTAGGTAAGAGTCCAACCAACAAAGACTAATGCCATTATGCAAGTTCTTCATCCTCACCCTGAGCTCAATAGTCCTTGCCCTCTTGTGTCAGGAGGGCTTTTACACCCCCTTTCCCTGGTGGCAGGTAGGGAAATTGTGATATATTGTGATTTTCGGTTGGTCTTTGCTTTTTGGACCCCCCCCCCCCCCCGCCCACCAGTGTTGCCCACGCACCCACATTTATTGGGTAAGGTGATTTTGGCTCCCGCTGCAGGAGCTCTCACCCCCACATCTGCCCAGCAATTCATTCTGCCCTCCACCCTCATCAGTTCATCCCCACCTCCCCCAAGTCTCACCTCTGCTTCTCCTGGGGTCCTTCATCACCCTTTGCCAGGCCTGGGGGGACTGCAGCCCCCTTTCCAGGCTGAGGGCTCCGGAGGCTCTTCATCCCCACTCCCTTCTCCCAGGCTGGGTGCTGCAGGAAGGGTGGGGGAACGAAGAGAGGTGCTTCCCATTCCCACTGCTCCATAGGGGGGAAGAAGGAGATGCTAGTTTTTTTCTGAATGGCTCTGGATTGCAAAGGGGAGAGGGAGAGGGAGAGAGCTCTGCCTGCTTCAGCTCTGATTGGTTATTCTGCTCCAGGAGGCAGGCAAGTGGGGCAGGCAGCCAATCAGAGGGTTCAAATTTGCTAACGGGCCGGAACTTCTCACATCACTCAGGAGACTGGCTCTGGCCCAGCCAATACCATGCCACCTGGGTGAAAATCTCCAGAGTTGGCAACTGTCTTTCACAGAGCAGGTCACCCCAGGGCTTTGTCGTTGGGGGTTCCGGCTTCTTGAGCTGCTTCTCACCCAGTGTGCAGTCCTCCCCTGCCACAGCCCCTGCTCCCAGCTGCCTGGGCCCCAGCCTCTTCTCCCAACTGTTTGCTGCAGCTGGGGAGGTAGCTACTCTGTCTTTTAACCCGTTAAAGGCTGTGACAGAGTGGGGCTTATCCACCCCATCACACCTGGCAATTCTTAGCTGCTGGAATGGGTCATTGGGTCCCGCGTTTGCAAGGCATATTAGTTATATTATTTCAGAGTAGCAGCCATGTTAGTCTGTATCCGCAAAAATAACAGGAGTACTTGTGGCACCTTAGAGACTAACAAATTTATTAGAGCATAAGCTTTCGTGGGCTACAACCCACTTCTTCGGATGCATATAGAGTGAACCATATATTGAGGAGATATATATACACACACATACAGAGAGCATGAACAGGTGGGAGTTGTCTTACCAACTCTGAGAGGCCAATTAAGTAAGAGAAAAAAAACTTTTGAAGTGATAATCAAGATGGTTCAGTACAGACAGTTTGATAAGAAGCAAGTGTGAAAATACTTACAAGGGGAGATAGATTCAATGTTTGTAATGGCTCAGCCATTCCCAATCCCTATTTAGCCCTGAGTTGATTGTGTCTAGTTTGCATATCAATTCCAGCTCAGCAGTCTCTCGTTGGAGTCTGTTTTTGAAGTTTTTCTGTTTTAAGATAGCCACCCGCAGGTCTGTCAAAGAATGGCCAGACAGGTTAAAGTGTTCTCCCACTGGTTTTTGAGTATTATGATTCCTGATGTCAGATTTGTGTCCATTAATTCTTTTGCGTAGAGACTGTCCGGTTTGGCCAATGTACATGGCAGAGGGGCATTGCTGGCACATGATGGCATATATCACATTGGTAGATGTGCAGGTGAACGAGCCACTGATGGTATAGCTCATGTGATTAGGCCCTATGATGGTGTCACTTGAATAGATATGTGGACAGAGTTGGCATCGGGCTTTGTTACAAGGATAGGTTCCTGGGTCAGTGTTTTTGTTCGGTGATGTGTGGTTGCTGGTGAGTATTTGCTTTAGGTTGGGGGGTTGTCTGTAAGCGAGGACAGGTCTGTCTCCCAAGATCTGTGAGAGTAAAGGATCATCTTTCAGGATAGGTTGTAGATCTCTGATGATGCGCTGGAGAGGTTTTAGTTGGGGGCTGAAGGTGACAGCTAGTGGTGTTCTGTTATTTTCTTTGTTGGCCCTGTCTTGTAGGAGGTGACTTCTGGGTACTCGTCTGGCTCTGTCAATCTGTTTTTTCACTTCAGCAGGTGGGTATTGTAGTTTTAAGAATGCTTGATAGAGATCTTGTAGGTGCTTGTCTCTATCTGAGGGATTGGAGCAAATGCGGTTATATCTTAGAGCTTGGCTGTAGACAATGGATCGTGTGGTGTGTCCTGGATGGAAGCTGGAGGCATGTAGGTAAGTGTAGCGGTCAGTAGGTTTCCGGTACAGGGTGGTATTTATGTGACCATCGCTTATTAGCACAGTAGTGTCCAGGAAATGGACCGCTTGTGTGGATTGATCTAGGCTGAGGTTGATGGTGGGATGGAAATTATTGAAATCATGGTGGAATTCCTCAAGGGCTTCTTTTCCATGGGTCCAGATGATGAAGATGTCATCAATGTAGCGCAAGTAGAGTAGGGGCGTTAGGGGACGAGAGCTAAGGAAGCGTTGTTCTAAGTCAGCCATAAAAATGTTGGCATACTGCGGGGCCATGCGGGTACCCATAGCAGTGCCGCTGACTTGAAGGTATATATTGTCCCCAAATGTGAAATAGTTGTGGGTGAGGACAAAGTCACAGAGTTCAGCCACTAGGTTAGCTGTGACATTATCGGGGATACTGTTCCTGATAGCTTGTAGTCCATCTGTGTGTGGAATATTGGTGTAGAGGGCTTCTACGTCCATAGTGGCCAGGATGGTGTTTTCTGGAAGATCACCGATGGATTCTAGTTTCCTCAGGAAGTCAGTAGTATCTCGAAGATAGCTAGGAGTGCTGGTAGCGTAGGGTCTGAGGAGAGAGTCCACATAACCAGACAAGCCTGATGTTAGGGTGCCAATGCCTGAGATGATGGGGCGTCCAGGATTTCCAGGTTTATGGATCTTGGGTAGCAAATAGAATGTCCCTGGTCGGGGTTCTAGGCATGTGTCTGTACAGATTTGTTCCTTTGCTTTGTCAGGGAGTTTTTTTAGCAGATGGTGTAGTTTCTTTAGGTAATCCTCAGTGGGATCAGAGGATAATGGCCTGTAGAATGTGGTGTTAGAGAGCTGTCTAGCAGCCTCTTGGTCATATTCCAATTTATGCTGAGAGACTGTGTCACACACTCTCAAAGAAACTGCGAAACCACCTGATCAGCATCCTATACAACAAACAGGGAAAGATTAAGAATGAGCTCTCAAAACTGGATACTCTCATAAGAAACCAACCTTCCACACAAACTTCCTCATGGATAGACTTTACAAAAACTAGACAAGCCATTTACAAGACAAACTTTGCCTCTCTACAAAGGAAAAAGGACACTAAACTATCTAAACTGCTACATGCCACAAGGAGCCACAACAGTAGTTCCCTTAACCCACCCAGCAATATTGTTAACCTTTCCAGCTATACTCTTAGCCCAGCAGAAGAGTCTGTCCTATCTCGGGGCCTCTCCTTTTGTCCCTCCAGACCCACGAACATGATACAGTTCTGCGGTGACCTAGAATCCTACTTTCGACGTCTCCGACTCAAAGAATATTTCCAACATACCTCTGAACAGCATACTAACCCACAGAATCCCCCCTACCAGCACTACAAACAAAAGGATTCTGCGTGGACTCCTCCGGACGGTCGAAACAACAGACTGGATTTCTACATAGATTGCTTCCGTCAACGTGCAAAGGCTGAAATTGTGGATAAGCAACATCACTTGCCCCATAACCTCAGCCATGCTGAACACAACGCCATCTACAGCCTCAGAAACAACCCTGACATCATTATCAAAAAGGCTGACAAAGGAGGTGCTGTCGTCATCATGAATAAATTGGAATATGACCAAGAGGCTGCTAGACAGCTCTCTAACACCACATTCTACAGGCCATTATCCTCTGATCCCACTGAGGATTACCTAAAGAAACTACACCATCTGCTAAAAAAACTCCCTGACAAAGCAAAGGAACAAATCTGTACAGACACATGCCTAGAACCCCGACCAGGGACATTCTATTTGCTACCCAAGATCCATAAACCTGGAAATCCTGGACGCCCCATCATCTCAGGCATTGGCACCCTAACATCAGGCTTGTCTGGTTATGTGGACTCTCTCCTCAGACCCTACGCTACCAGCACTCCTAGCTATCTTCGAGATACTACTGACTTCCTGAGGAAACTAGAATCCATCGGTGATCTTCCAGAAAACACCATCCTGGCCACTATGGACGTAGAAGCCCTCTACACCAATATTCCACACACAGATGGACTACAAGCTATCAGGAACAGTATCCCCGATAATGTCACAGCTAACCTAGTGGCTGAACTCTGTGACTTTGTCCTCACCCACAACTATTTCACATTTGGGGACAATATATACCTTCAAGTCAGCGGCACTGCTATGGGTACCCGCATGGCCCCGCAGTATGCCAACATTTTTATGGCTGACTTAGAACAACGCTTCCTTAGCTCTCGTCCCCTAACGCCCCTACTCTACTTGCGCTACATTGATGACATCTTCATCATCTGGACCCATGGAAAAGAAGCCCTTGAGGAATTCCACCATGATTTCAATAATTTCCATCCCACCATCAACCTCAGCCTAGATCAATCCACACAAGCGGTCCATTTCCTGGACACTACTGTGCTAATAAGCGATGGTCACATAAATACCACCCTGTACCGGAAACCTACTGACCGCTACACTTACCTACATGCCTCCAGCTTCCATCCAGGACACACCACACGATCCATTGTCTACAGCCAAGCTCTAAGATATAACCGCATTTGCTCCAATCCCTCAGATAGAGACAAGCACCTACAAGATCTCTATCAAGCATTCTTAAAACTACAATACCCACCTGCTGAAGTGAAAAAACAGATTGACAGAGCCAGACGAGTACCCAGAAGTCACCTCCTACAAGACAGGGCCAACAAAGAAAATAACAGAACACCACTAGCTGTCACCTTCAGCCCCCAACTAAAACCTCTCCAGCGCATCATCAGAGATCTACAACCTATCCTGAAAGATGATCCTTTACTCTCACAGATCTTGGGAGACAGACCTGTCCTCGCTTACAGACAACCCCCCAACCTAAAGCAAATACTCACCAGCAACCACACATCACCGAACAAAAACACTGACCCAGGAACCTATCCTTGTAACAAAGCCCGATGCCAACTCTGTCCACATATCTATTCAAGTGACACCATCATAGGGCCTAATCACATGAGCTATACCATCAGTGGCTCGTTCACCTGCACATCTACCAATGTGATATATGCCATCATGTGCCAGCAATGCCCCTCTGCCATGTACATTGGCCAAACCGGACAGTCTCTACGCAAAAGAATTAATGGACACAAATCTGACATCAGGAATCATAATACTCAAAAACCAGTGGGAGAACACTTTAACCTGTCTGGCCATTCTTTGACAGACCTGCGGGTGGCTATCTTAAAACAGAAAAACTTCAAAAACAGACTCCAACGAGAGACTGCTGAGCTGGAATTGATATGCAAACTAGACACAATCAACTCAGGGCTAAATAGGGATTGGGAATGGCTGAGCCATTACAAACATTGAATCTATCTCCCCTTGTAAGTATTTTCACACTTGCTTCTTATCAAACTGTCTGTACTGAACCATCTTGATTATCACTTCAAAAGTTTTTTTTCTCTTACTTAATTGGCCTCTCAGAGTTGGTAAGACAACTCCCACCTGTTCATGCTCTCTGTATGTGTGTGTGTGTATATATATCTCCTCAATATATGGTTCACTCTATATGCATCCGAAGAAGTGGGTTGTAGCCCACGAAAGCTTATGCTCTAATAAATTTGTTAGTCTCTAAGGTGCCACAAGTACTTTAGTTATATTATTATCATCATCAGAGAGCCTAGGAGTCCCAGTTAAGGAGCAGGACCCCTCTGTGAAAGGCGCTGTACAAACACAGTTCCTGACCCCCAAGAGCTTACAAGAGAAATGCCAGTGTAATTTATGCAGGAGTGTGGACCAGCCAGCTGGCCCCAGGACTGAGGGAACATGATAGCCTTGAAGCAACCTTGGTCCCCTCGTTCCTCTCAGGTCCTGCACTGAGCACTGCTCAGACAGGCTGGAGGATGTAGCCCATAATATTTAGACTCTTTGTCATTGAACAAAAGGTTATGAAAAGGTTAAAAATATAGATTAAGAATGGATTTTTCAGCAGAAGATAAATTTCCTGGCAAACCGTGTGATGGCCGAGGTGCGTGACGTTACATACTATGGTCACTGCACAACAATCTCCCCCACCTGGGCATAAAATGTGGCCTGCCTGAATCATGAGACTTTAATCAATATGTTAAAGGAGAAACTATCTGGTTTTACAGAAGCCACGGAGATTAAACCGCTCCCCCGGAGCAACGTCTTTCAGGATACTAGCTAGATAATTTGGACAGGCAAAACTGGAAGATTCCTGACTTGTAAACAAGCCTCAAACATAGACAAACAGTGGTGCTTTAAAAAATATGGACACAAGACGGATGCTTAAAAAAGTAAAAACCTTGGAGGGTGATGAATGAGTCTCTTTGCGTGTATCTATAGAGCCCTGCAAATCTGTGGACCATGTTTGTGGATTGCAGATCAGATGAGAATATAAATTGTGTATATGTGCAGGGCTCTCTTTTTCTAAACGCGGCTAGAAGAAATCACCATTTAATCCTCATGTTGGGTGTTTTAGCATGCTGCTACTGTTACTATCACAGGGAAAATAATGCAGCAGCTGAATAAATCAAACAAGTCAACATTCCACACACAAAGGTATTTTAATAAATTTACTCCAAAACATAGTCCACAACTCTATAACATACACAGAAAGGGTGGGAGATATTCACAATAAGCATGTGCTTGTACCTGTTGAAGTTAAGCTGAATTATTTCATCGCATTTGCAAACACCAAATGCATGCTGGACTATTTACATTTAAGATGTATTTCCATGCTTCCAGGTTTCCATACAGCTAACGTTAGAGTGGAGATTTGTGCATACCATTATGACGACATTTCCTTTGAACCAAGGAAATAATCCAGGCCCGTCACCCCAAAGACATCAGCAGCTTTCAGGGACCTGACTGCTGCTCACTACCAGTACTGGGTCTGGTAGAGAACTGGACTGGACTAAATGGAGAAGCAAACAAACAGCTTGAGGTAACAATAATTTAGCTGCGTTTGCATAGAGTGTCTGTACAAACAAACTGTAGGAACAGAGGTTTGTTTGTTTGTTGATGGAGGTAGATAAACATCAGTAATTTCAGCTTGCTACTTGCCTAGCCACGATCACCTAATAATGTTTCACCGGCATCATGGTAAAGGTCAAGGCGGGATCTGATCTGATAGGTTAGGGCAATGGCCTTACATATATTTTCAGAGCACCATTCCGCCTTTGTTTTCCTTTTTACAACAAGGCCTTCCTGTGAAATTGACATGTAAGAGACTGCTTTAATCCTTCAAATGGCTTCTCAACCAGCACGGTCAATGCCAACCCGGTGATGAACGTCATCAGACAGTGTCCGAAAAACAGGTAGAGCTACAGGGAAAAACACAGGATTGGTTAGAAGGGTTTCATATGTGGGTTCAAAACTTTAATTTTCCCTTTGTTTTTTATGCAGATTATCAGTTCATTGTAGCCAGGGGATGCATTAAGTCAGTAATAAAATATCAACTGTGTTCAGCATGTACCTTAATCACTATAAAACTGAAGAACAAAATACCTAGAGCAGGGGTGGCCAAACGTACTTACCCTCTGAACCGCATACAACAATCTTCAGAAGTTTGAGTACTGGGGTGTGTCTGCCGGGGCTCAGGGCTTCAGCCCCGTGGGGAGAGGGGTCTCGAAGCCCTGAGGCCCACCACCCTGCTGCAGGGCAGAAACCATGAGATCTCTCCTCCTCCTCCCCGCCCCCCAGTCTGGTAGGTGGAGAATGGGGGAGGGGCTCCACGAGCCGCATTTTAACTGTAAAAGCACCGCGGTTTGGCCACCCTTAGTCTACAGCAATGCAGGAAAACACATTGGGCCGGATTCTTCTCTCACACCTTTTTAATTCACATGTAACACCTTTGAAGTGAATGCTATTTCACCAGGTTCATACTGGCATAAGAAGAAAACAAGCCTTATCTATGAACCAAATGATAATAGCTCTTAGCCTACAGAATGTGCTGTCATGATGAGCACGAATATATCTGTAACCCTTCTTAGAAACAAAGTCTGCTATAAAAATAAATAATGTAATTTTCAGCAGCAGCACAAAAGATTTAATAAAAACACAAATGATAATAAACGTTAATCAATTGTGTTTCATTTAACAATGAAAAACAGATTGTAATATCTCCTAAAAGATCAGATAAGCCCACTCACCATGTTTATGTCTGAGTAGTGCATAAGAGTTTCCTGAAGTCCATTATAAAGTATGATTAACATAGGATGCACCAAATAGCAGGCATAACTAATTTTAGCTAGCAGAGTCCAAATGTCCCATGAAAGCACCCAGTTAGCTAAACCTGTTGGGAATAAAGCAGAATATCTGTTTCACTTGACACCATACTGGCCCCTCTTTAAAGCCTGCAACAATTTTTACTAGTTTTCTTATAATAAAAATAAAAAAATCTGTAAGAGCTAGACCAAAACTGTACACTTTACAACAAACACAAAGCAGACTAATTCTCAACATAGCAATGTGATGGATGAATGAAACAAGCTTCCAGAACAATGTGAAGGTTATGCATAGTTGGATTTCAATTTTATGGATTGTTTCGTCGGAAAATGAGAAATGTTTAACCTTATTTTCTATTTATTTGAATGCATATATTTTTGAAGGTTGTCTTAGACTTTTTTTTTGGGGGGGGGGGCATATTCTACAGATTTACAGCCAGATAGCCTCACTGGATTTCCCAGATATACTTCAGCAGCAAATTCAGGCTTTTATTTAAATTCATCACAGTCCTCTTTTGTATGTTGGGTGTTTGTCCATACTTCTGTGAAAGGACATATCCAATAATGCCCTGATTCAGCAAAGCATTTAAACACACACTTACACCTGTTCTTAAGACCAACGGACTTGAATGGGGTTGGAGCACATGCTCATGTGCTTTGCTGAATAGGGATGTACTTTAGCAAGGGCTGAAGTACTTTGCTGAATTGGGGCCTATGAATGACATTCACCCCATTGCACAAGACCAATGCACCACCTTAGCACCATTTAAAAATTCTAGCTACACTTTTTTAGACACAGACACAGCCGAAGCAGTTAACACTTGAACGTTGGCTTCCCACTGAGGACTGGTTCCTATCAACGGCTGGTGTTTGAGGGTGGGAGTTTAAAAAATGAACTCATATGCAGTGGGCATGTGCTACAATATTTACCAGAGGTTTATAAAGCTCTGTCCTCTTTGTGACATCACTTTCTCCATATCTGGCCTGAGCAGGGTGCTAGGCAGGAGCAGGGCCTGATGCTGGGACAGTTTGCATGAGAGGGATGAAACACACACAGAAAAATCCTCCAGGTATATTCATCAGCGAAAGGAGAAATCATAGGTGTGAAAAAAATCACGTGGAACTCATAATTTTAGGGTGTCTCAGTTTTCCTACATTCTGCAACCTTCTGCAGATTCTACCTTTTCATTTAAAAAAAGAAACAGGAATTTCACTTTCCCCATTGCTGTGAACAGTAAGCTCTTGGATAAATGAATTTGTTTAAGTGCAGCTTCTTTGCATGACAGCAAACCACAATTTGGGACTATTTTTCTCTAGCTCCACTGCTACTTCAACATTTCTAACCCTGTTTACTCTGACACTGACAATTCCTGCACTTTGGTTATTCAACTAAAAAGTGTTCCACTGAGGCTGGAAGACAAATCCTATAACACATGGGGGCAGAGCCTCAGCTGATGTAAATCAGTAGATCTCTATTGAACCCAATGGACCCAGGCTGATTTATATTAGCAGAGGATCAAGCAAATACAGCGTATAGTCTTCTATTGTTCTTCCATCTACATCATTCCCATTGTTTCTCTCTTTCCTCTCCATCATGCCATCCCCGTGTCCACTCTTCTTCCACTTCTCTCTCTCCCTTACCTTGTCTCTCTCTTTGTGCATCTTTCCTCTCACCTCTCTCTGACTGCTAGTGCCAACAGAGCAGCCAAACTAGATGCCTTACCACCTGTTCTGCATGGCTGTGCTTCTGCTCCTTGCTGAATCCACGTGAGCTGCCTCTGCTTAGTGGGACAGTGTGCCAGAAGAAAGGACAGTGACATCTGAAGAGTGGGAGCCCCACCACAGCCCCCACATCTCCAGGGCCCACATCAGCGAAGCAAAGAGACAAGCATGACGCATGAAGAAAAATAGCGCCGCTCTTTGAACTAAGTTCAACACTTGGGAATGTCCAGAGCTGATCTCATCTGATACCCTTGTAGTATTGGGACGGTAGAAACGGTGTAAGAGTACATGCAATTTTATGAGTAGGGTCATAGCACCAAATCTGGGCCCAGGTTAAGGCCCCTTTGTGCCCCTTCAGAAGCACAAAGGCTATGCAGAGTTGACTCAAACAGGCAGCTCAGGATTCCTTCAGTGGAAGGGAACCCTCGGATGACATAAATGTGGTCAAGCTGGGTTTATGCCTCCCACTTTCCCCCTCTCAGCACAGGAGGCAGAAGAGGGTTTGTGGGCAGGGCTGGTATACACACTGCTCCACCCAATATACATACTCCACCCAATCCTTGACCATCAGATTGATTGCTATGGGACTGCTCCAGTCAGAGTGATGTAGCAAATCTTAGGCTGCCCTAAGTTACACCAGAAGACAAAATGACACCTGGTAGCCCCAGGATCAGGGAAATGGATAGATGGTAGAAAGCCAACATTCTCCCTTCCCCTTCAGCTGTACCAGTGTGAGCTTAGCCCATATTCGCCCTCCTCTTCCTGAGTTTTGCTATGTGCTCCTCCTCCTCCTCCTCCGTAGCAGAGGATCTGGGCTGTGTAATACACTGACAAAACACACCAACAGTAAGAGCACATGCATGTGAGCTGGACCATTGTTTAAGCCAGTCAGTTTTAAAGAATGGATTTACAGCCAAATCTGTTCACTAACTGTGAGGTACCTCCATAGCCTTCTTGACATGCAAAAATGATCCAACCAATTGCTGCAGCCCACAGAGTCCGGTGAAGTGCTTGATAAATTACAGCAGCAGGAGAATAGGAGTTCACGGAGTCTTCTATAGCATACGCCAGAGAGACTACCGCTAGCATGGCAAGCATTGCGCAAAGCCACCCCAGAGAAGCCTGCACCTGTAGAGATGGAGAACAACATATTTTGAAACAAATATTCTTAGTGAACTCTTTCAATAGCTCTGAATGAGCTCTACCTTTTCATCTAACTGCCTCACCCCTGCTGCAGTTCAGTGCTTTATCCTGGTGCACCGTGTTACCTTTCTACCCTTTATTTCCCAGCTGGCAAGTTTCAACCTTGTCATGATGCCTGATGTGACTGCTGTGCCTCTTGGGACCTTGCTCTCTCTTTCTACCTCTTCCCTGCTGCCTTCCCGTTTAGTGGCCTGGCTTCTTCATTCTCGGTCATAAGCTTCCTCGTCACATGCACTAGAGTGCATCAGCCTCTCTTGTCAGATCACGGCCATTGCTCCTCTTGGTATTGAAGTGGGAGCTTCACCCAAGCACAGTCAATGACATTTTCACATTGTTCTAAAAGAAACCCCACCAACCACAGAATATTGACAATCAAGGGGATTATCTCAAGTCCCATGTGCGCCAAGCACTCCCTGGCACCAAAAGACTGCCTCGGGAAGAGACACGTAGACACTGGTTCATCCCAATAGAATGGTTTATTAATGCAATTTCCTGATCAGCCACGCTTATTACTTTGTCTTCCTCCTCCTCTTTATAGAGTGTTGTCTGACTCATTCCCTGCTTGTTTCATTATCCTTTGTCCTCACCCGGGAACATCTAATCCTTTGCCATTTGATGGAAATGCAATTCACTGCTGGTTCATTGTTTCCTTACAATCTCAGAGCAAAACCTTCATGAGGACTTTCTGCCAGAGTGGGTCTTGAGTGAGGACTGCAGGATTTGGCAGCTCAGTCAAATCAAGTGAGCTGGTAAGTTCAGTCCTTTTACAACAATGATGCTAGTTTACCTCACAGAGCTAATTTGTTCATCGCATGGAACCAGTATATTTATAATCACTTTTCTCCAAGAGAAATAGCAAATTCCTTCCATTGCACAGTCTGGTCTATCGGTTTTTAAAACACCTGGAGCCAAAACATACAAACATACTGGAGGTCAGTTTGGGGGCTTTTTTTACAGTAGTTCCAAACAGCCAGAATACGCAACTGTACCTGGCTTCTTTGAAATAGACACCAGTGTGGCCTGGTTTGATTTGAAGGCACTTTTGATGAATCATCTCAAGATGCCTTGCCAGTGCAAAAAGGACTGAAATGGTGGCTGCTCCGTGGTGCCTGCTATTTTAAATGTCTGTCCTGCACTGGGTCATTTGTATTGCATTGCAGCATGACAGTCTTATTCTAACTGGGACCCTCCACAAAATCAAGATGTGCATCTCATGAGGCTATTCCCATTGAGCAAAAATGGCAGTAAGTAAATAAAACCAATATTCACAAAGTTCTTCACCAGATCTTAAGAATGCCCGTTAGTAAGATGTCTAAACCAGTGGCTCTCAGCCTTTCCAGACTACTGTACCTCTTTCAGGAGTCTGATTTGTCTTGCGTACCTTCAAGTTTCACCTCACTTAAAAACTCCCTGCTTACAAATTCAGACATAAAAATTCAAAAGTGTCACAGCACACTGTTACTGAAAAATTGCTGACTTTCTCATTTTTACCATATCATTATAAAATAAATCAATTTAAATATAAATATTGTACTTACATTTCAGTGTATAGTATATAGAGCAGTATAAATAAATCATTGTATGAAATTTTAGTTTGCATTGACTTTGCTAGTGATTTTTATGTAGCCTGTTGTAAAACTAGGCAAATATCTAGATTAGTTCCCGGTACCCCCTGGAAGACCTGTGCACATCCCTGGTTGAGAACCACTGGGCTAAACAACCATTTCTTTCCAGGGCAAGAGACAGAGCGGACAACCTAAAGGTACGTACCATAAGTACAATAATGGCTGCAGTGGCATTATTACATCTGAATATAAAAGAGCTGTGCAAATGAGCCCAGGATAGGGATGTTTTGCCCTGTTTGACTTCTGCCTGATGGTGTGGGAAGGATGATTGATGATGATGACTCACAAAGTAACTTAGCTGTTACTGGTACACATGGTTAGATTCAGAAAGCCTAGAATTTTCTGGGGGGAGGAATCCGGACAATTACTGGAGAATGCAGCCACTTATTTTAGCCTCGACTCAGCAAGGTACTTAAGCGCTCACCGAACATGAGTTCACGAGTCGTTTCACTGAAGTAAAACATTAGGTACATGTTTAAGTACCTTGCTGAATCGGGCCTTGTCTAGCAGTGCACTTTGCCTGCAGCTCATTATACCTATGCCCCAGAAGGAGTTGATGGTTAAACCAGAAGAAAACTCCTATCAACATCAGGCTTTACATTCTTTTTAGAGACCCAAAGGCACCAACTCCATGGGTGCTCAGCCATGGGGGAAAAAATAGTGGGTGATCAGCACCCAGGAGCCAGAGCTTGAGTGGAATGTGATGACTTCTGTGCAGCTAGCAACTTCTGCCCTTTATAAAGAGGCAGGGTTATTAAGATAACAAAAGGCTTCTCGTTACATTAAATTAAGGATCATTAGATGATCCTGAAAGCATTCCCAGGCACTCCAGTTAAAAAATAGGAAACAAAGGGTAGGAATAAATGGTCCATTTTCAGAATGGAGAGAAGTAAATAGTGGTGTCCCCGAGTGGCTTGTACTGTTGAACATATTCATAAATGATCTGCAAAAAGGGGTAAACTGTGAGGTGACAAAGTTTGCAGATGATACAAAATTACTCAAGATAGTTAAGTCCAAAACAAACTGCAAAGAGTTACACAAAGGGATCTCACAAAACTGGGTGAGTGTGCAACAAAATGGCAGATGAAATTCAATGTTAAATGCAAAGTAATGCACATGGCAAAATATAATCCCAACTATACATACAAAATGATGGGGCCTAAATTAACTGTTACCCATCAAGAAAGAGATCTTGGAGTCATTTGCAGGAATCCTTCTCACTGTGCCTGTATCATCCTGAACTCATTCTCCAGCTTCTGAAGATTTAAAAATTATCTCCAGTCATAAATGGGACAGACGCAACTGAATAATGTAGCTGTCCTTAACGTGCGTCAAGACCATACCAGGATACTGGATGTAAATAAGATTGCTGACAGTTTCATCCAGAAAGCTACAGTGAGGCATAATGTCTTTAAACTGGGATGTTAGTGAAGACAGCTTGTAGGTGATTGCAATGATTTTAATATATTGTAATTCATGATAATGTAATTATGTAGTTCATAACAATTGAATGATTATTAAAATATTAAAGATACCAATGACAGACACCTTCGGTAACTAGACTATGAAAGAAGCAGGGCCGGTGCTACCATTAAGGCAAACTAGGCGGTTGCCTAGGGTGCCAAGATTTGGGGGCGCCAAAAAGCGGTGCCCCCAATTTTTTTTTACAGCGTTCCTCCCCGAGCACGCGGTCGCCGCTCCACTTCTCCCGCCTCCCAGGCTTGCAGCACCAATCCGCTGTTTGGCACCGCAAGCCTGGGAGGAGAATTAGAGCGGGGGCAGCGTGCTCGGGGTGGAGGCGGAGCAGAGGTGAGCTGGGGTGGGGAGGTGCCGCACGGCTCTCCGGACCGGGGGGTTGGGGAGCTGCCGTGGGGGTGCCTCAGGGCGGGGGGGGAAGCTGCCGCAGGGCTCCCCACCCCAGCTCACCGCTGCTACGCCCCCTCCCCGAGCACGCCGTTGCTGCTCCACTTCTCCCGCCTCCCAGGCTTGCAGCGCCAATCAGCTGTTTGGCGTCACAAGCCTGGGAGGGGAGGAGAATTAGAGCGTGGACGGCGTGCTCGGGGAGGAGGCGGAGCAGAGGTGAGCTGGGGTGGGGAGCTGCTGCGGGGGGGGACGCCTCAGGGTGGAGGGGGAGGCGGGGAGCTGCCGCAGGGCTGGGGTGGGGGGGTGCAAGGTGGAAGTTTTGCCTAGGGCGTGAAACTTCCTTGCACCGGCCCTGGAAAGAAGTGTATAAATATGCTGAAAATAGCCTCTGCCCAAAACTGGCAGAGTGTCCCCCCACAACACACACACCTCTTCAAAAGCACCTGCTGGCAAAAGCAAAAGTCAGCGCCTATGTAGAGACTGCATCCATGTACCTTGTTTCTGAGGATTTGTGCTTGTTGGTGATACATGAAAAGCTCCAGAAGGACACCAACTAGAAATGGACCATATCGACAGTAAGGTTTTGTATAGTATTCTGTGAAATACATCACTGTGGACATTTCCCTAAAAGTAAATAGGAAAGGATTATGCTGAAGTTCTGAGTGAATGGTAAGATAGTTAACTAATGTTCATAAAGAGGCCAACCTTAGTGCATCTATTCTTAAACTATGGTTCTCCAACCATAACTGCTGCTAAAAATGGCACCATCTTATTCAACAGCTCTGCCCTGGTGTGTATTCAGAGCTGTATGTGCTTGTTTTAGGGACAAATATAAAAGTTTACTACTTGCTACTCCTTTAAGCAATGCAGGGGCACACAGCTTTGGGAGAGCGAACGAGATCCTTTTTTATTTGCTGGTTTTTAATCTTACAATTTCTCCCCCTCCACCCCCATAAAAATGGAACTAAGCATTGCAGTGGGCTCAGCACGGAAACCATTCCAAACAGTGAATGGTTGTTACTGGAGCTGCTCAAAGTTTTTCAAATGAAAACCAGCCTTTATTTCAAAAATCGGGAATTTCACAAATTTTAATTTTTTTCTGATTAAATTGGAAAATGAAATGTTACTCATTTAAAATTTGATTTATTGTTTTTTCTTTCCCCCTTTCTCCTCCTTTTTTCCTCCCTTCCCCCTTTTCAGTGGCATTTTATCAAGAGTTTTGTGATATTTGGTTTTTCCTAATATCTAACCTAATCTCCCTTTCTGCAAACTAAGCCACAGTACTCCAGCTGAGGCCTCACCAGTTCCAAGCAGAGCAGAACAACTACTGTGTCTTACATACAACACTCTGTTAATACAACTGTCCCAGCTCCTGGAGGTATGCAATTAAGAAAAAAATCTCACTTTTCATTAATAAAGAAGTAATTTTCTAGCCCTCATGGTTGCAGAGTGGAGCTTGACCATGTGACCCAAGTGAAGTCATGATTTTTGAATGCTTATAGTTGGCAATACTGTTTCTTCTTCAACTTAAAGAATCATAGAAATGTAGGGCTAGAAGGTACCTCAAGATGTTACCTAGTCCTTCACCCATGTGGAGTCAGAATTAAGTATACCTAGACCATCTCTGACAGGTGTTTGTCCATGCTATTCTTAAAAGCCTCCAATGACAGGCATTCCACAACCTCCCTAGGAGATCTGTTCCAGTTCTTAACTTTCCTTCCTAGTTAGGAAGTTTTTCCTAATATCTAACCAAATCTTCCTTTCTGCAAACTAAGTCACCGTACTCCAGCTGAGGCCTCACCGGTTCCAAGCAGAGCAGAACAACTACTGTGTCTTACATACAACACTCTGTTAATACAACTGTCCCAAGCCCAGGCTGTGCCTCAGTTTCCCCCTTTGGCTATATAAATCAGTCCCAGGTCAGACTTACTCTACAATAACCCCTTATTAAGGGAACCTGTCTCTTTGGGTACATCTTCACTACCCGCCGTATCGGCGGGTAGCAATCGATTTATCTGGGATTGATATATCGCGTCTCGTTAAGACGCGATATATCGATCCCCGAACGCGCTCACCGTCGACTCCGAAACTCCACCAGAGCGAGCGGCAGTAGCGCAGTCGACGGGGGAGCCGCGGCCGTCGATCCCACGCCGTGTGGACCCCAGGTAATTCGATCTTAGATACTTCGACTTCAGCTACGCTATTCGCGTTGCTGAAGTTGCGTATCTTAGATCGATCCCCCCCCCCCAGTGTAGACCAGCCCTTTGACAGCACTCTTGATCTTCCTACTTCCTTCCCAGGAGCCAGGCTCAAATTGTAGGCCTCTCTGATCTAGAGGCAGACACCAGCTCTCTTCCTGAAGCTTACTGACAGAAGCTCCCCACTGTCTCACTTCCCCAGGGACTCTGACAGTTTTCTTGGGGCTTTTACTGTCAACTCTAAGCCTTCATTCATGGCTGGTCCTCACAGAGGCCTAGTCCACCTCTTGTGAGTTTCTCCAGCCTGCAAGAGCCACATGGCATCTCTGTATCCTCCTCTTTGTATTGTTCTATCCTTCTAACTCAGCTGCTCCATTTCTAATTAGCTAAATGGTCACCACCTGGAGCGCCTGATTGCTCCCAGGTATTCCCCAGGGGGGCATCATGGGCCAGTTAGGCCCTAATCTTTCCTGAAGAGCCACTGATCCCATGACAACAATCCAGAATGACATTTACTTTTTCGCAATTGCATCCCAGTGTCGACTCATTCAATCTGTGATTGCTATAACCCCTAACTCCTTTTCTGCAGTACTGCTGTCTAGCTGATTATTCCCCATTTTGTATTTGTTCATTTGATTTTTCCTTCCAAAGTCCAGTACTTTGCACTTGTCTTTCTTATAATTTGATATATTATCAAACACTTTCAAAATTAATGCATACCTGAAAAGAATGATTTTTCCTTTTACAAAATGTCAATACGTTTTGTTTCTAAAACCTAAAGAGGACAAACAGAGTCTAGAGAGGTTACATACCTTAGTCTGAATACTCTTTGGCTCAGACTGCTTTGGGTGACTATTACTTTTTTATTAAAATAATGTATTTTGTTTATTCAGATTTAAATACTAACTAAAAAGATGCCTATCCAAGCTTTAAATGCCCTGACACCCCATTAACATACAGTTAATAAATTCTGTAGTGCTGTAATACTGGCCTAGAAAGTTAAGATAATAGGAAGGACTACACTTACTTAATTGTGATTGAACCTTTGTGTTAGGAAGAAGAGGGGAGAAGCTGCTGTTGAGTTGGCCATGCCTGGCTTCAACCAGGTATTTGAAAAAATGTATTAAAACTGAAGACTTGTATATATTGGAAATTTCTCTCTTCCTGTTATGACTTTACAGAAATCATCCTTTGAATAGCTATTCATCCTGGGTATCAACATTGTGGCTGAATAGCTATTCAAAAACTAATTTCCATATAAACCTAGTAGTAAGAGATGAAGAGTATTTGTAGAACCCTTACCTGGTATCTGAAGGAGATGCAACAGGAAGTCTGAAAAATGATGACAGCAAGGCTGTAACAGTGAAAGATGCCAGGAACAGAGTGGTTCCTAAGATAATCAACCCACATTTGCTTCTACAAGTAAAATGTAAAGAAAAACATTTTTAACATCTAATTTTCTGATCTCTTTGCAAACATTTCTTTCATCCTGTAATTTTATTCCATTTATTCCTTTTCTGGAGTGTCAAAATCATTTCCTCTAATTGTGGCACACAATCGTTTCAGAGATCCGTTGTAAAATCTTGGTGTATCTCATTGTAAATGTCATGAGATCTGATTATTAATGCCACAAATGTGCAATTATAAGACCCTGATGCATTACAATACTTAACCATGTGCTTTAAAGGGACACGCTTTTCTCCGTCATTGATTTAGGGTCATATTGTTTGTCGCTGTTCAATTTATTTACTTGATTTAAAACATCTTCAGAACATGGTATCAATGATAAAAAAATTGGGGATTTATAGCTATATGACGGTTGAACAGACAGATACTAATATTTATTGTTAGCATGTAAAACCAATGCTGAACTGAGAGGCTAGTGAGACTGAAACAGATCCAGAGTGAGTCTTCCGATCAGCTAGAAAACTCAATGGGAGTCACACCTCTGAAAATCAGGCCAAAAGTTTTTCAAGATGTATACCCAAAACCACTTATGAAAATTTGGCTGCAGGCCTATCATATGCTATAGGGCCTAGTAGAATAGATAATGTCAAGGTGAGAGTCTCACCTGGAGGATCTGATCATTGCTTGCACTTCAACAAAGTGATAATGGAAAGCATCTAGCTTTTACGCAGTTCTCTTGAGACAGACCCTTCTGTGAGATGTTCACAGCAATCTTAAATCAAGTCTTTCATCATATTCCTTAAGACTTTTCAGAAACCATATACAATTGAAGCTTATTATATTGTGTTCTTTGGGGGAAATACAGAGGCCAAAAAAATTAAGAGGAAGAGAAATGTGTAGTATCTGAAGCATTCTTCAAAGCAAACAGAATCTGAAATGTTACAAGAGACGCAGGAGCGCTGGTATTTTTAGAATTAGCATGTTTGATCTCAGGGTATTGATTTCTCAAGGAACAACGGGAGGTGTTTTTGAACACACACAAAAATACAAAGTAAGGATGAAATACTGGCTCCATTATACTCAATCACAAAACTTCCTTTGACTTCAGTGGGGCCAGGATTTTACCCTAAATTTCTAGAGCAGTATATATACTTAGGAGGAATCAGGTGATATTCATTTTAGCCACTCCTGATCTGCAGACAACAGGCCAGATTTGTCTGAATGCAGCCTGGACAGAGCTTGGAGAGACTATATCTTGGGTATTCCTGATATTAAGATTGAAAAAGCAAAACCAGACAAAATGTTTAAAATGCCTTTTTATGCATCATCATGAATCAAAAAGGACATCCGTCCAATTTTTTAAAAAATCCATTAGACATCATCTTCAAGGACACATCTTTATATCTGACATAGCCATTAAAGAGATGTGGTGGGTGAGGTAATATCTTTTACTGGACCAACTTTTGTTGGCGAGAGAAACAAGCTTTTGAGCCACACAGAGCTCTTCTTCTTGACTTGACGAATAAAAGATATTACCTCACCCATCTTGTCTCTCTAATATCGTGAGACCAACATGGCTACAACTACATATGACAGCCATTGACACAGAACATCTGCAGAAAATGCTTGGCCAGTAACAGTCAACCCTTCAGTTCCTAGCAGTTGTTGTGGCATATCCTGGAATAACAGATTATCCAGCAGCAACAGTAATGTACGGGCCACTCCTGCAATGACAGCACACAAGCAGATTGCTGTGCCATATGAAGCCCATTTGACTTCAGAACCTATCTATATGTTATGTAAGTGCAAAATACTATTATTTTTGCTACTAATAAAAATGTTCACAGACTGTCTGTCTGTATAAAACCCCTTTCCATATTTTTTCAGTATCAGTTCTCTGTACATACAACTTGCATACCTCATGCATCCACCTGACTGAAAAAAATACCCTTGCAAAATATTCAAAGCCTAAACTATATCCAGTGTGCTAAAAGAAAGGCATATACCTTTCCTCTGTACACAGTACTTGTAAAGTGCCTTTTAATGAACTGAGGCTCTCCACGGGAAAAATATGCCAAGTCTAATGTGCCATTTTTACGGTAAACAATCTCACTTTCAAAGAATACTCACCTAGCGTATAAAAAGATCACCAAAGGTGTTGTGAGATAGAACTGGAAATCATTAGCAAGATACCATGTCCATCCATTGCACTGAAAATAAAAGTGTTCAAGCTTTTATCACACTCTGGGTTATTACAAAAAATGATTTCCCACCAAACAGCTTTCTGACCTAGTTTTGGCATTAGTTTCCACTGAAGTAGACATGAAGCCATGTTTCATGCAGAGCATGATTCTTGTGTTTGCTTAGTTCTTCAAGAAGTTCAGCCTCCTCTTTTAGGGCATGTCTACACTACCACGCGGGGTCGATCTAAGTTACGTGATAGCGCAGCTGAAGTCAACGTACTTAGATCTACTTACCGTGGTGTCTTCACTGCACTAAGTCGACAGCTGACGCTCTCCCGTCGACTCTGCTTGCGCTCCTCGTTCTGTGGAGTACCAGAGTCGATGGGAGAGCATTCAGCGGTCGATAAATCGACCCCTGCTGGATCGATCGCTGCCCTAATTATTAGACTAATAATTAGATTCCCTAATAAAGGGATGAGATCGATCATTCCAGAGAGATCACATGTACAGCTTTGTTTAGGCCTACAAAGAAAATAACTTTTAAAGGGAGTGACTTGTGCATGCATGCAGAGTGGGATTAGAAAAGGAATGAGTTTGTAGTCCCTCCTTTAGAGAGAGGCCAGACCCCAAAAGCATCTAAAGCTGGTGTCTTGCACCCTGCTCCAGGCCCATAGGGAGGTCAAGTCCTACAAGGTTCCAGTTCCAATATTGATCTGCAAGGCCTTCTCACTGTCCGCTGACTAGGCTACCTTGAAGATCACCTTTCCATCTATCATCCAGCAAAACCTTTGCATTCCTTGAGGACATGAAAACACTCAGGGTATGTCTATACTACACTCTCAGCCTGGGCTGTGACTCAGATTTGCACCCAACCCCCACTTCAGTCCACACACAAATCAGTCTGGCTCAGGTCAGCAAACACTTGGGACTTAGGTCCTAGAATCCTGCTAGGGGAGTGAGTCAGAGCCCAAGTCTCGCTGTAGTGTGGCCCAGGCCCAAGCCCTGTAATTTTGCAGTCTGGATGCAAGTCAAGCTGCAGGATTTAAGGATTCTGGGCACTGAAACTCCCTGTTGGAAGAGATCAAAATGAGACATGCTCATAGGGTGACCAGACAGCAAGTGTGAAAAATTGGGACAGTTTTTTCCATTATTTCTAATATGGAGAGGTGTCAGAGTGGGAGTAGATAACATGGGAGTGCGACTGGGGTAGAAAGCCAGCAAAACAAAAAAGAGTTTGGAGGAGAGCTTTTGAGGAGGGGAAGGCCCTTTGGTACATGAAAAGCGGAAATGGCAGAAATCGAGAGCGAGCGACTGACTGTTCTTAAAAGATTTCCAGGTGAGGTTTACAGCTTCAAGAGGTTTGGATAAACTTTGGAGAGGCATCCAAAGTTTTGGTTGCCTGTCTGAATTACACACAAACGCCAACCTCCTGTTCACCCCTCGGTAGCTGACAGTGCTCTTATAGCACGAAGTTATGTTCACTAACTGCAAATATAGAGCAAAGCTTGAAGTCCTTACTCAATTTCTACTCTTTACTTAAGTAAAACTCCCTTTGATGTCTTAAGCTATAATTCTTCTGTGAGGCTGGCAGGCCAAGTGCCCACTCTTACCCAGGCTGCAGGCATTAGCTAAGAACTAACAAACTCAGAGCTGGAGACCAGACCAGTTCACCTGTATGTTAATTTGCTCAAAGTAGGCATTCGTCTTATAAGAATGTAATTAGTGTTTAGACTCTATGAAATACTTGTAAATTGCTGCATGCATTAATCTCACTTGTAATGTCTGTATTCCACGCTATAAGAAAATATGTAAGCTTTGCTTTATAACTTTGAAAATGTTTGCTCTGAACTTGTGAACCCAGGCATGGGAACCATCCTCCCCCTCTTTCCTTCGCCTCCTCTCCCCCGCCCATCCAGAAGGACTGTCAAAGTCAGATGGGCCAGCAAGGTACATCGTAATACAAAGGATTGGTTAATGGCCTATCGCACCTTGGAAATGTTAAGTGCAAGGAAGCTTGCCCTGTGGACTTGAAGGCTGAATGAAGGTTTCTGGAACTAGGGGTGCTGCAGCACCCCCTGTCTTGAAGTGGTTTCCATTACAGGAGGTAACCCCTGGAGAGCTCTGGCTTCAGTTTGGTGTCTCTAGCCCTGTCAGAGGCATGCAAAGAATTGGAAAATTTTCCTGTGACTTTGGCCTTGTCTATACTGCAGCAGGGGAGCTGGAACGATTTGTATAGTGGGGGTGCTGAGAGCCATTGAACCAAACTGCAAACCCTGTCTGTCTTGAAGTGGTTTCCATTACAGACAGGGTTTGCAGTTTGGTTCAATGGCTCTCAGCACCCCCACTATACAAATCGTTCCAGCTCCCCTGCTGCAGTATAGACAAGGCCAAAGTCACAGGAAAATTTTCCAATTCTTTGCATGCCTCTGACAGGGCTAGAGACACCAAACTGAAGCCAGAGCTCTCCAGGGGTTACCTCCTGGATCTGCCCTGAAAGACAGTTTGAATTGACAGATCACTACAAGTCTGTCACTCTTAGGATTTAGATGGTAATTCATTTGTGTATATATGTTTGCTTACTTTAACCTGTAAATAACTCTTATTTCTGTTTCCTAGTTAATAAGCCATTAGATAGTTTATTTCAGGACTGGCTACAGGCGTTGTCTGTGGTGTAAGATCTAGTATACCAACTGATCTGGGGTAAGTGACTGGTCTCTTGTCATGAGCCACTCCAGAGAGTGAGACAATTGGTATAGTCTTAGCAGGATTCACATGCCAAAGGTCAATTGCATGGGTTCCGACTCCGTGGGTTCTTCAGGGGTGGAGCACCCACAGGGGGAAAATGGTGGGTGTTTCGTGGTGTGCAGGGAGGCTGGGAGGGAGTGGGGAGGAGTGAGGACACAGTATGCTCAGTGGTGGGGGTGGAACTGGATGGGAAGAGGCGGCACAAGGGTGGGAAGAGGCGGGGTGGGGCCTTGGGGGAAGGGGTTGTGTGGGGGTTGGGCCTGGGGCAGAGCCAGTGGTCGAGCACTCCTGGCACTTTGGAAAGTTGGCACCTGTGGTCAATTGGGTTGATAGATCTTAACCCCAGCACTGTTAAAAGTTTAAATTGGATATTAAGAGTTTTTAAGGGTTAAAGATTAGTCACACTGAGTAAATCACAGTCATCTTGACAAAAAAGCCCATCAAAAATTATGTAAAAATAGGGGACTCTCCCATAAAGAGAAAGGAACTGAGAGCTTTACTCGTAGATTTTGATGGAGCAGAGTCCGAGTACCTCCATACCTAGATGCCACAGAGACCACTGCCATGGAACGGGTTGGGCTGAAGTTCCTGGAAGCCCAGAAAGAATGTGAGCATCAGATACTGATGGTGGGCCTCCGAATCAAGAAGAAGAAAGAAACCGAGGAAGCTGAGCAGAGAGAGCCTCCCAAAGATGCCTGGAACGTAGGACAGCTGTCCAAACCAGTGCTGAAATGGAGGAGAAAGCTCACCGCAGATGCACGGAACAACTGATGAGAAAACTCCCGCATTGCAGCTCCGAGTACTGGAACAGCAAATGCAGCAGCCTCAGATTGTGAGTACATCCCCTCTCAACTGCTGGGAGTGGGAGAAAACCTGCCCAATTTATCGAGAGACTGCATAGAAGAGTTCCTGTCCACCTTTGAGAGACTGTGTGGGACCCATAAGATTCCAGAGGATAAATGGATGCTTATCCTCTTGACCAGATTTACTGGGAAAGTCAGACAAGTTTTTAATGATACGGAGGAGGGTGATACTAAGGTGTATAAGAAATTTAATGAAAAATGTATAGAAAAGGTTTAAGATTACCCCTATTGATTGAAGTATAGAAATCTTAAAATGTTTGACAATGTCACTCATGTGGAATATATGCACGAGATAGTTAATTATATGAAAAATGGGTGGCAGGGACAGGGGCTGAAGGTAGCTATGAAAAACTGTTTGATCTGGTGGCAAAAGAGCAATTACTGGGGACAGTCGCTGATGAGGTAGAAATGGCCATCTGTGACAAAAAGCCTTCCACAGTTTTGGAGGCAGCAGAAATTGATGATGAATATATTGAGTGAAAGGCTCATGAGGGGTGCAAACTCCAGGGGAAGGGAAATCCTCCTGTTCCCCAGGTTAAGAGGGATGAGGGGGGTTAGGAATAAACCGAAGACCAACTTTGTTAAAAAACCGCAAGGGAGCCCAGATTTTAAAACCTCTTACCCTAAGGGAAGGCAGGTAGTCTGCCGTCACTGTGGGGCTCCTGCCCACATAAAACTAAATTGCCCAAAACTTAAGGTCACCCCACAATCTGCACCCACTTCCTCCACTGGGAGTGCCAATGCTACCACCTTGATCTCAGAGGAAATTGTAGGGGAGGACAATGACCTCATTAACTATATTAGGACTGAGTCTTGTGAAGATAGTGAAGAATTTATTAAGAGTGCTAGAGTGAATGGCATTGAATGTGCTGAGTGGAGAGATGAGGCATCACAAGTCATTTTGATTAAGGAAAGTTTGGTAAGGGATGAGGACAGACTTCCTGGCAAAAAAGTCGAAATGTTTTAGCTTGGGCTGAAGTTTCTGTGACTGTGCCCCAGCTAAAGTCCACCTTGAGGGGGAAGATTTAAGGGTGATGTTATCGTAGGCATCAGAAATTTGCTATTAATAGGTAATAACATTTTAGCCATATGTAAGCAGGCTAGTGTTATAACACAGTCCCGGAGAGAGCGTGGATCTGATCTACCTGCTTTGTCCGTGGACAGCCGGGAAGGTGGCAAAGGGGAGAGAAGTGCCCTCAGTCTGTTGACAGTTGCAGTTTGCTTTCTGAGGTGGAATTTGGAAATCCTTCAGAGTCTGCTCTGAATTTAAGTGAGACCCAAAAGGAGTTTGTGAAGGCTCAGCAAGCTGACCCATCTCTGGACCAAGAGAGGGTTGCAGCTCAGAATAATGCCCCGACTGGGGAAGGAAAAGGTAGACACTCACATTCGTGAGCCACTTCAGACAGCGTGACACCACCCAAAGACATCAATGGGAGTTTTGCCTAAGAAAGGACATCAGATTTGACCATGTGTGATTTGTTATAGTAAATCATACCATCAAGTCTGGTATCCTCTAACAATTGTGAATACTCGATGCTTCAGAGGTAACTAACAATAATTCCATAATTCTCCTAGCCAGTAGTAAAATGGGCTTATTTCTTATTTACCATGTAGCGATCATCCATTAGAGCAAAAGAGGAGATTTGGTTACCACTATCTTAGCAAATATGACAACAATTACAGTTATTCATCATAAAATTATCCAGCTACAGCATTCGAATTCCTGTGCTAGTGAATTAATTTGGCTAAATAAATGATGTGTGAAAAAATATTTCTTTGTTTAGACTTACTGATTCTGTTACAGAAATGAAGTTGTTTAGGAGAAAAAGATTGGACCACCACACCCTTCTGCAGTTATCCAGATGAAATTTGGAGATCTCCCATACCGATCCCCAGGGAATAACAGAGTAAAGCCCAACTAAAAGACATATGGAATACATATGGAGTGGCTGAAGTCTGAAAACACAGCAAGAAGAGAGTTGATTAGGTTTTATAAAGGTTCTTTATCCATGATTTAGGTAGGAGTTTCCACCATTTTAAAGTGATTGCATCTTCAAGGCAGACTCTGCTATATAATTATATTATTGTATGTTTGTAAATATAATACAATCAAAAGAGATTCATTAAAATGTATACATGGTGGATGAACTTGTTTGGAATAACTCTGTAATCCCCAAGGTTTTTGCATTTATACTGTGACTCCAAGGACTTTCCAGGTCTCTATCTTATTACCATGGGTGCGGGTAACTTAATTTATAAATGAAAGCCTGCCATGGGGGGTGGGAGTGGGGGCAGTGCCGGCGCTTCCACTAGGCGACCCTAGGCGGTCGCCTAGGGCGGCAGGATTTGGGAGGCAGCATTTTGCCGCCCTTGGCGGAAATTCAGCAGCGGGGGGTCCTTCCGCTCCGGGTCTTCGGCAGAAATTTGGTGGCGGGTCCTTCACTCGCTCCGGGACCCGCCGCCAAAGTGCCCCGAAGACGCGGAGCGGAAGGACCCCTGCTGCCGAAGACCTCAGGCCCCATGAATGCTCAGAGGAGGAGCGCTGCCGCCTAGGGCGGCAAAAACCCTGGCACCGCTCCTGGGTGGGGGGTAACAGACTGGCCACTGACTTCAGTGGGAGATTTTCTTTCACAAGGAGTACTGAATTGGGTCCTCAACTGTGTTTAGGCCTTGGCACAGGCACTGAGGAGCAGTTATTGGTGGGTAGCGTGATCTAGAGATGTTCGGTCCCAACCTTAACCATGAGTTGACTGGGAACACAACCCACCCAGCTCCAATAATAAAGCCCTAAAATGTGGTTTTACTAGACCTGCAAGAAAGAAGGGATTTCAGTTAAAAACATGTGCAATAAGTCTATGGGGTGATATGGGGCAAGGAAGCAAGAGGAGCACTTCCCCAGCTCTATCAACATTGTACAGACCCACAAGAAAAATTACAGTTGAATTTAGATAGCATTTTCAAAAGACTTAGAGATCCTGAGTCTCTACTACACCCAAGCTTGGACAGAGTGGAGCAGGATGGCCTCACGGAGCCAGATGTGGCTCTCTGATTCAGAGCTGTGTGGGGTCCTGTTCTGAATTACACATCTGATGCTGATCGTATAAAATCCCTTACACCATTGGAGGTCTGGGCATAGCCTCTTGCCCCAGTCCCACACTCACATGGCCACTTTCTTTGTCTTATGTTAGGGGGAGTGGTGGCTGATGTACAAGGTGACCATGCTGTCTGCACCAGCACAGAGGGATCCACACCTGGGAATCTCTGGCGGGGTTAAGGCCATGTTGAACAAAATGGCCCTAGCAGAAAGTTCAGGCTACACAACCACGGGGGAGGGTGGAGGGGGTAGTGGAGGGAGGGTTGATCCTGTGAGGTGCTCCACACCCTCAATTCATTGAGCCTGGTTTGCATTCACACTCAGGCCCATTTACACCACTCAGGCATTTACACCCACTTTCAGGGCAAAGAGGCCTCAGTGTAAATGAGAATCAGACCAACTGACTTCATGAAGAATTAAAGGGACATAGCACCTTGCAAAAATCCAGCTAACAACACTTATTTCTGTTGCTACCATGAATAGCTCATGCTGCAGATAAGCCCTTAAATAATTTTAAAGAAAGGAAGCGAAACATCCTCTATATAAGACTCTAACATCACTTTTTCCCCCCTTTTGGTTTTACTCTTCTTTTCTTGCTTTTAATTTCTAAACTGAAAACCTTTCTACCAGACAACTATAAGAGAAAATATTGTTAAACATACCGGGCTAGTCGATTACAAAGATATTTCAGTGTGACTTCCAGGGTGATTCCTTTTTCTGAGTGATGAACTATGTTTAGAAGTGACCTGGAACTCAACCAGCCACTGGAAACAAATTAATATTATGTTTAATATTTCCCCAACTTTGGAGACTGTCCCTATTAATAGGTTTCTTGTGAAAGTGCTAGGTTAATAGCACCAGAATAGGACGTCCTGGGTCCATAGGGTAGATACAAGTTTTGTTCTATTGCCCCACCAGTGTGGTACAGACATGACCGGATTCTCCATGCCCACTTGATCCTAGGCTTCTGTCCCAATATTTTTGTCAAGTCTGCCAATTAAAGCAGTGTCTTTGTGCGTGTCAGATTTGGACACCTGCTCACCAGGAATTAGACGGAGAACACCAATCCATTGTATATAGGCCACCAAACAGCCACTCGGTGTTTTTAAAAAACCAAAATGCAAATATGTTTTCTTTCAGATACAGATTATTATGGAAGCATTGGATACAACTCCATACTTCAGGCTGAGTTCTGTCTTGCACTTAGAGCAGGGAATCAACCTCTTTGGTTTTGTGTGAAAAACAGAATATCCTCCCCAAAATTACAGCACTTATTCTTAGAGTACAGAATGAATTTTCTGAGAATTTACAAGTAAATCTGTTAATTAGTTTATGACTTGCAATTAATTAAAAACTTGGACCCAGATCCTCAAAACAATTTGTCTCCTAGCTTCCACTGATTTCAATGCAAGTTAGGAGCCTAAACAACTTTGAGAATCTGGGCCTGGATCCTTTAAGAAATTTTGCATGTGTGTCAGTCTTTTTTTATTTTTATTTTTGGTCTCAAATGATCTTAACAATGGAATAACACAGGCACTTCAAACTTTTCATGCAGTTAAAATTAATTGAAATCTTATGGCTGGGCTATATTTGACTCAGGTATGTTGGCGACTCAAAGCTTTGTGGTGAAAATGATAGAACTCAGATCTGTTAGCTCCAAACCACATGGCCCTAGCACCTGAATGAAACCAGACTCTCGCTCCACTTTTAGCAGCACAGGCCTCTGACATACAGTTGAGCAATTCTGAGTCCATCCAGTTAAAGAAAGTGGTGTAGATACATGAGACAGTTCACTAATACAAAAGCCAGGGATATGGAAACACAGGCCTGATTCACCATTGCCTTGTGTAGTTATCTGCATTGTGCAGATAAATTCAGTGGATCTGAATTTCTACCATATCAGACTTTGCCACTCACTTACACCAATGGTACCATCTGCATTCACTTTGCACAGAAGTAAATGACTGCTCCGAGTGCAAGGCAGTGAGAATTGGGCCCACAATGTTTACAGAGCAATAAACCATAGTTGCTAGTAGTTTAAATGTCAAAGCAACCTTTAACAACCCACTAGAATGCAAACAGTCAGAGCTTAAATGAACCCAGATAATTTAATCTTATTACCTGATCAGAAAAAATGTATCAACACCTAAATAAAAAGGTCCACTCCGAGAATAAACATATATGGGATTTTTTAGCACTCGTGCTTTCCATTCCAACACATTATCTGTAGTGAAATATAAAATATATAGTAAAAAAGTAAGAAACATAGGATGATGTGTTTTAATAACATATAACGTCACACAGGGAAGGCAACGTCGTCTGGGAGATAGAGAAAGCACTAGGGTGGGAGTCAGGATTCCTGGGTCTTATCCCCTGCTCTGTTATTGACATGCTATGTGATGTTGGACAAGTTACCACCCTGGGCCTCTGTTTTTCCCATAGATGAAATGGGGACAATAACGCTTATCTTCTGTAAAGAACTTTGAAAGCCATGGACGAAAAGCACTATGTAAGTGCTAAGCCTTAATATTATCATCCTCTTAGGTTTGTCTATGCATCCATCACCCTAGTGTCTAAATACCAAATTACTTATAACAAAGTACTATTTATTTCCCTAGGAATTGTTGGTTTAATAATATCTAGTCCTACATAACCAATTCCAATTACATTTCTCAAGTTGCTCCATCTCTTTTCTCTCTCTTTTATTTTCTTTTTCTTTTTTCCTTTTGGATAAAGTTTATCTGTGACAGTTTTCCACCTGAATTACTCCTAACCAGAATATAAGGCTTTCACCATAATCCTCTGTCATGGAGACAAATGTGGAAAATAATCTTCAATTTCTCTATGATCTCTTTGATGGACCTCTTTGCACCCTGGCTGGTCTAGAAGATCTGTAGACTTTCTATTGGGCATCATCCTTATTACTTCCTTTAAAGAAACTCTTTACTTTTTCACTGTGGAGTGTATAGCCTCATAGTGAGCCCTCTTGCCCATACTACTTCCTCATAATTATTTAGGCCCCCTAAAAACATAAACATAATCTACTGGCAACAAGTTCCTCTCTGCTTCCCCTGGGGAATGTTTACAGTCTATGGAGTATGTACCTGACTTCCAAGTATGTTATAAAACTGTGATTTGCCTGTGAGCACACAAAATAAACACTGGTCTTTCTTTAAACCCAATAATGTATGTTAATTTGTCACATCCCCCATACCTAAATTCTGCCAGGCTGCCATCTGACTGGTGTGTCCAGAAATTATCCATACAAGACTCAAAACTCGGATACCATTTAGTGCAGAGCAGACACCTTTAGAGGATTTCACTGTCCATATAGTTGGAAGATTCTTTTGCAGGGAAAAGCATTTTAGAATGCTGTCCAGGGCACCTAAAAAAGCTAGAATAACAAAGATGAATTCACCCTGGAATTTTTAACCAATGAATTTTGTATCATTAACATAAAAATGGCATTTCTCTTTTTCCAAGGGCTTCATTTTACTTTCATAGAGTTAATGCGTGTTTTGCCATTATCTTTGATCCTGATCCCCAAACCATTAAAATCAATAGAAAGACTCAGAAGGGACTTGTATCAGGTTCCTTAGCAAGTGGAGGATTGGGACCCACAACATCAGGGAGGTGATATTTAATGACAATTCAAGTTGTGATAGTTTGGTAACATATAAATCATGTAAATAATCTAATTTGGCATTGTAAAATCCAACAGAGGACTAACCAAAAACATCAAAGAAAGAATCTATTTTTCAAATTATCAAAGAAAATTGGATAGACTTTTCCTTAAAGATAGATTTTGCCCAAAATATTACAGATTATAATAATAATTGAAGAGTTTCAATATTGTCAATGAGTAGTTTCAGTGAGATCTTGTTTCACTCTTGATTTATACAGATCGTAATCAGCATTTTCCCCCACACATGGTATTCTGACATAGATAATTTATAGGCAAGGCTGATCCAGGGATTAACGTGCCCTTACACAAATTACATAACAATTAAACAAAAAACTGTTAAGCATTAAAAATTATGCAAGTGACCAGTTGATTTATACAACTATTCCACTGGCCATATACCAAGTACATTCAGTGAACAATAATATTCCCAGGGGGAAAAAACCCTACATATTTCACGAATGGCTTTAGCTCTGATACACAGCACATGGCCTTTCAAGTTATATATCCCTGTGTCTAGAATGGTTTTTGAGATGTAATCACATGTCCACTAAGAACCAGACTTGGACCACCTAACTCGGAGCCTGATTCTGCAGCCATTATTCACCAGAATTAATCACCTTAGTCACCTAAGCAGTTCCATTTACTCCACTGGGACAGCTCATGTGAATAAGGATTCATCATTTGAGCAAGGTTTGGAGGATTGGGTCCTCATTTATTGTCCTTGATTTTTCTAACGTGGGCCCGATCCAAAGCCCACTGAAAAGACTGGGAGTCTTTCTATTGACTTCAATGAACTTTGGATCAGGCCTCTTCTGCTTTTCATTTCTTTTTAATATTTGGACATTGAACTTCTTTTCAAACTAGTATCTATTATATTTATATATGTAACTTTGCCTTTGACATCACCAAAACATTTGATTTGACTATGGCAATAAAATGACTAACAGTTAAAATATAATAACATTTAGGGATCCACATTCTAAGGTCCAACAGGTTTTTTTTGCTATGTATCCAAATCTTGCACAGGATAGTTTTAAGCCACAGCCATTTCTTGTAATATAAAATATGGAAACCAATATTGAAGCACTGGTACATTTATGATACATGTTTGATGTGCTCTTTAAAAGAGATATCTCCAGGCGATATCTAAAACCAATCTTGTATTTTGTTACAGTAGAGCATTTAATCTATTATTTCCCAAATGTGTACTATGTAAAGTATGACTTGACATGCTTGTGGTCTTCATACAGAGAAAATACGTACTTTTCTTTGTGTAGCAGACATCATCAGAAACAACTGGCAGCACCGAATTCATTTTATAATGATTCCGTCTGATATCTCCCTTTGATTCACTCTTATCTTTCTCATTTGAAGATGTGCTCCCGTAATTTGCAGAAGGTAAACTGTCTGATGGTGATTCATCAAATTTCACTTCCCACCTCACAGCGGCAGCATAAACAGTTCCAGTGATTGGTAAGACAATAAACACAATGCTAACAAACCTGGAGGAAATAAAGTTCATTACTGCAGAGTGACAATCACTTTTATAGGACACGTTTTTAAAACTGATGTCCCAAACCCTCCCATACTCACAAACAAATAGCAGCAAACGCATCAATAGAAAAAAGGCCTTTAGCACATCTGGCTACACTCACAACTGAGACTGTAGAATTCAAAGTGAAGAGAGATGGGAAAGGTGATACAAAAGAGATGGTCTTGAATTTAAATATATCTGTCAAGAAAGAATGAATTCATATTAGAGTCCCAGATAAGGCAGCTTTTTTGATTATAGATCTTAGTAGCTTGTTCAAGAAAGTAAATGGAAAGATTTGTTTCTTAAGGCCCAGACTGTATTTCTGTTTAGTACAAACAGTTTTATTAAACAACTGTTCATCTGTAAGTCCAAGCTGTAAACAAATTTTCTCTTCCAAGAATATTAAATGTTCAGCAATTATTTATTGATACTTATCATAGACAGTAACTGCAAAGATCTGGGGCAGGCTGGCAGGGTTCAAGATGAGTGTCTGGCCCTTTTTGAGGGGTTCTCTGAAGGAGCTGAGTGAAACCTGAAAATGATACTCCATCTTTACTTATTAGTTCCCACTCATAGAGTTGTCCTTTCATAGGAGCATGGTCACGTTTTTTTGGCCTAGTTGTGTTTTGGCTTGTAGAGCCAGTTTGGACCCTTAGCTTGGATTCTTGAGTATGACAAGATCCTAGGTGTTGAATTTTTATAGGCCTTCACTGCGTTCCAAGCACTGTCATTTCCCCCACCCCCCACCCCCAAAACGTGTGGGGTTGAATCTGATTTTATTATTTAATATTGTTATTATTTTTGTTACTCCTACTACTATATATAACACATTTGGCTCAGATTTTTGAAGGCACTTAAGGGAGTTCAGTACCCCCAATGAAATTCAGCATGAGCTGGGTGCCTGACTCTCTTAAACTACTTAGGATATGTCTACACTGCAGTAAAACACCCGCAGCTGGTGTGGGTCAGCTAACTCGGGCTCGTAGGGGGCAGGCTGAGGAGCTATACAATTGCAGTGTAGATGTTCAGGCTAGGGCTGGAGCCTGGGCTCTGAGCCCCCACGAGGGGGAAGGGTCCCAGAGCCCAGGCTCCAACCCAAGCCCCAGTGTCTACACTGCAATTTTGTAGCCCCACATCCTGAGCCCCAGGAGCCCGAGTCAGCTGACCCAGGCCAGCTGGGAGCGTTTTATTGCAGTATAGACATGCTCTAAAGGTCCAACCCTGCTACCACTGAAGTCAATGGCAAAACTCCCGTTGACTTCAATGGGAGCAAAATCAGATCCTTAGTAAATAAGAGACTATGTTTATGAAAAAATAAAACCAGTGTAAGACACACACACCCCCTTTTGCCATGTGATTTGATCCTACTCTGCATAGTACTCTCCCAGAGTACCACAGAGTTGTGGGAAATTTATTAGGGAATTATCATTCTTCCAGCATCAGTAGACACAGCCTCCCCGTTGGAGGAACACAGGAAATTTTAGCAGTGGGAAGAATATACATTTAAACTCCGAGTTAGCAATATTGGCCCCACTTCAGGAGATACAGCTCAGGAGGAGTTGGTGGAGGCTGTGGTAATTTCTGGTGGCCTCCCACCGCTGCTCTGCTGGCTCAGAATAATCTGACTGCTCTGTGGCTGAGCCACACCCCTTGGATTCGCCCCCAACCTCTCTGTCCCTCACAGCTGCTCGCCCAGCAGAGGCCTACTCCATTACTGTCTGCAAAACAGACCAGCAGGGGTATTTCCTGGGCCTTGTTAAGCTGGTTTGGCAGTCACAGCACAGCAGGCAAGCCAGTGGAAAATACAGCTGGTTGAAAAAACAGGAACCAAAAAAAATCAAATATTGTCAATAGTGTTATTAGGAGGTTGTTGTTTTTTTTAAAAATGACAATGCAATTTTTGGAAAATCAAAACATTTTCAACACGCTGTACTGCCAGGTGGAGGCCAGAGCAGGCATTTACCTCCAGAAGTTTGTTTTCCTTCAAATAAAGTACTATTATTAATATTTTTTTAAGGAGAAAGGAATTGTCAGACTGGATCAGGCCAGTGGACCCATCTAGTGCTGTTTCCTGTCTCCGACTATGGTCAGTATCAGCTGCTTCAGAGGAAGAAACCGTCATAAGCAATAATCTGCCCCGCTGCCCCAGGAAAATTCCCTTCTATCCCCAATAGCTAAAGGGTGGATTATGTCAGGAGGGTTTGGATTCCTTCCGAAATGCTTGTGTTGGCTTTGGTTTAATTTTTACTGTTATAACCCTGGATATTCTTGTTATCAATATAAATGTCTAGTTCTTCTTTAAATGCAGTGTTGTTGTAGTCGTGTCTGCCCTGAAGAAGATCTCTGTGTAGCCTGAAAGCTTGTCTCTCTCACCTGCAGAAGCTGGTACAATAAAAGATATGACCTCCCCCACCTTTTCTGTCTAGTTCCTCTTTAAATCTTTAACAGCATGTTCCAGTGATAATTCTCCATAATGATAGAAAAGTGGCCCAAGTGCAGAGAATGGCAGCACAGCTTGATATGTATCAAGTGTTCATTTTCTGTGAATATGGAAATTCAGTAACTATCAGTAGAACAGTACAATTAAACACGAGAAAGGCCTATTAGGTTATCTAGCCCATCCTCTTCTGGCAGAAGCTGAATAGGTAATCTGTTTGGCATGAAATGTGTAGATTATAGGGTGCTGTAGCCAGTGTATTTAGCTCTGGAAAGTTTGTATTTTTAACTAGACTAAGTAGCAGCTAACATATGTAGGGCCAGATCCTCAGCTGGTATAAATCGCATAGCTCCATTGTCTTGAGTGGAATTATGCCAGTTTATACCAGCTGAGGATCTGGCTCAAACTCTTTGCCGAGTATTGTTATAGTATGGTAGTGTGGCAGTATACTGGCAAGAGATGTCTTGAATAGAAAACAGGAGTCGATAACATTTGTTAATAATTATTTGTAATATGATATTGCTTGGAGGCCCCATCATTATTGAGGCCCTACTGCATTAGGCACTGTACATACATAACACAAAGGTGGGCAGGATCTCAAAGAGATTACAACCTAACTATATGACAAGAGTCAATGGTGGGGACCGGTTACAATGAGATCATTATGATCACAGCACACCAGCTATCTAGCCACTGTCAGTGTTTGGTAGGCAAACTGGAAGAAGTGTTAAACAGCATGGGGAGATGAAACTCATTAGTAATTCGTTATTTTGCCTGCTGCATACGACAACGTTACAAAATGTAGGGGCGAGATTAAAGTTAGACAGGCAGTTAAAGCTGGTTAGGGTTATAGTGAGTGAGGAGGGCTTATATGGCAGTAGGGATCTGTCTGGATCCTTTCACTGTTTGTTCTCAGAGGTTGTTGGATGAAATTTGCAAAGCTACCTATGAGATCTGGACACAAAATCCCCATTAAAATTAATGCAAACTGAGTGTCAAAATCTCGTAGGTAGTTTTGAAAATCTCTGAATTTAACGCTTGGGATTTTTGTAATTTTTTGTAAAGGAAGAAGAATATTGTTTCTGGATGCTGGCTGGACTCCACCAAAACAAACTCTCAACCTCAACGTTTTGCTTTTTAAAGGGTTGATAAAAACACATGCTTTTCTTACCTAATATTGCCAACGTTGTAATGTCTTCATCGTGGCAGGAGTCAGGAACACATATACCAATACTGTAATCAAACCCTTCCTGGAAGACATAACTCTCCTTAGCACTCTTTGTCCAAAATGTTTACAAACAACCTAGGCTGAGAGGTAGAGGCCTAGGCAGAGGATGGACCTGAAGGGAGTTAGATTCCCTAAACCCATAGAATTTCAATGGAATTTGAGTGCTCCTTTGAAAATCTTAGCCCTAGTCAATATTTACAAGATGTCTGTGGAGAGTTAGTTCTTCATATGATTGTGTTTGGTCCTTGCTTTGGTATGCACACAAAAAAGGCACAAGGAGCCTCCAAACACCACCACTGTGCAGGTGCTTGGTCCAAATGCATTCCAGGCCAGCACCACCCAAGTACCAGCCACCCCAAAAGGGCCAAGGAAAAGGCATAGCCATTGCCCTATCCCCCACTGTAACTGGCTAGCGGTGCTGGCCAGCAATGGAGGGGAATGCAATTGGTACCCAGGAAAAGGTGGTGAAGGGGTAATGCTTCCCTGAGCACTGTTAAACTCCAGGAGGTGTTAGTGTATCTGCCCTAAGGGGAAAGGGTGAGGTGACTTCCTATCCCTATGAAGAGCCAAAGGGATTGAGTGGGAGTCTTTGTAGCTGGTGACTCTCCCCAGAATAAAAGGCAAAATGAGGCAGCAGCCATCTAGGGTGACCAGATAGCAAGGGTGAAATATCAGGACAGGGGGAGGGGGTGTATAGGCACCTGTATAAGACAAAGCCCCAACTATTGGGACTGTCCCTATAAAATCGGGACATCTGGTCACCCTACAGCCATCTCACCTCCCCAGAAGGACCTGGGTGTGAGGCACTGGGGCTCAGCAGGTAGCAAGAGGGGACTCACTAGACAATTGCTCACTCACCAAGAACAGAGTATAGCAAAAGTAAAGTTTTGGAGTAGGCTGTCCTACAGCCCGGAAGGGAACCGCCACAGCTCAAGCTGGCTGATCTTTCTCCCGTTCTTGCTATGGACCTGGCCTGATGGTCAGATTTGCTAAAATCTGATCCCATCATTGGTTTTGAGTGAGTTTAATGTTCTTGCCAAACACTCTTCACTGGCCCAATGTTAGCTCCACTGTGATAGCCAGATTCCAAAGTAGGTGGCTATATTCCGCCAAACTAAATTCTTCCTGCTAGTTCAGTCAGTATTTCCTGTTCTAAACTGTTATGTAGAGTTGATGTACTGGATTCTACCAAAGCAGTGACTGCATCACAGTGATGGGTCAAGTGATCCCTTGCCTGCCTCAAATGGATTTTTGTGAGGCTTAGCTAATTAACGTTAGTTCCTCCAAGGAAAGGTGCTGTAGAAAAGCAAAGTATTAACATGATCGTTATAATGCACTATAATGCACAATAATAATAAAAAACAAACAATGCAAATGTCAGACAAAGAGCAAAATTGTATTCAAATATTTTCTTAATCATTTATGACAATAAGAATAAATAAAATAACTCTCTTGTCCAAGCAAATTGAGGGATATTTCTATAAACATGGAGTTTGGCTAGTATTTAATCCTGACATTTTGTTTTCCATCAAAAACCACTTATCTGATTGAAGACATCAGATATTAATTGTGTATTTGTTGCTTATTAAAAAAGAATAATTCAATGGGTCTCCATCAACTGATGAGGATTTGATGATAAAATTTGCTGTCTCCTGCATTTAAGATTTATGAATCTGACTATAACAGGGTTAAAAAAAGAACTAGATAAATTCATGGAAGATATGTCCATCAATGGTTACCAGCCAGGATGGGCAGGGATGATGTCCCTAGCCTCTGTTTGCCAGAAGCTGGGAATGGGTGACAGGGGATGGATCACTTGATGATTACCTGTTCTGTTCATTCCCTCTGGGGCACCTGGCATTGGCCACTGTCGGAAGACAGGATACTGGGCTAGATGGACCTTTGGTCTGACCCAGTATGGCCGTTCTTATGTTCATTTTGGGTCATATTTGAACTTACAACTTATCTTTACTGTGTTTCTTATGTTGATCATAAAAAGTATGTAATTTTTTAATTTTATTTATTTGCCTAATGTAACACATTTGAAATGTATCATGTTGACAAACAGTGCTGGTGGAATATCTCTACATGCAAGTAACTGAGTGGAGGCTGGTTTACCTTATAGCAATCCCTAAAAGTATTTGTGACGGTTAAGGATGAGATTTCAGTGCCTCCAGTGTTCTTGGAAGTAAGATATTTTCAAATGTAGGATCTGATACTGCTCATGAAACTCCCACTGAAGCCAAGAGGAATTCCACATTGCTCATTTTACTGTTATTTCATCCTCTCTACTATCCCTATCTCCATTTATCTATTTGGTAAACCTGCCTAACACCTATACTGTGACTGACTCTCTGGAGTAGGGACTATCCTCTTTGTTACTTGTTTGTACAGTGCCTAGCACAATAAGGCACCCCATCTTCATTAGGATTCCTGCTCACTGCTGTAATAAATAAATAATAGCAAACAAAGACATCATCATCACACATCACACACTTGCATCATCTTTTACATTTTAGCTTGATTGAAAACTAACTTAAATTTGGAAGCCTTTTTTTGCATGTAGAATCCACTGTCTCAACCCTTTGCAAGTGCAGGATTCCTAATCAGAAACCTAGCAATTTTCAAAAGAAGCGTAGGAATGAAGATAAGTTATTACTGAAATTTAGTCAATTATTTTATGTCAATAAACTGTTAGATGAAGGCTGAGGGGGTAGTTGACTTAAAATTATTGTAATTGTGAATTCTCAGACAAAATCTATTTAGGTAGAATTTATGGCTTTGTAGTTCAGATTGTAAACTCTGACAGGTTTCAGAGTAGCAGCCGTGTTAGTCTGTATCCGCAAAAAGAACAGGAGTACTTGTGGCGCCACTCTGTGCAACAGGAACTGTCTTTTTTGTTCTGTGTAGGTATAGAGCTTCGCATGAGGTCCCGATCCACGACTGGGGCTCCTGCGTACCACCACAATTCAAATAATAAATAATAATTTCCTGAACTTCAATTCCAGTCATTATTTTTGCATACTGAAGGGCCTGATTCTATATTCCTTGCATACTCAGTTGACGTCAGCAGAGGTTTGGTTTCATAGGTGACTACAGGATCGGCACCTAAGCATTTACGCAAGTTTTAGTCAACTGTAGCACACCAGTATAACCTCAATCAAAATAATATAGTACTTGAAAAGAGTATACCTGCTGCACTTGCAATTTGCAGTATTGTCCTTGGAATTTACCTGAAGGCACCTTGGCAGACAGACATTCAGTGTAGGATCCCAGTCTGTCTGTATTTCCACCAAGGATATTGCTACCAAGTTTTCCCAAAGAATCGTACACTGAAATTTCAAAACAAATATACTGAGTAAATAAAGGTCCTTAGACAAAGCTGGAAGCCATGCATCCCATAGGAAATTAACACTTCTTTAAAAGTCAGGCTGTCCAATCAGAGAACTCTTTGATAATACAAAGTATGGTACCAACCTGACCACTGTCTTGCACTTGAACTAAAATTTAGTCTTGACCCAGTTTCATTAGTTATGAAATAAACTCTGTGGCAACCAGAATTTTGTTTCTCAGTGTTATCAGGGGGAAAAAATCATGTTCACGCCCCACTCTGAATTGTTGTATCCCTCTGTCCATAAAGCCAGGGGTGTCAGTTACCAGAAGCCCAACCTAAAATAGCTTAAAATAAAATGAGATCTTTAAAGTCCAATATCACAGAACATTTCAAGGCTAAAAGAAATTTCTGTGTATCTCCACCAGTGACAAGCTAGGATTAACCCATTGAAATGAGGAGAAATGCCCTCTGCAGGTTTGCAAGGTGCTTCCAACATACATCATAGACAACTGCAAAATAATGTATTTCATCTGCCATCATGTTACCTTCTTAGAGCTTGGTCCTATAATTGAATATGTTAGTACAGACCCCTCCACCCACCCCGGAGCTCTGTGAAACTGAATGATAGAGTCTGTGCTAATACATCGAACTGCAGGATTAAAGGTTTAGTGAGACAATTGACTTCACTAGGATGCCCATCTGAGGATGGCAAACAAGATTTGATCCTAAAGGAAGGTTTAAAGCAGAGTTTCCCATTAAAGACATTCCTTGCTATAGTACTAGTGATCCCTGAGGAAAGGATGGTCCTAATGGAAGGATGGTCCAATGGTTGGGCCTCTAGCCTGAGACTTAGGAGAACGGAATTCCCTGCTCCACCACAGAGTTCCTGTGTGACCTAGTCTCTCTGTTCTTCAGTGCCCCATCTGTAAAATGGGAATAGCATTGGGAAAATGGGAGATATATCTCTACCTTGCAGGGATGTTGTGAGGATAGGTACCTTAATGGTTGTGAGATGTTCAAATAGTATGGTAATAGGGGCCATATAATTACCATAGGTAGATAGATCACAGTTAAATCCCTACCTCTTGGATTCTATATCCCTCACCATTTATATCTGAGACCAAAATTGCATCTGTGGGTTCTTAGAAATACAGAAACAGATCAGCCTTTCCATCTCTGCTCCTAAGTTTTGTAGTGTGGTCACTAGGTGGCATAGCCCAATTTCACCCTTGTAAACATACCAGAGGTAGAAAAATGTACTTACTCATGATTGCATAAGCTTTTGGTTCCACTGCATTCAGATCAGAAAGAAATTGATTGGTGTCTTCCAAACATCTTAGAGAAACATTTCTTACAGGAGAAGCGTAACGTATTAGAGGCATCAGAAGGAGCATTAACAAGGAGACTGACATTTCTCTACCTCTATTTCCCCTAGGCTCTTCACTTGTGTCCCTTAAATATATCACAAGATATATGTAAGGGACACTCGTAATTTCACACAGGTCACAGGAAAATGTGATACTTCCTTATTCTTAATATGCATAGACACGGCATGCTTTCCAAAACAGCTGCAGAGTGACAGAAATGTGCAAGCGTGAAAAACTATTTACACACCTACTTTCTGTTGAATAAAACAACTCTCCAGTTTCCTGTGCCCTTCCAGCCACCTGCCATCCATTAGCCATGCAGATCAAAACTGACGTTCAGTCTGGATACTGCTTTTAACCATGTTCTTTGTGTGTGTGTGTGTGTGTGTGTGTGTGTGTGTGTGTGTGTGTGTGTGTGTGTGTGTGTGTGTGTGTGTGTGAGAGAGAGAGAGAGAGAGAGAGAGTGTATCTTTTTACACCCACACAAACACACCCACACCCACCCACCCACACACTTTAATGGTGCCAATTTAGTGCTTACTAATGTAACCCCCCTGTGAGGTAGAGTCGGCAGCAAAAGGTGCTAGGTTCAATATCTAGCAGTTCCTCTTAACAATAAGAAACAGAAGCAGCTCGAGCCCCTATCCAGTAATCAGGGAAAAATTACCATCACCACCTTTGGGTGCCTCTAAAAGGCCATACTTCCCCACGCACACTCACTGAGACTAGTGTATAACAAAAAAGAGCTTTTATTAAAAGGGAACCCAGCATTAATTTGGGCAAACACCACAACCCCATTCGAAAGCATGTGACCATAAGCAAACCCAACTTCATAGTGCATTGATAAGCATCCTTTGCCTCAGTTTCCCATTTGGCGGTGGGAAAGTCCAATGAACGAATGTCCCTTTAACACATCACTCCCCTCTCCCTCCGCTGCACCCCACTCACAGTTGGTGGTCCTTGGTTAGTGAAGACCCAGAGTCCAGAGGTGCATTCACAGGGTTCACCTCCCACTCTGGGGGGGAGGAGGAAGTGGCATTGAGCAATGCCTCTGCTGCTGTTGCCACTTCTGCAACAGGCTCATAGCTGCCGCTGTCTCGCTGCCACTGCCCTCTCTCTGCCACCGCTAGCTGCTGTCTCATTGGCACCACTCTCTGCTGCTGCCATCACCAGCTGCTGCTGTGAAATCACATTCTGAGGTTCCACCACATAACCCAGCTCTCGGCGATTTCAGCAGATAGTGGGGAACCTCGCCACCAGTGCAGTTTGTGTTGTCCTTCTCTGGTCTCACAAAAGGTCAAAGACTTAGCCCCTAGACTTGTTCAGCAGTGAGAACAGTGCTAGGAACCACTAACTGGAAACAAGAACTCTTAATTAAGCCTAATCAACTCTGTCATTAAATGCTAGAAAGGGACAAGTCAAATAGTGACTAAGACTCTTCAGGTAGACTCCACACCACCAGGTAAGAACACCTATTCTCACCCACTCTCCTCTTCCCTGATATTTGGCATCCCTACCCTCTGCTTAGCGAGAGAGGTTCAGCTGAGGGTGACCCCATCACTCAGGACATGCTAAGCACTGTTCTGCTACCCTTTACTTGTACAATAAGGATAACAACATTTCATTACCACTGCATTCAAATACTAGAGTGATTTGTAACTCAAAACCAGCCAGAATTGATCATTTTGGCAAAGCAGCTCCATCATGCTGCACACCCAGGCAGTGTCTAGGCAAACATGGTCTTCTCCTGAAGTCTTTTCCCCCAGTGTGCCACTAGATGTCAGGGGAGACCCTGCTTACACTGTCGCTGAACTGACAGTGCTAAAGAATTTGGCCCAGAACCTCAAAGATAGGAGTTAGAAGCCTACATACCTGTGAGGATCTAGGCCTGCCTCTCTATCTAGGGAACTTATATGTCCCCCATTACTGTAGTATCTGAGCACCTCACAGTCTGTAATGTATTTATCCTCACAACATCCCTGTGAGGTAGGGAAGTATCCCCATATTTACAGATGAAGGACTAAAGCATAGAGAGGCTAAGTGACTTGCCCAGATCACACAGGAAGCCCATGACAGAGCAAGGACCCAAATCCAAATTTCAGGCTAGTGCCCTAAGTAAACCATCCTTCATCTTTGTATTTAGCTTGGTTTTAATGCTTTACATGAGTTATGATCAGATTGCAATGCTCTCATTTCCTAACCCAAAAGATGCGGCTATTTAACTGAAATTAGCATTTCTACATCATTTTAGGAGTCAGGTTTCACATCAGCAATTTGTGAATGGAGCAACAGTGCGAAATGTGTTGGCCAGGTGAGTTTGTAGCAGCACTGACACAGTTTTGACCCTGAATCTGCTGCTAAAAGACAAGTAGAAACCTGCATCTATACACAGGGGACCACACATAAATTAAAACATCCAAAACTGTTACTTGCATATGAAGATTGAATGTTGCTAGTTGGCTGAGTTAGCATGTTACCTCATGTGATTAGTTAGTCCTACTGGGCGGGGGTTGGTGGTTATCATTCTGCAACTGTAAGTTTAATTGTTAGGGCAGCTAAAGCTTTATGTACAGGCATTAATGGTAATTTAAATCTAAATAAATACATGAAATAAAAACATTTTGCAACAGGCCATTGTGCAAATCAGATAAAGCATCTGAGGCTCTCTCCAGTTTCTGGAGAGTTGTGTGCATTAGCACTTACATAAATCTTTACAAACTTTACTCAATAGTTTCAACAACTCTTTTGTGGTAGGTAAGTAATATTAGCCCCATTTTACAGATGGGGAAACCAAATGAGCATAAGATGGGTAAGTGACTTGAGTAAAGCTAGAGAGGGAGCTGGTGTCACGTGGGACTGGAATTCAGGAGTCCCTTGCTCTCTGTGATTTTGGGTGCTTCAATTTGTGGGTGCCCCACTTCTGACCCCTCAGAAAGACCTGGTTTTCAGAGGGTGGGTGAGCACTTTTTGAAAAATCAAGCTCCTTCAAGGTGCTACATATCATCACTAGTCATTTTTGACAACAGACACATTTACAAACCAAAGAAAATGTTCTTACCTCTGTTACTCACAACATAGCTTAGCTCATTGAAACTGAAAGATTATGTTTCAAATTCAATTTACTTTCCACTGCTTATATTCTTTGCTTTCATTTTGCATATCACTTAATGAACAATATAAATTAACTAGTCAGCTTTATTCTCACAATCTGGAAAAGGGGGTAAACAGGTAAGCGGCAAAGTTTGCAGATGATACAAAATTACTCAAGATAGTTAAGACCAAAGCAGACTATGAAGAGTTACAAAGGGATCTCACAAAGCTGGGTGACAGGGCAAGAAAATGGCAGAAGAAATTCAGTGTTGATAAGTGCAAAGTAATGCGCAATGGAAAACATAATCCCAACTATACACATTAAATGATGTGATCTAACGTAGGTGTTACTATGCAAGAAAGAGTTTTTGGAGTCATCATTGATAGTTCTCTGAAAACGTCTGTTCAATATGCAGTGGCAATCAAAAAAGCGAAAAGAATGTTAGGAACCATAATGAAAAGGATAGATAATACAGTAAATATCATAATGCCTCTATATAAATCCATGGTAAACCCACTCCTAGAATACTGCATGCAGTTCGGGTCATCCCATCTAAAAAAAAAGACACATTAGACTTGGGAAAAGTACAGAGAAGGGCAAAAAAATATATATATTAGGGGTATGGAACAACTTCCATATGGGGAGAAATTAAAAAGACAGACTGTACATCTTAGACAAAGAGATGACTAACGAGGGAATAACAGAGGTCTATAAAATCATGAATGGTGTGGAGAAAGTGAATAAGGAAATGTTATTTACCCCTTCACATAACCCAAGAACCATGGGACACCCAATGAAATGAATAGACACAAGATTTAAAACCAACATAAGAAAGTACTTCTTCACACAAAGCACAGTCAACCTGTGGAACTGATGGCCAGGGGATGTTATGAAGGCCAAAACAATATCAGGGTTCAAAAAAGAATGAGATAAGTTCATGGAGGATAGGTCCATCAATGGCTATTAGCCAAGATAGTCAGGGATGCAGCCCATTGCTCTGGGTGTCCCTAAGACTCTGACTGCCAGAAAATAGGATACTGGGGTAGATGGACCATTGGTCTGACCCAATATGGCCATTCTTATATTCTTTACCTCAGCATATGGTGGTCTTGGTCTATGGGTTTCAGTGGGAACTGATGTGGGAGAAATCTCCCACTAGGCCAGAGAGCAACAATGGTGCTACATCTCCATTACTGCTAGTACAGCTCTGAGACTTCATTAAATCCCATAGTTCCTGCTTCCCCAATCCATGGGGGCAATGTTCCAGGGACCTGTATAGCAGTAGAAAGCTTGAAAAATGTTCTGATATCTATAGAGCATTTTCATACTATATCTATTGTATATAACTAAGCGTAACAAGTAAAAGGGGCCTTAATTTCAGAACATATTGCTCCCGAAGGTTATAAAGCCCATGTATCATGACCATAATAAAAAAGTCACAGTGACAGGCATGATGAACTCCAAAGTGCTTCCTCATGAAATGTAAAATCCATAACTGCTCACTGAGGAGCTCTTCTATTCTCTTATGGTTAGAGTTATTGTTGTCACTTGAGCATAGAATAAGTATTACCAGTAAAACTGTGTTGGGTACATAAAATCTATAGAGAGGAAAGTGTAAGGGATTGGATTGGTTAGGAGCTTGATAATTGGACATACTATCAGGATCCCAACAAGGCCAGTCAGGACCAAGAGTCAGAGCAGGGGCAAACCTGAGGCTGGGAGTAGTGGAGGAGTTCATAGTCAGGCCAGGGTCAATACCACAGTTCAGAGTCTGAGTCAGATTTCAGGGTCCCGGTCAGGAGGCAAAGTCCAAGTCAAGACAAGGTCAAAGCCAGGAGTTCAGGAACAGAAATGGTCATGGCAGCTACAGAAGACCCACACTATTGCCTAGACGCTTCCTAGAATGCCCCAGGGGTTTATATAGGGTGGGGAGCCAATGAGAAGCCATGAGGCTGCTGCCTGTCAGACCCCATGAGGTGGGACTTCCCATGGTGTGTGTCCAGAGCAGGCCATGGAACACAAGCTGATTACCAGCTGTCACTGGGTGGCAGTATGGTGCTGCCAGCAGCCTGGCAGCTCTGCAGGCCTGCGTTCTAGACCTGGGGGTCTTACATATAGAGCTTTTCACTGGCTTAAACTGGGCCCAAGTTGTAGTGAGCTAAAGTTGTTGCTGGATGGAGTACAATGTAGGTAACGTGTTTGGTAATCCCAGCCTAGTATCTACATCACAGAACCACCACAACAAACTAACATTGATTGACAACCTTAATGCAGCTTCAGAGCGTATGTCTATACTGCACTGTGGGCCTGCTGACTTGGTGTTTCCAAGCCTGCTTTTGGACATCCAACTGCACTGTAAACCTGGGCATCCAATTGCTGGGCCTGGATCTCACAGTCATGCTAACACATCCATACTGCACTACTCAGACCGTCTGTCTCAGGTCTGCCACTTGAGCTGCATCCCCACTGCAGAATGATGGGGATTAGACCCAAGTCAGCAGGACTGGGGCACTGATCCATCACCCTAGCAGGGTCCTAGCACCCGGGTCCTGAGTGCTTGCTGACCTGATTCAGACTGATTTGTGTGTGGACAGAAGGGGTGCTTGGATTCAAGCCTGAGTCAGAACCTGGGCTTAGTGTGCAGTGTAGACATACTCAGAGATGCCAGGGTCTGAATGGACATGAAGACTGACATTTTCCTTCAATCTTAAGGGTGGTCCCTGCAGGTCAGAACACATTGTCCAGGCAGCGTTTGGTTACTTACGTGATCACCACACATGCAGTACCTGTTCTGTAGATAACACATTTTATTGGGCCTGTCTATATGTACTACGCAGCAGTAGCGCCAAGTATAAACCCTTCAGTTTTGATCCTGATCCTACTGGAGTCCCTGAGTGTTTTGCTATTGATTTCAATGGGTGCAGGCACTGGCCTTTAAGGAGACTAAAAAGAAAATGAAGATCATATGAACTTAGTTGCTTGTCTGATCATCATGTCCTCAAACTAAACAATGAGGATAAGCCAAAGGATTTTAGTGGCTGTGTTTTAATTTCCAGGATGAAGTAGAAGGGTAGTGGGAAAGTACAATATACTCTGATCCCACTATGTTCCTTACAGCAGTATGAACATGCTTCACACATGCAATTGAAAAAATAGAGGGGGAACTGCCCAAGGTAGGAAGGGAAACTTGCATGCTGGATTGTACCCTTTTGTTTGTAGCTGTCATAGGAAAATTACAGATGACACACAGTATTTTGATGCTTGCAGATTTTCTTTGGAAACAGGGTCAAATTATACAATTTGCATAGCAATCATGAGTGGTGGAGAAGAGAAGAGCAAAGTGAAGGGACACACAAAATCCTATTTAAAATTGCTATCATTTATAATATCATATTAAGAGCTTGAAAAATTCTCTTTTTTCTACCAGTTTAATTTTCCATTTGGACAAAATGAGTCCCTCACCCCTCACAATTCTGTTTCTTATGAAGCACAATGCAGTAGTAAGTGAGCATACAGGAACAGACCCTTGGGACTTGTGTACGCTGGGAAAATATACCAAAAATTTCCCACATGTTCTAGCATGTGTTGGATTCCTATCAGGGAGACTTCTCTAGACCCTGCAGGGGAGTGATCCATCTTTCACACCAGTCTCTGGTAGCAGATGCCTCTGATGTTTGAAGCCTCCCACCTCATGCCCACAGCTGCTGGAAGGGAGAGGAGTAGGGCTGGTTGGAAAACAATTCCATTTTGCAAAAATATCAAGGTTTCAACATTTGTTTTTGTTCTGCTACAGAATGAAAGTGAGATCTTTCAAAAATTTTCACAAAAGAACACCCCAGAATAGCTTATAGCTTGGTGGTCAGGGCCCTCACCTTGTATGTCAAAGATCCAGGTTCAAATCCCTGCTTTGTCAGATTCAGAGTAGGGACTTGACCCAAAGTGTCCCACATCCCAGGTGATATCATAACAATGGGGTAATTGAGTAAAGCTCTCTCTCTCTCCAGCTGTGGGGGTCCTTACATCGCTTGAGGCAGTCAAGGACTCTGGGAAACAGCCACATGTTTGGACAGACTGTGCTTGTTGGGCATATAAATGATTCTGAACCGGGCTTGGAGACATTGAGAGTGAAGCCTGGCGTGGGGCTGCCATATGACCTAGAAGTTGCAGACAAGACCTTGGTGGGTCTGAGTTCTCAGCTGCAGAATAGAAAAGAGACTGGACATCGTGACAAACCTGGCTGTAGGTAGGCATGCCCTGCTGATTGTGGAATCCAGGACGGCTCCAATGAAGTTGGTGTGTTGGACAGATGTTAAAGTGGAGTTCTCTATACAGAGTTGAAGGCCCAGGGGGTGGAAGAGAGCTAGGCCTGGTTGGTGACAGACTGAACCTCAGAGAATGGAACAACCCTTGAGGAGCCAATCATACAGGTATGGGAAGACAACTATTCCCATCCATCAAAGATGACTGTGACTACTGAGAGGACCTTTGTGAAGTCTCCCGGGGCAATTGAAATAGCAAGAGAAGAACCGTGACTAATGGGGAAGGAACAGGAAGAGAGAGGGTGAAAGAGCTTGGGACTGCTAAGAAGCAGTAACTTTCTCCCAGCCAGCAGAATTAGCAGCAGACTGCCTCTGAAAGCCTATTAGCCCCCTTGGAGGGACAAGCGAGGTAAACAGACAAAAGCCCTGAGGCTCAAGGGCCTTTGGACTCTTTTTAAATGTATGTTTACAGTAAGGTGACCATGTTGTGTCCCCGGGCTGTGGCTTGTGCAGCCGCACCCCAATGGCAGCAGCGCAGGGATGGGGACCGGTGAGCGGCGACGTTTGAGGGGGACGTCTCCACCCCACGGGGAGCCTAATGTGTCTCCACCACAACCTGCCCCTCCAATCAGGAAGCGATGGGGTGTCATGTGCTCACTCTGCAGACCAATAAGAGGGCAGTGCTGTAGGGGCCCTAATTCAAATTCTTTTCAGCTTGCCGTGGAGACAGCTGGGCCATGGAGTTGTGACTTGTGGGCCCCAGGCCCGACCGAGCAACCTGGCTGGTAAGTGCCTGATGGAATCCTGCAGCATCCTCTTGTGCCAGGGCACTGATTGCAGCACAGCCCGCCCCCTGGCCACCACACCCCAGCCTCATGCCCCCCCACCCAAGTGGTCCCGAGCCCCCCCTCACCCCGGCCTCGTGCCTCCTGAGGGTGTGCAACCCCCCCCTCACCCTGGCCTCGTGCCCCCTGCCCCATAGCGGTCCCTGGAGCCCCCCACCCTGGCCTGGTGTCCTCCCCACCCCTTGTCAGCTCCTGAAGCCTTGTCCCCCAGCTCATCACTAGATGTCAAGGGAGAGCTCATTCAGACCCTGCTTACATCTGGTATAGCTAATAATAACAATAATGGAAGCGTTCTGGATATTTCTCTCCAACGTGTTTATGCATTAGACATATAAATCAACATGAGAAATTAAAAGCAAGGGTATTCAGGGACGAGTTTTGTGAACCGGGGACTCTTCCGGGGACCATAGTTTGCCCAGGCACACAGTCCCTCATCCAGGGACGTCTGGTCACCTTAGTTTACAGACTCTGCCTTTTTCTTGCCAATTTGATTTGAACCACTGTTATCTGAGCTGAGTGCCCCAGATTGCTTGAAGTGGGACTTCTGCATAAGGGTATGTTCAGCTGACTGTATAATGCAAAAAAATTTCATCCTAGAATCACTGTCTATAGAGGGACTGTCCTGTTCAATGAGCCCCACAGCCCACCCAGGTGTCTTGATCCCATGGTAGCACAGATGGACCTTTGAAAAAGGGAATAAGTTGTGCACTGGGTAGTTTTGCATCATGGACCCATTGTAGGAGTGCATGTTTGACTGGGGAAGGAAATATATCTGACAGAGAAGAGAGATGATGACATTTTCCCAGGATAAGTGACTAGAAGACTTAAGAATAGCCTGACTTGGCAGATCAAGACCACAGAAGGTGGAAAATGCCATGACCACCATAGGAAACCCCTCCATGAAACTGCACTTGAGGAACAGAACATCCTGGAGGGCTACCCACAGGAGCTGTATGTCCTGAGATATGAAATCTTTCTCTGCTTTGGTGTAGATAACCATCCTGAGATGGAGGTATTTTCCTGTCGGTAAGGAGCCCCACCCCACGCTTAGCTTGTGCTACGAATGCTCTTAATAGAATGTCATCTAGCATATTTCCAACTGAAAAGGGCTGCCACTTTTCTAGCCTTCTTCCTCCAACTTGGCAATGGAAGGGGGGGGAAAAAAGAAAGAAGAGAGCTGGAGAACTGCTTCGAGGAGTTGGATGACACACAGAGATGGGATGGTGGGGCAGCTATTATGGTATTCTATCTCTCTTCTTATGGGCTTATGGAAATTCGAAGTCTTATTTATTTAAATAGCACGTATGTTACCGACAGTGATAGGTTGTATTTCCATATGCTGTCCTACCAATGTCTATAAATCTAGAAGAAATGCTTCTAGGAGTTAGGGGCTTGTTCAATCCCTGTCTCCCATTAAACCTCTGCTGAAATTACTACCAAGGAATGCCAATTCTGCCAACTTGGGGTTTTGACTAGTGCCCATTACCAAATATCTGAGTTCCACCCACTTAATAGATTGGCAAAATGAAATCCCTAATGGACAATTTGTGGCAGATTCTTTGATGCACACATGCGCACTTGGAAACTGGACTGTGACCACCAAACTCATGTCACATAGCCTACCTAAAAACTTGGAGCCACTACTAACTTGGCAGTTTTTTGCCCTGTATGTAATGACATAAAACCATTGGTTTGGGGTTTCTCCTTTGTAGGTGTACAATAATGGAAAGGGAACAGACAACAAAAAGTATTAATAATGCCTGTGCAAATTTAACCTTTATTATCTGTTCACTGTATACAAAACACCATTGCTGCATAGTGATAACTTATTTGCTGTACAGTTGACAGTGCTCATCAACAAACAAGTGTTAAAGAGGTATACACTTAACAAAAGGGCAATGATACCCAGTGCACATAACTGACAAAAACATACCAGGCACCTGCAACTTCAGCTATAAGCTTTAGCATACAGAAGTACTGCATAACCACCTAATACTTGAGTAGTGTAGAAAGGGGATAACAAGCATCTACTAATCAACCAACTTAGGCACATGGATGGAGAGAAAAGGTAGAGCTAAATTTTCTGATATACAACACAGAGTGGCAAGAGGAATTTTTACATAGAAGCTCAGGTTTCTAATGCTGTTAGAATTTAATGATAAATAACAGAATCTCACAAATCTTTAAGGGCAAAATGCGCCACATTTATTTACATATGAAAATGTGTTTAATACAGTTATAATGGACATAGTGTATAGTAACATTTGACAGCAGCAAGACTTTTAAAGAACCGAACAATTACTACAGTATATCATGCGGATATCTATATATACACAATTTTTTTAAAAAAAGGTACAAAATTTGTTTAGGGATACATACAAGGTATAAAATGCAAAAGCAAACAAACAAAAATATAACTCTCACAGAGAACTATATATGAAAGGGACAGTATGGTACCTTTTCTGTACTTCAAGAAAGCATAATAAGTAATATTAGGTATACTTTTTGAAATGACTGAACTAGTTTCAGATGGTCTGTGCTAATGTTGAAAGGCCAGCTTTTACTTAAATAGGCTGGTGTATTACCTTCTTGATAGTTGTGGCTGGACATAACACTGAGCACCAGAACATTTGGCATTAGCATACAGAGCTGGGAAATACCAACTCACACAGCCAAGGAATTAAACTATTTTCTTTCAAGAGCCAGAAGAAAGGAAAATACACAATGCTGTGTACTCGCTTCTATATAATGTTAAATAAATTATATGACAAAACCCACCATAATTATAAAACGTATTTATCTAATTACATCTTATTTGTTTAATCCACAGCAGCCCAGCCCTTCTGTAACAATTTTAACTTTGTGTGACCTTAAAGACCTCCTTGCAGGGCCTAAACAAATTATGTAGTGACGCCCAGTTGTGCAGTAACATGTTTTCAAAAGTGCAATGACTTTCAAAGGAGTATGCACCCTGAATAGTAAATACTTGGTATTTCTGGTGTTACTGTCTAAACCCAACACTGTATTCTCTATAGATGCAGTGACTATTCCTTAGGGAAAGATTTTCAAAACCGCCTGAGAGATTTAGAAGCACAAGTCCCACTGATTTTCAAAATCTTCCCTACACATAAAAGCACTGCTTTCTGGTGTAGTTTCATTAATTAAACTTTCTTTCAGAAGCATTTCATATATAAAACAGTTTAACGGAACCGAAGGAACTGCCCCTGTATTAAGAACTCTGTTGTAAAGAAACTTACTACAAAACAAACAAAACAAACAACTGATTTTCCACTAAATATCAATACAAACACGTAACAAAGAGTATAAAAATTGTTAGTTTAAATATATACAAACTCTTTTCAACTCAAATACTGTTTTAATGCTTGTTGAGCGTATAGACAATGAGATGAAGAGGATACATTTATGTAGAATATATTGCAACAGCCTGAACCGTACTGTTAACACTATTATACGGAGAACTTTCTGTAACAAAAATGTCATTTATATTCCAATGTGGAGACAGATTTTTGCTTCTCAAATATCTGATCACTTTTCAGCTGAACTCAATCTTTTAGATTTAATGAAGGCCATGCCATGTGTTCTCATATGAGTATTTAAGGCCGCTTCAGTTTCAAATGTCTTTGCACACACTTTGCATTTTCGGTCTGATACCATGTTGTCAGATGATTCATCTTCATGATTGGGCTTATTTTCTTGTTGATTATCCTCCCCAGACCCGTTCTGTTTCGATACTGGCTGAGGCTCCTTCAGCTTATGTACAATGAAGAGATGCCTGGAGAGAGATACATGAGAGGTATAGCAGAGGCCACATTCCCTGCACTGATACGAAGAGCCATCAGATTTGTGCTGAGGGATATGTTCATGAAACTGAAGAAGATTTTCTGTTGTAAAGCCACACACAGCACATTTGTGGACTTTAAAAACATTTATCTTCAACTTCTTCAATGGCTGCGTGATTGCTCCTCTGGGAGGCCTGAATTCCAGTACAGGTTCTTCCAACTTACGCTTTGGACTGGGAACCTAAAAAACAAGAAAAGTGTATTTTATGCAGTTATAAATACACAGTTCTTCTCATGAATATTTATCACTTGTGGACTTAAAAATCTTCCATGGATATGTTCCAATAACCCCCTGCTAAATCCAATCTCTGAAATAATAGAAACAACCATCTATGTTAATAAGAATCAGTTCAGATTGATTTTGCTAGCTAGGTAACAGCATTTGGTGCATTGTACGAACATTAATACATGTTTTCCAGTATTACTGTATTAAAATATAATATTCAATGATACAGTAATGATGGACATATTTAGGATATCATTCTATCAGCACTTTAGTGCTTACTTTCAGAATCTCAATCTTAATTGGATTTGATTTTATTCCATGCATGATGATGATGATGACTGTAAATCACCTCCTGATTAATTGTGGCCAAAAGGAGATGCTGGAGAAAGATGACTACTGAGTACAATTTTTGATTACTAATCTACTACCAATCTGTTTCTTCATTTTATTGCTCAAGAGGCATATTTTTCAAGAATCCTTCACTTACCTATTTTGCCCAGAGAATCCACGTTATATTTCAAGACTATATACCTAACATGACCCTATTTTCAAAAATATTTGTAGAAAGGGGGGACAATTTCATGGCAACATTTTTTAGGGTAGTGAAACAGTCACACAAAAATTCCCTTTTTAAAAAATGTGTGCTGGTGTCACCACTATCAGCCTCTGACTCAAAGACGTGCATATTTCTTAGTGTACAGAATGAGTTCATCATTAAACACTGAACAAGTGTCATTAACATTCACCCTATGCAACTCAACAGCTCTGATAGCACCCTATAGCCATTTTAGTTTTCTCTTCACTCCTAACATTCTTCATCACACTGAACACTAATTCCACTCTACTATTTATTTCTGGTAAACACAAAGCACATTTTACTCAGTATGGAAATAAATGTTGATAAAAAAAATTCAAACATTTGATTGATGTAATGAAAAAAAATGGGACTATTCCAGGTGAAAGAAATTTCTGAAAGAAATTCCCAGGCATCAAATGGAAAACGAGGCCTGTCTCAATAAAACCAAGATACTTAATATATACCATGAACATTCAGAGCTCTGTTTTTGGATCAGTGTTCCTCTGGCCAAGGAGGATTGTTCAGTGCTAGTCAACACCGCTCATTCATTCGGCACTGCAGGAGGACTGCCTTATTCTATGGATTACTGCAAATTTTTCATTTTTAAATTACTACTTTAAACTGAGCCTAAATTGGTATTATTACTATGTGATGGTTATTTAGTGTCCTATGTGAAATGAGTTTGGTGGTGCCAGTTTGCCAGTAAACATATGTCCACATAACAAAGCTACCACGAGTTATCAATAAATTGGCATCACAGTTAGAAGTCCTAGCAGGCTGAACAAGGACTGAATAATCAAGGAGACTGCGCTAGCCTCTCACATGCAGGGGTGCTCCCTCCAGCATGGGACTGAGGCACACTGACACGGTATTCTGAGGAAGGTTGTACTTCTAGCTTCTGCTTCTATCTAAGCTGTAGCTGTTTGGTTGATAAAAGATTTGGGTTTGCAGAGCTTCCAACATAGCACCTTTAAAAAGGTGATATTGAAACAACTCACTCAGGGCTGGTCCACACTAACCCCCCAGTTTGAACTAAGATACGCAACTTCAGCTACGTGAATAATGTAGCTGAAGTCGAAGTACCTTAGTTTGAACTTAAAGGTACTTACCAAAGGTCCACACGCGGCAGGCAGGCTCCCCCGTCGACTCCGCCTACTCCTCTCGCGGAGCAGAAGTACCGGCGTCGACGGCGAGCACTTCCGGGATCGATTTATCGCGTCTAGACAAGACGCGATAAATCGATCCCAGAAGACCGATTGCTTACCGCCGAACCTGGAGGTAAGTATAGACGTACCCCGAGAGAGGCTGAATTCTCTCTCACTTGAAGTCTTTAAGTCAAGACTAGATGTCTTTCTAATAAACATGCCCTAGTTCAACCACAAGCTATGGACCTAGGGTGACCAGATGTCCCCATTTTATAGGGACAGTCCTGATATTTGGGGCTTTTTCTTATATAGGCACCTATTACCCCCCACCCCGTCCCAATTTTTCACACTTGCTATCTGGTCACCCGATATGGACCTGATGCAGGAATTACTGAGTGAAATGCTTTGGCCTATGTTAAACAGGAGATCAGATTAGACAATCATCATGGCCCCTTCTGGCCCTAAAATCTATGTATCTATAAAAAGGTCTAACTTCACACAAAGAAGAACGGATCAAAAAATTCATTGTTGAAAGAGGTACTCCTAAAGTGTTTACCTTTGTGTCTTCTTTTACTTCACTTTCTTCTATATTGGTTGATTCTGTCATTTCTTTCACATCAGGGTCTTTAATGCCATGCATCAACTGAATATGTTTTTCTAACATCAGCCGCTTAGTAAAAGTGCGTCTTGAATCCGGGCAGTGCCTGTATAAATGCAAAGCAGACATACATATGGTCAAATGTTTACCTTTTTTATAAACAATTTTTTTTTAAAAAAGAGACAGATATGAAGTAGTGCACTATATCCCGGCACCAGTGCAATTTGTTAAAGAAAACGCCAATACTTTTCTAACCAAGTTTGTATACAAAAGTATTAAAAAGTAAACAAAATTACCAAATACACTATTAGTTACAAATATTTGAGCAAATTAACCTCTCTCTCGCTGTGGATATCTCTGATGTAACATCCTAGAAGCGGACATACTGGGAGACAAAGTGAAAACTGAAGTATCTGAGCTCCTTCCCCTCTACTCTTCTGTCCACATCACCAGTGGATTAAAATTAGACACACCCATTCTTCATCTCCCCTCCGCAATCCAAGCTTCACCTGGGCAGCAAACATCTCCCCTACAGTCAGAAATTGGATTCCAAATATCATTATTATTATTATTTGTTTTACTAGTGCCTAGGAGTCTTATTTATAGACCAGGACCCCACTGAGCTAGGCACTGTAGAAAATTTTCAGTCTGACCTCAGCCCCGGATTCTTCTAAGTCTCTGGACTTGATTCACCTCCCTCTTTGAACCAGGCATCCCTTCGTAGCTCCATTTCCACTTCACTTGTGCCTGCTGTTCTTGGCATGCATCCAGGTTGGTCAAGAGAGCAATCTTTTCTCCCCATCTGGCTTGCACCTTCAGCTGGAGGTGGTTGTGGGGCTTGGATATTATTTAACATACCCCAAGTGATGTTTGGGTTGGGGATGGGGGTGTTCTAGAACGGTTCCTGGAAGGGGTGTGCCCAGAAGAAAACAGGGGAAAGAGATATACGCCAATATTCTCTTTCAAAATATCTCTATTTTTGGGAATTAACATTTTCTATGATAACTACATTGCTAATTCAAAAAGTACAATATACTTTATGATACAAACAGATGATTCTGACATTAAAATGAACATACACACTATGCTTTCTTTTAAAGGCGACGCAGGTCAAAATAGGAGCTCTTGATGCTCATCACGTGACGAATGGAACAGATGGAACAGTGGCCAACCAGATCATATAATGAGTGACTAATGCAACTCGATACTACTTAGTAGATCAGCTGAAATCAGCCTGAAATGGATTTAGAGTATGGCAGATCCTGCCCAATAACCAAACAGGTGATACCCATTACTATGCTCATTATTTTAAGTCCATAAAGCAATATGCTAGATTAATGGTTCTCAACCTTTCCAGACTACTGTACCCCTTTCAGGAGTCTGATTTATCTTGCATATTCCAAGTTTCACCTCACTTAAAAACTACTTGCTTACAAAATCAGACACATAAATACAAAAGTGTCACAGCACACTATTAATGAAAAATTGCTTGTTTTCTTATTTTTACCATATAATTATAAAATAAATCAATTGGAATATAAATATTGTACTTACATTTCTGTATATAGTATATAGAGCAGTATAAACAAGTCATTGTCTGTATGATATTTTAGTTTGTACCTGACTTTGCTAGTGCTTTTTATGTAGCCTGTGGTAAAACTAGGCAAATATCTAGACGAGTTGATGTACCCCCTGGAAGACCTCTGAGTACCCCCAGGGGTACACATATCCCTGGTTGAGAACCACTGTGCTATATTATACATAAGTGGGACAGTACAGATACTCCGGTTGTCATTCAAATTCAAAGTTGATCCATGCATTCATATAATAAGTTAACTGATCTAACTGAATTAATTAGATGTTTGGTTTTGCATAAACAAGAAGTGCAGATAAACTGACAACAGCCTCTACTTTTCTCTTTACCGTTGGCTCCATTGATCTTAAAGAACATTAAAAGTAGAACTTACGAGCAGGTATAAACTTTCCTAATGCCTTTGTGTTTGATACGATTGTGGCGACATAGACTATGGGATGAACTGAAAGATTTGTCACATTGTCGACAAGGATGTTTCTTCATTTGCTTTAAAGAAGGGAAAAAGAATAAAATATTAACTAGCAAGGTAATCAAAGGCAGCACACATTTTCAATCTTTTAAAAATAACAAAGTAAGGTTACTTACCAAGATCTTTTATTCTTTGAGGACACTTTAGGAGTCACTGGTCCCAGAACAATTTCTAAACTGTGTGACCATTAAGAGGCATGCACACACCTACCAGCACTGTAAACTGTAATTAAAAAAGAGATGCCCTTGCCCCCTTTTCAATTCTTCTCTGCCACCAAAGATAGAGGGGAAAAAGGGAGGATCGGTTTGAATTTACATAGGCAATGTTTTCAGATAACTCCAGTTACTTTTAAATAACCCCTTCTCCACTGCCAAATTGCTTCTGCAGATCTTCACTCTGGAAGCAGCAAGACAACTGCAGGAGGAAGGATGAGGGATACCTAATTGAAAATAGACTGAAGCACTGCTCTGCCAAATTTGATGCATGGTGATTTCATGTCACAACATCAACTCACAGGAAAGATCCCTGAAAAGGCATGCGGAAAGATGGGGTATAGCATGGCATTCCATTGTAGGACATAAGCCTTCTTCCTAATTTCGAGGATCTAATGGTTTTATATTATAGACTACCATGTGGAAGGAGGTGGGAAAAACAATCCCAAAAAGAAAGGAAAGAAGCAGAACAATTTATGTCAGTTCATTCTGAGCTCTCAGGAGATTTTTTTCAAATTTGTACTTGCTTGAAATAGACGCAGCTGCAGGTGCCAGCATAAAAGCCCTCTATTGTGTTGTGTTTCTCTAAAAGAGAAAAGATTAATGGAATCATCTGTAGTGATGGTACTCCTAGTGAGAATGGCCAGGGGGTCTCTAGTAGCCGAAGAACACTTCTTCCCACTTATGGGCTGCAAAAGCTCAAAGAACAAGCCATTGTTAATGTCCCCTATAACTGATTTAGCATATCACCAATCCAAGAACTCAGCAAGTCAGTCCCTTAAACAGCAGGTCTATCACCTTGAGCTTGCAGGAAAGACACTGCTCACTCAGAAAACTAGAAGGTTTACAATTAGAAGTTTATCTTCGCAGCCATAATTTAATTTTATTGACAGCTTAAACACTTCAGAAATTGATAAGTCAGTCCCCCACTGGAACAGAGGATTGAAAGAAAAAGCCAAAAGGATGCTGACAGATCTAACGTAGATCACTTTGACTTAGATGAGCCTTCAACTGAGCTAATTAGAACCAGGCTCCTGGTTCACTCAAACTATCCCTTCCCAACTAGGAGACTCTTAGATCCAAGGACTCTCTGGGTCTGAATATGCAACAGATCTGAAAGAACTGGGTTGGACTCTAGATAGGAGCACTGAGCCCATAGAAGGAAATCCAGATCACTCAGACACTGAGCTGAAGTGCTCTGATTTGAGGATGGCTTATACTTGCCATTCAGGTTCAAGTGAGAGGATGGCACTGAGACATGGGCTAGGTCTACACTACGGGGGGGGAGTGGGTCGACCTAAGATACGCAACTTCAGCTACGTGAATAGGGTAGCTGAAGTGGCGTATTTTAGGTCGACTTACCTGGCTGTGAGGACGGCGGCGAGTCGACCGCTGCCGCGCCGCCGTCGACTCCGCTTCCGCCTCTTGCCGCGGTGGATTTCCGGAGTCGACGGAAGAGCCATCGAGGATCGATTTTATCGCATCTTCACTAGACGCGATAAGTCGATCCCCAATAGATCGATTGCTACCCGCCGATTCGGCGGGTAGTGAAGACGTGCCCATAGTCTGATCCAGAGTCTGCCTTGTGCCTAGAAGAAGAAATATCTGATATCTAGGATCATTTCTTCCTTTTATGACAGAGACCACGCCTTTCCTCCAGAGTGACTCAAACTTCCTCTCTTTCCTCTTTTTCTCATGGGCACTGGCCAGGTAAATCAGAATCTCCCAGTATTCCATTTGGGACTTCTGATCCGAGTTCTTGGATCAATGCTTGGGAACTGGGCTCCAGAGGTGAATCCATCTATTCCTATCCATCAGCTTCAAAGGAATGAGCAGCAAGGACTTTTCCAGGAGGATGACATTAAGTTCTGGCTCCATTCATTCCTATCCCCTGCAGCCAAATAGCCCCTACATAAATACCAATTCTTAAACAACTCTCAAACCCATATGTTGATCTCATATGGGCATTTCAATATCACAGGAGGTACATGTCTTGAATGTAGAGCACCTCTCCAGATCTGCCCAACCGAACTTAAAATCCCCAAACAACCCTAAATCCTAACTTTACAACAGGCTGAGGACAAAAGGGAATGTTTCCGATTGCTTGTGCTGCCAGAAATAAGAGGAACTGAAGACCATTTTAGGGACAGTTATTTCATCTCTATAGTTTCGAATGCCAGATCGTCAGCTGGTGTGCACATCCTCCCTAATGGTTACACTGCTTAGGAATGACTGCAGGACCTCTGACAGATAATGGGGAAAATATATCAAATGGGGTTAATCCTAAATTAGAAGTTTTTACAGACACAGTCCTGTCTGACCCCAACTTCCATTTTATATTTAATCTTTAAAATCGTGACTCCTTAGGCCAGTTGAAACATTTTTTAAACCATTTTCTCCTGTGATATTGCAAAATTATTAGTCCCATTTGAGGGATTAAGACTCTGTTCAGCAAGATATTTAAATATGTGCCTAACTTTAAGCATGTAAGGAGCCCCACTGAAGCTTATGGGACTACTCACATTCTTACAGGTAAGCACTCCATAATTGCCCTGTTCTGGTCATTCCGCCTGCAGCAGCTGGCATTGGCCACTGTTGGAAGACAGGATACTGGGCTAGATGGACCATTGGTCAGACCCAGTATGGCTGTTCTTATGTTTCTTAAGTACCATGCTTCTTCAGGGTATAAATCCCTTGTACGCGTTTCTAAAAGAAAAGACATTTGGAGGGACATGAGCTGAAGACAATCTGAAACCACATTTTTAGAATATATAAATGCCTCGTGGTATGCTTTAAAGTTCGGCAAGAGCAATGGATGACTACTTCTCATGGTGAAGCCACGAATGTGTTCTATGGGCCATCCAAAAACGTTATACCACATCACACCCCCATGTATTCTCTTTACTCAGCCTATTTCAGAGGAAAAAAAGCTTTTTTTGAGAATTTAATTGTTTTTATTGGTACTATTTTTCATATCCTCCACCTGTAAAGCCAGGCTTCGTTAGCACCATGAATCCAACTATAGAGGCCTCCCTGGAGAGAAAAACAACAAATACGTTTTTGAAAAATGGGAAATTCATTTACATCGTTTCACAAAAATTTAGTCCTTTTTCTGTGCTGACATTTTGGAAAAAAAAGTAATTAAAATTTGGAATTTTTCAACAAGTCCTACAGATTTTAGAAATCTGTAAAAACTACCTAAAATAGTTTTCTATACATAATAATGTCATGGTTTTATATCTCAGGACTGCTAGACCTAGAAGGAAGGGACATGTCTCATTGGGAAGCTAGAATTCTCTCCTTTTCCAAATATACAGATAGAAAATTCCGTATATATATTTCCACATAAAGCTCCTATATCTACCCCTCTTTGGTCATGAGATATGAACCTGACACTAGTGCAACACAGAGTAATGTCTACCTGCACTGCAGGCCATTATAATTTTCAGGAATTTCCACAATTGGGGAAAAAAGGAAACATTTCTCTAGCACAGTGGTTCCCAAATTTGTTCTGCTGCTTGTGCAGGGAAAGCCCCTGGCGGGCCGGGCCGGTTTGTTTACCTGCCGCGTCCGTAGGTTCGGCCGATCGCGGCTCCCAGTGGCCGTGGTTCGCTGCTCCAAGCCAATGGGACCTGCTGGAAGCGGCGCAGGCCGAGGGACGTACTGGTCGCCGCTTCCAGCAGCCCCCACTGGCCTGGAGCAGCGAACCGCGGCCACTGGGAGCCGCGGTCGGCCGAACCTGCGGACGCGGCAGGTACACAAACTGGCCCGGCCCGCCAGGGGCTTTCCCTGCACAAGCGATGGAACAAGTTTGGGAACCACTGCTCTAGCATATTTTGTTTCTTTTGTAAATGTCTGTTACAAGCTGTTCCGATGTTTGAAATGTCAATAGAACAAGTCAGAAAATGTTGGTAACTTTGAAGAAGAGATTGTGCACTTGTGCAGTAATTGTGGATCTTCGAAAAGTATGTCCCTATGGATGATCCACTTCATGTGTGTATGCATCTCTCGAGCCCTTGATCAGAGATTTTCCATTAACTGTGTCTGTTCAGCCCATGCATGCTCCCTATATCTTATTGTGTTGGACACCGAGGCTATATAGGGATGTGCAGGCGAACTGCCCTCAGGTCCTTCTCCACCCAAACGTTCCATAGAGAACAGTCCAAAGCAGAGGGGAAGGCGGGGGTGTAGTGGAGCACCCAAGGAGGACACATCTTGAGAAACTGCAGTTACTGCACAAGATGAGTAATCTTTTTTTCTTTAAGTAGCGTCCCTATGGGTGCTTCACTTCAGATGACTTCCGAGCAGTATTCCCAGAGAGAAGAGGAAGTTTTGGAACTAAGTCCAGAACTGAAGACCGTACTTCATTACCAACTGCCACATCGGATCTAGTGGCATGGATCAAAGTGTAATGTTTAGAAAATGTATATAATGAAGCCCATGTTGCAGCCCTAATATCTCAGATACTGATACATTCCTAAGTAATGTTGTGGATGTTGCTTGTGATCTGGTAGAATGCGTTATCACCCTTTGCAGGGGGTGAATGTCCACAGTACCAAAACTAGTGATAATACACCCAGATATCTATCTTGATAGACCCATGATCTGTGCACAGAGACTATCTGTGAAACAGATGAACTGTCTAGGTGACATTTCAAAATTGTTTGGTCCTATCTAAATATAAAGCCAACCCCCTTCTAATATCCAAGACATGAGGACAGGTCACATGCAAAGAGCTATGCAGTTTTGGAAAAAACACTGGTAGATGAATGGATTGGTTAAGGTGGAACTCCAACAGTAATCTTAGGTAAAAATGTAGGGTGTGGCCATAAATATACTTTATGCTTGAAGACCTTAAAGGGGTGATCTGCCATCAAGGCTCCAATCTCTCTGATCCTACAGGCTGACATGATGGCTATTAAAAAGGCTTCCTTCACAGATAAATGGAGCCGCGAACAGGTTGCCATTGGTTCAAATGGAGGTCTCATAAAGTAACTGAGTATGAGGTTGAGGTCTCAGATTGCGATGGCAGGAATGGCATGATATTTATCAGAGGTAGTTTCTACCAGGTAAATCATGTTTTTTATTGCCCCTGGAAAAACTAGTTAGTCCCGGTTTGCGAGATTTTCGATTTTAAAAACTGCTTCATTTACATTTAGTATTAGTTACATATTCATAATGGGATCACATAAGGCAGTAGATTCAGAGATTAAAATTTTGGGTTGTAGAAAGCGAGGACTTTGGTTCGTCTGTTACAGACAGGTCCTTAGCGTATCTGGACTCTTGTGGTACCAAGTAGGAGAATGGTACTGACATGGTACTGAGGATGCAGTTGCCAAAGCTTATGGTGGAGGAGGGCCCTAACAACGCAGGCATCAATGGTGTTTGGAGCCATTGCTTGCTTGGTTCCGAGGGTGCTGAATGGGTAGGTACTGACGGAGGGCTGAGCCCAATGGTGTCAGTTTGGAATGTTTACACATGCTCTCCTTGTGCTGTGGCCCTGTTGGAGCCAAGCTCCAGGACTTTCCACCTCCACCAGTACTGGAGGAGGAGTCCTTCAACTCAACAATACTAAGCTGAGAGGTTGAGGCTTTGGAGACCGTAAATCTCGAAGGGGACATGGGCTTTTTTGGAGATGGCTTCTTAAGATGAGAGTCTGCACGCCTCTTTTTAGAAACCTTAGCCGAAGCCTCCAAAATCTTCCTATTTCTAAGGGGAAGTGTTCGCCAAGATTGAAGGAGTTCTCGATCTGTCCAGAGACAGATGTACGGAAGGTTTTTCTAACCTGATTCAAAAGCTGTCAAAGGGAGTGTTCCATCCTCAACAGTCTGAGTTTAATCTCCCATTCCTTCCTTAACCTGGATTTGAGAACCAGGCAGAAGCTTCACTTCTGGGAGATATGGCACTCACCCAAGCAATGGACACACTTACAGTGGCTATCGCTAAGAGGTAGAGCCTCTCGGCAGGAGAGGCAGAGTATAAAACTTGACGAGCCAGGCATGCCCTACCTGGAGAATAAGACTCCCCAAGGGGAGGGAGAGAAACAAAACAATCCTCTCATTACATATCTCTAACTAAAACTATTACTAATAACTAACCTATACTAACTAAACAAACAACGATAGGAAAAAAGTGTATACAAGATAGCAGAGGCACGTTCAAGGCAGACCTGCTCAAGCTCTATCTCAGGCCAAGATGGCTGAGAAATAACTGACAGGGGTTCAACCACGCATCCCTGTATATTCTCGGTGTCTGGCATGAGGAAGCATTTGGAGAATGTGAAGGCCAAATGGACACTGCTAACGGAAAATCTCTGATCAAAGGCTCAAGAGGCGCATGGGCACTTGAAGAGGAGCACCCATAGGAACACTACTCGAAGAAGAAAAATAGGTTTTTTTGGTGGATTTTGTTTCTATTTTTTGACTAGCTCTAAATGTTATTAGACCTAGAAGAGGCAGTCAAAGATGCATGAGGAATGCAACATAGGTCTGTAATTTACAACAACCACACTCATCTGGCCAAACAAAAACAAAAAATATTATGTCCCCTGGAACCAAACTGTTAAAGCAGTATGAGGGGAGGGGAATGGAAAGAGAATCAGAAATCAGTTTAGCTGACTCAGAAAAATTTCATAGGAACTTTTTTCAGTCATTCCATCTGTTCTTGAACAACCTTTTTTATTGACTAAATAACCCTACAATTAACTGAGGGCGATGAGAGTCTTTCAGTAGAAACTTAAAAAGCTAAGCAATATAAAAGGAAAAAGGAAATGGATATGAGAACAGGGAAGAAAAAAATAGAGCACAAAATGAAATAATCAGAAACATTATCACTCTATTTTATAAAGGTCTACTGAATTTGAAAAAAAAATAACTGTTTCTATTTTAGTATTAATTCATTTAATTTGGAAGCTACAGTAATTTACCTTTCCATGCTCTTTCCTCATGTGGGATATGTACACATCTCTCTGAGTGAAGAGTCGATCGCATTCCCAGCACGTCCAGCCAGGGTTGGTTACTTTTTTGGGCTCTGCTTTCTTTACAGGAGAGGGAGATTTCTTCTCCAGCTTTTCTGTTCCACTGATGGATTTTGTATCCTCTTTGTTGTGACTGGCTGAGTTTTGAGTTGTGGGTTTAGTGCTCAGGAGCAAATTTATACCCAAGTTTGGTGGCCCCTCAACACTTTTCAACGTTCCATGCATAGACTAAAATATAAAAAATAAAAATGTTACAAAAGAGTTTGCTATTGGTGTGGCTAAAATGTAAAAAATTATCTGACTAAAGGCTTTACTTCTTTCTACCCCTCATGATATAAATCTATTTATCAGATCACTTGTAATATAAGGACACTCAAAACAATGTTTAAATAAAAACAAGGTTGCAATACAAACAAGCAACATAAAAATGTGTGAGTGAGAGGTTTAACTTGCTTTTGGGGTGGTGGGGGGGAGAGCTTTCTTAAAAGGCCTTCTTTATCCTGATTAACTCTAATTTTTCATTTTACTTGTACAATAAAGTGGAACAGTCTTCCCTAATGTGGACCACCTGATGTATAGTTTAGCTTATGGTTTCCTGTAAATATGTTTGCATTGACAGAGTTTGGGCAGCAATATTGGGAAAGAGATACAAGTAAAGATGGCTTTTGAAAGATTAAATAACGCAGTTAATAATCCCTTTCAACCATGAATTTGCCAGTCAGGAGATTACCTTCACATATGAAAGTCTTACCTTCCAATTGCCAGTGTTCTCATGGTCTCTTACACTGTCCATTACCTTTGCCTTGCTGGTTTGCATGTCCAGCCACTCCAAATATAATCATCCTATCTTATAGCTGGGCTGAGCAAGTAGTCCCAGCAGCCAAAACCATTCAATATGTCGTTGAACCAGAGGAAACTGATACTGGGATATAAAGCTGATAGTTTGGCTTTGCTAAAGTATCTCAGTATTAGGCTCTTCTTTGTAGGATAACCAGATGATTCCCATTGACTGTTTGCCAGGTACCTCCCAAATGTCATACTCAGCTGTGCTGTGGGACAGAACTGTCTTTCTGTTTAAGTGGTCTCCTTAGAAATTAATGCCATTTACTTTCAAAACCAAAATGTTTCATTCAAAAACTGTGACTAAAAAGATAAGGTGCTTTCACTTCACCCATTTGACATCTAAAAAGAAGAAAGGTTAACTCTTTTTAGCATGTCTAAATAAGGTACTAGCTAATGTAATTAAATCTATTCCCATTACAAGTTGACAAAAACTCTATGAAAGGTAATGAAAAAAAGACAATTTCTGGGGTGTGGAGGAAAGGTGTAAAAATGGTTGCTCATTTTGAAATATTCTGCACATTTTTAACTTAAGATAATGTTAGCTATCAGAGTCAAATGTTTTATTCTTTACATACCAAAAAAAATACATTAAAAGAACATTAAAATTGCAAAGTCAAGCACTTAAAAGGCTGCCCAGGCAAGCTTAATTCACCCCTCTTGTTTGTATCCATTATGAAACAGTCTTTAATTACATGATCACACATTTTTTTTCCAGAGAACCCCACCCTCAATGAAATGGCTGTAAGAATTTTTAATGTGAACAAAACAACATATCATTCCCCAATGTTGTTCTCAAGAATAGCTAAATCATTTTCAATTAAATTAAAAATCAGCCTGAGGCATACAAGATTTCAGCCCAAACAGTAAAAAGTGATAAGCAACTAAAAACAGGGCCTTATAATGGAAAGAGTTAAGCAATCTTAACTATAGGTGTAGCTATCAACTCCACCTCTGCCTTAAAACCAATTGGTTTCAAATACTGAAACAAACAATACATATATAACTATATATGCATATGTGTGTATATGCCACTATTTATTCCTGTTTAGAACTGAAGAAGCTGTACACATCACAAAGGGGATGCTTTCAGTAAGTTGCTAAGAGAAGTATATCCCCTTGCTTGATGGTTGAGCAAGAAAATGATGCAAGAGTTAGATACGAAGGCAAGTAAAGGGCTAGCTTAACAAACATTACTGCAGGTCAATAATAATTAAAGTATCTGGCAAAATGCAACAAGATTATGAAATAAATTCTCACAGAAAATGTGTCACAGGTCTTAAAATGGGAGCTAACAGAGGTTTAGAACACTGAAAATACCTTGTCCTCACTTCTCAGAACATCTTTTGTCATCCCACACATTTGACAAATATGCTATTTTCCCTCATATTTTCAACTATAGGATAAAAGTCACCTAAGAGCAGATACATAACCTGAAGACAAACGTATGAGAGTGCATGCAATGGTCAGGAGGTAACCATGCACCACAGGGGCCCTGTCTGGTACAATACTTGAAACCAGTTTTTCTGGAATACAAATTGCCATACTGGGATCCAGTTGTTTATGGCATCATATTCGCAGCAGAAAACCCCGGAATTTAAAGAAAAAATCATTTCTAGTCTCCTCCCCTATCTGGGGTGTAGATGAGAAAGAACTTTAGGGTATATTGTGTGTTTTTTAAAAGAGTTGGTTTCTCAGAATTGCTGTTCTTGCCTTCAGCACAAATCTCAGCTACTTCCCAGGTAGTAAGTGCCATAGCTCAGGCTGAAATTCAACGTGCTGATTTCAGCAAAGACTAGGAGTCTGATTCTCCACTGCCCTGCACCTTGTTAAGTCATTTATGTCAGTGTAAAGGAAATGCAAAGTGGATGTCAAATGCCACTATTCTGGTTCACACCACTTTACAATGGCGCATGATGACACAAGGTACAGGGCAATGATGAATCACACCCTTGTGGTTTAAGGAATCTAAGCGTTGCTAAGGCCTCCAGTGCTTTAAAAACAAGGTAAAGCAATATATTTAAAATAAATGGCTAACCAGTTGCAGCCGGGAATGGGTGGGGTGATTATCTCTTAATAACACAGGTTGGAAGGATAACAGCCAGAGTTCTCCAATAAATCATCTTCTTGTGTAAATATAGTTATGAGATACTCTGTTTAATTTTACCTTCTAAGGGTATATATATTTCTGCATCCATACAAGTAGCACAATGCTTCTCTTATCAGTGAGTTCTGAGTACAGAAAGCTTGATTCTGTAATGAGCTAAGCACCATCAACTCCCAACTGACTTCAGCGAGAGCTGATGATACTTAGCACACACTGTAGGAGATGCCAACACTTAGCAGGATTGGGTGCATAAATCTCACTGTAACCAGTATTATTTTTATAATATATCATCTTGCATGCAGTACACACAGTCACTGGCAATATATAAAATACTAATGTTCACACAGAGAAATCGAGTTAGTGACTAGAACATATAGATTCTATATTTTAACTGCTTAGAGATATTAACTGCAAATTACTCTTTAGGAATAACTACCACCTATTACTTTTAGTAGTTTTCTCATAATTTTGTGCTTTTCTGAGATGATTTTGTGTAAGGCTTTAAACGTGACAAATGCTGTATAAGAATTCAAATGAAAGGAGATGCCCACACACCTTGATATGATCCATCATAAGTTGCTTCTGTGCATATAAAAGAGAACAGTCCGGACACTTGAAAACAGACACCTTCTGGTTTTCAATGTGTTGATCAAAGTGGCGATACAGCAAGGGTTGCAGGGTAAACACGGTGTCACACATGGAACATTTATATATTATTCTAAAAACAGAAGAAGTTCAGTAAATAAAAGTCAGTCATCCTGATCACTTTTCAGCAGGAATTACTGTTAAATTTCTTTTTATCACAGGTGAGACCAAATGTATGTATACATGAACATATTGGTCTGTTGTGGAAAATCAAAAATGAAAATGATACAACTAATTTAAGAATAATCCTCAAAATGGAAAGTAAAGCAGCACTCAAGAAAAACAGTATTAAAATCCAAAACCAATGGCACATTTACACCTATTTATAACCGTTATACATAAAACCAGTAAATGCTTCTGACAAGATTTTTCCCAACATATATATCTTTAAATCTTTAATTCACATTCATAACAAAAGGGCTGTTGGTCTACCTGACTTTGGAATTCAAAGGCACTAACTTGAAGGGGTTACTGATTTGATCAAGAGTGCTAACATTAAGTCAGGTTCACTTTTGGCTTAGATGTGTCTTCTCAACTTCTTGAACTATTAGTCCAATCCATTCAGTCTCTTTGAAGCTGAAATTTCACTGGAAGGCAGCCTTTCTATTTGGCAATTTAAAATTTTTCATCAGCTACCTATTTCAAAGCATTGTACAGAAATGACCAAAGCACAGCTTCTAGTACTGCTGATGCAGGACTGCTGGAAACAGCAAAAGCCAATTGTGTAATTTTAATAGCAAGTGAATCAACTTCCTTCCTGTATTACAATATTCTCATAAAGATGTTAACTAGCAACAAAAGTACGTTATAATGAGTCAGCTGATGATTAAGTAATGCATAAATTCATCCAGACTTTATAAAAAGGCTGGTGAAGAATCTAAGATAGTAATTAACAAGGACCAAAACAGGCTGAATTAGTAAAGGACATTGTAACAGCAGTCTCTGAAAGCGAGTTAAAATGACAGCATAAAAATGCTTCCTAAAATTAAGGAAAAATTATGAATTAATCTTGAAATGAGTATCATTTCAGAGAATTCTGACTCTGTCAAGCTCCCCACCAATAAGTAATAAACCAGAATGAAACTAGGATGTGCTAATGAAATGGAGAGATCAAGTCAGTTCAGAGAGAGGGTAACCCTCTGATCTAAGTGAAAGAACTAATACTACATAATAATGGTTTGAGGCTGGTTGCATTTTGCCAATGATTCTGCAAAGAACGTGGAATGTTATGCACTGGTTTTCTTTTCATTATTTTTTTATTTGTATGTTTTGCCTATTTACATGTTTGGCTCTCTATAAGAAGTTACTTTAATTTTTAAATAAAAATGCACTGTCAAGATTGGTAGGTCCAAAATTTATCCTCTTTTTCATATATCTGTTTATAAAGCCCATGTAATTCCCTTTATTTCTTCAGAACTGTTGTAATTTTTCTTTAGAAAAAGGAAAGAAAGAAAATGGCATCTGAAAGGGAAAAACAACATAGAAGCATGGGAACTGCCATATTTGATCAGACCAGTGGTCCAACTAACCTAGTATCCACTGACTGTGGCGGTAGCAGCCACTTTATAGAAAAGTGTAAGTATCTAGAGTCCCCTGACATTTTTTCATCATCAACATTTCTAAAATTTACTTTTTAAATGTTAATCATAATTTCCCAATGTTAATAAATATTCAGTTGAATCATACTGTTACTGGTTGTATTTTGTCCCTAAACTACTGGAAGAGCTAACTCTGTTAAAGGGAAATCCTCAACTACCGGTGCCCAGTCAGAGCACCTGAGCAGAATGCTGGTGAGAGATGCAGAGCAAAGGAATCTTCCCCCGACCACAGAGCTAGATGGCATGTATCAGATATCCATATTTTGTGATGTGACTCATCTCTGATAAAATGTTTTACAAAGCTAATTAATAATTATAACCAGGTTTGGAAACTGAGGCACGGGAAGGTTAAGAGACTTGAACAAGGTTATACACCATGGCACTGACCCTCCAAACAATTGTCACCCATGGCAGCACACTAGAATCCTGACTCCTGATACCCATCACTATCCACTTGATTACACTGCTAGAAACTAAGAAGGGAATAAAATGACATCATTCTGATTCCATACAGTTTGAGTGAGAAAATGGCAGAAGTGGCAAGAACTCAAAGTTAATATCCTTACTCTGACTATAAACATATATTTCAAATAAAATCGTGTACATTATAAATCAGAAAAACCTAGTAGGTCATCTAGGGTACAGTTCCACAGCCAATGACTTGAGTGGAAACTGTTTCAGGCCCCTAATCTACAAATTTGCGACTACAGGATTGTATATATTGTCAAATGGTGGAATATTATGTTAGTACTTTTTAATTTGCTTTGCTTTCTGATCTTTTCATTGTATTTAAAGTAAATTAATCCTTAAGTAATCACTGCATGTGTAATGGAGCAACACAGTGCTCATTAGCAAAACCAGCTAATATCGATAGGAGAAAATAAATCTGCTACTGAGAATATTACACCTCTTTAAAAATATCAGCTTCTTAATATTCACATTTTAAATAAATGTTTAAGTTAAGTCAAAGTTGCTCTGCTTTTGCAGAAGTTCAAAATCTTCCTGATAGGAGTCCAAATTCCCAAGACATCTATTTTCAGAATAAACTCAACTAATTCAAATTGATACAGATATTCTGTATGGTATGCTGTATCATGGTAGACACATGGATCCAATTCATTACAAAATATTTCTTTCAGCCACATTTTCAAAGTTAGGTATATACAACTGAGCACATATATTTGTGAATCAAACAAATAATGTGAGTCAATACCAAATGTGTCTAGCTAAGGCCCTGATCAAACAAAGTACTAAAGCATGTGTTTAAGGGCTATGCTCGATCAGGACCTAAATTACTGTAGCCCCAATTCAACAAAATACTAAAACACATGCCTTATTTAAAGCTCATGAGTAGTCTAGTTGAGGTCAGTGGATTGGGGCCTATATGCATGCACATGCTAAATATTTCCTCACAAATACTATGCACCAACAATTGTATGTGGGAAATGCACTTATTTCAATCTGTGAAAATCTGGCCAATAGAAATTCTAAAAATTTCTTTAGAACAAATAAACATGGAATCTATAGGTAGATACCTGAACATCACATTAAAAGACAATTAGTAATTTTAAAGGTGTCTCTACTAGGACATGGCATTTCTCCTTCCAATAATTTATTTTTCTATATAAATGATAATTGTACAATAATATACTATATTATATACCAACAGTCTAATGTTATTAATAAATTGGTTCCATAAATATTAATTTCCCCAAGGTTTAAAAGGAGATTATCAATAAAAAAAAAATCTTACTGCTATTCCTAAAAGCTCATACTAGCTACAAAGAAAAAGTCACACAGGAGCTTCTTTAGCCCATAAAATAAATTAAGCTATCCCTGACGAGATTGGTGTGTGTGTGTGTGGAGAATTAAAATTGAAAAAGCCTTCCTTTTCCCCATATTAAAATAATCTCATTTGTACCTATTGAGAGCCATTCTACCTAATGTGGTTTTTCATAAAACAGGTTAAAATGAAATTTAAGCAGTGAAATCATATCTTATTTGCTGCATCTGTTCTGATAAACAGACATTAGTAATACAATTATAAATCATGCAATTCCACTAAATGCCAAGGGCATACAGTGGCTTACTTAATGCTCTATCTCCATTAGTTCCTGCAAACAAAGCAGACTGTATGAGCAGTTGACTGCCCCAGCTGCAAACATGGTGCACATCCCTGTGTAGGGTCAAAACTCACCTCCATCCTAGGGTTTCACTTTTGTAACAAACAGAGGAACAATAAGGCAACTGTAAGTCCACTTCTAGCCTTCTGCCCAGGCTGGGCTGCTCCCAGTGTTCCTAGTTCAGGTTGGACAGGCCCTTGCCTATCAAACTTTCCCTCTGACACACAAAAACCCTGTGTCAGGAGAGCCCAGGCCTGAAGCCTATTTTCCCCTTCAGCCAGAGGGTCCTTCATTCATTCCTGGAGAGGTGTTTCAGGGGTGGCTCCAGCCCTTGTCTTCAGGACAGACCTATAAATCCTTCCTGACCCTGTCCACCCATCACACCTTATTTTCTGAGGTGCTGAGCACACATAATTCCCAGAGGAATTGCAGGTGGCGGTTCCTGACCAATGGGAGTGGCGGAGCTGGTTGGCCGCGCTTCCACCTAGGAACTGAGGGAAGGGGATGTCGCCACGTCCGGGGAGGTGCGGAGCCAGGTAGGGAGCCTGCCAGCCCTGCCAATTCCCCCCCTACCCCAGCACCAGTGGGGCTCTCAGGCTGCGCGCCCCCAGGCTGCCTCCCCCTCCAGTGCACGCGGTGCCCTTGGGCCACCCCCTGCAGCACCCACAGCGCCCCCAGGCCGCCCCCCTCTAGCACCCGTGGCAGCCCTGGGCCGACCCCTCCCCTCAAGATTTAGTCAGGAGTATATAGTACAAGTCATGGACAGGTCATGGGCCGTGAATTTTTGTTTACTGCCCATGACCAGTCAATGACTTTTACTAAAAATACCCGTGATTAAAACATAGCCTTAGTGATAACGTATCCTCTGCAGGTGTTTGTGAAGGGTCCGTTTAGCAAAATAAATAAATAAATAAATAAAATTGCACTTAAAGAATGAACAGTTGGATTCTCTTAAAATAATTTGCTATAATACAAATGTATAGAGCCCTGCAAATCTGCGGATACCTGCTTTATATCCGCAGACCGTGTTTACGGATCACGGATAGATGTGGATCCAAATTTTATATCTAGAGCTCTGCAGATACCTGCTTTATATCCGCGGACCATGTTTGCAGATCGGATATCAAATGCAGATACAAATTTTGTACCTGCACAAGGCTCTACAAATGTATTCCACAAAAATGCATGTTCCTTCATCTGCATATGGCTCTAACGATACACCAGTTCATACTCAGAAAAAGCATGTCAGTTCATATCTACAATTAGGGGAGCCAGCTCAAAAGAATTAACCTGTGAACATGATCTGATATAGCTCAATACGATCAGGATTTATTCAAGATATCTTTTGAACTCTTTCAATGTGAAATAGTCACTTGTAATTTCTGATCTTAGTTTTTTTTGCTGGCTGTGAGAGGGCCCTCTGGCTCCTGCTTCTGCTCTGGCTTACAAACTGCTCAGAGACCCTTGTGCCGGTCAAACATCTTGTGTAGTTTATTTACAATGTGGGTTCCCAATACCTTCATACTATATACAGCTCTGCTTCAACAGTCCTATGGAGCCCCCAACTTCTATACCAAGCAGGGAAGGGCAATCTCTCGCTACTTCCTTCCTGTGCCTAATAGCTTAATTAGCCTTCCAGCTCTCCTCCACCACAAATTAGGCATAGCTCTGTTTAACCAGCTCCATTCTACATTGTTTGATTGGAGCTGCTGTGACCAGAGTGCTGAATCAGCTGTTCTTGCTCAGCACTCTGTCACGCTGGCTTTTACTACTACTACTAATAAAAAAATCACATAACTAAAAAACTGTTTCCTTACTGTTCAACACGGCAATCTAAAAGTTTCTGAATTAAATGTTGGCATTTCTGAGCCTACTGTCAGAGATGCCATCTTGCTAAAAAGGAACATAATTTGCAACAATGGAAACATGGGAATTCAGGGTCAGAGCCCATACATTAGTTTCAATTCTGCTTCAATATAGGTTTGAACAATCTGAAGAATAAAAATATACTTTGGAATATTAAACACGACAGTGTCAAGTTTAAAAGGCTTAAAATTCGACATAATGATGCATGCTGCCCTGTTCTTTTACTCTGCCACCTTGAAGTTTTTTTTGAGCATGCAAAGTATTGAAATATAGAGTCATGCTCTCTGCGTTTCAGAGCGGCGAGATAGAGCAGAATTCTTGAATATTTTAATACCCGACCTGTACCTAACAATGGAGAAAGCAGGTAGAGGAAGGACAGCTTTGTGGCAAAGGCACTGGGTTGGGATTTAGGCGGTATGTAGGTTCCATTGAGTTCAGCTGGAGCTTACGCTCAGTATTTCTGAAAAACAGGATCCTAAGGCTCAAATCCTAACTCTCCCACAGACCTTGGGTAAATCACTTAATCTCTCTCTAAACCCCTTTGTAGTAAACTGGAAATAATGCTTCCACATTTAACAGAGGAGTTGTTATGCATCAAAAAAGGCACGTGCAGAGACAGACCAAGGTACATCTGCCTTGACCTTGACCAGCAAGGTTGGAGAATGTTTAGTGGTGGGCCTCTCTCACTTAACTGCAGTTGGAATTCTCTTTTTCTTGATGACATGTGCGTCTTGTGAAGGTGCAAGCCTAGCTCAGCACTCCAAAGGTTGTGGCTAGTAGTGAAGACAAGCCAGGTAGAAAAGACTGATGGGGGACAACATCTCCTGGAGAAAAAACACATCTTGTCATGAAATGGCCTACCTGGGAGAACTTTAGGCCACAGACAATTCTTCCCTGAAGCATGAGACCAATGAACTGAGAATACCTGGCATTTCTGAGACTGCCAAAAGTGACTATCTACAGCCCTGCGAGCAAAAGTGACTGAAAGAACCAAGTTCTTTGGAGTCATCTGCTCTGCAATATGTTAAGCATTTATCTTTTCTGGTTTGTCAGGCAAACATTATGAAGGAGAAAAGTGCAATAACAGTGCTGAGGAATATTAATGATTATTAAGCTACACTAAATGGAAAAGTTATATTAACTACTGCGCATTCTAGAAGGTGTGGAAAGCAAGGGCTCTTTCTGTTCAGTTTGAAAGGCAGAGCTATACCGAGGAGCTTGGGAGAGAAGAACTGAGGGACGAGATGTATGTAAAAAATTACTCCAATTTCTCTGGTACCTCTGAATGCTGGCTGACATGGAGAAAGTGTGGACCTAATGTCAGAGAGACATTATGCTAATTTCTAATTTCTTTAAGGCTTGTGGTGTTTGCATCCTAAATTAGGCTAGGTCTACACTACCCACCTGAATCGGCGGGTAGAAATCGACCTCTCGGGGATCGAATTATCGCGTCTCGTCGGGACGCGACAATCGATCCCCGAATCGACGCTCTTACTCCACCAGCGGAGGTGGGAGTAAGCGCCGTCGACGGGAAGCCGCGGAGGTCGATTTTGCTGCCGTCCTTACAGCGGGGTAAGTCGGCTGCGATATGTCGAATTCAGCTACGCTATTCGCGTAGCTGAATTTGCGTATCTTAAATCGACCCCCCCCCTGTAGTGAAGACCTGCCCTTAGAGACCATTTCCACAAAACCATAATATTACACTTTTGTCCTGCAGAGCAATTATAATATGGATGACATATCACTGTAAGCAAAATACTTGCTGATTCACCTGTACATTGTATTCTAAGTTTTAAATCAGAATCAAGTCATCCACGATTATGTCAATTTATCAATATTATTATTGCACTGTAAAAAGTTATGAATATACCTTTATTATATCACAGCATAAACATGCAATTATTTTACTAATTAATGAATAATAGTATGTTGTGAAATAAATGTCAGTGACCATCATGGTTTCCTCCCCAGGTTGTAGGTTTATGCCTGCAAATAGAACATTAGATGGAAACAGTACTCTGTTAGAATTATAAATGTCTCAACACATTTCAAAAACAGCAAAACGTTAATGGTTTCAACTGTCACTACTGATACTCTAGTTCATGATAAAAAAATGCAACTGATTTAAAATCATTTAGTTTAACAATGGGGAAAAAAAACACTGAGCAAGACTGAATACAAGTAGCTGCTTGGGTGCAGCTGTATCAAGTTTCCTATGCTGCTATGGTTAAAGAAATCTTATTGTTATGTTCATGGAAATCTGATCATTGCCAAATAAATGACTAGAAAATGTGACATGTACTCCACACATTATCAACAGAATGATAAATTGCTGGTTATCCAGTATGTGACTTTTAACATTATAAATACAAGAGAATGTAATTTCACTGGTTATTAAAATATAGCATTAGAGTAAGAGCAAAAAATTAATATTTCTTACTTTGGTTCTCCTATCTTGATACCAGGATGTTGTGTATAGGCATGAGAATGTGTGCTGGGTGCAGATTTAAATGCCATGGGACAGATAGGACATTTGTAGAAGACTTCACAGTGAGAACCTTGAATGTGAGACTTGAGTGCAGCCACATCAGAGTATACAACATTGCAATGTACACAGCTGTAAGAGGAGGGGAAAAGAGTCAATCTAACATAACACAAAAGTGTACTAAAATATGTGGAATCAAAACTGGGTTTTAGGCAGATGGAGGAGGGAGGGTTATGTATTCAGTCTGATACAATCATATGATTTGATTGGTTAACAAAGTACAAATCACAGAGACAAGGTGGGTGAGGTAATAGCTTTTACCGGACCAACTTTTGTTGGTGAGAGAGACAATTGTTCCAATAAAAGATATTACCTCAGCCACCTTGTCTCTCTAATTTCCTGGGACCGACACGGCTACAATAATACTGGAAAGTACAAATCACACATTAAGATCCAACAGAAACAAAATGGTTATAGACCTAAAAAAGAAAAAAAAGATAACAATAATTAATTTGCAAGATCTAAAGCCAGAGGACAAGATTTGATAATAGTTTTATGCCAACAATAGACAGAATGGCCAATGGAATCTATTCCATCTGTTGATTATAAATAAGAACTTTTTAGACCCTATAGGTCCTAGAAAATACATTTTTATCAGGAGTAGGGGATTGTATGAAGAACCATATTGCAATCTAGAAGTTACCAAAAATGAAATACAACAAGAATAACAACTTTACTATATTCATTCAGGTTTAATTTTAATGAAAATGTTTTCTTAACTGAGTGATTTTTCTCTGTACTAGTCAAATCAATATTTGGACAGAGAAGAGTAAACTTAAATTCAGAGTGATTACACAGGAGCTTTACAATCTTTTCTAAACATCAGGTTGGGATTCTGAAAACATTTTCTAAAATATGCCTTTGAAATCTTAGTGTCTCTGACACCTTCCCACAATTCAATCTACAGTAAAGCAAGTAACATAAACTGAATTAATATAAGAACACAGGAATTTCTATACTAGATCAAGTCAGTGGCCCATTTAGTCCAGTATCCTCTCTCCAGTACTAGCTGCTTCAAAGAAGTTCCAAAAATACCCTGTAGTGGACAATTATGGAATAACTTGCTTATAGGGAAAGTTTCTTACTAACCCCAATCTTTTGGAAGTTCGCTTGAAGCATGAAGGTTTGTAACCCTTCCAAACTTTATTTCTATCTACTATAATTATGGAAGTTCTCATTAGCCATATAAATGTCCAATCCTTTTGACACCCACTAATCTGCTGGCCTCAATGTTGGCAATGAGTTCCACAGGCCAATTATGCATTGCATTTAAAAAAATTCCTTTTACTGGTTTTAAATTCGCTTCCAATTTCATTAACTGTCCCCTTCTTTTTATATTAAGAGAGAAAGGGTAAATTCACTCAATTTACCTAAACTATATCATTTATTATTTTGTATCTATCATATCTCTACCTGTTCATATCTTCTCTAAACTAAACAGTTCCTACCTTTTAAATCTCTCTTCTTATGGAAGATTTTCCATGCCTCTAATTATTTTCGTTACCCATCTCTGAACTCCTTCTATGTCTGTTATATCCTTTTAGAGATACGGTGATCTTATGGAAGAGAGATAGCATGATGATATAGGAAACAATATGCCATTTTTCAGATATGGCAAGCCAAAAGAATTAGGAAACTTTTTGAAAAGTGAAAGCACAATTTTTGAGCACTCATATCTCACAAACACATTGTCTCTGAGATACCTCAAAATTTCTAAAAAAAACCCTCTACTTCAGCATAACAGCATATATGTGAAATTTCAGGTGATTTGGCTTAAATCTGTTAAAGATGGGAGGGGCTCAAATGAAACTTATAAATGAAAACGAACTTCCATCTTAACTACAGACACACACCTCTCCACAACACTAAGTTTTAAGTATCATCATCTTTTTACATTTAACTCCATATTAGTTCTACTTCTAATGTGCTAGTGATATCACAGTCAAGAGAATTTTTTTTCTTGAAATGAGTTTTTTTCCTTATAAATAAAATAATTCACAAATATAAGCATCCACTGTTGACTATAGTCTGCATGTCTGCCTGAATACAGAAGTAGCTCTGCTGAAGATCTGGGTCTCCCGCAGGTCCGGGTCCCCACTCCTGGACTTACTGTTACAGCAGCTTTTTCTCCCTCAGTTTGAGAGAATCCAGCTTGAGTCAAGTGAGCTGAATTTCCTCAATTTAATTAGCTCAATCAACTAGTCTAGATCACTGGCATCAAACAGCTTCCTTAAATTATCGGACACTGTTCGGAAAGGCAGGAGGAAATACATCCTTCCTCAAGAGAAAGTTTGGTGTTGATGAGGAGATTCTGAGGATTCTAATGAGGAGGAAGATGGATTTTTGTTTTACGCTCATCGGATGGAGAGGAGAAAAGGAACTTTGACGCAGACTGTGGTGAGGGGTTCAGACAGTTTCTCATATGGTTTTGAAGAAAAATCCTGGATAATTTAGCACCATTGTCCTGATTCATTGTGGAAAGTAGATTTTGACTATGAGGGGGTCTTCTGGCTGCTACGACCATATGGGTAGAGGCCAGGTGTCTCTGAGGAAGATGTTGCATCTGAGTCCCACAGGTGAATGAGGTATAGGAAGGGAATGGGCTGGGAATGGAAGACACATCAGAAATCTCCCCCTTCTTCAGAGCACCCGATTACTCAGGAGAAGGGGAAGAAGGAGAGAGAGAATAATCAAAAGAGACTTTGGGGCAGATAAGAGTTGAATCTTTGGCCTGACCTGCCCAGGTCACCAAAACCAGAAAGATCCTGCCACAACATCTGCCTAGATGCAGTAAAAAGACTTCATCCTCCCCTCAGAGTACCCTTAACAGAAAACTTCTCAGCCATCCTGATAACTGAACTGTGTTTCCTTGAGGGGAAGACGTACTATCGGCTGGTGGGATTCTAAATCATACCACTCTATCTTTAGGTAGCCAGTTAAGACTGACTGCAAGACTACACTGAAGTGCTATGTGCTATGAAGTGCCTGCTGTAGGAGCTGGGAAAAGTTAGGCTCTTCTGAGCTGTTGTCTTGGTGCTGCTCTGTGTTTTGGTGGAATTCTAGGGACTGACAGAGTTTCAAGGCTGCTCAGTGCAAGGCTAGAGGTTTCCTTGATACTCCTCCAATCCTTGTCCCCCCACTGACAGTTGCTTCCCAGCAGAAAATATGGGGAAACACAGGAATTAAAGACTCTCAACAAAGAGCCAAAGTAGCAGACTGTTGCACTCTCTGATGGACAATGTGAACTGGTTTAAAGTATAGTGTAGTGGTAAATCCAGCAGAGGGAACCTGGACTTCCCCAACTGGGGAGAAAGAGTGAGAAAAAGACAGGGAGAAAGACTTCAACAAAGTTACCTTCTGTATCTGATAGACAAGTGGAATACACCCATCAGTGCTTTAAACATACTGTCTAGCAGTAAATACAAAAAAGATTATGATTATTCTACCAAGACTACCTAAAAGTCAGCTTATGTCTTTTTTTAAAGAAACTGAATTAGTAAAACATGTCTGAATTTATTAGCTTAGAAACTGTATGCCTTAAATATGACATCTCATGGCTGGATGAAATTAGTAATATTCTGACTGAATACCATACATAAGCAGAAGCCCAAATGCATGGCTGACATCCAGCAAGAATTTTTATCCCAGAACGTGTAGTACAAATAGTACCGTAGCCATGACAACTTTAAAACAATAAGGCAGCATCTTGCAAGCAATTTTCACAATAAAGAGAAACTATTTTAGTTTAAGTTTGAAAAACATAGAAAAAAACCATTTATATATGTGTGTGTGTATATATATATATGTATGTACAACATATTTTAGTTACACATGTGTAATCATACTGACCGAAAACCAACTCTTCGTGTGTAATGTAGGCAGTTCTTAGTGACGTGGGTCTGGAAGTGGACCGATCTGCAGATTGCTCCACATTCAGGACACGTATATGGAGATTTATGCTGATGAATTCTCTGGTGTGATGCAAAACTGCACTGGTTAGGAAGCAGCATCTGGCAGATATTGCAAGTCTTCTAAATGATAAACCAAAATAGATAAAACAAATGGTTTGGTTCAACTATATGCTTTCTTCTGTCAAACATTATAGTACATTTAAAAAAAAAATCTGTGTTATGGTTGTGATATAAACCAACAAGAGCAGGCAAATTCAGATGTAGGCCCTAGTTCTGGATCCCTTTGTACGACAGAGGCCTCTAAATTGGACATTCTGGGCCTGATATAAAGTTCCCTTTACACACCACTCTGGCACTGTGAAGGAGCCTAAAGGTCCATGTGAACTATATTTATGCCCTTAACTCAGAGTACCACAGAAAAATCTACCCCACCAAAATAAACTTAAATATGGAGTGTTGTCTTTACTTTTTGATTTCCTTGCTTATGTTGTTTTTTAATTGTAACATCCAAACTGCCACTTAATTGTGTGTGGGGGAAGGGAAGGTTAATTAATTTTTTTTCTTTAAAAAGGTGGTTTTAAATATATTTACCCACAAAACCAGAGAATTGTGTATGCATTGTAAATATTGCACATGTAAATAAGAACTACATTTATGTAAAATATTTCTAAAGCTTTTCTTTGAAAAGGAGTCTCTGTAAGTGCAGTAGCCACTTTCTCAATCTCAAGCAATTAGTTTTGGTTTTCAGACTAAAAAAATAAATAAAATCCTTTAGTACATGCTGATCACCTGTCAAGTCAGAATTACTAGTACTTTCTGGCTGCTTTGTGCCATTCCAGTGATGGAATGCAAATGATGTAAATCAGATGTAAACACAGATTTAAATTGGGTTTACAGCTCCTTTCCATCACTGGAGAGGTACAAAGAGGCTGAAGGGTACCTGTGAATCTGGCCCACATAGGTTTTAGTTACATACATGCAAAAAAGCATCTCTAAATAGTTGGCTACAATACTGGACAGATTTATGCTCAGTGTTTGAGTTTAAGCACATGAGCAGTTCCAATGACTTCAACTGAACTATTCACATGCTTAAAATTAAATATTAGATGTTAAGTCTTTGCAAAACAGGATCCCTAATTCCTCTTTTTAATACTTTGTTTTTAATAACAAGCTGGTTATAATAAAATAATAAAAAAATTAATAATAATAAGTGATTGATCCAAGGCAGAAAGCTACAAGCCCCAAGCTGAAGCCTGAAATTAAACTAAAAACCAAAACCAGCACATCTCTTAGGTCCTACACTGTAAACCAAGCGATGATATACAGAAATAATGGATAGCTAATGTACAGGGCTTCTGGTACTTTTTGGTATTTCTATTTTTTCTTCACTAAAAAAAATTAGAGTAAGGAGGTCATTGTCCATGAGAAAGTACAACTTTTAAAATGTTCAATTTCTGCTCTAATGGATTTTAGGGTCAATTTTTCAAAAGTGCCCCATGACTTTCAGTGGGACTTATGCTCTTGAGTGACTTAGGCACTTTTGAAAATAAAATCAAGCCTCCTAAGTGATGTAGGTGCTTTTGAAAATAAGACTTTTGAAAACTTTACCCGTAGATGTGCATGTTTTGCTAAAACACAAAACAAAAAATCCTCTATCAATTTGTCTTACAAATAGACTTACCGAATTACTGATTAAACAAAATTGTAATTATGAAATAATTCAATAGAGTGTGTTTATTCTTGCTGTCCCCCTCAAATGGTAGGCATGATATGAAAATGACCATCTCCTCCAATTCTGGACCATTTTCCTTTGAATAATTTTGTGTTTAATAGTAAAGTCCAAAGCTGCTCCTTCACAATATGTTGCAATTATAGTCATAACAGTAGAATCAAAATAGCAATTGTAAACACAATAGTAGAATGTTATAAATAGGGCCCTACCACATTCGCAGCCATGAAAAACACATCAGGGTCTTTTGTGTACAGATTTCACGGGGGGAGACCTGCGTTTCTAAACTGGGGTTCCTGACCCAAAAAGGGGCTGTGGGGGGTTGCAAGGTTATTTTAGGGGGGTTGCAGTATTGCCATCCTTACTTCTGTGCTGCCTTCAGAGCTGGGCAGCCAAAGAGTGGCAGTTGTTGGCCGGGTGCCCAACTCTGAAGGCAGTGCCCCGCCAGCAGCAGCACAGAAGTAAGGGTGGCAATACCATACCATGCTGCGCTGTTGCCTTCAGAGGTGGGTGGCTGGAGAGTGGCGGCTGCTGACCGAGGGCCCAGCTCTGAAGGCAGCAGCACAGAAGTAAGGGTGGCAATACCATACCATGCCATCTTTACTTCTGCGCTGCTGCTGGCGGCAGCTCTGCCTTCAGAGCTGGGCTCCAGGCCAGCAGCCGCCGCTCTCCGGCCACCCAGCTCTGAAGGCAGCACCACCGCCTGCAGCAGCGCAGAAGTAAGTGTAGCAGTACCACAACTCCCCCTACAATAACCTTGCGACCCTCCAATAACTTCTTTTTGGGTCAGGACCCCTACAATTACACCACCATGAAATTTCAGATTTAAATATCTGAAATCATGAAATTTACCATTTTTAAAATCCTATGACCGTGAAATTGACCGAAATGGACCCTGAATTTGGTAGTTATAAGTAGCTTACATATGGTGCTGACTCATCGTTATTGGCGATTGCGTCTATGCACCCATGTAAAGTTAGGGCCTAAACCTGCTCCCACATAAGTCAGAGTTTTGATACTGACTACAAAAGAAGCAAGAACAGGCCCTTAATAGTTACTGCGAAAGATAACATTAAGGGGGTTATTTGTTTTTTAAAAGAATATTAGTAAATACCATGAACCAAAGTAATCCCTCAAACAATTTAACAGTTTGAGAATGTTACGCTTATTCTAACATGCAATATACTTTTTATTAATATTATGGTGATTCTCCACCAGGGTCACAGGCATGTTCCAGTAAGGATTGCATATCTGAGTAGGATTGCAGGATCAGACCCTAAATATTTAAGGTGAAATCCTGGTTTCATTAAAGCTTATGGGAATTTTGCCTTTGACTTCAATGAGGCCAGTATTTCAGCTGTAAAGGAATTCTTTTTTAAAGACACTATTTTGTACTACTCTCTAATTTTAGAAACCTGACAAGAGACAAAGTAAGTTCATTTTTATTCCTTTCATAATGCAGGATCTCCGTCTAAATGCTTTTGAGGACCCATGCAAACCTAGAAAAAAATTATATAAAGTTTTATTTTAAAGAAGAATGTTAACATGAAATATCTTTAACTCTACACTGAATGAGGGAGTTTATTTTTATGCAGCTCACTCTTAAACTTTACTTTATAATCTTGATGGCCCTATATGTTGGAACATGGGCTTGTTCTAAGCATTTGCCACAAAATGTCCTCATTTTACACACAAACACACACACACACACAAACTTTAAAAAGCCAAATATTTGTTCTTAATTGTCCCAACAAATAATTCCTGAAACACTGAATTATGACTTCCATTACTAATAGAACTAATGTGGGGTTTTAATTTTGTATTCATCACAGGCTTAAGGGCAAAAGCCTGACTAACCATAACTCTATTTAAAATGTTCTTACCACATTTATTGAGCTTCAGTACCACTGCCACAATTTATCTTTTGCCATCTACGTATTAACAAGCAGTAATACAATAGTGGAGAATCTGGAGTATTCTTTGATTACATAAGAAAATGGCAAAACAAAACTTCTTATTCCAATAATAGAAATATATGGATTTTTCATATTCCTTCCAAAGTATCTTTGTTTGCAGCACTACAAAAGAAAACCTGGATGTTACGCCACAGAAAAGCCATACACCATTACCAATCCCACTAAGTATTCCTCAATTTCAGAAGTGACAGCAAGCACTTTGCATAATTAGTCTACAACACTAACACTCCAGAATGTCACAAAACTCCAGCAATACTAGTTGTCAAAGTAGGCAGTTTGCTACTATAACAAGTGTAGAAAATATTTGTAATTATAGCTGCTTACAAGAAGACACTACCAGGGAATTCTACAAGCCAACACTTCTGCTTAACACTTTACGTTGGGCTTAAGGTGGGCCTGAATTTCCACGTCTATCATTCCAACCCACATAAGAACAAAACATGTTTTTCTCAGTGTGACAAACATTACATGTCTTCATTTAGGATCTAGGAGGAAGAGGCTTGGGGGAAAATGGTGGTGAGGAGAAATAAAAACCCACAAGACCAGTTAAGTCATATTAAGGGGTATTGGCTACACAGCTTCCATGAGAGCTATGCAGTTATACCTCTAAGCCTATCTTACCTGAACATTTTATTACTTCAAGTTCACTATCTTCTCTATATAGCCCACTGGCACAATCCTGCACTTACACATGAGTGGGCCCATTGAGTTCAATGGGACTACTTACATGAGTAAAGTTAGGGCTTGTCTACACACTGTGGCAAATAACGCTAACCGGGTGTAATTTGTGAAGCACTCTAATTGCGCCATCTGGGCCCTGCTGGCATGCTCTAAAAAGTACCTACTTTGCACTGACATAGTTCTATACTGCCATGTAGATAAGCCCTTAGTCACATATTCATCTACAGTATTAGACACATAGTCCGTTTCTGCGGTGGTTTGTGTGGATCTTTCACAAAATAACACAGAAGAGTTCCAATAATATATGGAGAAGGACCTCCATGTTCAAACAGTTGGGCCAGTGGGGTTTTTTGGATAGTTTTCTCTTTCCAAGAAATATTTTTAAAAAGAAAAAATTGTTATCTAGACTAAACCAAAACACAACATTTGTGCTACCTGCATTGCAAGAGTAGTTAAAAGGACACTGTGAAGATTGGTAACCCCCAAATAAGAGTTACTGTGCTTTCTATTTGTTTGCAAAATCCAAATAATTCCCTCATCCCCCCAAATCAATCCACCTTTTCCGACCTCCTCTCCACCCCCCACTGTCCCAAAAAACAAATCAGTGCTAGCAACCCACATTCTTGAGCAACTTTACAATAATAAGCCAGTGCTAGGTACAAGGAAGAACAAAAGTCAAAGAAATAATATTTCTCTTTCAAGTTTCTAAAGGGATATTATAATCAGAGAAAAATTCAAAAATGATTAATAAATACCCACACAATGTCCTTCTGCAACAAACACTATTCCCACAACAATGCTTACAATGATTGATGATAGAGCACAAAAACATATCTTGTCAGAAAAATGAGATATACTGTTGTTACCTAAAGTGGTCGTGTTCATTAAAGCTGCTTTCATGTTGGGCATTCCATCTCAGTTGTAATACTACTGAATGTAATAATGCACACATATAAAAAAGTGGTCAGAGAGGCTGAAACCATGTCTGACAAAGGAAAAAGACCACAATAAATAGGAAAAATAATTCAGTTTTTTAAAGAGGATTTTGCAAACAACAGAGATTTATAACATTTAAAATCTATTTATTATCAGTGTCCTTTTAAAAAAAGAGAATTAAAATTAAAACTTTCTGCCCTTGCAGTGGCTTACTGAAATAATGGAGGCTGATGTAGCTAAAATGCGTGGATTTTTTTCTTTGAAAACAGAGTATCACATGGCCAGACACTAAGGCCTTGTCAACACTTAAACTTTTAAAGAGGTTTTGTTACCAGTTAGAGACAGCCATGTTGTTCACAAGTTATATGCAATACAGTCTAGTTTGCGTCCCCATAGCAGCTTTTCTGCCTTCACGACTGTATTTTAATGTCTGCACCTCTCATTCTGCCTACTCATGTTTATTCTGAGGAAATCTGGGCAGCTGTCCCATAAGCCTCAGCAGAGGAAAATGTGTCCAAAGGACATGCACACAGCACAGAATAGCAGCACATTAGGCAAGAACATCCTAGTTTAGGGACAACTGGGAGGAAACAGCACAAGCCACACCGATTATACAAACATGATTAGGTTGTTTTGCCCACCCTGGCAAAAACCACCAACAAAAACCCAGCATGATAGAGCAGCATTTTTTTTTCATGCTTTTCTGCTCAATTCTGTTCATTTTATCCTTACCGCATCTTCCCAGCCCACCCACACTCCACATGTCCTGTCTGATATGTAGCTTCTGAGCTCTCTGGGGCAGGGAATGTCTTCTTTGTTACTTGCTTTTACAGTGCCAAGCCCAATGGGGCCTTGATTGGGTGGGGTTCCTAGGCACTACCATAATATAAATCAGGGGTCGGCAACGTTCGGCACGCGGCTCGCCAGGGTAAGCGGTGCGGGCGAGGGATGTGCTGGCCACGGCTTCTCGCCGCCCCCATTGGCCCGGGACGGCGAACCGCGGCCAGTGGGGGCCGCAATCGGCCGAACCTGCCGCGTCAGCAGGTAAATAAAACTGGCCCGGCCCGCCAGGGTGCTTACCCTGGCGAGCCGTGTGCCGAACGTTGCCGACCCCTGATATAAATAATAGTAATGGATTAGTTACAAAAAAGCCAACTGTATGCCAGCCTAGGCCTCTGACAGGGTTAGCTGACCAGTTACGGAGTTTTAACTATGTTGCGCGTGGGCACAAAATATATTTAGAGCCAACCATGCCAATAACTGGTTAAACGCTTGGTTAAAAATTATAGTGGGACCTAAGGGTGAAAATTCACCATTCCATCTTCTTTACCCAAAGCCTGAGTAATCAGACTTTATGCAGGAATCTCTACAGCATTCAAAGGGTGGGAATTCGCACATAGCAACCCACAGTAAGGCTATGAGATTTCACTGCAGGCCCTCTGTAACTATTATCCCAGCTAATAGCTGGAATAGCATCTGCTACTGTGTCACATAATCCACGCAACCCTGGATTCAGTGTTCCCACACTCATCTACCTTTATATGCAGGGCTACTTGAGGTGATGTGTACAAAGTGTTGCTTCACAGACATCCCAGGAGCACAGTCCCACAATGAGACTTAAGTAATATGGAGGCCCTTGTAGAAGCCATCTGCATCTGTACTATTAGAGGATTTCTTACTAAGTGCAAACGCTCAGCAAGTCTATCCCCGCCATTGCCCGTAAGATGAAGAATGTTATACCACACTCCTGTCTCTGTCGATCTGAGTGTATTTACTGGCTTTCCATTCACACATAACAGGAAGTTGCAACATGAAAGCCAGCCAAATGCTTTGAAATACAGTAGAATCCTTTTTAATTGGCACACCCCAGGGAAAATCCAAATATGCCAATTAAGCAATGGTCTCAATTATCAGAGGCTTATAGAATACATTGTGCATTGGTTTATTTCACTTTTATTTAATAAGTTTTTATTTAAAGTATGCAATGTACACAACATTTTAAAAATACTATATTAAGATAAATTTGACTCATTTTAGCAACCATAAGAGAGAAAGAAAGCAGTAACAAATAAACAAATGGGCACACAGCTGGAAATATATGCTAGCAAACACCACTTTTCACTCCTATTTTCAGAAGGCCCGCAAAACACAGCAGGCATATCATTTAAATAGTGTGCCATTTATTCATTGCCTAGAATCACTGTAGCACCCAAATAAGCGCCTAGCACACTTACGCACTACAAGTAATAGAAATTGAAATCAAATCAAAGAGACAATCAACCATAAGACAATCGTTCCCATTAAGTGAGTGTACTGGTAAGGAGGGTGCCAATTAAGTGGATTCCATTGTATATTTAAATTCCAAAGCATAAAAAAGGATCACTACAAATTCTCAGTGAATATCATTACCAATTTCAGTATCTCAGGGCACAGTTCTAAGAAACTTTGGTAAATCTTAATTTAAAAAACCTCACCACCCTTACAGATGTAAACTTTTAAGACCTGGACTGAGTAAAATTTTTTCTAACAAAGTATACTCCAATTCTGAAAACAATGACATTCACTATTTTGTGCTTGCAGTTTTTTTTCTATTTTTAAAATATTTTTTCAAGCATTTATTACTTCACTCAAATGAGGTATGAATGTTTAAGTGAAAGCAAAAAACATATTCAAATCTCCTATTCTTATTGCTGAAACACTGGAATTTAAACATAAGATACTCTACTTGTCCACTTGTGTCTGCAGCCTGCTGGAAATGTGTAGCAAGAGATGTCTCATCTTGGAAAACTTCATTGCACTCCAAACACTTTAGACTATGTCTACAGAGTTTTGATGGGTCTTCATCTAGAGGCATAGCTGGAATGATAGGTGTACTTGCTGGGGCTGATATTACTGTTCCAGTTATGCCAGACTGTATCTTGGTTACAGTATGTGTGCCAACTCCCATTGGGCTTTGAAGAGTAGAAGATGCAGCAGTATTGCTTGAAGGAGACGCTATCATTTGATCTGCTGGGACTGGTTTTAAAATCAAATGGGAGCACTGCATTACAACTCCTTTTTCCTTATGTCCACGAGCATGGGAAAGAAGACTGCATTTATTGTAGAAAACTAAATTTTTTGTACAATGGTTACATGTCACTTCAATTCGCACACTCCTCCTATCATAATGCTGTGTCAGACTCTTTTCGAGAGCAAACGAATCACCACATTCCAAACACTTGTAACCACGTGTTGGTAATGTTATACCTGCATTGGCAGGAGGACTGAGGTTTGGGACGTAAACTGGGACGGGATTAACACTACTCAGCACCTTATTGAATGCTTCCACTACAGAACTCTGCAGAGATGATACCACCTGGACTCGTGACACTTTTTTAGAAGGCTGTGAGGCTGCTGCAGAAATTATTGCCTGCTTTATTTGTTGCTGAGGTTTTGTTAGCACTTGGCGGAGTTCAGAGGTGGTTTGAGCACCTTGAGGCAGAAGATTAAGGTTGGCAAGATGGACTGTCTTTGGCACAAGTTTAGCACTGGCAAGGCTTGATGCTGGCACCACAACAGTCTGCTGCTGTATAGCATTAGCAGCTTTAATAATGGCACTACTGGCACTTTGCACAGAAGCAGCAGATATTACAGTGGCTTTCACCGTAGTATTGTTAGCAAGCTTCAGATTAATTACTTGTGATCCTGCTGTTTTAACTGCTGAAACTGGGAGAAAGGCAGTAGCCACAGGTTTAATAGTGACCTGTTTTGGTGCAAGTTCTGCAGATGCAACTGCATTAGTGACAACTGCTGACTGGAGAGGTGTCCTAGGAGGAGAAGAAAGAACAGCAGCAGAAGTTGGAGAGGATAGGAGAGATGTCATGGAAGCTACCATGGAAGCAGTTTGCTCTGGCTTTTTACCAGAGTCCAAATCAACTTCTGGCAACACCCTTGTAACTGTTCTCTTGATTTCCCCAGAGGAAGTCTTGATGGTTTTTATGCGAACTTTTGGAATGGCTGGCGTTGACCCTGCAGGAGAAGATGGAGACCCTTTGCTGCTGTTTTCACTTGATACACTTCGGGGACTATCGGGTTGTTTTATAGATGGTTTTTTAGCACCATCAATAAGACTCTGAGATTCAGGTGATTTCTCAATAGCCCGGGGACTTTCATTCATGTCTTTTGGTAATGGAGAAGATTCTCTTGAAGTAGACTGTAATTCGTTACTGGTATCTGTAGCTGCCTTTTTAGCACTCAGTGCTGCAATTGCAGCAATGCATGAAGAAAGCTTTGCTGATGACTTTGCTTTGGACTGTGAAATGCTGGCAAGATTTGTTTCACCTTTTTCAGTACCTAGTTTTCCATCAAGTACCCTGTTTTCAGAATTGTCTTTTAGCAATTTGTCCTCTATTTTTCGGGCTTTGAATGGTTCGTAGACACTTAAATTCACAGAGTTTGTTTCTGTTTCTCTTTTAACACCTTTGTTTTTATCTACATTACTTGAAGCTAGAATTCCAGGTTTAATCAAGTTTTCCCCTCCAAGCATCTTTAGTTTGTCATATTCCTGCTGAGAAACTGATCCTGTTAACACATTTGCTCTGAAATTTGCACGCATCTCTTCTTTATCTGGAGGATCATCCACCTCTATTTTTTCATCATCATCAAATTCTTCAGCACTTGAGATTGGGCTAAACTGGTTGAAAGCTGAGTCTTTCAGAGTAGCCTCAGAGGCTGACCCCTCCTCTTTCAGACACTTCCCTTCATCTTTACCAAAACTTTCAAGAGCAGATGCTGTTAGAAAACCATTATGTAAGCCATTGCCTGTGGAATGGTGGCCATCCTTATCCACTCCTTCAGAAGAATCAATATTACGTACATTTTTCACAATGACGCTCACACCAACATCTGATGATGATGGCACATGAGAATCTTCATCTGTATGAGCATTCTGTTTTATGTGGTTTTCATGCTCATCATGTCCAGACTCAATAGCTGCTTTAGGATCAACCATGTCTGGGATGTCAAAGGCTGCAAGAAGGTCGTCAAAGTCGGGGGTCTTCATATCCCCCATGGTCATGTATTTGTTTGGAAGCAAATCTGTAAAAAGAGCAGAAAATCTTTATATCAGTACCTTAAACATTAAAACCATATTTTAATACAATATATATATTAATAAAAATAATGCCCCATACATAGTTTGCAAATGGTTTTGCGAAGTGTTACCACACTTATTTCATCCATGAATGTATAAAAATGTTATAAATCACAATTTCTTTTCAGAGATCAGAAATTATGCAATGGCTGTCCAGGTCCAAGCGAACATGCCAAATGATTACACTGCGAGACCAGCACAAAAGAAGCTTTTGGGGATTATAATTTTCCCTTTTATTTTAGATTTACACTTTCCTTTCAAAAGCACCCTACTCCTGTGCTTAAAAACCAGACACCTCTACATTATGCAACTTAAAAACCTAGATCTCTTGCACATTTGTACTTTTCATGGTTAGTCAAACCACTGAACATACACAAAGACTGTAGATCAAATGCACTTTTAAAAAATGGCATTGTTCCATCACACTATCCTCTATATGACCTCGATGTCCAGAATACTCACTTTTCAGTACAGCTATGAAACAGGTTCCATCAGGATTAATTCCAATTTAGTATATATATTTAGGTTGATAAGTTCAGCTCCAATTAAATAGATAAAGGAGTAGAGAGGGAGGTGTGTTGCCCACTATTTGACATCTACTGACTGAGACAAGATGGGTGATGTCATCTTTTACTGGACCAACTTCAGTTGATGAGAGACAAGTTTTTGAGCTACACAGAGCTCTTCTTCAAGTCTGGGAATGGTACTCGAGTGTCATAGCTAAATACAAGATCAAACTATTGGTGACAGTCTTGAGTACCTTTCCCAGACCTGAGGAAGAGCTCTGTGTAGCTCGAAAGCTTGTCTCTGTCACCAACAGAAGCTGGGCCAATAAAAGATATTACCTCACCCACCTGGTTTCTCTAATACATTGGGACCAACATGGCTACAGCAACACAGCATATCTAGTGACTGAATCAATTAAGATCATGAGGTCTTTGCAGTACTGGGCATTTGAACTGTCTTCACAGTAAACAGTTAACCTCAGTAAGCTATTTCCAGGCTATTTTCAGTCACCCACTATGGCCCCGAATCCTGCAAAGATTTACACACATGCTTAACTTTATGTACTGTGAGTAGTCCCATTGACTGTTAAGTACTTTTGTTATGGTGGTTGCCCTTTGTTAACTGTGACACTGCCCTGCAATCTTTTCTTTTTCTCTGCAAGAACTAGGCATCTTGAAATTCCTTTGAGTTTACAAAAGGGTGGGTTATTAATTAACTGCTCCCAGAATATTTTCACAAGGTTGGAGTATGAGGAGTACCTGTAAAGGTCCTTTTGCCCCCCTCTACTCTAGGGTTAAAATCCTGTTAATTGAACTTCTTTTAAACACATATCATACCAACATTGTTTGCCTGATCAGTGGATGTAATGCAGAAACATTTTCCAGATGGTCTTTAAACAAACACATCCTAGACTAGACTAGACTTCATCTGATGAAGTGGATATTCACCCACGAAAGCTTATGCTCCAATACGTCTGTTAGGCCTTGGCTACACTGGCAATTCACAGCGCTGCACTTGCTGCGCTCAGGGGTGTGAAAAAACACCCCCCCTGAGCGCAGCGAGTGCAGCGCTGTAAAGCGCCAGTGTAATCAGCGCCTGCAGCGCTGCACGCTCCCTCGCAGCGCTGCAAGCTATTCCCCTCGGAGAGGTGGAGTACTTGCAACGCTGCGAGAGAGCTCTCGCAGCGCTGGCGGCGCGACTACACTCGCGCTTCACAGCGCTGCCGCGGCAACGCTGCCGCGGCAGCGCTGTGAATCCGCGAGTGTAGCCAAGGCCTCAGTCTATAAGGTGCCACAGGACTCTTTGTCGCTTTTTACAGATCCAGCTACCCCTCTGATACTTGACATCCTAGACTAAAATACCGTATCGACCTCATTTGTAAAGTAATGATATCTGGTCTACACTGGGCAGACAAGCCAGTTTTCTCTAATGAAAATGGAACATTTTTAGCTATAAGGAAGCAGACCCTGACATTGTAACAATGCAGCAAAAGCTTTCTAATCTCAGGGTTTGTCCTGGGAGCTTCAGATGGACAAAAGTTCAACTACAGCCTTTAGAATACCTAGTGCTGGGGATAGATCTGCCTTGTGCAAATTCATAAGCACCTGAGAAGAATCTTAGCTAAGGCCTTGTCTGCCCAGAGGAAACTTACCAGCACAGCTATTCTGAAATACTATAGTTATTCTGCTATTGCTAATCCAGTATAATTTAACTCTTCTAGAATAACTCACCCATGCAGACACTCTATTCCAGAATAAAAGTGATTTAGCCTGGAATAACTACTCTGCTTCCAAAGTACTTTGGAAGCAGAGTAGTTACTTCAGAATAAAGTCATATTTATTTCAGAACAGTGTGTCTATGCAGGGATTTTCCGTTATAGCTGCCTGTCAATTTCCCCATGCACACAAGTCCTAACTCTCTGAAAACCTGATATGAAAGAGTCAGGAGCTTGAACTTAGTGGCATGCTTACTTCCTGTGCAGGATAGGCAGAGGGTTCTGCTTGCTATCATTAAAGCAGCTTTTGACAGGATAAAATTAAAAGGGAGTACTGGGTCCTGTCACATATAGTTAACAAGAGCAGTGATGGTTCAGACAATGCTGCCATATCTGCAAGAGGGGTCAGGGCATGGGGTCCCCCCTGAGACAGAATGAAATACTAGTGACATGTTTATTGCTTGTGCTCCAGTGCTTTGATGGGCACATGGTGTGGAGAACAAGCTACTACTTAATGAACGAGGGCTCTCTGGCTATAACTTCAGCACCTTGCACTATCAGCGAGTATCATCCATGTATCACTAGGGGAAATCACACATTCCTCATTATTTCTATTTACCAGAAATCTTCACTCACTACTCACTTAACTCCTTCCATGAATACATATACCTGGTCTAAACATAATACCTAGACTTCCCTTCCCATCTCAGGCCATGGTCACAGCATAGGTATTTGGGGTGGAAAGAGGAAAGAAGCTTGCTTATTGAATTCTGGCCCTTGTATGTAAGGGGAACAATAAAATGGCTTTGCAGGGGCTCCAGCTTTGTTAGCGTTAACCCTGAACAAAATACAACATCACAGATAGTTAAAATACAACTGGAAGATGTCTCTGTTGGAAGGACGCAGTAGTTCTCAACTATTTCACTGACAACCCAACTAGAGAAAAACAGGATGTTGGGCAAAATTCATAGGATCTCCTAAAGACCATATACACAAGTTTTGGTTTCCAGTGGAATTTAAAATATCTTAATCTCCCCATGGAGAGATATCACTAGCCAGCTGCTCAGATTAGGTTTATTGAAGCACACTCAGGATGTGATACAAGTAAAATAAAATAAGTTATTAAACAAAAATAAAATAAACAAATTTACCAGGTTATTGTGGTGGCTGTGGTGGTAGGGTTTTTCTTTTTGTTTTTGAAGGGGGGAAATGGGATAGGACTGCTTGAATGGGGTTTTTTTTCTTTCTTTTTTTAAACCAATAATTCTGCATACAGGAACTACAGCATGCAGCTCTGTGACTATTCAGTAGCCTTCCTGCCTCTCTGGTGCTTCCATCTGTACTGAAATATCCAAAACATGTTGTTTCACACCTTTATCCTCAGTACTTTATCTCCACATAATCAGCCAGTTGGGCTAGCCCATGCCTATATCTTCCATTTCTGGTATACAAGGAAGATTCAAAGGTCTGAGCCTTAGGGGATGTAAACCAGTGCAGCTCCACTGAAGTGACCTGTCCACTATCTTTCTCAAACTTACCACAAAAGAGAGCTTATGTATGTGTACAGCAATAAAAATGTAAAACAGGACAAGACTTTTAAAAGTTTATTAGAGACCTTAGGCCCCATCCCCGTTTCAGCAGTACTGATGCTACTCACTGCTACAGTTCTCTTGAGGTATTTAACTGCAAAAGCTGAGAATTCTGCTCTTCACCTTAAATTTGACACTTAGTTCAAAATCTGCTTTTTGACACCAGTTCAGTAAAAATGATTCAGGATCTAAAAATGAATCTACACTAAGGCTTCAGCCACCATTAAAATCTGTTTGGCTTAACTAGTTTTAGAAACAGAGAGTAGAATTTTAGAAAAATGTCTCCCATGTAGAACAGCCCTACAAGTCTTGTCTTGGGCCACATCTGGAAGAAATCATCACTACTTTGAAGAATGACAGAGGCTTCACTAATATGACAGATTATGTTCCAGGGATCACCCGGAAGGGCTCCCCAGACCATAGTTAGAAAAGATGATGGGGGTAGGGGACAGGACTACATTTCAGATAATCAAGGCTGAGTTGCAACAGAATTGTTTGCTTGTGACATTTAAACATGTGTGTTCAGTTTCTGTAACTCATTTTATGTTACCAGATGACTGGGCTCCCTTAAAAGTTTTTCAGATGTGTTGAGATGTGATTTTTACAGATGAACTGACGATCCATCCTGAGATGGGCTACAGTCTTGTTATAGTACGTACAAGTGTTTGGGAACAAAATAATGCATGTCTAATAGCTGTGTTTGGTGCCCTGATACACTGGTGATGGACACCTTCAAAAGGCAGGCAGATAATATAAAAGTCTAAAGACCGGGGAAATTGCCATTTTGTCTGTACAGTGACTTGAGGGTCCAACCCTGCCACTTTTGGAAACCCACATGTCTACCATTCAGCTGATAGCTACAAGTATCAGGAAGGAAGTTTCCATCCACCACCCCACCCACACTGCATCCAGGACTGCACCTATGTCCAGATATCTTACTGATGCTTGGGTATTTACATGCCTCTGAAACATCAAGCATAGGCCATTTCTGGAGACAGGATACTACTGGGTCTGAGGTATCTTTGGTTTGATCTAATATGGAAAACCCTATGTGCTATGAAAATCAGGAGACAACCTTGTGCAGCCCAGGAATTTAGCTCTCATGTGGCAGGCAGTCATCTGAGAAACACATTTGAAAGTCTACTTGTAATAGGATTTGGCAGGCCTGGGAGCATCAGCACTTCTACTGTACACCACTCTTGGCGAACCAACAACTAGCCATTCCATGGCAAGATATGGCTGATAGTTTGTGACAGTGGAATTGATTGCTCAGCAGACAAACAAATGAGAGAGGCTGGAGACTTTCCCAGGGGTTTAAAGGGAAGTTTTAATATAAATTAGAATTTTCATATTAAATGTTGCAAGCATTTAATCTAAGCAATTTTTATTTTGTACACAAACCCTGACAAAACTCTTTTTAAAAAAAAAAGTAACCCTGAAATTCCTCACTACTAAATAAGCTCAGCCATCACCACATTACGTTTACTAGACTGCCACCTCAGATCAGTTCAGTTGCCATGGACTTTTCAAATGCTACTGTGGAGGTAAATAATCTTTTTTTCACAGTCGCAGCATAGGATTTCAGAAATTCTTTGTGCTCTGATAGAAGAGACTCTGGACATCCATGTTGGCAACAATACACAAATAAGTGAACACAGCTAGAACTTTCAAGGACAGCCTTTAGTGGACCAATAATCCATGTTCCAATAGCTATTAGAAAGACAAAAGAATATCAGATACCACCATCATGTTTAATACATAGGATTGATGTAGCCAATAATGTCAAATACTGCGCTGAGGTCAAAGAGGAAAATAATGTAGTGTAAGGGAGCCAAGATCAGACCAGTGGAGACTGACCACAATAAGGAGTGTAGTTTCAGTGCTAAGGAAGAGGCAGGAGATATTGAAATGGATTGAGGATTTGGTAGGAAATGACATCATTAAAAGATAAGATCACTACTTATTGTACTGTACTGAGAAAGAGTAAGTAACACATCGTTAACTTGGGGATGGGTGGTGGTTTTGTTTTGGAGGCCAAGAATGGTATGATGGCTGTAATTTTGAGAATTAACAGTGTCCTCAAAAAAAAGGAATGGGGAATGACAGAGGTGACGATAAAGAAAACTGGGTAGAGAAGAAATGGTTCTCTTTGTAGGACAGATGTCATGTGATGAGGGCAGTGGCACCAGAAAAAGAACAAGTTGCCGATAGCTACAGAAGATAAGAATTAAAAGGGTTTTCACAAATCTAGCAGAGAAAGGAGAATACTTCCAGTGAGAAAAAAGAACCATATGAAATGAGGACGACTAAAAATGGCAAGACATGTGAAATCAGTTTTAACATCTGTCTTTAACAAGAAAAAGAAAGTTTGGACAATTAGGAAATAATAAAGAGGTTGTAAAAATACCTATGAATTAGAGCTGTCGATTAATCGCAGTTAATTCACACGTTAACTAAAAAAATTAATCATAGTTTTAATCACACTGTTAAACAATAGAATACCAATTGACATTTATTAAAATATTTTGGATGTTTTTCTACATTTTCAAATATATTGATTTCAATTACAACACAGAATACAAAGTGTACAGTGCTCAGTTTATATTATAAATAAAATAAAGTATTTTTCAATTCACCTCTTACAAATACTGTAGTGCAATCTCTTTATTGTGAAAGTGCAACTTACAAATGTAGATTTTTTTGTGTTATATAACTGCACTCAAAAACAAAACAATGCAAAACTTTAGCGCCTACAAGTCCTACTTTTACTTCAGCCATTCGCTAAGACAAACAAGTTTGTTTACATTTACAGGAGATAATGCTGCCCACATCTTATTTACAATGTCACTGGAAAGTGAGGACAGGCATTCGCATGGGACATTTGTAGCCAGTCTTGCAAGGTATTTACTTGCCAGATATGCTTAACATACTTGTAATCAAAACTAAATATATATAAATAAATATAACGTGAGCACTGTGCACTTTGTATTCTGTTATAATTGAAATCAGTATACACCTCTACCTCGATATAACGCTGTCTTCGGGAGCCAAAAAATCTTACCGCGTTATAGGTGAAACCGCGTTATATCGAACTTGCTTTGATCCACCGGAGTGCGCAGCCCCGCCCCCCCGGAGCACTGCTTTACCGTGTTATATCCGAATTCATGTTATATCGGGTCGCGTTATATCGGGGTAGAGATGTATTTGAAAATGTACAAAACATCCAAAAATATTTAAATAAATGGTATTCTATTATGGTTTAACAGTGCGATTAATCACGCGATTAATTTCATGATTAATTTTTTTAATTGCACAATTAATCACAATTAATTTTTTAATTTCTTGACAGCCCTACTATGAATAAAAAACAGGAAGTAGAGTGAAAACAGGGTGGATAAAAACCAAGCTTTTAAAAAAAATCAAATCTGGATTTTTATTTAAATTAAATGTTTTTTAAATAAACCTATTTAAAATTAATTTGCAACCGACAACCTATATTATGGCCTAAGCTTCTTATATTAAAATTGTGTAAATTAAATACAAAAAATTAGCATTCAACACTGAACTGGAGGAAGTCACTGGCTAAGCACCTGGAATCAGATTGTTGAAATGCTAAATCAGCTTTTGACAGCAGTAGCCTCTTTTGCAGGAGCACAGAAAACAATGTATTTGTTTATTCAACTAGTTCAATTCAATGATTAATGCATTCAAAGTTAAGAAACCAACTGGGATTTATTTTCCTCTTTCAATCTATGGGGGGAAAAAACTAGGTGTGAGAGGATGAGATCTACTCGTTTTAAAATCTTGAAGGACATCATGAGCAGAAACAATCAGTTCAATTCATTAACTATAGAGAATACTTCCTTTGTTTAATAAATCAGTTAGTTTACAATGCAAAGACATCTTTCATAATTTTTTTTGTTATGTATGCAGCATATTTACGGTAGTTTTATTTAACAAAAAGATTTAAAATACCGGTGTTGTGCATTTTTAATTGATCTGAATTTCTATCCAACTAGAGCTTGACAGGATCACATGTTAAAAAATTAACCATCTAGTAAATAAGAAATGCATTATTCACCATTTTCTAACATACACAAAATGTAAAAATTAAAATTTGAATAAATATAACCTACGCTTTATGTAATAGCTTAATTAATGTGTATAGATAGTGTATCCTCCTGCTTACCAAAAAGAAGGATCAAATTTAATATGAAGGCTACATTTAGTTCCCAATCAAAATGTTTTAACAGGTAACAACTAATGAATTAACCTTTCTTTAGGAAAATAACTAAAAAGTACAAATTCAAAAGAGGATTAAAATTAATTATTTAAATCATGATTAAAGTGATTTGAAATTGCTTTGATTTAAATAAATTCACTTCTTGAAAATAATACACAGTTGTACCTCACTAATTCATACTTTTCTAATCTGCATTTCTTGATTCAGAATAATTCACCTTCTCAGTAAAGACTGTTAGCAGAGTATTGTACTCAAGATTTTATTACTTTTACAAAACATACTGGTGTACTGTAGCATACAAACAAACTACACTTGTCAAGCATAAAACGTACATTTTGAAATAACAGTATCCTTGTTTTATTGTTTGTGCACTTAATGACAAATTTACAAAATTAATTTATTCAAAATTATAGTTGCAGCCATTACTGGGAATTACTGAATTCTACTGTATTCAAATCTGGTGGTCCAAATGACATACATTTGTGTTAAGGAAAGTATAAACTTACCGAATCACTGACAATTAATTTTTGAAAAGCCAGAGAATTAGGGAGACACTGAAGATTAGATACACTTGTTTGTCTAGTTGTCAAAAAAGATAAGAAATGTGACCCTAATAATTGAATCTGTGTGTGAAAAGTGTGATTTCTATCCCTAATGAAAAAAATGAACCAACTACAGTTAAACCTATAGTAATCGACCACTCAAGCACCAACACAAAAGGTCGTCTCTTAAAAGAGGTAGACTTTTAATGAAGAGGGCTGAGAATTCTATTTAAAAAAATTAATTTGACCCTACAAAAAAATTAAATCATACAGATGATACCAAAATACCAATAATCTGCTAGGGCTGTCGATTAATCGCAGTTAACTCATGCGATTAACTCAAAAAAATTAATCACGATTAAAAATTAATCGCAATTAATCGCTGTTCTAATTGCACTGTTAAACAACAGAATACCAATTGAAATTTATTAAATATTTTGGATGTTTTTCTACATTTTTATATATATTGTATTCTGTGTTGTAATTGAAATCAAAGTGTATATTATTTTTTATTACAAATATTTGCACTGTACAAATGATAAACAAAAGAAACCGTATTTTTCAATTCACCTCTTACAAGTACTGTTGTGCAATCTTTCTGTCGTGAAAGTGCAACTTACAAATCTACATTTTTTTGTTACATAACTGCACTCAAAAATAAAACAATGTAAAACTTCAGAGCCTACAAGTCCACTCAGTCCTACTTCTTGTTCAGCCAATCGCTAAGACAAAGAGGTTTGTTTACATTTACAGGAGATAATGCTGCCCTCTTCTTATTTACAATGTCTCCAGAAAGTGAAAACAGGCATTTGCATGGCACTTTTGTAGCCAGCATTGCAAAGTATTTACGTGCCAGATATGGTAAACATTCTTATGCCCCTTCATGCTTCGGCCACCATTCCAGAGGACTTGCTTCCATGATGATGACGACACTCGTTAAAAAAATAATGCATTAATTAAATTTGTGATTTAACTCCTTGGGGGAGAATTGCATGTCCCCTGTTCTGTTTTACTTGTAACTATCTTCCGACGCCGGCTACAATAGTGCAATGTGAACGCCTGTTCTCACTTTCAGGAGACATTGTAAACAAGAAGTGGGCAGCATTATCTTCCGCAATTGTAAATAAAGTTGTTTGTCTGAGCAATAGGCTGAACAAGAAGTAGGACTGATTGGACTTGTAGGCTCTAAAATTTTACACTGTTTTATTTTTGAATGCAGGTTTTTTGTTTACATAATTCTACATTTGTAAGTTCAACTTTCATGATAAAAAGATTGCAATAAAATACTTGTATTAGGTGAAGTGAAAAATACCATTTCTTTTGGGGATTTTTACAGTGCAAATACTTGTAATAAAATATAAATATAAAGTGAGCACTATAAACTTTGTATTCTGTGTTGTAATTGAAATCAATATATTTGAAAATGTAGAAAACATCCAAAAATATTTAAATAAATGGTATTCTATTATTGTTTAACATTGCGATTAATCACGATTTTTTTTAACTGCTTCACAGCCCTACTTTTAAAACATTTAATACAAATGCTCATATTATTGTAAAAAACTATTTTAATGTTAAAAAAGTCACCTGTAGCTGAAAAACTGACTTAACTGCATGTTATCCTACACATATAATAGATGAAATAAAAACAGTTTGTTATTTTTAACAGCTGTTTTGGATTTCAGTATAAAAATATAAAGGAATGTACAGCACATAGTCCTGGATGATGACTAGGGTTCCTAGTCACTACTGCAATAAAAATAAAATAAAATAAAAAACACAAAATTAGGCAAAGTGCAGAGCCCTGTGCACAAACTATGGTGCCCATCCAGTTATTTCACCCACTCAGATTTCTGAGCCCATGTAGAGCCCTGTTGACTTCAATAGGTCTCCATACCAGTGCAGAGTATGTCTGTGTGGAACAGCTTGAAGGACCCAGAGTCATGTGTATAAAGCGAGTTTAAGGACACTGTAGTTCAAAGACAGCAGCTGCCCTTAGGGAAGGCGCTGTCGTATTGGGACCAATCCTGGGCAGTTTCAAATCATAATGAAGGGTGGTTTCTTAAAAGAGATAACTGAAAATTGTAAAATGCTTGATGTAGTTATAAATGTGGCTTTTAACACAGGCTTCACAGTAATAAGAGACAAAATTAACAGATAACTGAACCATCAGCAATAAGCAGCATCAAAGAAACATGATTTTTTTTTCTTTTGTTAAACAGAATTACAAAGTTACTAAAGAGAATGCAGCATCAGAAATGCAAAAGGCAGAAGTAGCCCCTGAGCCTAAGTTTCTGGCTCAGGGATGGGAGGAATTTCCTATTTATAACCCAGTACAAAATTTATTGCAAGCAGTGGGCAGCAGCATATTTGCTAATGCCTAGCGCTGTGGCATAAGCCCCTCCAGACACACACCACGTGGGATTCAAGGCACAGGCGCCGACTCCGTGCTCAGTACCCACCGGCAGCTCCCTGCCCAGCTCACCTCCGCCTCCGCTCCGCCTCCTCCCCTGAGCGCGTCGCGTGCCCACTTTTTCTCCCTAGCTCCCAGCGCTTGCGCCGTGAAACAGCTGTTTCGCACAACTTGGAGGGAGGGAGGAGGAGGGGAATGTGGCGCGCTCAGGGAAGAGGCGGGGCCAGGGCGGAGATTTGGGAAAGGGGTCCAATAGGGGCAGGGAGGGGCCGGAGTTGGGGCGATGACTTTGGGGAAGGGGTTGGAATGGGGGCGGGGCAGGAGCGGGGAAAGAGTGGAGTCGGGGCAGGGCCAGGGGGGCGCGAGCTCCCACCAGTGCCGGGGAAAGTTGCCGCCTATGATTCAAGGAAGTACAAAGAACAGTGAAACAAGCATTTAAAACTAATTTTTTACTAGAAACTCACACATGCTTACAGAGATGTGCAGGGGTGTGTAAAATAAGAACCTATACTGCTTTCCCTTTTAATACACCACACTGTACAAATCAGGCATGCCACATCATAACAAGCCGCCTGGAAACAGAAAATTGTCCACTGTGGGGGAGGTTAAGTGTAGTCCATGGGTGACAAAATCAATGCCTGGAATACAACCAGGAGGTTGTATGCAGTACAGAAATGTGCCAAGAAGATGGGGGAGGAGGGAATGCCTGTGCAGTTCTTTGAGAATCTATATTATCGTGTGTGTTTACATGTAGTTCCTGGGCAGATGCATTCAGAACAGCCTACGAGTGCTGTACAGTGCTGTAGGGAGACAATTGTGCAGCATCCTGTTGATTCCCTCATGAATTCTGATCCAATCCTGGGCACTGAAGCAGCACTTTTTCCCTGTAGTAGGGACTCCAGATAGGCAGACAATTTTCAGGGAAGGGTTTATTTCCCAGGCCCTCCTCTATAGGTCAACAGCCCACTCCACTCGTACATATACTGCTCTGTCAAGGAACACCTCTGTCTCAGACACAGTTGTCTTGCCACCAGCAGCTTGGAATAAAATCCCCCTTCGCCATTCTGGGACTTCTAGGATTGGTGATGTCCTCAAGAATGTGGAATGCCTGAAAGTACAGAGAAGGTTTATGTAGAAAGCTGCACCAGCCCTTCAACAATCCCCCAAAGGCCAAGGAGCTCTGTAATTTTTAAACAAAATCATAGTAAATTGTAACTTACCATTGTCTGTGCAGTCTTTTCACTCTGATTAACTGAATTTTGTCTAAGGAGCTTCTGGGAGCTGAGGCATTCCTCTCAGAATCTACACGAGCTCAGTTTACAAAGGATCATTTTTAGCTTGTTGTTTCACGAGGCACTGAATCTCTGGGAAGCACAAACAATAATGCACAGTCTGATATCTGCTTTTAGACTCTTCCAGCTCTGATGGTCCTTCAGTGTCTGATGGTCCTGCCACCTCAGCAGCATGGGCCCACTCCAGCAGGCCCCTAGGATGCAGAACTGTCACAGACCAATCCAAGCAGAAGTGTTTCTGGACATTCTGGACCAACAAGCAGGTGCAGTCTCAGAGGGAGAAAGATTTGCGGCAAGTGGAAAGACACAGACAGGCTGCAGAGCGAGAGGACAGAGTTTCAGCACATAAGGGAGGTTTGCAGCACAGTTGCTGGAGCAGGCATATCAGCTGAGGAAGAAAGATAGAGCTCAGTCGAAAGATCTGTTCGAGACCTTATCCTTATAGCCATCAGAATACAGCCTCTTACTGCACCTGCACCACGGCCGGAGTCCCCCTCCGTGGTTCCATGTGCTGCAGACCAGGAACACTTTGAACAATTCCATGGTTGGCTGGCCCATGCAATCAGGACTTAACAGCAGTTGGACAGGGCAAATCTACTGCATGCAGATCTCCAGCCCACGCTGGCCCCCTCCTCCTTGCATACATACCAGCACTTGCTAACCTCTGCCCCTGTGAACAGCTCCACCCACCTGCTGTGGCACCAAGTGCGCACTAAAGGAGGAAGAAAGGCAAAGGAGAATGGGGGGCCAGGGACATTCAACAGTAGGAGTTGATAGTGCAACCAGTTCCAAACAATTTGGTTTAATATTGTGTGTTTCTAATAAATCTTCAAAAAATAAAGTTTATTTTATTAAGAAATTTTATTGGCATCACTGCATTATATCATGTAATGTGTACTTCAAATAATAAAAGGTTATCACATAAAAAGGGACAACTGGGAAGTTGTATGCAATCATTATTTCTCAATAAATTTCTCTACATCAAGCCATACTCTAAAATCCAGTGCTTGCCACTTCATAAGCTGTCATGATATTCATAACTACAATGCATGGCAATCAACCTCACACATACATTTCATTGAAGATGTAAAGACTGTACAAGCATATTCAGAAACCTAGTATTCTCCCTCTTCCATTAGCCCATGAGTCCATGATGTGGGAGCACCAAGCATTCCTGATTTGTGTGCCTAGATGCATCCTGTCCTAGCTGTGATAGGTGGACTTTCTGGTTGAGTGTACCAGTTCAGCAATCCATTACTGTAATAGCTCCATTGACAGGCACATGGCTCACCTTTGGCTTCACAAGTATTATGAAGAGCACAGCAAGCCACAATAATATGGACAGCATTCATGACAAAGGCTGCCAAATGTGTCTGTAAACAGTGCCAGCGGGATTTCAGTCTGCCAAATACACATTTAACTGCCATTCTGCATCTGCTAAGAATGTAACTGAATGTTCTTTTGCTGGTCCTTCTGAGATCAGGATATGGTTTCATACCCAAGGCAAAAGGGGATATGTGGGGTCCCCCAGAATAACAGTGGGGACAGTAACTCCATTTATGACAATGTCATTTGGTGGGAATAGTATCCCAGTCTACTGTAGACTCCTGACCACTGGAAAACCATGGCATCATGAACTTTTCCAGGGTAGCCCACACTGGCATCCATAAATTGGCCTCTGTGGTCCACAAGGGCCTGCATAATAACGTAGAACCCTCTGCAGTTTATAGATTCATAGATTCTAGGACTGGAAGGGACCTCGAGAGGTCATCGAGTCCAGTCCCCTGCCCGCATGGCAGGACCAAATACTGTCTAGACCATCCCTGATAGACATTTATCTAACCTACTCTTAAATATCTCCAGAGATGGAGATTCCACAACCTCCCTAGGCAATTTATTCCAGTGTTTAACCACCCTGACAGTTAGGAACTTTTTCCTAATGTCCAACCTAGACCTCCCTTGCTGCAGTTTAAGCCCATTGCTTCTTGTTCTATCCTCAGAGGCTAAGGTGAACAAGTTTTCTCCCTCCTCCTTATGACACCCTTTTAGATACCTGAAAACTGCTATCATGTCCCCTCTCAGTCTTCTCTTTTCCAAACTAAACAAACCCAATTCTTTCAGCCTTCCTTCATAGGTCATGTTCTCAAGACCTTTAATCATTCTTGTTGCTCTTCTCTGGACCCTTTCCAATTTCTCCACATCTTTCTTGAAATGCGGTGCCCAGAACTGTGTACTCACATGTTCCTTGAAGAGGGCAAACAATGGGCACATGAGTCCAGTCAATGGCCCTGATGCAGTTTGGAAACCCTATTCTCCCAAAACCACCAGTTACTTCAGGAATATTGATTTGGCCTGTTTGGGTAAACCACACGCCTGATTGGCTCCGAAACCTCCATGAACACTTTACCCACAGCTGACTTTCCAACGCCGAACTGGTTAGTGATGGACCTGTAGTAGTCTGGGTTATAAGCCAACTTTCAGACGGTTATAGAAACCCACTTCTTGACTCGTATGACCACCCTTAGGCATGTGTTGTGATGCTGGAGGGTAGGGCAAGCTGCTCACAAAGCTCCAGAAATTTAACTTTCTTCCTGCGGAAGTTCTGGACCCACTGTTGGTCATTCCGGGTCTGCATGATGATGTGATCCCATTAATCTCTGCTTGAGGCTGGGCTCCAGGAATGCGTATCTACACAGACATCAACAGCTACACCAAGAGCCACAAGCAACATCAGCCAGTTCCATTTTTCCATGTCTATCATCCTCCTCCTCCACCATAATCTGCTGCCAGAATGTCCAATGGCATCTAATGGATGCTCTGCCCATTTGCTGAAACAGGAGTGAAAGCGTAAGCAAGAGAAGCTCTTCAAATGGTGGCTCCTCCCAATGTTACTGCTCCTGTTGCCGGGAGACTGCAGACCCAAAAGACAACTTGGCAGGATCTGTTGGGAACTTCTTGTACATGCATGGTGAACTGCCAAGTTTTCCTATGCTGCGCAATAAACCAAAGCCTAAAGCAGCCACATCTGGAAAGAGTGCAACGAAGCCTGGGATATAGTAGTTTGACTCAGGTCTAACACAGTACTGCAGTTTGGAAGCTGGAGCCCTAGGTTTGAGGCCCCGCTCCAGAAATTCTAAACCTAGAATCAATATGCAGTGTGGATGCTCAAGACCTGGGCTTGCAAACCCAAGGTTCATAGACTAACCCTGGGCTTACATTGCAGTGTAGACATACCCTGAGGGTCAATTCTGGACTGCAAATTAATCTTAGTTTTGCAGTGTGATCTGGTAGCAAAAGAGGACAATGCATCTTTATGATAAATGTTGTAGGCTATGTCTACATTGCAATATAGGAGTGTAATTTCCCTGATCGTGTACACATACTTACCCTACCTCTCATTGAGCTAGCGCGAGCACAAACAGCAGTGTAGCCACAGTAGCACTGGCAGCAACAGCGGAGGAACAGCTGAACCGTGCCAAATATATACCCGCTCAGGTGGGTGTACTCAGCACGGCTCAACCATTCCTCCACTGCTGCTACCAGTCCTACTGCTATTTATACTTGTACTAGCTTCATAAAGGCTAGTGTGAGTATGTGTACACGAGCAGGGGAATCACACCCTTACCTTGCAGATATAGACATAAAGGCTTCATGTAAAAAACCAGGAAGGTTAGTAGTCTCAATATGGCTTTGATACAGCAATGTCTAGAATATTAATTCAGTACTGGACCCTCATTACCAGAAAGATACAAAAAAGGTCACAGAGCAAAAATGATGACAATCAGAAAGAATAAGAGCTTAGAGACTACCATAAAACTACTCTAAACAGAAATGCAGAGGTGGGCCAAGATCAACAATCATGGACACCAAAATAATTTTTCTCTACCTTAACCATGTCTGTCACTCCTAGCAATTAACGTTCCAGAGAGAATTTTCTGTATACGTTTCCTAGTGCTTGCATAAAATTGGGGCTTAGAGGAGAGCTAACAGACTGATGTTCAATCCAGATAAACCTAACGTTGGTAAATGCAAGACACAGCCATAAAAACTGAAGATTATATGCACATTTGCAATTTAAGGATCTTGCTAGATCCTAGGCTATTCAGATAGGAGCTGTAGCCACATTTTCCATCTGTTATGGTAAGATGACTGACTTTCTTTCATTTGAGGATCTTGCTACTGCAATACATGCCTTTGCCACCTCAAGACTATATTAACAGGCTGTGCTCTAAACAGAGATACATTTTGAGACCATCTAGAAACTGAAGCTAGCGCAGAATGTGGCAACCCACTTATTGGCAGAGTTTCTCACTAAGAGCACATAGTATCAATCCTCCCAGATGTGTTCTGGCTGCCTGTTGATTTCAGAATGGACTTTAAAGGACTTTTTAAAAAACTTAAAGCCCTGAAGAATTTGGGAACCGCCTATCTGAGATGATTTCTCCGACTAGAATAAACCTCTGCATTTTAGATCAGTGAAGATGCTCAAGCCCACTTTGTTTTAAAAAAATTGGTGGGGCTTTCTGGCAGGTTTTTTTTTTTCCCCTGAAACATCCTAGACTCAAGAACTTGCTCCACTCGGTCTGCCAGACCCCAACGTTGATGATTATCCAGGCATGCTGAAAAGTCCATAAATGCTCACAGATATTTGGGAAGGGAGCTAGTTGAGGGAGAGAATGAAGTCACAATGTATGTGGGAGTTATTATAGGTTCATTGGCACTGGCTGCGTTGAATGTGATAATGTGAATTTTATAAATTGTACTGTGTATTTTATAAATGTTAAAAGTGCCTAGAGCCAAGGATAGGCTCGCTCATCAGTTATAAATGAAAATAGACCATTTTAAAAGTTCATCCAAATCACTGAGGACATTTTTGTTTTTCATCTGGTCTTCTGTTTTCTTGGCCTTAGACTGTTTCTTTAAGAATCAGAGATGGGGATTGGGGATTTGCATCTGCAGCAATTCCATCTTTGAGGCAGTAGTTGATACCTGTATTAGGCTTGGTCAGGGAAGCTATTGCAGAATGGACAGCAGAGATTAGAAAGGAGGAATTAGGGGAAGGATAGGAATGAAACCTTCGTGAGAACAAATCCTATCTATTTAAATCAAGACTGGATTTTTTTTAAAGATATGCTAGAGCTCAAACAGAAGTTATTGGATTGAAATAGTAATTATTGGGTGAGGTTCTTTGGCCAGCATCCTGCAGGAATTCAGCCTAGATTAAAATAATAGTTAAACAGTCCCACCGGGCCTTAAAATCTACTTCTTCCTAGGCAAACACAGCCAGTTTAACAATTCTGGAACACAAAGCCATATGTAAAATGTCCATGGATGAAAATAATAAATTAGAATTGTCATTTATCATACAGCAGCAGGAAGCAAAAGGAAAGCAACTGAAGCCTTGAGTAACTTATTAGTAATATAATCATAGTGCCTTGGAACCCCTGTCAAGGACCAGGATCCCATTGTGCAAGGTGCGGTACACACAGAATAAAAAGACAGTCCCTGCCCGAAACAGCTAAACTGCTTCCTTTCCTTAGTACTAAGTATAGATCTTCTCTTCATCATCCGTAAAGGAGGCAGGGGACATAAAAGCTACTAAAACATCCACTATAGCAGATCCTTGAGACTTTGAGGACTAAAGATATTTGCAAGCTATTACTTCCGCTTATGTACAGTGGATCTGCTAATGCGCTTCAACTCAGTGAACTCCCTTCATAGACCAGCACTCAGTTACATTTCTATTCTGCAAGGTCTTCGCTGAACTGCAAATTAGCATGGAGCCTACCCTGGTTGGCACCACCAAAGGGAGGGACAACATGTTAATGGGGAACTCGCTTTCAGTACACGGCTAGAAGGAAATTGTCATGCTGCTTAGACCCCTTAGCTTTGTGCTATGTATTGTCAGCCATGATTCAAGCTTGCCTTACCAGAAGGACAATGCTGATGTTCCTCAAAGAGAATATGTAAGGAGAGACACCAATTACTAGCTAATCCCTCAAAGATTTTAGAAATTTAAGAAAATATCCATTTCACTGATTTGGGGAGCTTTGGGAGGGTGGGGGGTAGGTAAAAATGTTCAGCAGTATGAAAGGTCAGGAACCAATAAGATTCTGGCTTTGGGGATATATCCTTGACTCCCTTGCCAGATTGTAGGACTCACCCCAAACTAAAAAGAGTGACTGCTCTGGTTTTGACCCCCAGACACAGAATCCACTTTAGGAACAGAAGATGTGGTTTAAATGAAGAAAGCACTATTGACTACATCATGGGGAACAAAATTTCACTGATAAGTATCCAGCAGTTCTTTTTGCATCTCCAGTGTTTTTGATTTTATGATGCAGATTATCAAAACCACTGGTAATAAGACTATAGGCACAAAATATCTTATGCACAATTTCACAAACACAGACCTTTTTGCTTCTACAAAGAGAACCATTTAAAATGTTTTGGATAACAATTCAGTGTTAGAATATATAGTGATTTATTTTAGGAAAAGGAAAATAAATGTTGTATTAGAAGTACAGCCCAGCTGGATTAAAACTAAATACTGTACTTCTGAGATACCACGCAGACATTTTATTTTTATGCATTTCAAAGAAACTACAAACTTAAAATCTGCTTAGTTTAAGATTTTCTTTTAATTATACATTTTGAACTTTTTACATATGACAATAGCAGCATAATAAGTAAAGGCCATTTAAAAGTCCTCAGATAAAATACTGTGTAAGACTGAAACTGTCCAGGTCAAAACAGGAATTTTGTTCCCCCCTCACTAAGAATTCAGTTAAGTTTGCTTCCAAAGCTGAAAAATAGCTCAAAAGAACTTGCATGCTGTAACATTAGGCGTGGTTAAGGTTAAATGTTTAAACTTCACCAAAAGAGTATGTAAGGCATCATTCTAAATGTCTATCAAAAGAAGGTAGATCAATTCCCAGTTCAGGTGGGAAGGAATGGTGAGCCTGGATGCTTAGTGAAAAACATCAGGTAAAACAAAGTTTACTTTGTATCTCACATCCAGGCTCACCCTTCCTACTATGGGTCTTTCCCGTTCACTGGACTTTCAAACAGTCTGTGAACTCACCTCAGACGGGAAAACCCCACATACATGCAAGTGGCCAGTATTCCCACTTGCTGAGTGGATGAAAAGTTTGTAGTCAGAGCTTCCCTTCACCTCAGGAAAAAGCACTGCTACTGCTCCTCCCTCTTTTAGGCAGGCTGTTGTTCTCAGGCATCTGGGACCAATACCTTCCTAGCTTAAATTACATTTTGGCTCAATCACAGCAGCCAGGCATTTGAACCCTGATTCCTCCCTTTTATCTCAAGGGTCCCTTCCTGATTATTCCTTCATCCTGGAGAGCTCTACCTCCAAGCATGATTTCTGGTAGGTGTTCTAGGATAAAATCAACAGCAATCTGCCTGCAGGCCAGACCACTGACTTCTACTCCTGCCCTGGCCTAATGTGCAGTTTGTAAAGTCCATTACAACAGGGATGAGGTGACATCCTGATTTGTCAGGAAACCATGATCTCCCAAGAATGGATTATTCACAGAATATCTGCCTTCACTTTCTCCATGAATGGAGCCCAAATTAGAAGAAAGGTAAAGGTGAAACCCCTTCTGCCTGAGGGCTGCCACTAAGGCTACAAGTGCTTTGGTAAAGATTTGTAGTGCACTTGAGAGAGCAAGTGGAAGCACCTAGAATGTAAAATGGTTAAAACCATATTTAAGTCTGAAAAATATTCTGTGAGCTGTGCAAACACAGATATGTATCTCAGATTAACAGAAGAGAAACAGTTTGAAGTTCAAGACCACTCATTTCTGCACAGTCTTAGTTAGAATGGAGGACTATTACCCTGAAATGCAACTTCCTTCATGTCTGCTCTCCACCGATTTTGGGGTGCAGTACATAAAAACAACATGTGTTTGGGGATACTGATTTAATTTCATAGCCTATCCATTCTTGATTATTTATTGAACCCATCTGACCAAAGTGATGAGGGGCCATTTACTATTCAGATCAGGGACTCTCTCACTTCAGAGGGGGTGATACAGAATGAGATCTCTCCTAGTCCTACCTCCTCTAGACCTGTTTGATTTCCCTTTTTTGTACTGGTTGTCTATTCTGACTACCCAGCAAAGGACTTCCTGCTTTTGTAAAAGGACTTGAAATCCCTTTCATACTACTTGAATTATGAGAAGCGTTTTCTCAGCTTCTCTCAAAATTCATCCACTACTTTGTCTACTGATCACTCAAAGGTTTTCTCTCAGAAGTTTTCCAAAGAATGTAGGAGTTCTTTAATCCTGGATACTGATCTTCTAGCAGAGTGCCTGCATGCTTTCAAGAGACCACTGCATAACAGAGAGCAACACCAGTGAAGTGGATCATATGAATTAAGCTTGCTTTTCTGACAGTGTGTAGTGGGACCTCTCACAGGGAATCTCCCATCCTAGGATCTCAGAAAAAAAGGCAGAAGATGCCATAGGCCCCAGGGATATAAGAACAGCCATACTGGGTCAGACCAAAGGTCCATCTAGCCCAGTATCCTGTCTTCCGACAGTGGCCAATGCGAGGTGCCCCAGAGGGAATGAACAGAACAGGTAATCATCAAGAGATCCATCCCGTCGCCCATTCCCAGCCTCTAGCAAACAGAGGGTACGAACAATATCCCTGCCCATCCTGGCTGATAGCCATTGATGGGCCTATTCTCCATTAATTTATCTAGTTCTTTTTTGAACCCTGTTATATTCTTGGCCTTCACAATAACCTCTGGCAAGGAGTTCCACAGGTTGACTGTGCGTTGTGTGAAAAAAAAGACTTCCTTTTGTTTGTTTTAAACCTGCTGCCTATTAATTTCATTTGGTGGCCCCTAGTTCTCGTGTTATGAGAAGGAGTAAATAACACTTCCTTATTTACTTTCTCCACACCAGTCATGATTTTATAGACCTCTATCATATCCCCCCTTAGTCCTCTCTTTTCCAAGCTAAAAAGTCCCAGTCTTATTAATCTTTCCTCATACGGCAGCCGTTCCATACACATAATCATTTTTGCTGCCCTTTTCTGAACCTTTTCCAAGTCCAATATATCTTTTTTGAGATGGGGCGACCACATCTGCACACAGCAGTCAAGATGTGGGCGTACCATAGATTTAGAGAGAGATGCAATATGATATTTTCTGACTTATTATCTATCCCTCGCTTAATGATTCCTAACATTCTGTTTGCTTTGTTGACTGCCACTGCACATCGAGTGGATGTTTTCAGAGAACTATCCACAATGACTCCAAGAGCTCTTTCTTGAGTGGTAGCAGCTAATTTAGACCCCATCGTTTTACGTGTATAGGTGGGATTATATTTTGTAATGTGCATTACTCTGCATTTATCAACACTGAATTTCATCTGCCACTTTGTTGCCCAGTCACCCAGTTTTGAGAGATCCCTTTGTAGCTCTTTGCAGTCTGCCTGGGACTTAAACTATCTTTAGTAGTTTTGTATCATCTGCCAATTTTGCCACCTCACTGTTTACCTCTTTTTCCTGATCATTTATGAATACACCTCTACCTTGATATAACGCTGTTCTCAGGAGCCAAAAAATCTTACCGTGTTATAGGTGAAACTGTGTTACATCAAACTTGCTTTGATCTACCGGAGTGCGCAGCCCCGCCCCCCGGAGCACTGCTTTACCGCGTTATATCCGAATTTGTGTTATATCGGGTCGCGTTATATCGGGGTAGAAGTGTATGTTGAATAGGATTGGGCCCAGTACATACCCCTGGGGGACACCACTATTTACCTCTCTCCGTTCTGAAAACTGACCATTTATTCCTACCCTTTGTTTCCTATCTTTAAACCAGTTACCAATCCATGAGAGAACCTTCCCTCTTATCCCATGACTGCTTACTTTTCTTAGGAGTCTTTGGTGAGGGACTTTGTCAAAGGCTTTCTGAAAATCTAAATACACTATATCCACTAGATCCCCCTTGTCCACATGCTTGTTGACCCCCCTCAAAGAATTCTAGTAGATTTGGGAGGCATGATTTCCCTTTACAAATACCATGTTGACTATTCCCCAACAAATTATGTTCATCTATGTGTCTGACAATTTTGTTCTTTACTACAGTTTCAACCAGTTTGACCGGTACTGAAGTCAGGCTTACCGGCCTGTAATTGCCGTGGTCCCCTCTGGAGGCCTAATGAAAAATTGGCATCACATTAGCTATCCTCCAGTCATTTGGTACAGAAGCTGATTTAAATGATAGGTTACAGATGACAGTTAGTAGTCCTGCAATTTTACATTTGAGTTCCTTCAGAACTCTTGGGTGAATACCATCTTTCCTGGTGACTTATTACAGTTAATTTATCAATTTGTTCCAAAACCTCCTCTAATGACACCTCAATCTGGGACAGTTCCTCCGATTTGTCACCTAAAAGAATGGCTCAGGTTTGGGAATCTCCCTCACATCCTCAACCATGAAGACCAATGCAAAGAATTCATTTAGTTTCTCCGCAATGGCCTTATCATCCTTGAATGCTCCTTTATCATCTCGGTCGTCCAGTGGCCCCACTAGTTGTTTAGCAGGCTTCCTGCTTCTGATGTACTTAAAAAAAAAATTGCTATTACTTTTTGAGTCTCTGGCTAGCTGTTCTTCAAATTCTTTTTTGGCCTTCCTAATTATATTTTTACACTTCATTTGCCAGAGTTTATGCTCCTTTCTATTTTCCTCATTAGGATTTAACTTCCACTTTTTGAAGGATGCCTTTTTGCCTCTCACTGCTTCTTTATTTTCAGGGAAGAGTCCACTCACTTATCGATAGGCTCTTTTGGTAGAAAGTCCCTTTTGTGGGCCTCCGTATCTTTACCAATGTTTAATCTTCAGCATCAAGTTCCAGGAGAAAAGGAAATCTCCTTTGCTTCTATGTATGTAGTAAATGTTCATGATTGTTCACGATGTTTCTTTGAAAGTGCCTAATCAGAAGTAATTACATCTAGAGAACAGCATGAAGAGGGTCCATTTTTGAGCTGAAGGGAAAATACTGCCTTGCTGTTTCATTGCCTCTTTATTTTCTTCCTGTTTATCATTTTAACTCAGTTCATCACACACAAGTTCCAGTGAAGCAAATCACTGGTATGAGTGTAGCATCAAAACAAGATAGCTCGCTGGGGCTTGCTATCTATAGACACAGAAAGTGGGAACCAGGGCAAGAATTCAGTGGTTTGCCACTGGAAATACTCCATTTCTTTGGATCCTCTGGGGCCCCCACTACATGGCTGCTGAGACGGAAAGGCAGAAGACCATGCTGACTCTTGGTAGTACTGTATGGGAAGAAAGTTGCTTGCAGCAGGAAATCTATGACTGGGGGCCCTTACCACTACTGCCCTGGTTTCCTAGAACCTGTGTTGAAATATTGATTTATCACAGCTGTTGTGGATCTGGAAGTGGGGGAAGTTCACATATGCCATGTTGAAACACCCTCAGACGGTTTAATAGCGGTAGCTGTTTCCCTGGTGTGGGGCTCCAAGCAGAGGGGTTAATGAAGGCACTTTGGATTTAAAACGATTCTCCGTCACTCCTCCCTAAGCTCTGTGGCTGAACTGGTTTGAGTTGGAGGGACTCTAGTCCTAAGAGCAAAACAAACAAAACTATCCTTTCAAATACTCTAGCAGGGGAAAGGCACAAGAAAATCATTGTTGTGTCCTAGCTTTTGTATTTGTCTGCGATTTCACTTAGAGCTGGAGCGATAGGACTGGTGTAGTGCCTCAGAAAGGAGATTGGGGGAAAACCATCTTTCAGGAATGAGGCCAAGCTACTATAAATTAATGCTGAAACTGAAAAGGTTTTTTTGGTTTTGTTTTGATCTGTAAAGAGGAAAACTGAAGCAATCAGTATAAAACAGCCTGATGCTTTGTAGGAGATCTGTCAGCCCAATGTAGATATGGAAACAAAATAACCTGGCAGCCTCCTCAGTGGATGAGTTTAGCTCTATACCAGATGCTCCTCGACTTACGCAAGGCGTTCCGGAACTTTGCGTAAGTCGGGACGTATACCGGACAATTACACACAAAAAACAAAAACAAAAACAACAACGCTTACGGAACTTTTTCCGTAAGTGCAGGTTTGGTTACCCGGGGAGCGTCTGTACTCGTAGCTCAGAGGTCTGGTTCTGCCCTCTCGGTTACAAGCAGACACGACTGACTGCAACTTCTGTGGAACTGGTTATGCTAAACAACCTGTTTTCTTCTCAAATTACTATTCAATAAATCTAGAGGTTTCTAACAATCACTTCTTGATTACATCTTGGGCCCCATATGATCAGTCCTTAGTCTCCTTCATTCCTCCACTATTGTTGATACAGCTGATCATCATCTTCCCTCCTTGATATCCTGTCCTTTCCTCTAGTCCAGAGGTGGGCAAAGTACAGCCCGCCACATCCGGCCCGCAGGACCGTCCTGCCCGGCCCCTGAGCTCCCGGCCGGGGAGGCTAGCCCCAGGCCCCTCCCCTGCTGTTCCCCCTCCCCTGCGGCCTGAGCTCGCCCCGCCGCCGGGTAGCTCAGCACCAGCGCACCCCCCATGGGGAGGGGCAGGGGAGAGCAGGGAGGAAGGCTCACTTGCAGCCTCAGGGGAGCAGGCAGGAGGTGTGGGTGGCGGGAGCGTGGCGATCGCAGGCCGCAAGACTCAGGAGGAGCATCGGGCAGCCGGCCACAGAGAAGTGGCGCTTTAAAGAGGAAACCGCCGCTTCTCTCCGGCTGCGCCGCTGCCCCTGCTCCTCCTGAGTCCTCCGCCCATGTCCGCAGGGCCACATTCCGAAAGGGGCTGGGAAGGGTTCCAGGGGGGCAATTAGGGGTAGGGGGTCCTGGGAGGGGGCGGTCAGGGGACAGGAAGGGGGGTGTTGGATAGGGGGTGGGGTCCCAGGAGGCGGTTAGGGTAGGGGATCCCAGGAGGGAGCAGTCAGGGGACAGGGAGGGGGGGCTGGATAGCGGGTGGGAGTCCCGGGGGGCCTGTCGGGGGCAGGGATGTGGATAGGGGTCAGGGGGGCAGTCAGGGAACTGGGAGCAGGGTGGTTGGATAGGGGGTGGGGTCCCATTAGGGGTTGGGGGTCCCAGAAGGAGGTGGTCAGGGGACAAGGAGCGGTGGGGTCGGATGGGTCAGAGGTTCTGAGGGGGGCAGTCAGGGGGCAGGAAGTGGGAGGGGGCGGAGGGGGGCAGGGGCCAGGCTGTTTGGGGAGGCACAGCCTTCCCTACCCGGCCCTCCAAACCATTTTGCAACCCCGATGTGGCCCTCGGGCCAAAAAGTTTGCCCACCCCTGCTCTAGCCTTTGTAAAAAACTGTCCTTTCTTTAGTTTTCTTCTTACCACTAACTGCTCTTCAGTGCCCCCTCCCCTCTCCACTTTGTGGGACCTACATGGGTTCAGGGCCCCTTCTTCTCCCTCTAAACCTTATAGTTGAGCAACATTATTTGCTCACCCAATTTCAGTTACCATTTCTATGAAGATGACTTGCAAATTTACCTTTTCCACTCCTGACTTGTGTTGTGCTTCCAAACGAATTTTAGGCTGCCTCAGCAACCTCCCTTCAAGATATTTTGCTAACAACTTATGTGTAACAGTCAAAAATAAAGCTCATTTTCTCCTAAACCTTCTTCACTTACCCCATTTTCCTTCCCTATTATCACCACCATCCTCCCTGTCACTCAGACTTTAAATCTCTGTGTGATCTTCATCTCCTACCCTTCATTCTGTCCTCTCATGCAAGCTGTGTACAAATTTTGCATTTTCCCCTCCACATTTTGAAGATGTTTCTCTCTATCCCAACAACTAAAATTATCTTTATTCCCTGATCTGCTCCCATCTAAACTACTGCAACTTCCTCCTCTCCAGCCTCCGTCATACCCATATCATCTTCTCTCTCTCTCTCTCTCCTGTCCATCTAAAACAGTTGCTAAAACTAGCCCCCTGTGACATAAAATCCATTGTCTCTCACCTCAGATGCAACAAATCCACAAGACCAAACACATGTCAAAAAGTGGAATCTAGGTCAAATTATGAAGGATGAATATAAAAAAACAACACAAGTATGTAGGGGAAAAATTAGAAAGGCCAAGGCACAAAATGAAATGAAACTAGCTAGAGACATAAAGGGTAATAAGAAAACATTCTACAAATACATTAGATGCAAGAGGAAGACCAAGAACAGGGTACGCCCATTACTCAATGGGGGGGACAATAATAGAAAATGTGGAAATGGCAGAAGTGCTAAATGACTCGTTTTAGTTTTCACCAAAAAGGTTCGTAGCAATTGGATGTCTAACATAGCAAATGCCAGTGAAAATGAGCATCAGAGGCTAAAATACGGAAAGAACAAGTTAAAAATTACTGAGACAAGTTAGATGTCTTCAAGTCACCAGAGCCTGCATAATTAAATACATCCTAGAATACTCAAGGAGCTGACTGAGGAGATATCTGAGCCATTAGCGATTATCTTCGAAAAGTCACAGAAGACGGGAGAGATTCCAGAGGACTGGAAAAGCACAAATATAGTGCCAATCTAAAAAAAGGGGATTAAGGACAACTCGGGAATTACAGGCCAGTCAGCTTAACTTCAGTACCTGGAAAGATAATGCAAATAAGCAATCAATTTGTGACTATCTAGAAGATAATAAGGTGGTAAGTAACAGTCAGCATGGATTTGTCAAGAACAAATTGTGCAAGCCAACCTAATAGCTTTCTCTGACAGGGTAACAAGCCTTGTGGCTGGGGGAAAGCGGTAGATGTGGTATACCTTGACTTTAGTAAGGCTTTTGATACTGTCTCACATGACCTTCTCATAAACAAATTAGGGAAATAAAACCTAGATGGAGCTACTATAAGGTGGGTGCATAACTGATTACAAAACCATTCCCAGAGAGTAGTTATCAGCTGTTCACAGTCAAGCTGGAAGGGCATATCGAGTGGGGCCCAGCAGGGATCAGTTCTTGGTCCAGTTCTCTTCCAATATCTTCATCAATGATTTAGATAATGGCATAGAGAGTACACTTTAAAGTTTGCAGATGATACGTAGCTGGGAGGGGTTGCAAATGCTTTGGAGGATGGGATTAAAATTCAAAATTAACTGGACAAACTGGAGAAAAGGTCTGAAGTAAACATGATGAAATTCAATAAGGACAAATGCAAATACTCCATTTAGGAAGGTACGATCAGTTGCACAGATATAAAATGGGAAATGATTGCATAGGAAACAGTACTGCAGAAAGGGATCTGGGGTCACTGTGGATCACAAGCTACAGTAGAACCTCAGAGTTACAAACACCAGAGTTATGAACTGACCAGTCAACCATACATCTCATTTGGAACCAGAATTATGCAATCAGGCAGCAGCAAAGACCAAAAAAACAGTACAGTACTGTGTTAAACATAAACTACTAAAAAAAAAGGGGAAAGCAGCATTTTTCTTCTGCATAGTAAAGTTTCAGAGCTGTATTAAATCAATGTTCAGTTGTAAACTTTTGAAATAACAACTATAATGTTTTGTTCAGAGTTACGAACATTTCAAACTTACGAACAGCCTCCATTCCTGAGGTGTCCATAATTCTGAGGTTCTACTGTAAACAAATCAACAGTGTAACACTGTTGCAAAAAAAGTAAACATCATTCTGGGATGTGTTAGCAGGAGTGTTGTAAGTAGGACACGAGAAGTAATTCTTCCGCTCAACTCCGCGCTGATATGGCCACTTTGTGTCAAGTTCTGTGCGCCACATTTCAGGAAAGATGTGGACAAATGGGAGAAAGTCCAGAGAAGAGCAGCAAAAATGCTTAAAGGTCTAGAAAATATGACCTATGAAGGAAGATTGAAAAAATTGGGTTTTTTTTAGCCTGGAGAAGAGAAAACTGAGAGAGGACATGATAACAATTTTCAAGTACATAAAGGTTATTACATGGAAACGGAAGAGAAACTGTTCTCCTTAACCTCTGAGGATAGAACAAGAAGCAATGGGTTAAATTGCAGCAAGGGTGGTTTAGGTAGGACATTAGGAAAAACTTCCCGTCAGGGTGGTTATGCACTGGGGGAGGTTGTGGAATCTTGGGAGATTTTTACGAGCAGGTTAGACAAACACCTGTCAGGGATGGTCTAGATAATACTTAGTCCTGCCATGCATGCAGCACACTGGATTAGATGAACTCTTGAGGTCCCTTCCAGTCCTACGATTCTATGTCTTACAGGCTATTTATTCATAAAGAGTAACATGTTTGGTATCTACAGAAAGCTTGTAACTTGTCAACATTCATAGTCATTGTGAGATGATTGCATGGGTAATATTTAAGGAATAATGTCTTTATACTGAAAGTTTTTTTTACGGACTTGGGAATAGAAATTAGTCACCAGTAGATAATGTGTCTTGGGGGTGGCCCATACTGGCAAGGGAGAGTTGCCACCCCCTTCTGTTTGGCCAGTGATCCAGTGCAAGACTCAATTGTTTATCCTTGCAAAATACTAAAACTTTGAATGGGAAACCATCAGAGGAAACGACAAACAATCAAAATCACTTAAAGGTATAAGAGAAAACTTACAAGACAGAGGTTTTCCCTGTCTGTGAATAGAAACAAAAGGCTGTTTTCAGTTTAACAGGAGAAACACCTTGTATCCATTCACTGAGGAAACCCTTTGTGAAGTGGGGGTTCTTTCATAAATATTTGGATCCTGGTTCTTGAGAAACCAGACAGCTCTGCAACAGATTGAATTTTGAGGGGGAAAATATCCTTTATGAGATATTAATAGTTACCTTTTCTAAGTGTAGCACCTAGTTCCCATATTATGATTTTGTTTTGTATTGTAACAATTTCTTTCCACCACTCTTCTCTTGTTTCTCGTTAAATCTTTATTTTTTCTTAGATAAACCTAAACTTGGTAAACACTGCCCCTTTGGGTGCACAGAATCTGGAATGTCTATGCGTAGCCAGTGTCAGGGGCTGAACATCACAGGGGAATGAATGAAAGGGACTCAGGGATTTGGGTGTACCTATTGTTAATCTGCAAGGCGAAGTTAGGGCTGGCATAGCCTAGAGGAGATGGATTGAGAGGTTGAAAAGCAGGTGGTGTCAGGGAGCTGACATCAAGCTATTCCAAGAAAAACTCCCTCCAGCTAGAGAAAGGGCATAACAAGGCGACTCACACTCCTGGGTGCCCCAAGAACCATCACACCTCTTTCTCCATGAATCTAACCACATTACACAGTCTCTCAATCCTTCTTCTGGCTCCCTCTTTTCTGCTCCATGAAATCTAACTACCTTGTCCTCACCTTCCAGGCCCTACATAGTTCTGCCAATACCTACATAGTCACCCTGTCTCCTTATTCAAATACCTCTTCAATATGCACATCTTTTGCAATTCCCACAAGAAGTGAGTCTACAATTATTATGGGGTAGAAGGCGGCTTGAGACATTCAAAATGTGCATATGCCTACACCAAAAAAAAAAAAAAAAATGCAAATTTGTGACTCTTACCTTTATCCTTCCTCACCCGTTTCTCTCCTTAACAGTTGTTGTCCAAATTCATATTATGTCTAGAACTAGGCTGTTAATTATCTAGGGCAGAGACCACTTTTTTCTATTTGATCTGTAAAGCAACCCAGCACCAGTATGAGTACTGCAAAAATAATAAATAGTAGTAATGTGCAGGGAGCTTATCAATGGCTAGCTTGAAGTGTTGTCAAATTGGGAAATTTCCCAGCATAGCTATGCCTAATTAGTTATTTCAGTGTAAATATACAAGTATACGTACCCATGTGGACATTCTACTCTGGAATAAATTCACTTTTATCAACTGTCCCCACAAAGAGCTATAACAACGTACCTACAACAGAATAACTATTCCCATGTAGCTGTGTCAGGAAATTTCTCCACATAGACATGCCCTATCTCCCAGTTAGAACATCAATAATGGATATCAGTTCTTAACACCAGCCTAAACAAAAGCAAATATGTTAGTAGTGACAGCTGATCAATAGTTCTGATGATTCGCTGTTAAAGCCAAATATGTTAAGGCAAACAAAAGCAGTACACTAGTTTTCATGAGCTATCAACTAGCATAACTTCTCCAGGAAATAGGAGTAACCACAACTCAAACTGTGATTCAGCGTGGTTTGAAATACTCAGAAGGCAACTAGGATATGGTAGAAGCCACTTTAACCTCAATCAGTAATGCCTGTCATCCCCGCATAGCACACAAGGCCTTTCTGGCTTATCAAAAATCCCACAATTTGTTACTATGGGACAGCCAGAAGAAACACTGCTTCAGAAATGCAACTATTACAAAACACAGGCTTTTTGCTCTCTAACCTAATAAAAGTTAATTTACCCTACCCATAATACCAATAAAGTGATGAAGTCAGTTTCCTTAATATTTTTGTTGAAGTGCTTCAGACAAATTTGCACCAAGCAACAGAACCTAATATAATTCAACATAACAAACAATTATTAAACTTAAAAAACAAAAAATCAAGTTTGACTCTATACATAGATTGCAGTGAGTAGAAGAAATGTTAATACCTCTCAATTTGCACACGTTTTTCAAAAAAGTTCTGTTTTTCTTTAGAAAACAGAAATCTCAGCAAGGATACTACTGGCAAAATCTTCCCAATATTAAAACTTTTAAATTAATGCTCACTGCAAAGAAAATCATGAATTACATTTATGAACTGTAACTATCTAATAGTTGATTATTGCCTAAAACAGTTTAAACATTTATTATTCCACTCAAAAAAAACTGTTAAGGATGGTCAGCTACATTTCCTGAATCACTAAAAATCAAAGACGTCACCAGTTAAGGCAAAATTAATATTCAGACCTAATCGGTCACAGGGTTCGCTTCCGAACATCATAATATTCAAATACACTCAGCCTCTCTAGTGCCACAGCAAACTTCCTAGCCTTTCTAAAATACTGCCACCCACAATTAATATATTCAATTCTTTAACACACTCATACGCACAACCTTAACTCTGACCTCAAGGTTAAGATGTTACAACAACAGAAATAACACATTACATAGTTTTACTGTAAAACTATTGCTATCTAAAAAAATTAGGAGGCTAGAGTTAGGAACATGAAGACACGACTACACCATGCACAAAAACTTGTATCTGGGAGTAGACAGCACAACTGGGTGTATTCCAGCAGCTTTTCCCCTCTTGAGACAAAAACCCAATAAGAGCTCAGGTCCCTAACAAACATATCTTTGGGGATATTCCATAGCCTTGTTTATTTCTATCACAAAAGCAGTGTAAACCCGGAGAGCTATGCTGAAGCAAGGCATATATAAGAGTTATGTTGAAGTGCAGTAATAGGGAAGCTTGTGCACCTCCTAAGCTAGACCAAGCTAATTATATTTTTTTTCTCAAAACGAGTACAAATTTCAGCCACCTTTTTTTAAAATCTACTTAAGGACAAACTACACGACTGTATGTTCAGAAATTTAATTCAGAGAAATCCTGGAGAGGGAGGTAAGAGAAGAGTATAAATGAATTTCTATGATGCTATTTAAAACCCACGTTGCTGTGACAATGGCGGTGCACTTTTGCTTTAGTTAAATGATTTTTATGCTAGTTTCATGATTCAAGATATTGAAAGCAAATTAGGATGATAATAGAAGAAAAAAATTGAAATTTCAAACTTCACCACCCATTAACAATATAATGTATTATAGTCTGGGAGCATGTGTAATTCTGTGGGCAAGTTAATGATAGAAAGGTAAAGAAGACATCATTTGATTCATAAAAACCTACAATTTCAGTCGCGTCACCCTCTGCAGCGTGGCAGGAGGGACTTTGTGCCCTCCACCTCACAGCTTCAAGTCCTCTGGTTGGTGGAAATTTTGATAATACAATGTCATTGGAAATGGGTGGAAAGTTGGGTATCATTTGAAAGTCCTTTCTCCTACAAACACAATGGTACCAAACATGACAAACCTAGAAAAATTATGTGTGTATATATCAGGGGCTCTCAAACGTCATTGCACCGCGACTCCCCGTTTTGACAACAAAAATTACTTCATGACTCCAGGAGGGGGGACCGAAGCCTGAGCCCGCCAAGCCCCACTGCCCAGGTGGGGGGCCAAAACCCGAACTCCACTGCTCTGGGCAGGGGAGCCAAAGTTGAAGCTCCAGGGCTTCAGCCACAGGCAAGGGGGCTGCAACGTGAGCCCAGCCGCCCAGGACTGAAGCCCTCGGGCTTTGGCTTTGGCCCTGGGCAGTGGGGCTCTGGCTTCAGCCCCAGGCCTCAGCAAGTCCAAGACAGCCCTGGTACCCCATTCAAAGGGGGTCGCGACCCACTTTGGGGTCCCGACCCACAGTTTGAGAACTGCTGGTTTATATTCAAGAAAATATGTTTTTTTTTAAATCAACTTTTAAAAATTATACTATAACAAAGGCACGTCAAACACGCAGCCCTCACAAAAAGTTACACTATGGCTCTCAACTGACAGTAGTGTGTTATTAGTCAATGCTCAGAACATGATACTCTTGTGGTTTTTTTAATGTTACAGATTACTGTAACTGAAGGAGATCTTCAAATTGATTTGCCATTGTGATGTTGTATGGAATCTGGGTGACATTTTATGTTATTGTTAATACCAATATTATAAAATTGCAAGGAATCTGACCAGATATGCCATGTAAGGTATCTGTGAAAATGTTATGATTTGCCAAGTATGATAATCTTGTTTATATGTTTGTATCACCTTTGTATCATGATTTATAGATATGCAGGGTATATCTGTATTTCAAACTTGTACTGTACATCTGGGTGACACCCCCAGACAGATTGCCATCAGCACTACCTAGCCTGTTCAATGGCCCATTAAAGGTTATCAACTGTACAGTGAACCCATTGAAAGAAACCAGGGAATACACCTGATGAGACAGCAAGGCTCATGTGGTATGCCTGTGGACAGAGAAGTCTGAGGCTTTTCCATGCCATGTGCTGGGCAGCTTGTATTTGGGACAAAGGACGTACAAGCTGCATGGCAAAAGACTATAAAAGGCAGATGGATCATCTCCATTTTGTCTTCATTCCTGCTTCTTACCTCTGGAGTAACTTTTCTACAAACTGAAGCTCTGAACAAAGGACTGAATGACCCATCCACACTGTGGATGTATTCCAGAGGGGCTTTTAAACTAGCAAACTCACCAATACTGCTAAGAACCTAATATATGGACTTTGAAGTCTTATGTATGTATTCTGATTGATTTACTACTTAACAACTCTCTTTTTGTCATTTCTTTTTTTACTTTATAATAAAACCTTTAGTTCTAAACACTAAAGGATTGGCTGGCAGTGTAGTATTTTGGGTAAGATCCGAACTAATATTGACCTGGTAACGTGACTGACCTTTTGGGGTCAGAAGAACATTTTGTATAGTGAGCAAAGTTTTTAAATAACTTCTCACTGTACTGGACCTATGTCCTGACTGGGAGTCAAAGAACTGGAATGCAATAAAGGGGGCTGTGTGATTTCTTTCGGCTTCTTGATAACCAGTGTGGGGGATCAGGAGCACAGTTTGTGACTGGTTGGTGAGTTTAACTTCAGTGTTACTCCCAAAACTGATGGTTATCTGCTCTCCCTTTTGCAGCCTGCCCTGACATTGGCATTTTAAGTGAGAGCTGCCCCAGGGACCCCAGGTCACAGCCATCATTGGCAAAAAAAGAAATGGTTCAGTAGTACTGATTATCAGCTTTGTTTATTATGCCAAAAGAGTTGTAATGAGGTACTGGTTAAAACATCAGCAGCAAGCCATAAATTATGGGAATCCATCCACAAATAGCCTGCACATAGTTACATAACATAGCTGACATAATTAATTACAATCCCAAAGTAATTTATTACAAAATTCTTTGTTTTTACTTTGGCCTTGATTATTTTTAGGCGTCAATGGGGAGCTGGAGAATACCGACTAGCAGCTGAATCTTTGGAGAATACCACTGTGGCAGACCTGGTTAAATACAAGAAGCACGCACAAACTGAATGTGGTACAGTTGGAGAGGAAATATATTGAGCTTCAGGAAAAAGTTGAAGATGCCAGAGAAAGTGCCTGCTATGGGCGAGATTTGTCTTATACTACGTCCCTGGGCATGCATTTTGAGAAGAACACCTGTTTCTTTTGCAGTAAGCCGAAAGCCCAAAGGCATCCATTAAACACTGTTTCAACATGTGACACTGGTGAGACACTGTATGAATCAATCACTCTTAGGGTACGTCTACACTTACCGGAGGGTCCGGCGGCAGGCAATCGATGTTCTGGGATAGATTTATCGCGTCTGGTTTACACGCGATAAATCGATCCCGGATCGATCCCGGAAGTGCTCGCCGTCGACGCCGGTACTCCAGCTCGGCGAGAGGAGTACGCGGCATCGACGGGGGAGCCTGCCTGCCGCGTCTGGACCCGCGGTAAGTTTGGACTAAGGTACTTCGAATTCAGCTACGTTATTAACGTAGCTGAATTTGCGTACCTTAGTCCGAAGTGGGGGCTTAGTGGGGACCAGGCCTTAGAGAGAATGTTGCATGGAAAGTAAAGTGAGTGTGCACTGACCCAAAAGGTGTCAATGCCTAGGACAGTGCGTATCACATCGAATACTATACCAAGAATGTATGTAATGTGATGCGTCAAAAGGTAAAATTCAACAGAAACAATGGCTGATTTTACTATTGCAAACTGTGCGACTCAGCTAGAGTTCATAAATTGCCTCACAGAGTCTTTAATGGATGGGAAAGTGGTGGCAATAGCTGATGCAGAGGCTAAGTACAGAGAAATATGTGCTTTGAACTGGACTGAAGAGGAACAGATGCTTAGCAGAAAGGCTCTTAAAGCACTTATTGAAGATGAACTATGGGATAGGGATGTAGCTTTTAGCAACCCTATCCACAGAAATGAATCACAGCGCTTATCCTTAAAAGCTGCAAAAGACATGGTACTATGAAAAGCGGAAGAAAGTGCTGACGTCAACAGTAATATGCAGCTGCTAAATTTTTATGGAAAAGTGTTTTGTCCTGCAGTATGTGTGTGTTTCAGGGATCCATAGCTGATGCCAAACCTCAAAAAAAAAATATATATATATATTGCATGACTTGTAGTTCTTCTTTAGGTAGTGCATCAGTTGTTGCAGTGACTTCAGCACCAGAAATATGACAGCAAGCAAATGGAGCCCAAGGCTGACATTTTATCACAGAACCTCATGTACGAGTGCTTGAGTGAAAGACAGGTTTCTACGACAACTGTGTGCCATAGGTGCGTAATCTACCACTACAAGTGCTGTTGGAAAGACTGAATTATTTTACTGGAAAGCATTTGATTCAGCCTCCAGAGATTCTCTCTTCACTCTGAACATGCTTGGAATGGCTACGATAGTCACTGATGAGGTCATAAATGCAATGGAGATGTTCATCTGCTGAGTTTACCATTTGAAGACCAACATTATGACACTTGCAGAGCTACACTGATGGATGTTTTCCAAGAAGCAGACAAAAAGAAAAAAATTGCCATCAACAAGGGGAGCATTTATACCTGGCATCAAGAAGGCAAATCATCAAGCAATGGAATAGCTCCAGGATGATCAAGGGCATCCAAAACTACCCTCCCCTATTGGACACAGATGTGTCTTGGAGGATGGACTGATCGCACCAGTTATGTGCAAAATACCACATGCTTCCGAATCAATCCTTAAGCTAATCAAATGTTTGTGTGCAAACACCAGATGCTTACCACCCCTGCTAATGTTTGGTCAGCAGCCTACCTTGTACAGAGATGTGCAAGTGTGGCTCAGACAAGTATCAGTGTGACAACATGTCTAGCAGTGGTGCCCTATATGGAGACAACACCGAAGTTGACTTTGATGAATAAATGTTTTCAGTTCTACATGTCAAGGCTAACTTCCCTAGGATCATCAAAGATCGGTGTCTTTTTTATGTAAGCAATGCATCCCAGATGACTGGAAAAAGGCTAATGTAGTGCAGATCTTTAAAAAAAAAGGGAAGAAGGAGGATCAGGGGAACTACAGGCCAGTCAGCCTCACCTCAGTCCCTGGAAAAATCATGGAGCAGGTCCTCAAGGAATCAATTCTGAAGCACTTAGAGGAGAGGAAAGTGATCAGGAACAGTCAGCATGGATTTACCAAGGGCAAGTCATGCCTGACTAACCTAATTGCCTTCTACAATGAGATAACTGGCTCTGTGGATGAGGGGAAAGCAGTGGATGTGTTATTCCTTGACCTTAGCAAAGCTTTTGATACGGTCTCCCACAGTATTCTTGCCAGCAAGTTAAAGAAGTATGGGCCGGATGAATGGATTATAAGATGGATAGAAAGCTGGCTAGATCGTCGGGCTCAACGGGTAGTGATCAATGGCGTCATGTCTAGTTGGCAGCCGGTATCAAGCGGAGTGCCCCCAGGGTCGGTCCTCGGGCCGGTTTTGTTCAATGTCTTCATTAATGATCTGGAGGATGGTGTGGACTGCACCCTCAGCAAGTTTGCCGATGACACTAAACTGGAAGGAGTGGTAGATATGCTGGAGGGTAGGGATACATTACAGAAGGACCTAGACAAATTAAGAGGATTGGGCCAAAAGAAATCTGATGAGGTTCAACAAGGACAAGTGCAGAGTCCTGCACTTAGGACGGAAGAATCCCATGCACAGCTACAGACTAGGGACCGAATGGCTAGGCAGCAGTTCTGCAGAAAAGGACCCAGGGGTTACAGTGGACGAGAAGCTGTATATGAGTCGACAGTGTGCCCTTGTTGCCAAGAAGGCTAACTGCATTTTGGGCTGTATGAGTAGGGGCATTGCCAGCCGATCGAGGGACGTGATCGTTCCCCTCTATTCGACATTGGTGAGGCCTCATCTGGAGTACTGTGTCCAGTTTTGGGCCCCACACTACAAGGAGGATGTGGAAAAATTGTAAAGAGTCCAGCGGAGGGCAACAAAAATTATTCGGGGGCTGCAGCACATGACTTATGAGGAGAGGCTGAGGGAACTGGGATTGTTTAGTCTGCAGAAGAGAAGAATGAGGGGGGATTTGATAGCTGCTTTCAACTACCTGAAAGGGGGTTCCAAAGAGGATGGATCTAGACTGTTCTCAGTGGTACCAGATGACAGAACAAGGAGTAATGGTCTCAAGGTACAGTGGGGGAGGTTTAGGTTGGATATTAGGAAAAACTTTTTCACTAGGAGGGTGGTGAAGCACTGGAATGGGTTACCTAGGGAGGTGGTGGAATCTCCTTCTTAGAGGTTTTTAAGGTCAGGCTTGACAAAACCCTGGCTGGGATGATTTAGTTGGGGATTGGTCCTGCTTTGAGCAGGGGGTTGGACTAGATGACCTCCTGAGGTCCCTTCCAACCCTGATATTCTATGATAACATAACATTTTCTCAAATATATAGCTACATAATTGTTCTTGGTTTGTCATGTTTGGTACCATGTGTTCCCTGGAGTGGGGTTCTCAACCTTTTTCTTTCTGAGGCCCCCCCCATCAGGTTATAAAAACTCCACGGTCCACCTGTGTCACACAAACTTTTTTTCTGCATATAAAAGACAAGGCCGGCTTTAGAGGGTAGCAAGCAGGGGAATTGCCCAGGATCCCACACCACAGGGGGCACTGTGATGCTTCATTGCTCAGGCTTTGGCTTCAGCACCTGTTGGTGGGTCTCGCTGCCCCGGGCTGCAGTTCCATGCCGTCAGGCTTCGGCTGTCTGCCCTGGGCCCCAGCGAGTCTAACGCTAGCCATGCCTGGTGGACCCCTGAACATAAGTGGCACGTATAAAAGGCCAGGGGAGGCTAAGCCTCCCCATACAGCCTGCCCGCTGCCTTTGGAGCGCACCGCCGCCGAAAGGGTGGGCGTCCCGCCTGCGGTCCCGCATGTGCTCCCCTCCGAGGCCCCAGTCCGACTTATCCTCTTCCCATATCAGCTCCACCGACAAGGGAGCCTCACGGGAGGGGGTGAAGAGGCTGGCTGGCTGGCCGGCGGGGGCGAAGAGGTGCATGAGTGGCCAGCCGGCTGGCAGGCACCAGGGAAGAAGAGGTGCACACATATGAGTGGCCAGCTGGCTGGCCGCCGGGTGGGGAGACGGGGCGAAGAGGCACACACATGCATGTGAGTGGCCAGGCGAGGGGAGAGCTCTGAGTGAGGGGGCAAAGAGGCGCATGAGTGGCTGGCCAGCTGTCTCGGCTGGCGAGCAGCCCCTAGGGGAGGGGGCAAAGAGGCGAGTGAGCGGCCAGCCGGCGGGCAGGCATAGGGGATTGGGTGCGAGAGGCATGCCTGCGTGAGCTGCTGGCCAGCCGGCAGGAGTCTGGGGGGATTCGGCACGAGAGGCATGCCTGCGTGAGTTGCTGGCCAGCCAGCACGGGTCTGGGGGAAGGGGCAAAGAGATGCGAGCGGCAGGTGAGGGGGAGAACAGGCACAAGCGGCAGGTGAGAGGGCTGTGGGTGGAACAGGGGCAGGACTTCCAGGAGAGGAGGCTGAGCAGAAATGGGCCTCAGGATGGGGCCACAGCCTCCCCAAACAGAGGAGTCATGCGTTGTCCATGCCCATGAAATCTGCTCATGGCCCCCCAGGGGGCCCCGGAAGCTGGTTGAGAACCACTGCACTGGAGAAATGGCTTTCGAATAATACCAAACTCAACCCATTTCTGACGACACAGTATTATCAAAATTTCCACCAACCAGAGACATGGAGCTGAGAGCCAGGGGAGATAGCAAGTCCCTCCTGCCATGCTGCGGAGGGTGACACCACTGAAATTATGATTCTGTAGAGTTTACAAATCAAATGACACCTCCCTTACCTTTCTATCACTAACCTGCCCATGGAATGAGACTGGACTACATTATACTCCCAGATTATTATTGTTTGGCATTGTAAACTAAAGGCAACACTAAAAGCAAACTATCAAATATATATGATGGGATAAAAATTGCTGTAACAAAAATTTAGTATTCTCTCTTTTTAACTCATTTCTACATTATCCTATTTCTGAAGTACAGCAGAACCTTGTTAATCCACACTAATACCTGGGAGACTGATTGTCAATTACTGACATTTTGTGAATTAGCAAGTACTGTAAGCCAACAATTAACGAAGACAATGCATCACAAAATGTACTTTGTTGATTTTGACAATTGTTGTTTGGTTTTAATTATTTATAATACTTCATAGTGTTCTGTGATATATTTTGTAAAAATAATGAAGTCTTGAGCTCAAGCAACGTGCCATTTTAAGAAAACATCTTAGGAATGAAAGCATCTGAAGTCTATAGTTGGGATGGTGAAGCCATGGAGACCCCAGACACATACAGGTATCCATGCCAGACAGAATATATCCATAGTGTATTTCTATAATTTGGCAGAGAGAACAGCCAAAGATGTAGGTCTATGCATAATAGCTTCCACTGGGACATACAACTAATTTGGGTGCCTCAGGAGGCATTGGTCTGCATCCATTTCTTCACATAGGGTGCAATAGCAGCTCCAGACAGGCTGAGCAGACAGGTGGAAATCAGCATTATGCTCCCCTAGCTTTCTGTAGTTCCTAGAGACAAAGCTCTTTCAAACAGTCTTTGCTCATGGGTTCAGGTTTGGGACCTTAAAAAATACAAAACTTTTGTACAGAATTCGGCTGTGAAATCTTTACTATAAGGTATGGCAAGACCACTATTTGTGTATACACCTTAGCTGAGTTTTACAGTTATGGACTACCAAGCGATGGCAAGCTAACAATGGTCCACTATCACAAAACTATGTTTTGTTTTGATCTCTAAAGAGAACTTCAGTAGTTTGCCATTTGCCAACAATTTCCTATGCTTCTAACAGCTAACTGTTGGCAATTGTTGTTTTGTTTTTAAATTATGGGTACTATATCTTGGAATTTTTTAATGTCGGATTTGTGGAAAGGTTAGTTTAATTATAACAATTGTGAAAAAAAAACTAACAAAGCCTCCATATTTAAAAAAAAAAAAAATCAAATCACACACAGATATTTTCTACTATTTAAAAAAAAAAAATCACTGGTGATTTATGACTCTTCGGAAGCTTGAAAATCTACTTCCTCCTCCAATCATCAATTGTCTACAAAGTGGGCTATTAAAGTAGAATTAACTTCTTAGTGGAGACAGAGGGGGGAGAAAGTGAAAGGAGAAGAAGGGGAATTCTCTGGAGTTTCATCTGGAGTTCTCACTCCTAACGGCCTACTTCTTGGTTGTGTTGTTGTTGTTGTTGTTGTTGTTGGGGTTGTCTTTTGTACTTTTTATTAAGGCAAAGTTACAAAAGTTACATTGTACATTACTTGCTCAGGATCAGGTTTTCAAAGAACCTGGCCAACTGCTCCTCTGAGTACACTAGGAAGGGTGCCAAATTTCTAAATACCCATTCCTCTTTTTGGTTCTTCTCTTCTGTACATGCTTTGTGTGCCCATGTCCCATTCTTCTAGTCAAAAAGAACCAAATGTGGTTTTTCAAACTTAGTTATTGCCAATCTTTGGTTGGCAGCAAGAGGGCAGATTTTTCACTAACATGATAATAATAAATAGCATTTACCAGTAGATCTCAAAGCACTTTACAAAGGAGGTCAGTATCATTATCCCCATTTTAGAGATGAGGGAACTGAGACAGGAAGTGACTTGCCCAAAGTGACTCCGCAGGTCTGCAGCAAAGCCAGGAACAGAACTCAGGTCTCCTAACTCCTCGTCCAGTGCTCTATTCTCTAGGCCAGTGGTCCCCAAATTTTTCAGGGGTACCCATCTACACGACCACCCACAGGAGCTGGCTCCCGTGGGGGGAAGAGGGAGACGTGAACAGGAGTAACGGGGCTGGGAATAGGGCTGCAGCCGGGGTCAGGACTGGGGTCAGGAACGGAGCCGCGGCTGGGGGCGGGGATAGGGCTGGAGCTACAGCAGGGGGCTGAGGCTGGGGGCAGGGCCTGGGCTGGAAGCAGAGGTGGGGGTGGGGAGGGGCTAGGTTAAACTCCCTCCCTGCCCCCATGAGGGCTAGCCTGGACCCACCATGCCCTCCCACAAACGGTTCTCTGCACCCCCACCCCACAGTTTGGGGAGCGCTGCTCTAGTCTAGGCCATGACAAAGCACTGCTTTCCCATCGACCCACTGAAGCTGAGCAGACCACCTCCACAGTAAAACAGTGGAGGAAGATGACATGTAAAATTGCCTACATTTTGCTAACAAATTTGCTTAAATAAGGTACGTCAAGTTTTGGGTCTATCAGCCGCAATAGTTTCTCTTTAAACTGAAGACAAGCCCCAAAACCATCTAAATCCCAAAAACTTCTCTTTTTGCATGCTGTTTTGAAAGATTATTACAAAAATAGCTCTCTCCTACTCTGATATCTTTTGTATGTAAAATGGGCTGAAACTTTAAGTTACAGACACCTGAACATAAGAATTTATAATGGTAACTTAACAGCTCTTGAAATCCTGAATCTAATGAAAAAGAGAATAATATTCTAATTACACTTTCTTCCATTTATTTCCTCCACTCAGACTAATACAGTCTTCTGCAAATTGGATGGCAATTCTTGCTCAAAAGCAGCATGAAGCAGCTACAGGGAATCTCAGTGAGAGCACTCCAAATCAGGCAAGGCCTGTCTGTTCAACACCAGCAAAGAGAACAGGCCCTGAAAACATTAGGGTCAATATTTTCACATTCAGTTCCAGGAATCAGTATGCATATGTATGTTCTACCTTACAGTCATACTTCCAAGAAACAGAAACCTAGCTGTTTCATTCAAAGGAGACCTGGAACCTGATAAATCATTATCCCTCTGTTCAAGATCAAATACCCCAGATAATCCTCAATCCAAGATGAGCTCATGATTACTGATACAGACGACCAACCCTCTAACATTAAGCAGTATTTTCAACTGAAAAAGCTGGCCTACGTGGAAAAAACAAAGCCACCAGAAGTACCATATAAACCAGCATCTATTCAGGTTTCTCATGTTACTGTATAAACTTCCTCGCAAATGTAAAATGTAAATAAGACATCCTTTGCAAAAAAAAAAAAAAAAAATGCATAATGCAGAATTAGTGCCAAAATCCAAATAAAACAGATACACTGAGTTTTGTTCAATTCAATTACCTACAGTTTTAAAATAGTTTACTATTCTGGTGGGGAAAAATGAAATGAAAGGTGTTCCCATGTAACCATATGAATTTCAGCTGACACTTGGAAAAGAGCATGCATCATCATCAGCAATAAATACTATTCCTATTATGCAACATGGATTCGTGTTTGCAAGCAGAATTCTGCTACAGATGTTTATAGTCAAATATAGAACCTCTGCACTCAGAAATTATGTAAACTATTAAAAGAAATCATAGCACAGTGATTTGTTAGGCATTTTACTCCACCATGCAAGCTATTCATTACCCTATCAAATTTGAGAAACACAATATATTATACCTACATATAAAACTATATAAAATATATTCTGGCTAAACATTTAACATGCCACTTTCATTATATCACAATTCACTTCCAAATACCTTATGTAATCTACTGCAGTCAGAAATAAAAAGGTTCCTTTATATTTGTCACTCTTTGATATAGACACCCTGCCTATCAACAGCCACCATACAACTTACCCAATCCAAAAATTCTCAAGGCTTTTAAGACTGTCTACTTTATTCTGCTGAACACAAAGAAAAAAAACTCATTTCACACTAGAATAAAATACATTTTCAATATTTTTCCTCCATATTTTTCTTGACTGTAGATTTATAAAACCAGCTTACAGCCAGGACTGGTTAGCTTTGTGAAAATCATACTGGATAAGATTCGAGAGTTGCTGATTTCCTGTTTTAGGAAGTAACAGTTCTAGCAAAAGAATCCCCAAGGCAAAATATTTAGTGTTCCAGTGTATAAGCTCTAACAGCCTTTGTTCTTCCCTTTGCTATAATCATTACTGCTTTCTTCTCTCCCTCTCCCTCTCTCTGAAGCCTCCAGCTTTCAGTATAAGATGCAAATGCCAGCTCAAATCTAAGTACACATTTATTTTTTAGATGACAAAAAAAACTTGTCCATTATCCATTGCTGTGAAGCTTTGGTTAAAAGTAGTCATCCCTTAGCAGCTGATGTACTGCCCATTCCTATTCTTATTTCATAACTGCTCAATATTATAATTATGTCATTAATAATCCACTGGAACGCCATCAAAGCTCTAAAATATATCCTTCCACTTGGCTGCGAAATCCTCTTGGTGTAATACAGTTTAAGAAACACAATCAACTTGGTATGTTTTATATATATTATACACCTATACATAAAACATATATAAAATACTGGTATTACATTAAAGTCGTTAGTTCAGAAATTATAAGTAGGCTACCTAGATTTGGCCATGCAATCAATATTTATAAATAATTTGATGGAAAATTCTAAATGTGTAATGCTGTACTGCAATGCAGAATAGTTCACTGCCATGTGGTCCACAATTTATGATTGTCACTCAGAGGCCTATTCTGTATGACTGAATAGTGAAAAAATCCTCCTCTATGAGATATATAAATGAAGATATTGTATTTAGCCTGGGTATCAGTAAGTCTTTACAAACAACAGCTTTAATCCCATTAAATTTGGATGAGGTTAATAGTATTTCTTCACCTACATTTAAACCATTGTTTCTTCACCAATGTGTCAAGTGTGCAATCAGGAGTCAGATTTAGTTTTTGTATACATGTAGCTTCATACTGTTGTTATAGTCATACTCAAAATGCCATATCTCACCTTGTGAACCTTGACCTTTGAAAGATTTTTAGCCAATGCTCAGTTATTGTCAGAGATGCATTACCTCTGCAAATATGAAAGGGTTAAAGGCAGCCCCAATCAATAGGCCTACAAGAAAGAAAAAAAAAAAGAGTATGCCTTACAGCATCTTTGCAATGCTTTTATGCACAATTCTACAACAATACTGTTTCCTTTGGCCTTTAAGAAAGACACAGCACCCCCGTTCACATCTTATAACGAAGAAAACCGTAAGACAACACCCTGTAAATAAAACAGCATGCAAAGCAGCATTCTTCAGTCACAAGCATAACTACAATTACAAATCATTCAATCCATTTTTATTTAGTTTAACCAGTGTCCCACCCTTGCAAAGCAAAAATATTTTAATAAGGGTCATAAATCTCAGCTCTTGCCCATTCTTTAAACATAAAAAGGAATGAAAAGCTAAAGTAATCTCAGTTACTGCAAATATGTAAATTTATATACAGAATCCTTTATGACTACATTAGCCACATACCAGTGCTGTGTGTCTAAAGTGTGCATTCACATACTGTTTTGGGATGGTATCTTTCTGCAAGCTCCTCTGCTTTTGGCTGCCATGAAGGGAGGAAGCTATCCCACTGTAGTAGCTCAGTGACTGCATTGTGTTCAGGAGCTGATCTGCCTCAAACCAGTTTCAGCCGGTTCTGGTCACCCTACATAAAAAGCTATGGCAACCCTCGCTGAGTTGCCAACAAGTCCCTGAAAATCGCAGGGGCTCTTTTCTTCTTTGGGTGTGGGGGTGATTTCAATTATGTCCCCCTATTTCAATTATATCCCCACTGCATACAAACATCCTTACACCCCAACTCCACCCCACAAACATTCCCTTCCTCTCCTCCCCCACTTACCTCCCACAACCTGGCTGAAAGCTGTGAGCTGTGTGTCTGTAGCTAACAAAGAGACTGCAATAAAAATCCTCATAGGATCTCTCTTGCTGCACAAGGCAGACTCGGCCGCAGCAGTGGGGTGACTGCTAACCAAGGTCTTCTCTGTCTCCACTCCCTACAGTCAGGGTGGCTGCCGACTAACGTCATAACTGCCCCCTCATGCCAGCAGCTCTGGGGTGGCAGCTAACCAAGGTCTTCTCCTTCCCATCCTCCCACCTCTTCACAGTATTTGGGGCAACACTAACAAGTGTTTTCTCCCTCTACACATCATTTTTCTCCCCACCCCACAATCCACTTCCAGAAGAAATCACTTCTTTGTCCCCTCCCCACGCCCAACAGCACTGTGGTGGCTTCTTTTGCCTCTCAACCCTCTTTAGGGCACAGGTGGAAAAGAGTTGTTAACCAAGATCTGATCTTCCCCCACACCTTCACAAAGCACAGGGGGCAGGGAGAGGGTGCTGCTAACCGAAGTCTTCTCATCTTCCACAACCCCCATCCCCAAATATGACTCTGTCCTGATCAAGGTCCACTCAACTCCCCAAAGATCTGGAATGGCTCCTCATCAAGGCCTTTTCTGCACCCACCCCTCTCAGCACTGGGATAGTTCCTAACCAAGTGCCCCTCTTTCTCCTCCATCCTCTAATCCAGGGCCTGGCTTCCTCAACACACACTTGAGGGTGGCTCCAAATCAAGATCTTCTATGCCCCCATTGCTGTCCTGTCCACCATCAATCTTTTCTGTGCCCTTTCCCATGCCCTCAGTGAGGTGGCGCCTCAACATGATTTTCTCTGCACCACCCCAACCAATCCCCCCATTGGTATAACTTATCACCGGTTTCTTCCCTCCAACACTTCCTCTTAAAGAAGCAGCTCCTGACAAAAGTCTTGTCTCTCTCTGATCCTCACCCCATCTTCTCCCCACACAGAAGTGGTTCATAGCCAGTCTTCTCTACATCCCTCACACTCATCTCCTCCCCACTCTGGGGCGGCTCCTAATCACAGTCTTTTCTGGTTCACTCACTTCCCATGCCTTCCCCTCTCTGGGGCAGATCAAAACCACAATCTTCTCTACATCCCTCGCCCCCATCCCCTCAATACACTGGGGCAGCTCCTAACCACGGTCTTCTTCACACCCTTCACCCCATCCCCACACCTCACTGGGGGGCTCCTAACCATGGTCAGTCTCCTCCACACCCTTCACCCCATCCCCACACCTCACTGGGGGGCTCCTAACCACAGTCTCCTCCACACCCTTCACTCCCCCTCACTGGGGGGCTCCTAATCATGATCCCTTCTGCATCCCTGACACCCTTCTTCTCCCCACAATGGCAGACTCCCAACCAGTCTCCTCCGCACTCCTGGCCCCCATCCCCCTCCACACTGGGAGGGGGGGGGGCGCCTAACTAGAATCCCTACATGCTCTTCAGCACCAAACTAAAGCCCCTTCCTGTTCAGAGGGTAGGGGAGGCCTGGGTGGGGGCTGGAGGCCGCAGGGGCCTTGCCTGGAGGAGAGGGTGCTCCCCTGGGAGGCCGAGGTGCCTACGCCCTAACCCCTCCCGCGGCTGGAGGCAGGGGAGCCGCTAACTACCCCCCGCCGTGCTGGACTTTGCAGCCGTCAAGCCTTGGCAGCTGTACCGCTGCGGTGACCTCGGCACTGCGCGCTGGCGCCGGCTGCCTCCCCATTCCGGAGGAGTCCCCCCGGTGGAAGACAGGGGACACCCTTTCCCCCTCCCCCCGGCGGCCCCGCGCGGCCTGGGAGCCCCCTGGGCGGCGGCTGCTGCTGCAGGAGCGGCGACGGCCGGGCCCGGGGAGAGAGCCGCGACTGCCGCACTCCAGGCCGCTCTGCCACAGCCCAGCGGGGCCTAGCGCGCGTGGGAGCAGCAGCCAGGCCCTGGGGAGAAAGCGAACCCGCTGCATGCACACGCCGCACCCCCATGCAAACAGACCTGCTGCTGCCCTGCAGGGCCAGCGACCCGCACCCGGGGGGCTGCTCCTGCAAGGGGGACCTCGGGCAGACAGGGCTCAGGGCTCTCTCACTGCCACTGCAGCCTGCAGAGAGGCCTGGTTAAAAGATGGTTGAACATAATGGCAGAGAGAGAGAGAGACACTCTGGCTGGGACTGGAGGAAAAGGTGGGGGTGGGGGGGTGCCTCTGTGGCTTGTCGAGAGAGGGGAGAGATCGCCCGTGTGATCCGATTTTAAGCTTCTCCCTTGCTTGGAAAGAGGTTAGGGGCTTTTAGAGGTGTGTTTGGAGCATTTCCTTTGACAATCAGGGACTCCTTGGGGGACAGAGGAGAGACAGAGAGAGGGCGAAGGAGTTAAAAGCCAACCCTACATGTCTAAACCGCAGACAAGGGGAGCTCAAGTGCACTGGTGGCTTAACGGGGGATCTGCCATTTAGGGTTTAAAAAAAAACAAAAAACCTTGTTCTTTAGGAACCAGACTGAGCAGGCCCAGGGAAAGAGTTTATATATATATAGGTTGCCAGCTGGGATTCATGGTTTTAGTTTTTCCAAATTGAAGACTGAAAATGGTGTTGGCTAAAATGTCAATTACACAAATATTAATTTTAAAAATAAATTAGCAGTGAGACAAGCTAATTTTTTTCTTAATGATCACAGAGGTTGTTACAGCTAGAAACTGAGAACTTGACATTTGAAATTTAGAGCAGAAAAATCCCACTGACTTCAATAGGAAATGGGGGGGAGCATGTTTCCTCCTTTCACAATCTTTTCTGTTTTATTCCTTCTTTACCTATGTTAAAAAGCCTCCAGTCTCAGAGGGTTCCGTTAGTTGTTACAGCACAGGAATCAGATCTGGGTTTTGTTTTCCCCTCTTCCACTGACTTGCTATGACCACAAACAAAGCAAAAACTTCTTTGTACCAGTTTCATCACCACCTTTAAAATGGGGACAATATTTCCTTTCCTCACAGGGCCACTGTACAGCTTTGTGAAGCTATTTGACGTCCCTGGCCGGAAGATGCTATGGAAGAATAAAAATTATTATTTATTGTAAAGTGGAAGAAAGGAGTTATTTTTTTCTGACTCCTGCAGTAATCAATTTACAACTTAAACATGAGATTTGATTAGACTTATTTTGGCATGCATGGGGAGGTTGAAATTCCATATTTTACCTACTGTGGACACTGGACAATGAAAACAGTTTCACTTTTGATTCTTGGCAGTTTCACTTTCTGCCTCACAGGAGAATGTTTAAATCCAACCTTAAGGGCTGGCTCATAGAAGCTGGTGCTTACAATCTTCAATAGAGTTTTGAATCTTAGCTGTTATAAACCCCTTGGCTTTTTGACTTTTTTTTTTTTTTTTTTTAACAAAACATAATTTTGTCCTATATTGACTTCAGTGTCCCCTAACTACAAATATTATTGATCATAAAATTATCCAGCCTCTTTAAAAAAATTACTCTATAGTATGACTGATCTCTTGTGGCATGAGTTCTATGAGCTGACTACAGGCTGCGTGTAGAAATAGCCTTTTGTTCATTGTAAAGCTGCCTGCCATTAATTTCACTGTTTGATCCTTTTTCTCTGATAATGGGACAGCATATTGTACAAGTGTATAGTATTAGTCTTTGAAACTTTATATATAAATGACTAATTATAGCATCATAATAATAGCATTGTTACATTTAAAATAGGTGTTACTATTTTACTCTATATACTTTGGCATGAACTTCTGGTATTTTTTGCAAGTATATAGAAATTTGTCATATGCACACTTGATAATCATGAATGCTACACAAAAAGAACAGGAGTACTTGCGGCACCTTAGAGACTAACTGTTCTTTTTGCGGATACAGACTAACACGGCTGCTACTTTGAAACCTGTCATTATGCAAGGCACTGCAGTTAGCGGTATAGAGTGGAAATCCATCAACACCATGAATGCTACAGTAACATTCCACATAAGACTGCCGAAAACAGCATAGATGCAATAAGCGCTACCAAATTATCATTAAGGTACCATCTTAGGGAAGGATGCTTTTATTAGAAGATTTGTTTTAAAAGGCCCTAGTTCTTCAGATTCATTCACTTGGGACAGATTATCCACTCACATGTATGGGTTTGCAGGATCAAGATCTTAACTTGCTTATAATCTTAATCAAAATAATAAATGATTAGTGCAATAAATTAATTACAGGCACAATATTGATCCAGTGTAAATTTGGCACATTTTAGAGTAAGTATTTGAATGAATTTGGCAAACAGTAATATGAATAAACGAAGGCTGTCGATTAATCACAGTTAATTCACGCGATTAACTCAAAAAAATTAATCACAATTTAAAAAATTAATCGTGATCAATTGCACTGTTAATAGAATACCAACTGAAATTTATTAAATATTTTTGGATGTTTTTCTACATTTTCAAATGTATTGATTTCTATTACAACACAGAATACAAAGTGTACAGTGCTCACTTTACATTATTATTTTTATTACAAATATTTGCACTGTAAAAATGATAAAATAGTATTTTTCAATTCACCTCATACAAGTACTGTCCTGCAATCTCTTTATTGTGAAAATGTAACGTACAAATATAGATTTTTTTTGTTACATAACTGCACGCAAAAACAAAACAATGCAAAACTTTAGAGCAGGGGTAGGCAACCTATGGCACGCGTGCCAAAGGCGGCACGCGAGCTGATTTTCAGTGGCACTCACACTGCCCAGGTCCTGGCCACCAGTCTGGGGGGCTCTGCATTTTAATTTAATTTTAAATGAAGCTTCTTAAACATTTTAAAAACATTTATTTACTTTACATACAACAATAGTTTAGTTATATATTATAGACTTATAGAAAGAGACCTTCTAAAAACGTTAAAATGTATTACTGGCACGCAAAACCTTAAATTAGAGTGAATAAATGAAGACTCGGCACACCACTTCTGAAAGGTTGCCGACCCCTGCTTTAGAGCCTACAAGTCCACTTAGTCCTACTTCTTGTTCAGCCAATCACTAAAACAAACAGGTTTGTTTACATTTACGGGAGATATTGCTGCCTGCTTCTTATTTACGTCACCTGAAAGTGAGAACAGGCGTTCACGTTGCACTTTTGTAGCCAGCGTTGCAAGGTATTTACGTGCCAGATGTGCTAAACATTCGTATGCCCCTTCATGCTTCGGCCATCATTCCAGAGGACATCCTTCCATGCTGATGATGCTCGATAAAAAAATAACGCATTAATTAAATTTGTGACTGAATTGTGTATTTCCTGTTCTATTTTACCCGCTTTCTGCCATATATTTCATGTTATAGCAGTCTCGGATGATGACCCAGCACATGTTCGTTTTAAGAACACTTTCACTGCAGATTTGACAAAACACAAAGAAGGTACCAATGTGCGATTTCTAAAAATAGCTACAGCACTCGATCCAAGGTTGAAGAATCTGAAGTGCTGTCCAAAATCTGAGATGGACGAGGTGTGGAACATGCTCTCAAAAGTCTTAAAAGAGCAGTACTCAGATCTGGAAACTGCAGAACCCGAACCACCAAAAAACAAAATCAACCTTCTGCTGGTGGCATCTGACTCAGATAATGAAAATGAACATGTGTCTGCTTTGGATTGTTATCGAGCAGAACCCGTCATCAGCATGGATGCATGTCCTCTGGAATAGAGGATGAAGCATGAAGGGACATATGAATTTTTAGCACATCTGGCATGTAAATATCTTGCAACACCAGCTATAACAGTACCATGAGAATCAGGGCCGGCTCCAGGGTTTTGGCCGCCCCAAGCAGCCAAAAAAAAAAAAAAAAAAAAGCTGCGATCGCGATCTGCGGCGGCAATTTCGCAGGAGGTCCTTCGCTCCGAGTGGGAGTGAGGGACCGTCCGCCAAATTGCCGCCAAATACCTGGATGTGCCGCCCCTCTCCGGAGCAACCGCCCCAAGCACCTGCTTGCCAGGCTGGTGCCTGGAGCCGGCCCTGATGAGAATGCCTGTTCTCACTTTCAGGTGACATTGTAAACAAGAAGCAGGCGACATTATCTCCTGCAAATGGTAACCAAACTTGTTTGTCTGTGCGATTGGCTGAAGTAGGACTGAGTGGACTTGTAGGCTCTAAAGTTTTACATTGTTTTATTTTTGAATGTAGTTATTTTTTTGGACATAATTCTACATTTGTAAGTTCAACTTTCATAATAAAGAGATTGCACTACAGAACTTGTTTTAGGTGAATTGAAAAATACTATTTCTTTTGTTTTTTTACAGTGCAAATATTTGTAATAAAAATAAATATAAAGTGAGCACTGTACACTTTGTATTCTGTGTTGTAATTGAAATCAATATATTTGAAAATGTAGAAAACATCAAAAAATATTTAAATAAATGGTATTCTATTATTGTTTAACAGCACAATTAATTGCATGATTAATCACGATTAATTTTTTTAATCCCACGATTAATCACGATTAATTTTTTTAATCACTTGACAGCCCTAGAATAAATTAGTTCATGTTCTAAGGGACTTGTTTTATATTTAATCTAAGGACCCCATCTTTCATTTAGCTCTGCACAGGCACAGGAGTCTGCCTGTACTGAACCAGTTTCAGAATCAGGCCCTAACGTTTATGACATTCTATTATCTTCCTGATAAGTAAAATGTTTTTTCCCTGATGTTTTTAACATTAAATCAAAATGAAAACTAGTTTCTCTTTTCTTTTACTGGATCCCATATGCTGCTTGTATCCTAAGATAAGCAAGGTGACAGCTGCCAACAGTAGTCCTAGAAATATTAATATTTAAAATGTTCTGTTCAAATATGTTCCACAGTTTATACACAGGTAAAGCATTCCTGAGCATCCTGTCTTTCAGGCTGCTTTACTTTTCTTCTTCCACTCTGATGTCCTTGACATCTTTGGGGAAGGAAAACTCTGGGTACGTCTACACTGCAAAAAAAAAAAAAAAAAAAAAAAAACACCCACAGCCTGGGTCAACTGACTGGGTTAATGCTACAGGGCTAAAAATAGCAGTGTAGACATTCCCGCTTGGGCTTGAGCCTGGGCTTTGAAACCTGGTAACAGGGGTGAGTCTCAGAGCCCAGGGTCCATCCCTAGTGGGAATGTCTACACTGCTATTTTTAGCCCTGTGGTGCAAGCCCAAATCAGTTGACCAAGGCTCGGACTCGCTGCCATGGGGGGTTGTAGTGTAGACGTGCCCAAGGCCCAATATTATTTTAAAGCATACATATTTAACAATAAGAGAATTTACAGTAGCATTTATGAATTGAGCCAGGCTGACAGTACCCAGAACAAGAATGTAACTGGCAACAGCAATGCAAACTTCTCCACAGCCAGTATACTGTTGTTCTAATTTGAAAGGCCCTAGTAGGATTTCTAGTGGTTTTGACCTTGTCTCCAGTGAAGAAGTTACACCAATAGTAACCCCTCAATCGATGTAAAGAGCACCTTGTGTCCATACATAGAAGTGCTTCAACTGAGTGTTGGGGAGGCAGCAATTGATGTCACCCCCAGATTATTATAGAGGCAAGAACTGGCATAGATTGTACTGGTGCAGACTCTGTTGAACCATAAAATATCCAGCTGAACAGTAACAAAATCTGGCTCTTAATGATTGAGGAGCCTAATCCCACTTTCAAAAATGACTTTGGCACTCATTTCAGCAAGTGGCACAACATTATTCCTCACCTGTAATTTGGCCTTCTTTTTTTTTTTTTTTTTTTTTTAATGGAGATATCCTATCTCCTAGAACTGGAAGGGACCTTGAAGGTCATTGAGTCCAGCCCCCTGCCTTCACTAGCAGGACCAAGTACTGATTTTGCCCCATATCCCTAAGTGGCCCCCCTCAAGGATTGAACTCACAACCCTGGGTTTAGCAGACCAATGCTCAAACCACTGAGCTATCCCTCCCCCTATTCTTGTATGTACCCAATTCATGGAGAGTTGCAGGCTACATGTGAGACCATGTCTACATGACAGACATCATCGTGCTGTAGTTATGCCACTGTAACACCATAGTGTGGAAGTTTCCTACAGCAATGGAAGGGTTTTTTCTGTCACTGGCGGAACTCCACCCTCCCTGAGCGACAGTAACTAGATCAACAGACGCATTCTTCCATTGACCTAACTGCATTTACACCAGGGATTAGGTATTTTAGCTACGACCTTCAGGGATGTGGATTTTTCACACCCCTGAGCTCCATAGTTATGTCAACCTAACTTTTAGTGTAAACCAGGTCTGAGTCAGAACCATGTCTCTCTTTGTTGGTGACATCAAGTCACCAAGCGATTAGAGTCGCTGGAGCCATTGTTGGTCTCTTCAGAACCAGTGATTTTGGTTTTAGGCCTGGTCATAGCATGGAAACTACACTGACTGTGTTGGTTGACAACCGCTTCCTGGTAATTAACTATCTGTAAGCTTCCTTCATTACCGTTGAGGTACAGTTAACTCATCTGTGGACAGTAGCAAAGATAGGCAGAGTTGCTTGAGTTTCTTTATTCCTTTTTTTCTGAGAGATCTCTGAACGTAGTCAGGGGCGGCTCTAGGCACCAGCAAAGCAAGCATGTGCTTGGGGCAGCCCATTTGCAGGGGCGGCAGGGATCCAGCATGGGAGCTGAGAACCAACAGGGAGCTGTAGTTCCTTGGTTAGCTCCCTGCCTATAGAGCCAGCCCTGGAGCAGGGAAAGAACTACATTTCCCAGCATTCCCTTGGCCACTACCAACAGGAAAGAGGGGGAGGGAGTGAGGTAGCTGAGACCTCATGCTGCAGCCTGCTATGAATGGAGAGCTGCACTCTGAAGGGTAGGGATACCATATTTTAACATTCAAAAAATAGGACACTCCACAGGGAGGGAGGGTAGCCCCACCCTGCCACCATCCACCCCCTCCGACTGCCCCCCACAGAAACCCCAACCCATCCAACCCCCCCTGCACTCTGTCCCCTGATCACCCCCTCCCGGGACCCCTGCCCCTAACTGCCCCCCAGGACCCCACCCCCTATCTAAGCCTCCCTTCTCCTTGTCCCCAACTGCCCCCTCCTGAGACCGCCCCAACTTCCCCCCTAGGACCCCCCACCTACCTGTCCCCTGACAAATCCCCGGGACTCCCATGCCTATCCAACCGCTGCCTGTCCCCTGACTGCCCCCCCAACCCCTGACCCATCCAACCCCCCCTTCTCCCTGCCCCTGACTGCCCCCCCAAACCTCCGCCCCATCCAACCCCCCAGCCCCCTTACCGTGCCACTCAGACCAGCATGTCTGGCTCCGCGCAGTGCCAGACACACTGCTGCATACATGCTGCCGTGCTCCCCCGCGGAGCCACAGCCCCCTTCCTCCCTCTCCCCCCCAGCACCTGCCTTCCAGATTTGAACACCTCAAAATTCAGGAGTGCTCAAGCTCAGTTTGGGCAGCTGTTACTTCATTTCTCCCAAATCAAATATACTGATCCACTGTAACTTGCTGTAGAAAAAGTAGGATAAATTTGAGCAAGAAATGCTTCCCAGTGGTTATTAGGACTGGAATTGCTATTTTCAACAGCCATTGCCTGTTTGTTTGTTTGTTTGTTTGTTTGTTTGTTTGTTTGTTTAAATGGAAGACAGTGATATTGCATTGGCAAATTCCCCATAGAAAGAAAGAGTGGAAGAAAAGAATAATAAAGGCACCTCAACTTTTCCTCATTTATGTAGGACAGTCTTATAATATGCATCCAGATATCCTCCAATCACACAAGCTGAAAATTGTTCCACTTTACTGCAGTTCTGTAACCATATGGGAACCAATCCTGTCTGTGTTCTGTGCACATCTAAAATTCATGCTGAATGACCTGCCGTGGGAGCGAGTTACCAGTGACCCAGGGCTGCGGCGGAAGGAGGGTGCAGGTGGGGGATGGGGGGAGAGAGCCAGGGCTGGGGCGGCAGGAGGTGTGTGTGGGGGGCAATGGTGGGGGGGAATGAGGGAGCCCAGAGCTGGGGCGGCAGGGGGAGTGGGTGGGTGGGTAGGGAGAGCCCAGGGCTGGTGCAGCAGTGGGGTGCGGCGAGGAGCCCAGGGCTGGGACGGGGGGCAGCCAAAATTTTTTTTGCTTAGGGTGGCAAAAAACCTAGAGCCGGCCCTGAACGTAGTACTGGGCAGTTGCTTGTCTGCCCTGATGCTTCCCTCATTCAAGGTTCCATTCTGTCACCTCTCCTGTTCAGTGTGTATATTGAGCCATTAGAAAGCATAGGTTTTGGCTTCTCTGCTAAAAAAGGTGAGCTTTTTACCTCACATTCATGAGCTATCCCAAAGTAAAAACACAGTGAAGACAAGGTACTTTAGTTTGACTACAAAGTAAACGAGGTGAGGTAAACCCCAGCCTGAGGTATAGGGCTGACTTAAGCTAGTGTACCTCATAATAAACCTAAAGTGCCTTGTCTTGCTATAGTCTTATCTTGGCATAGCTCACATGTGTGAGTTACCCTGAGGTTAAATACACACCATTGTAGCAGTATAAACATGACCTTAGTGGGAAAGTGTGGTCTCATTGTAGTGTCTTCAGTTTGCAGATGACACCCAGCCTTACATGTCCATCATTTCTGATGGGCCAGTTACTGACAAAAGGTATCAGCAACAGGCTCAGCACCATTTAAGGGCTGCATACAGTTTAAATGTAAGTGTAGATGAGGACAAACTACAGTTAAAACCAACACAGAGAATATCTGAACCACAGTTTTCTGAAATGATGATAAATGGGTTTGCAGTTAACCTGTGCATTGCTGAACCTGTTGTTGAAACCTATTGTCAGCAACAGGTACTTCTGCTAGTAGAAGATCTGGCTTTTGACAAGGCCTTCCCTGGTAATAGCCGCTTCCCAAGGCCATAAATAAATAAATAAAGAAAAATTACAACACACACTCCTGAATATAGCCATTAGGGCACACTCATTGCTTCATTAATTTGTTGTCTGATACTTAAATACCATGGTGATCAAACTATATATCAAACTATATGTAGATTAGATAGATAGTTGAGAAATACTTTCTATCCCTTAGAGGATCCTTCTTCAAGTTACCTTGATATAGCAATGGTGAGTAGCTGGAAGTGCGGCCCTGCCTAAACTCTACCTAAGCAGCACTGCCTGTAGCTATAGGACTTAAACGCCCAAGACTGTCACAAGCAAACTCCAGAAACATTTGGGTTTTTTTTTGTTCCCTGAAAGGCTGGTGGCTAAAAAGAAACCAGTACTCCTTTGTTATACCCATCCGCAGAAAAATCACTAGCTCCACAGTATCAAAAGTAACCTGAAAACTGTCCTATTGAGAAATGAGAAACCCAAACAATTTTCAAGTATTATAATCTGGAAAGATCAAAACAAGGAAAAGCCCTGAGCAAGAGGGCTCTGGAGAAGTTTTTTGAATCACTTGTGGAAGATATTCTGAGTTCAAGTACAGTACAAACAGGTAAGATATGACAGTGCTTAATAATGTTTCTGTTCTAGTTGCTAAAAAGAATGAGCAAACTAACCATTACACTGAGCAATTATGCTTTGTTAATGAAGAATGGAGGACTAAAACAGCTTTACAAGGAATTCTAAGCAACAACAACTCTGCTTTTCATAGTATACTTGTGACAAATATGGCAATTTTCTACAATATCCTTGAAAAACCTGATTGAATTAAGTTTAAGTATCTTTGGAGTCCATTGTATTAAATGCAAAATTTATGTATTATTGTGAGCCAGGCCTCTCCGGGGTGGGGGGGGGGGAGGGAGGAAGGTGTGAAGTGAACCCTGGAAAGTGTTATGAACTTCAGAAGACAATGTTAAACAATGTGCCAGACAACTTGACAAATGGACTTTTGAGACAAACAGGGTTAAGTGATTTTCCTGGGAATCTCTAGGGAATGGGGAAGACAAATTCCCCATCTCCAGTTATGCAAAACCCCAGCCTTTTGAAGCTACATCCTGAGGAGAGGACCACTGCCTGCTGATTACCTGTTCCTGGAATCTGAACATCAAAGGCTGAAGCTGTATAAAAGAAATACTAACCTATGGGGGTGCCAGTTCTGATCTAAGGCTGTTATGAACTTGTAACCACAAGAAATATGCTTTGTGGGGTTTGAAGGACTGACTATTTCAGATCCCTTGTTGGAGTCAGGGAGTGATCTCTGGGTAGCTTATTAGCATGCATGTAGGTTCTTTTATTGTTTTTATGATGCTCTCTGTAATTCTTTCACCTTAAATATAAATGTTCTTGCTTGCAAAGGACTGTGTGGTAACGTAACTGTTGGCAATTACAGCAAAGCATAGACGCTGGCCTGTTAAGGCAATCTGGCTTGACGGGGACATCACGGTGTAGGCAGGGAACTGTGCAGCCTGGAAAAAAACCCAGTCAGGAAAAAGAGAGAGATGTGGATTTCCATCCAAGAGAGGTGACAGCTGAGGAGCCGGGAGCCTCAAGTGGTGATGCCCTCGAGGGACCACATAGGGGGAATACAGGTGCAGTTGCCCTGATCTGTGATAATACTAAGGACTGCATGACAATGCCTGATCAGAGGCTATAAGGTGGGCTGAGGGGTTCCCTGGTTGAAACACAGGAGTTGGGGGATTGTTTGGCAAGCTGTGTAAGAGAGGCAGAAAGCCAGCAGATGACAAGAGAATCAGTCATGATTGTGGCCCTGACAGGGAGCAGAGAGACTAAGCTATTTGGGCACAGAATGTGCTAGAAAGGCAGGCATGGGAAATTCTGAGCAATTTGCCTGCTGTTGTTTGTTTCTACCGCTCTCAGGGAAACAGGTCTTTGTGTACATTCTTTGTAAATAAACAGGGTTGCACAAAAGAATTATACCTGACTCATCTCATCAGTTTCTCCTCCTAGCAGAAACAAAGCTGTAAGGCCCCAAATACTGGCTAACCACTTGGGCCAAAGGGACAACAATACTATGATTGGATGAATGACATCATACAATCAATACATAACTGGATTAATGGCATCATCTCTCCTGGAGGAGTCACTAACATAAAGATGAAAGCAGCTTCTATTTCAGGGTACCCTCCCAGACAGGCTCAAAAGGCCATCAGGGTGAATGCAAAACAAAATCCAATGGGTATGTTTTTCTAATTCAGTTTAATATGGCCCCAATTTGCCAACCATGCCACAGTATTTAGAGATACTAGGCTACATTCACCACAGAGCCCACACTGGCAGATAGTCCAACTGGGCTAATTTAGCAGATCACCTCTGTCATCTCTCTGACTGAGATTAAGGCTGCCATATCTTGGCAGAGCCGTCATGGGGAGGCTGCAGTTGAAAGGCCCCCAGCAGAGGGTTTTGTGTGGGAGGCCATGCTCCCTGCCACTCCAGCAGAAGGCTACATGTTGGGAAACACCCTGTCACCCCAGAAGAGGATAATGTGCATGAGACCTCCTGCCACTTCCCAGCAACCCAAACCCAACAGGAGATTTTGTGGAAGGGGCTTCAGCTAGCACTCCATCAGAGAGTACTGCTAGAGCGGTGTCTCCCTCTCTCATACACTTGCATGCCAGGAGGAGGGCTCTGGCAGTAGGCCTGAAGCCTGTTAATTCCTGGACTGGCCCCTAGCCTACATGAAGGCTGGAGCAGTAGGCAGGGAGAAGGGAAAGTCACAGCTCTCCTGAAGACCAGTGGCAGTGGGTCAGACCTACCACCACCCTATAGTGGGCTCCTGTATGAATGGGCCCTGCTACCACCACCCCAAGAAGGGGGCAAAGCCACAGTGTGTAGGGAGGGCATTTTAAACCCTAGTGATGGCCTTGCAAAATCCAGACAAGGAGAAACACCTTTGCTCTGACAAGGGAAGAGCACTGAAGATCTTTAAAGACTCTAAAGTCTCACCAAAGGAGAGAGTAAAAGAAAGGACAGGCATTTCTCACTGGGGAAGATGTATAATTTGAAACAAATGATATTTTTCAATCTCAGGAGTTTGGAAGTGCCAGATTTACACTGAGTCACTCCAGCAGCACCAACTGGATTGCCAGAGTATTACACTTGGTAGATAATCATAGAATATCAGGGTTGGAATGGACCTCAGGAGGTCATCTAGTCCAACCCCCTGCTCAAAGCAGGACCAATCCCCAACTAAATCATCCCAGCCAGGGCTTTGTCAAGCCTGACCTTAAAAACCTCTAAGAAAGGAGATTCCACCACCTCCCTAGGTAACCCATTCCAGTGTTTCACCACCCTACTAGTGAAAAAGTTTTTCCTAATATCCAACCTAAACCTCCCCAACTGCAACTTGAGACCGTTACTCCTTGTTCTGTCATCTGCAACCACTGAGAACAGTCTAGATCCATCCTCTTTGGAACCCCCTTTCAGGTAGTTGAAAGCAGCTATCAAATCCCCCCTCATTCTTCTCTTCTGCAGACTAAACAATCCCAGTTCCCTCAGCTGCTCCTCATAAGTCATGTGCTCCAGCCCCCTAATCATTTTTGTTGCCCTCCGCTGGACTCTTTACAATTTTTCCACATCCTTCTTGTAGTGTGGGGCCCAAAACTGTACACAGTACTCCAGATGAGGCCTCACCAATGTCGAATAGAGGGGAACGATCACGTCCCTCAATCGGCTGGCAATGCCCCTACTCAGACAGCCCAAAATGCCGTTAGCCTTCTTCGCAACAAGGGCACACTGGCGACTCATATACAGATTCTCGTCCACTGTAACCCCTAGGTCTTTTTCTGAAGAACTGCTTCCTAGCCATTTGGTCAATAGTGTGTAGCAGTGCATGGGATTCTTCCGTCCTAAGTGCAGGAGTCTGCACTTGTTTTTGTTGAACCTCATCAGATTTCTTTTGGCCCAATCCTCTAATTTGTCTAGGTCCCTCTGTGTCCTATCCCTATCCTCCAGCGTATCTACCACTCCTCCCACTTTAGTGTCATCTGCAAACTTGCTGAGAGTGCAGTCCACGCCATCCTCCAGATCATTAATGAAGACATTGAACTAAACTGGCCCCAGGACCGACCCTTGGGGCACTCCGCTTGATACTGGCTGCCAACTAGACATGGAGCCATTGATCACTACCCGTTGAGCCCGACCATCTAGCCAGCTTTCTATCCACCTTATAGTCCATTCATCCAGCCCATACTTCTTTAACTTGCTGGCAAGAATACTGTGGGAGACCGTATCAAAAGCTTTGCTAAAGTCAAGGAATCCACTGCTTTCCCCTCATCCACAGAGCGAGTTATCTCATCATAGAAGGCAATTAGGTTAGTCAGGCATGACTTGCCCTTGGTGAATCCATGCTGACTGTTCCTGATCACTTTCCTTTCCTCTAAGTGCCTCAGAATTGATTCCTTGAGGACCTGCTCCATGATTTTTCCAGGGACTGAGGTGAGGCTGACTGGCCTGTAGTTCCCCGGATCCTCCTCCTTCCCTTTTTTAAAGATGGGCACTACATTAGCCTTTTTTCCAGTCATCCGGGACCTCCCCCGATCACCATGAGTTTTCAAAGATAATGGCCAATGGCTCTGAAATCACATCCGCCAACTCCTTTAGCACCCTCCGATGCAGCGCATCCGGCCCCATGGACTTGTGCTCGTCCAGCTTTTCTGAATAGTCCTGAACCACTTCTTTCTCCACAGAGGGCTGGTCACCTCCTCCCCATGCTGTGCTGCCCAGTGCAGCAGTCTGGGAGCTGACCTTATTAGTGAAGACAGAGGCAAAAAAAGCATTGAGTACATTAGCTTTTTCCACATCCTCTGTCACTAGGTTGCCTCCCTCATTCAGTAAGGGGCTCACACTTTCCTTGACCTTCTTCTTGTTGCTAACATACCTGAAGAAACCCTTCTTGTTACTCTTAATATCTCTTGCTAGCTGCAACTCAAAGTGTGATTTGGCCTTCCTGATTTCACTCCTGCATGCCTGAGCAATATTTTTATACTCCTCCCTGGTCATTTGCCCAGTCTTCCACTTCTTGTAAGCTTCTTTTTTGTGTTTAAGATCAGCAAGGATTTCACTGTTAAGCCAAGCTGGTCGCCTGCCATATTTACTATTCTTTCCACATATCGGGATGGTTTGTTCCTGCAACTTCAATAAGGATTCTTTAAAATACAGTCAGCTATCCTGTACGCCTTTCCTCCCATGTTATTCTCCCAGGGCATCCTGCTCATCAGTTCCCTGAGGGAGTCAAAGTCTGCTTTTCTGAAGTCCACCACTAATGTCTTCAGAGTGATCTTTTAAATAAAACTATTTGATTCAATGTTGTCTCTATGTATTCGCTGGTTGGCTTCAGTGTATGGACCTATGCTCTGATTGGAGATAGATCTGATGGCAATCAGATCTCCAGCACAGAATAGCCTTTTACATTTTCTGGGCTCCTGCTGGGGGTCAGAGGTAAGTATTTTACTGGGAGCAGGTAGTAGCACTGTTTTCTGCCTATTAGAGGCAGTGAGCCCACCGAGGTAAGTCACTCAAACAACTGCACATATCCTTCTGCTATTTTGTGGCCTCTGGCATATTTCTGAGCTCAGTGGGAGGCCATACCCTGGAGTGTGCGTAAATACAAATCCCCACAAGGCCATTTATGGAGTCCCTCTGACTAGAGCTAAGCAAGAATTTTGCAACAAATTGTTTTTTGTCAAAAAGAAAGAAAGAAAGAAAGAAAGAAAGAAAGAAAGAAAGAAAGAAAGAAAGAAAGAAAGAAAGAAAGAAAGCCAAATCATTGAAATTGAAAGTGTTCACAAAACAGAGTCAGGTTCAATGAATTTCCCTAGCTGAATAAATGTCAGGACAAAAAAAAGTTTCAAAACATTTCATTTAGACATTTTCAAAATAAAAACTACTGGTTTTCTATTTCAAAACAACTTTTTGTTTAGAAATTTACTGATTATGCTGAAAAAAAGTTAAAGAAAAAAGGTCAAAATCTAAACTAAATAAATTGAAATTATCAAAATGAAATGTTTTTGCCTGAAATGAAAAAAAAAATGTTTTTTCTGTGTGTAAATATTTCGAAGATTTCAACTTTTTGTCCTGAACAAGACTCTTGAACTCTTGAAATTATTCTCAGGATGGGAAAACTATTTCCCACCCAGCCCTACTTCTGACCATAAACACATTTAGACAGTTTAGGTGATAATAATGGTATATAGATCAGCACTGTGTGTCTGATATTAAAGTCATGCTGATGATGCTGTTCTACTGTAAATGTACCATAGCTTTACCTATGTCGGCAGGAAGATGCCATTTGCTTAATCCCAGACATTTCTGGACATGGAAAGGAAAGGGATGAATTTTGTGATTTATCTACACTTAAATAGGAATTTAATCTGACTTGGAATATAACATTCAGATTTTATTACAACATTACGGGTATTATAAAGGATTGTAGGATGGCTGGACCAGCCACCTGATAGGAGCATCACAGAGATGTCTGTGTTTTATCTATCGTCTATCCCACAATTATATGGCCCCTTTTACCCTTTAGGCCCATAGTACCTGCACACTATGCAATCTTTAATGTATTTACCCTCAACACCCCTATGAAGCAGGGAATTACTGTTTTCCCTATTTTACAGATTCGGAACTGAGGCTGAGAGAGACTAAAAGCTTGTCTTCACTCAGTGCAGTGCTGATGTGAATTATCTACACTCAGGTTAACCTAGCTTGAGTGAGAAATGACAAACCACAAAACAACACTGGAGTGGCACAGAGTGATTGGATTAGCAGCACATAGTAGCAGAGTCCCCACTGCATTAGCTCAAGCATCTGCAGTACTCCAGCTTCACCCCCCATTCCATACCAGGCCAGTTAGCTCAAGCTAGAGTTTTTTGTGTGTGGACGGGAATCAGGTTAGGGGCAACACCCGAGTTATACCTTGAGCTAACAACTGGTGACGACAAACTCTAAGTTATTTGCCCAGCATCAAACAGGGAGTCTATGGCAGAGCAGGAAATCAAACCCAGATCTCCCAAATCCCAGGCTACTGCCCTATGCACTGGTTCATCCTTCCTCTAGTAGTATCATATGCAGATTACATGGCTCTAACCACAAAGTGCAGAGCTAATGGATCTTCTCATGGGCTCTGTAGTTCCTTCTGCTTACTAAGGCCTGCAAATGCTGTGTCACAAGCACCTCACTCAAACCTCTCCGTGGGTATTAGGCATGCACATGATTAATGTCTAATATAACCAAGCTTGTCAGCCTGGGAAATTGAAAAATGCCTTTTTTGTTCCCGTAATGTGCCATATGTATGTTTTTGCTTCACTTAATATTTATTCAAAGGCACTTGGATTATTGCTAAATTATTCATCTTACAATATCTGATTAGACTGTGGCTCACACTGCTTAATGACTGAGCCATTAGCCTTTTGCAGATGGTGCTATCATCAGCTATTTGAATGCTACATGTTCACCTGCATTTACACAGCCGTGTAGAAAGAAGGCTGGAGTTGAACTTTGTATACAGGATTAACTGATTATTTACTTCAATGTCAACTGAGACATCATGTCATCTATCCATCTACTGGTGGCTGACTCACTGTCAAGCCTCCACTGCATTGTATGTGTGGTGATTCTCCTTGCCACAAACACTAGGAGAAAAATTTCTCTGAATCCCTCTTCTCTGCTAGTCTGAACTTCTTTTCCTTTCAAAGGCAGAATTCCACAATTTGGACTATATTGATGGCACTTGTCTTCAGTTTTATACAGTACCCGATACCTTTTCACTGAAATATTCAATCATTTTGTGTGGTAGAACATTTGCAATACTGTTCTTCAAAGCATCTGTTATTTCACTTCAAGCAAAAAAATAGGTCAAAAGTGCTAATTATTATGGTCCCTTGCAAGTATCATACAAAACCTTTCATCCCAAAGGACCTAAAGTGGCTCACTAAAATTTGGGTTCTTTTGTGGCTTTCAAAGCCATAGTTTCAAAGCTGCCTGATGGGGACAGAAGAGGCCCCACATCAGGCGCAGATTCCATCTGCATTTTAGCTGCTGCTGCAGTGCTAAGGCAGGCAAAATGCCTCCAGGATCATTTTTGGAATGGCTCCTAGAGTGCTTCTTGGAAGTGCAGTGTGTGCTTCGCCACAGATACATGGTCTATTCTGAAAGCCAGTGCCTCCCTCGCCCCTACCTGCAGCTTTTGGAGAGTCTAATATCACTGGCAGAGCTATGACTCCCCTTCCCTTCAACTCAAGTTCAAGGCCTGCAATTGGGCCTGGCACTTGTCCAAGTACCCACATGTTGGGGCTGGAGTCATTGTACTGTCCCTGCATAAGGCCATGTTCCTTCATATATAGCAATCACTTCACTCACAACTGAAAAAGGGCAGCCACCTTTGCAGTGTAATTTGGTGTGTCTGGTAGCATTGCACACTAATGGAATAACTTTTTTAGGTGCTGAGCACCTGTGGCTTCCATAGACTTCAGTGGGAATTATGGGGGCTGAGCATTTTTGAAAATCAGGCCTCCAGGATAGGGAGTGGAAAATGTTCATATCTGCCAACCCTCGGGGTCTGTAGGTTTGTCAGGTCTGCCTCCATAATCTGAGGACTTTCAGAGCTGTAGCTGTGGGATATGGAAATAGGTCTTATTAAAACAGGCTGCAAAGAAGACACCATTTGAGCTCATATAACATGCTGTTGTCCAGAGTCACTCAGGGTACATTATATATATTAATAATAATAATAATAAATATTATTTTCCTGATTAGAAAAAATCCATTTCTTTTATGCCAATGTTTCTGTATGTATATCTAAGGGCAAAGAAAAACCTTAGGGACAGGTGTGCAGGAACAGTCAAGATGCAAACCTCAGGCTTTTCAGTTGCCCACTGTAGGCAGGTGTGGCAATGTTGCAATTAATTGAAACTGCAGGTGTAGTTTAGATTGCACAACTATTATCATCCTAATTGTATTTGGCCAGGAAACCAGAGTTAAACTCCTCCTGTTCTTGCAAAACAGTCCATGGAATCTTAAATGCTACACCCGATCAGGACATCTCATCCGAAAAACAAATTCCAGCAGTCCCTCTACCAGTCTACATGAAAACTTGAAGTGCCAGAGTCAATTCTATAGCTGCCTTAAAGCTAATTTGGCAATAATCAGACCAGTGTGCTGTAACAAAAGCGTCAAATTAATCTATTGCATCTTGGAAGCCAGCCTGCTGTACTGCTGCTTATTGCAACAAAGTGATGAACACTTCCTCTGAGCCAGAGCAGGAAATGGAACAAGAGTACAGCATGGCCTGGTGTCAAAGTAAAATTAATCCTAGAAATGAAACCAAGCAAACCAAAATCCTCTGGCCATGCAGAGAGCTGCCCTTAATCAGAATGAATAACATTTTTGCTAGGAGACTCTTTCAAGCAAATGTGCAGAAAACTGGAGATTCATCAAATTTAGGGCTGGCCCCTGGCTTTTAAGACCTGCATAGGAAGCAGTGCAGAGCTATTAGGATGTTGCAGATTGTTCTCTCCTGCATGCCAGACCTGCTCCCTTCGCTTCTGTGAGTGAGTGGAAAAAAGAAGGCTGAAGGTTGAGGCCATGACCCCATTTTCTTCCCGCCATTTATTGGAGTCTAGCTTCTCCCAGCAAGAAGTGGCCAGTGAGCAATGGTGCAGAGGCCTTCACACACTCTAGTCCTCAGTGTGCACTACCAACATACAGCTCCTGATAACATGAGCCACCAACAGACACAAGGACTACACTTGTATTTCCCAAGTGCTTTTTATGGAACAAGTCTCAACAATTAGAAAATAATCCAATTAGGAACTGGCAAACAAGCAAAATGGACCAACAATTTGGTCTAATTGCACCTGCCTTATCTTTTGAGTAAAAAATCGTGCAATTAGTTCTCAAATCCAAGTTCCCCATCATCCCCCAAACCTGCTGATCAGTATGGAATGTGTGATGGCCTGAATCCTGGGGACGTGGACAGAGTGGGCACTGATTTTTATGCTGGGCTCAGTACTTTATTAGTTTCTTGCCCTGGGAAAAAGGGGAGAGATGGAAGAGAAGGCCTTATAATAGGTGTAGAGCTGAGCTAATAATTGATTGGGGGGGGATAGGGGGCTGTGATGCTGTATACAAACGCCACACTTGGCCTGAAGGGGTTACAAGGCAATGCTGAGCAACTAGAGTGACCAGCTGTCCCAATTTTATAAGGACAATCCCAATATTTGGGGCTTTGTCTTATATAGGTGCCTATTACCCTCCAACCCCATCCCGATTTTTCACACTTGCTGTTTGGTCACCCTAGCTGAATCCAGGTAGCCCTGCCTAGCAGACTCCAGCTGGAGGAGTGGGTTAAAAGGACCTCAGAAGCACAAGCAAAGGGTGGTGGACAGGCTGCAGGAGAGAGGAATTCTTCTCCAGGAAGCCAGACAGAAGGTGGACCCTGAGAGGGAAACTACAGAGTTGATAAGGTTCTCAGGCAGAGCCTTCTCCAACTACCACTTCAGGAACCAGCAGATCTTGCAGGGCCCTGCTCATTTAGACTTTGTGAAGCTATTGACTGTTTGGACTATAGGGTCAATGCCCCAGATTGAAGGAGCACATAGATAGGAAGTAGCCCAAGACAGCAGACTTAGACTCACTGCACAGAGGACCTTGCTAGTGTTACTTGCACCCAGTGGAGAGGGAAGGCCGGGGTCCACCTACCACAGCCTACGTAAGAGCAAAGGCCCAGATGGAGGGGGAGGAGGTCCAAACACTCCCAACCTGAGGTCAGGAACCAGGTACTGCTACCTCCGCCCTGACAGCGAAACAAGGGTTTGGAGGTCTGGTGCACTAGGGCCTGGGGCGGAGCGGGGGTCGAGCACCACTTGGGAAGTTGGCGCCTCTGCTGCCTGGCACAGAAATTGTCAGGATAAGATGACAACCTCGATACACAGAGGTCATATAGGTTACAGAGAGCCTCGTCAGTATGGGAGCATCGAGTATAGCCAAGACTAACACGTGCTTACCCTGCAGAAAGAAAGCTAAATTTATAATCTTGAAGTAAAAGTGATCTAGGTTTCCCTTAAAGCCTGGGAAAGGCCCAGCTCATTCATTCTCAACATCCATTTTGATAAGTTATGCAAGAGTGACATTACTTTAACCTCCTTTCTATTGTGTTTGCCTCAGGAAACACTTTCCTCACAGATGAAGTTGCCATTAGCAGTTGAGGCTGTCTGCGGTTTAAGGCTGAATTTTATGTTCTTTCTACATTGAAGTGGATTTGAAAAAACAGGGGCATTGATTTACAGCCAGAACTTCTGAGCGATCAGAAACTTTCTTTAACCAGCATTATCTAGTGTATGCTGCTAGAGGAAGGTCACCTGATTCATCGTCACCAAAGGTTATAAAGGATGAGTCATATAAGCTAAATGGGATTTATGTAGAAATACATGAGTTCTGTATTTGAAGATTTCCTTTTCTGATGCTAAAAGGACACTGCCTGTTCCTCTACTCAACCAAAACCTAATTACATAGTTTGGCTAAATACCAGCTAAAAAGGGGTAGGAAGAATGTGATAACCATCTACAAGCATCTGATAAACACCAAGAAAGGGTGGAAATTGTTTAAGGTGGCATAGGAGGGGGATGCAGTTAGAAATAAAATGAATTATAGTAAGGAAAGGAAAATGTAATCTGAATGTCAGGAAAGACTTCCTGGCAGTGAGATCTATTAGGATGCAGAAGTGCCTTCTGAGGGAAGTAGTAGACACCCTTGCATTTGTAACAGTTTAATCCAAATGGAACAAAGCACTGGGGAACCAAGATGCTGCAGGGTACAGTCCTTCTCTGGGAGGGGTCAGGAGAGGGAAAGGGAAGGATTAGATCAGAAGTTCTCAACTTGAAGTGTGTGGACCACGACTGGTCCACAGAAAGTTTGCTGGTCAAATGATGCTGGCTGTCCTCATTTTGTCAAAATCCATAAATATTACTTTTCCATGGAAGCGTAACCCATGCTAACACCATATGGCTCTCTGTCACCAACTAGACCACGTATAAAGGTTTAGAAGTCTGCTACTGCTTCTGAGCCAACGCAACTGGGGTGAGGTTCTGTGCTGCACCACTTGGAGACACAGCACAGAACTAACAGCCCAAGAGGAAGGGGAGAGGGGTTAAGCCTCCTTTACATTTTCCCAATCCTGGGTTATTCTATAGACCCTAACATAATTTAGAAAGTCCTGGGACCATTGTGTCACCTGTCTACTGGTGGCTGACACACTGTCAAGCCTCCACCACTTTGTATATGTGATGATTCTTCTGGCAACAAACATTAGGAGATGCATTTCTCTGAATCCTCTTCTCTGTTAGTCTGAACTTCTCTTTCTCTCAAAAGCTAGAATTCCATAGTTTGGATAAGTGAAGTGCAAAGTATATCGATGGCACTTGTGTTCTGTTCTGCATAGTACCTGAAACCTTGAAATATGTAATCTTTTTGTGTGGTAGAACATATGCAATACTGATCTTCAAAGCATCCATTATGTCACATAAAACAATGGAAATAAATCCAAAGTGCTAATAATTATAATCCCTTACACGTATCATACAAAGCCTTTTACCCCAGAGGATCTCAAGTGCCTTATAAAATTTGGACTCTACTGTAGCTTTCAAAGCCATAGCTTAGCTGCATTATGGGGACAGAAGAGGCTGCACATCAGACACAGATTCTGTCTGCATTTTGGCTGCTGCTGCAGTGCTGAGGCAGGCAAAATGCCTCCAGGATCATGTTTGGAATGACTCGTAGGCTGCCTCTTTGGAAGTGCAGTGTGTGCTTCCCCACAAAGACATAGTTTATTCTGAAAGCCAGTGCCAAAGGAGGGAGCCTCCCTCACCCCTTCCTGCAGCTTTTGGAGAGTCTGGTGTCACTAGCAGAGCTATGACTCCCCCTCTCCCTTTCAACTCAAGCTCAAGAACTGGGCCTGTGCCACTCATTCAGGTGCCTGGGTGTTGGGGATAGAGTCATTGCCCTGCCTAGTACATGCTGCAGCACCACCCCTGAAACACACCTCTAGACAGTGGTGAGCTGGATCGCACCGGTTCGCAAGAACCGGTTGTTAAATTTAGAAGCTGGTGTAGAACCGGTTGTTAAAGGGGCCAGCGGGTGGGCAAACTCCGGTCCACGGGCCACATCCGGCCAGTGGGACCATCTTGTCCGGCACGCCTGAGCTCCCAGCTGGGGAGGCTCCCCCGGCCCCTCCCCCACTTCCCCCCCCTCGCAGAGCCCCAATGCGCCGCGCCGCCGGCGCCAATGCTTTGGGCAGCTCTGCAGCTCCTGCCGCTTTGAGCAGCATGGTAAGGGGGCCGGGGCTGGGAGGAGGAGTTGGATAAGGGGCAGGGAGCAGTTGGAGGGGGCTGAAGTTCTGGGAGGGCGGTCAGGGGATGGGGAATGGGGGTGGGTGGGTAGGCGTGGGAGTTCCGGGGGTCTGTCGGGGTGGTGGTGGATGGGGTCGGGGCAGGCGGGGGACAGGGAGCGGGGAGAGTTGGGTAGGGGGTGGGGTCCTGGGGATCAGTTAGGGTGGGGGGGTCTCGGGAGGGGGTGGTCAGGGGACAAGGAGCGTGGGGGTTGATGGGTTGCGGGTTCTGAGGGAGGCAGTCGGGGTCAGGAAGTGGGTTGGGGTCGGATGGGTGGGGGGAGACAGGCACGTGGGGCTTGTACTCACCATGCGGTTCCCTACCGGGTCTTCAGTGGCACTTCGGCGGCGGGGCAGGGGGTCTTCACTCGCTCCGGGTGAAGGACCCACTGCCGAAATGCCGCCGAAAACCCAGAGCGAGTGAAGCCCCACTCCCGCCCCACCGCCGAAGTGCCGCCGAGGACCTGGTAGGGAACCGGTTATTAGGATTTTGGGAGCTCATCACTGCCGATGCCCCTAACATAGGACTTGGGGGCGGGGGGCTTGGGAGACACCTTATGGCTGTGTTTGTCAGTTCCTGTGCCAGGACTATCCTCCATAAGCTAGATCTGGGGCTTTTAGCACCCTCTTAAGCCACCCTGGCTCTTTCATCCAGAATAAAGGGGCCAGAGCAGACGTGAGACTCTCACCCCTGCCTCTTTAGCTCAAACAATAGAGGCACAGGTCTTTAGGTTCAGAGGACCCAGGTAGAGCTGGTTTAAACACCACACCAGGAAATTTGTTCCTGAAAATTTTAGTGCAACGTTTGTCCCTTTTTCTATGAAAAGTTTTCAAAAATTTTCAAAGAGCGCTAGTGCCTGGTTCAGTGATGACACCTTCCAGGGATGTCACTACACAAGCAGTTGCTCCAGTTGCCACAAAAGTGTTACGATGAGATAATGAGTGTGAGATGAAGTGGTCCATAGACACTCTCTAAAATGTATCTAAGATTTTTACATAGTGCCTATCACCACTGAATCTAAGCATGTGGTCCACACTAAAGTTAGAGAACTCCTGAGCTAAGAGACATAATAGATCTTTCCCAAAAAGTTCTATGATTCATCCAAATAAAGGTAGCGATAACTTTCATAAGCTAATGTGTTAAATTTATATATTACTCAATGTACATTGATTTAAAACAAGATTAATCTACAATATTTTAAATACTTATAAATTCATCTTTATGTAAATCAGCTGAAAAACTTGAAAGCTTTGATATTGCAAGCACCAAGTTTTTCCTAACGATTTTTTTAAAAACAAATGTAATTTTTAAAATGGGTTAAAAGACATCTAAATTGTTTCAACAATGCTGTAAAAACTAATGAGTGCTCCATCTAACCCATCGCATGCTTTACTGGGCGTAAAACGTGATCTCTCTCTCTCTCCCTAGCAAAGGCTAATACTAGTATTTCAGAAAATCAATTTACATTTCTTCTTTTTAAAAAAATCCAAACACTGCCATCGTCATGGGTGTTTCTTTTCTTGATCTTTTCGGAATTTAAAACTGACTTCTGAAGTGATTTCAGGATTTGCATTCACTGAGAAGGTAGGACTGGAGAACAAACGTAAGCTTCAAACTGGGAATTAACTGAGACCCAACTGTTTCAATAACATCTGTATTGGTCATGAGAACTTCTGATACAGGATTATGTACCATAGGGTTTCGTGATGGGGGGGAAAGACCCCACACAGCACCAGACGCTAAAGGGTTAATGAAGCAAGCGACCACTCCCCCAGCTGTGGCTGAATGGTGGTTAGCAACAGCTGGGATCAAAAGCTGCAACCCAGAGAAAGTAGGGCAGCTTCTGGAAATGACACAACCCTGACACTGACAAGGGGAGACTCTCACCCCAAACCCTGCCAAAGGAACCCACAAAGGAAGTTCATGACTGGCCATTGGTCACCATCCTTCCCCAAAGGGAACCAATGTTCAGTGCAGTCATCTTTAAACAGTACAAACCATCCCTCACCCCCCCAAACCCTGGATAATCCCCAGAGCTGAGACACAAACCACCTTGTCAATTAGGGCAGACTCAGAAAAGGTAGTCTGCTTTCATGGTGGCAAGGCGGGCCATATCAGGCAAGACTTCCCAGAGGTGGCATGCCATTATGCCACTTGCTAAGTTAGGACTGATGTAATCCATCCACCTGGGCTCCCCAAAATGAAGATGACCAGGAATCTCAATGGGACCCCAGTCCAGGCCCCAGTGGACTCCGGTTGTGAACAGACAATGATATGTGATGGGATCCTAGCATCCAGCGACATTCACCCAGTTGATGTACTGTCACTGGCCCGTCTCCACAGGGACGTTGTGGAATACCCATGCATGGAAGTCCAGTTAGCAGCGGAAGGACAAATGAATGATGTCACCATCACAATAGTGATGTGATTACAACAGTCATGCATGTTGGAAAATGTAATCCCAAGTATACATACAAAAATATGGAATCTAAATTAGTTGTTACCACTCAACAAAGAGATCTTGTAGTCATGATGAATAGTTCTCTGAAAACATCCACTCAAAGTGCAGCGTCAGTCAAAAAAATGAACAGAATGTTAGGAGCCATTAGGAAAGGGGTAGATAATAAGACAGTAAATATCATAATGCCACTAAATAAATGTAGAGTTCGCCCATACCTTGAATACTGCGTGCAGTTCTGGTCTCCCCATCTCAAAAAAGATACATTAGAATTGGAGAATGTACAGAGAAGGGCAACAAAAATGATTAAAGGGTATGGAACAGCTTTCATACGATAAGAAATTAAAAAGACTGGGACTGTTCATCTTAGAAAAGAGATGAGTGAGGGGGGATATGATAGAGGTCTATAAAATCATGAACAGTGTGGAGAAAGTGAATAAGGAAGTGTTATTTACCCCTTCACATAACACAAAAACCAGGGGTCATCCAATGAAATTAATTGGCAGCAGATTTAAAATAAACAAAAGGAAGTATTTCTTCACACAATGCACAGTCACCCTGTGGAACTAATTGCCATGGGATGTTGTGAAGGCCAAAAATATAACTGGGTTCAAAAAAGAATTTGTTGAGTTCATGGAGGATAGGTCCGTCAATGGCTATTAGCCAAGATGGTCAGGGATACAACCCCATTCTTTGCCAGATGCTGGGACTGGATGACAGGGGATGGATAACTCAATGATTGCCCTGTTCTGTTCATTCCTTTGGAAGCATCTGGCATTTGTCACTGTTGGAAGACAGGATACTGGGCTAGATGGACCATTGGTGTGGCCCAGTATGGACATTCTTGTGTTCTTATGTTCAATAGCCAAGAAGGACCATACTTTGGTCTGACAGGTCGAGACTGGCTGGATTTCTGACACCTGGTACAAATACTGATGGAAGAAATCAGGGAAACTCCCTCCCAGGTGGAGAAGACCCTGGGAGAACATTCTACATTTACAAATGAAGACTTGTTCATAGCCCCATAAAGCCAAGTGGGAAAGAAGAGTCACCAGGCATGAAGACAGGGACAAGCAGTGGGCAAACACTGGCTCTTGGGTGGGAGAAAGTGCTAGTCCAACATAGATGGAAGACAACCTGACCTGACCCCACCTGGACATCCCGGCTGTATTGATAGGTGGGGAACAGGATCCCATAGATGTAGATAAATTGCTGGGTCCCTCTGAGTGTGGAGCAACAAAGTGAGGCCTTCCTCTGTAGGGTGTACAAAGAAGGAATATCCCTCATAGAGAGTGAAGTGATTCAACTTGGTTGGGCAGATACCCCATTTTGAGCTCAAAGGCAATGTCTTATATCAGGTGGCCAAAGGAGATGAATTTTACACTCAGTTTATGGTACCTAGGCTGATGGACAGCCCAGACTCCCTATAACAATGAGTGCTACATGCACGCTTCCTTCTACCCCTGATTCACCCACCTGCACCTGCCCAGGCCTCCCAGCTCAACAGGTCCTGTGAGGGTGAGCAGGATTGGACTGGTTACATGGGCCCTATGCTGTTTCCTGTGGTAGGGGAATTCTCTCACTGAGGTTCCCTTACAGCCCCTATACACCACCAGAGCAATATATAGTGGCTGGAGCCAGGGGCAGAATCCAGCATGCAATGGGTTGTATTCTCTCTGCTGGTGCCACAGCAACACATAGAATTACATTTCAAAAGAGAACTAAGCAAAACAAAACAAAAATCTCTAAAACAAATTTAAATTTTTTATTAAAGCTAATGTTTAAAATCAAGTTTACACAAGTTACGAGGGAAGGTACTGTACATCTGGGGTCAGGCTTGAGTTATGAGAAGTTATAAATATCGGTTACAAGGTTCACAAGACATACATAGCACATAACCAGCACAGACCCAGATTGGGGTGCGGGAGTTTTTAAAGCATCAGTGAATAAGTGACCTTGGGTATGCCACCCAGAGAATGTATTTAGAGTCTAAGTCAGTGTTGTTGTAGCGAATAGGTACATGGGTGGGGTGCGCCCCTTGGTTCATCAGGGGAGGAAGTGGGTTATTTTCCCTGACCAAACGAATCCAATTTTTTTTCAAACTGATTTTAGACTGATTAGGGTCTTTTTGAATTTCCCATGTGGATGCATAATCACTCCATTAATATTTGGTGTGTTGCCACGGCTCTGAAAGAGATGAGCAAGTTAACAGTTAGGGGTATAAACAGCTGACATTCATCTCGATCAGACTGCCCACCAAACTGGTGGTTTTAGCTCCATAGCTGTGCCAACATCATCCACAGAGCCACTGCACAAATTACAAAGAAGATAGTCAGTCTTGCCACTTTTCTGTAATATCACGTAGGGGGGCACCAGCTAAAGAAGCCAGTATGCCTTTTGAAGCAGGACTGACAGTTGCTGAAAGGTGCAAGAGAGACCCAATATGGTGCAGAGGTGTTAGAGTTAGCACAACACTGGCTGCACTCCAACAAGCAGCTGCATTCAAGGTCCCCATCAGATTCTTAGTACAGTAACAGAAATACTCTGCCAGCTGTAATTTAATTCCTAGCAAGATTCAAAGAAGGACTGGACTTTTATATGGATAACAAGAATTGCCAGATTTATAAGGGTAAATGCCAAATAAATTTTTTTGGAAGGGAAATAAAACCTCATGTTTTAAACCAATCTCTAACTCTTTTGGGGAGAGGATAAGATTATCTGCCTGCTGTGGAGTTTTTATCTCGTCCTCTGAAGCCTCTGGTGTTGATCACCATTGGAGACATGACACTGGAGTAGCTTATCTATGTGTCTAACCCAGTCAGCAATTTCTGTATTACTTCCAAAACACATTCAAAGTGGGAGTTTCAAAAGTGCTTAAGGGAGTTTGATGCCCAACATCCACTGAACATAAATGGGAGCTGGGCACCTAATTTTACATGCTTTTGAAAATCTCACCATAAATTCTTTGGATAAGAGCAAGCACCTGAGGCTGTCACTCAGCTACCTACACAGCTTGGCTATTTAGTAGAGGAAAGCAAAGGAAGTCTCATTGAATTAATGTATCACTGAGCCTCTATCTTAAAGACAAAGTTTCAACTGGCTTCTGTAAATGGCCCATCAAATTCAACTGCATCTACTCTCCTCCCTGATAAGCCCATCTCATTACTGAGCATTGGTTTTTAACTCCCTCTGCCTCTTCTCCTCTCAGATATTTATTTCAATACGGTTATTGGTTAGCCCTACCATTACTGCTTTTGATACAAGCCTTCCCTTATCTGGAAAGGAGTTTAAAGTGAGCTACTGTGACTAAAAGCTCAATCGTGTTCTAAGCGATGTCAGTAACTTTGCCAATATTGGCGTGTTGGGAAGGAAGGGAATCACTCTGTACCAAAAATGTGCCTAAATTTTCCAATCCCATATGAATACGTATGAAGAAAATGTATACTGGTCATTTCCACCATCTACTCTCTCTTTATGCCATCACTATAGCCAGGTCTGTTCTACATACACAATGCAATAGATTGGATTCCCCAGTTTGCCACGTTCACTTTATGCTGCTTATATCACACAATGAAAGCCTAAAGCAGCTGAAGATTTGCATTTGAGAATTCCTCGTATGTAGTGGGACTTTCCATGGGTGTGAGGTGGCTACTCCACCTCTTACACCAGCTACTCCGTCTCTTGCACTGGTACCTCTTCTCTCCCAGTCAGCATGAGAGGAGGGAGAAGGTGTGTCAGGGATGGGGGGAATAAACCAGAAAGGGCAGGGAATGTGAGTAAGAGGGCATGCTGGGGCCCAGTGGAGAATCAAGCCTAGAACAATTTAAAATTTCCAGAGACAACATTTCTTACAGTTCTTTTAGTGCTTTATCAGCCAGTGTTAGAACTCTGTGGCTTTTTGTCTTCACTGACACAAAGGTGTTGGGTTTTTTTTTTACAAGGAGATAACAAATATGGGCTAGTTACCTTGCTATAAAATCCTAGTGGAGACAAGGTACTGGTAGCATTTACCATGAGGTAGGTAGGCAAGGTCAGCACTATACACCCCACCCTTGATTGATCTCACTAGTTTACCTCACAGTAAAACTACTGTGCCTTACCTCCACTGTGTTTTTACAAAGGGATAGCTAACGTGCATTAGTTATCCTGCGGTAAAAGCACACCGTTATTGTCAGTGACGACAAAACTTGTAGCTGAAGGTCTGCTGTGTTAGTGATTAGATTGTATATAATGTCAGGCTGCCTTGGGGAAACTATTGGCATACTGTGGAGATTGGTTCTTTCAGCACATGTACACACTTCATGTTGGTAGCTAGTCCCCTGTTCCTCACAACAGGTCTTTTGTCGCCTTGCCCCTTTCTACTCCCAAGAACCTCTGTATCAGAAGCTCTTTCCCCTTCTCAGCCATTGCTTCCTGACTACCCAACCTCCTCAATAGACTTCACTGCTCACTTACCTGGTTTTCATTGGATCCTCAAAAATCCCACTACTTTCCCTCTTGCTCCTGATTTTTCACTTGCAGGACCCCCTACAATTTTATTACCTGGCTGAGGCAACAAGGGAACAGACAGGCAAATGCCACCATCTCTCTCTGTTTCTCCACACTATTAAGCACAAATTAGCCCTCCAAGAGTTTGATTCCATTAGAAAACGTTGAAGCCATAGATGCTGGAACTAGGGAAGCTGGGGTTACTGCCGCACCCCCTGGCTTGAAGTGGTCTCCATCATATACAGAGTTTACAGTTTGGTTCAATGCCTCTCAGCACCCCCACTATCCAAATTGTTCCAGCACCCTTGATTGAAGCCTCAATTTTTGAGTGGATTTGAAATCCCCACCAACACTCCTCTACAGCTCATAACGTTGGACTATTGGAGAACTTCCATTTCTACCCACATAGGTGTAGGAAAAGAAAAATATCAGTTATCCAAAACTGCTTTATACAGTTTTATAGGAACATCTTGCCCCTGTATCTCTACAGAAGAACAGTGACACCTAGTGGCCAGTTATGCTCATTGTACATGTGATGATTTTGGACATCTTAAAAATAGTACTGGATGGTGATAGAAAAAATCCGGAGTTTCTAATAATCATGAAGGGTCAAATGCTGTGCTCCTGACTGACTCAGGTTGCATTTCATAGGAAGTTTTACTTGACTTAGTCTTGGGTAAGGATTTCAGGATATGGCATCTAAAGAACGTAGTCACTGGCACAAAACCTGTAAAATTAGAACGTTTAAGCATTAGCTGTGTGTGCGCGCGCACATACTTTGAGGAATGTTGGAGATACAGTTTCTAGCAGACAAAACTCACACTGACATCAAAGGCGCAGGTCTGAAGTGTCCCCCCCTCCAGCTCTGATCTAATTGCCTTTGAAAATGTTACTTAAGAATTTCTTCCTGGTGAAGAGTCCCTCTTACCCTTTTTGAGCTTCCTGTTTTCCTTTAATAAATTTGTCCATCGTGTACCCACACTGATAGGAAAGAAGTCTGAAGAGGAAACAATACTCTCCCAGGAGACAGCGTGCTACTGTATATAAAAACAAACAAAAGAAAGTGTTGGAGTGGCTTTCCAACATCACACAGCAGGTCAGAGGCAGAGCCAGAAATACAACATCTCCTACATTCTAGTCCCATAGCTTATCCACTAGAACACACTGTCCTTCTGAAAAGACAGAGATCTTTGCAGTCCACCTCATCTCTGCATATCATTTGCTACCAGAAATACAGCGGCTAAACGCAGGGGATACAGAATACAATAAAAGGTCCTACACTATAGTTTTACTTTGATATGTGTTTTTATTCTGTTTGTTTTTGTTAATGTCAGATTACATTTTTTGGGTTAAAAATAAAGGCGAGAAAATGAGATTTACTAAAATCATGTAAAACCTGTAAAGTTCAAAAGCTTGCACTTCCCACCAACAGAAGTTGGTCCAATAAAATATATTACCTCACCCACTTGGTCTCTCTAAATTCATATTAATCAGTTTTCTTTGAATATATAAATATATAATATAAAATGAACTGTCAAATTCACCCCTAAAGGTCAAGTTACATGTCAATAAGCAATATTTAAGGATTCATAGTAAAGTCGTATAAAAAAAAATCTGGAAGGAGCTGTGCAGAACTGGCATGGTGTAATGGGAGGGCGATTACCTTGTCGTTTGGTACAGACAGCATTTGTTTGCCAATATTTAAAAATATCAATTACATTTAAAAAGCATGAATCCAAGTTTAGAAACTTTATATTTATTTATTTAAAAAACAACCTTATTTTTAGCATTTTTGTCCACTAAACATAGGTGAATTATTGAATTAGTGAGTTATTCAGCTATAACAATATGATAAAATGCAGAGGACTGACCTAAATCCTATTTAGCTTATCATGCCTGCAGAAACACATTTAAATGCCATAATATACGCTTTTACTGGCAGAAAAATTTGATTGACCCCTTATAAAATCAACTTCCTCTAACACCTTTCAAAACAGGCAATAAAAATTATGAGAAAGACACAGAATACAAGAAAGAGCTTGGTTTCAGATAATGCAAATTTTACAGCCCCTCTTATCTCACCTGTGTGCAAGCAATAATGTCTGTAACAAAACAAAACAATTGTGTGTCTTTATAATTGCCCTGTGCCACATTTCTGATCACCATATTTTTATGGTGCTTCTTGCTACAACTGCTTAACATTACTTTAGCACTTTAAATGGTCTTACGTAATTAACACAAAAATTGCTGTGTTGTATTGAAATTCTAATGACGCTTTTCATATATGATAAAGAAGACTCTTATCCAAAGTCTAGACAACTTCAGATGTAGTAGGCTGATGAAGTTTGATAAGAAATATATTAACATAAATTAAAATAAATTAGCCCTATTATCTAAGTGGCTTTGTTTAGTCTGGGAATAAATTGTGAGGGTATGAAAACATATCTTCTTACTGAGCCACCATCTGCTAATGTGAGGAATAACTCATTGATGCCTCAGTATCATTTAGATAGGTAAAAATACTATTGACAAATATTCTTAATATATCTTTGTATAAGTACTGGAATCAAATGATCATCAAGAAGATAGTAAGTGTTTAAAACATTTGCATCTAACAGTTTTTAAAATAAAACACATTTTAACTATGACTAGTTGAAAAATAGCAATTATTTTTCACAGGAAATTTTGAAAAAAATTGCTTTCAAAATTTCCCATGAAGAATAATTGCTCTTTTTCAACAAGTGCCAGTTAAAAAATTGTTTCAAAATTTTTCACCAAAAATTGTTTTTTTAAAACCAAAAAAAAAAAGTTTGGTTTTTGGTTTAGAAATTTGTGTTTTCGGTCTGAAAACAAATTTTTCCACCGAAAATCCCCCCCCCACACACACACACAAATGTTTCATTTTCAGTTTGTTTGTTTTTTTGAATTAAAAAATAATCTGGACCAAATTAAATAAATTGGTTTTAGTTGAAAAGCCATTTTTTGCTCCCCAATAAAACGTTTTAATGAAAAAGTTTCAACCAGATCTGTTTATCGCCTATAAGTTATATATGTTTGTTTGCATAATTTATAAAAAAAAAAACCATTTCATTATTCAATTATCAGCCGATTAAAATGATAGGTGAATAATCTCAATTTTCTAGTTTTGTAAAATCCACTAGAAGTTCCTGAAAATATGGCAGACACCATTGTTTCACACCAAAAATTAGGGCCAAGACTGGGGTGAAATCCTAGCTCCATTGAAATCAATGGCAAAACTCCCATTGACTTCAGTGGGGACAGGATTTCACACTGGGTCTTCTCCTATGTCTGTAGGATAATGGTCACAGCTCAGTAAATAATAATTTTACTGTAATTGGTCAGGCTTGTGAGGCCCCTACACTCGTCATCTTGATGGCATTTCTCTGGTTGGATGTAACATGATACATTTGGAACACTGCATCTGTCAATTCCAAAATTTCAGGGAATCTTCTAGGCCTCAATGGGCAAAACCCTGCTGATTTTTGTGAACGTTGGAAAAACCAAAAGGGGGAAAGGGACCCCTGGCATCTGATTAGCAAAGCCAGCAGCTTCAACCATCTCTGTAATTTGCTATAGAGCAAAGAAATGGTTGACAGCAGAAATCAGCACATTCCATGTAAGAATAGTCTTCATTTTGGTTCTGTCCACGTCCCTGTTGAGCTTAAAATTTCAGCACCTGAAAAAGAAAGAATGGCGGGGGAGCAGAATCGGAAGACTTGAAGGGAAGGGAGGAATGGAGGACACATAGAATGGAGGGAGAATGTGAGACCCTGGTAGGAAGGGGAATGGGGAAGCCCTGGCATGGGAGAGGGAATGGGGGATGCCCAGAACCTCTGGCATGAGGGATAGAGTGGGGGTATTGCAGTAAGTCCCTGAAATAAAGGGGGGTGAGAGGCTGACACACCGGGGGGGGGGGGGGGGGCGCGGTGGTATAGAGGAATGCACATAGAGCCCCTGGTGTGTGTAGTAAGCTTGGCCTACAGAAGCAATGAAGCGAGCGATACCCAACTGACAGGTAGATTCCAGCAGGGATCACACTCCCCAAATTCCATCCTAATCCCAGGACACTTGAAAGTTTTCATGGACTGTCCTGGCTTTGTACATGCTTCCAGGTGACACTCCAGGACTTCATTCTAGTTAAAGACTGCCTACATCTACCCTCCTAACAATGAGACTTGCAAGAAAAATGTCAGGTAGTTGAGGATGCGTTTGATATGGCATAATGGGTCATTCAGAAGCTGCATGTTAGTGTAAGAACTTGGTGTGTCAACAGTGCAAGGAAAACACACCTGTAAGCAGGAGAATAAAGTTCCAGGAAAAGACTAATGGCAGTAAAGGTACAACATAGGCAGTGAGACGTGACAGGAAGACCTGCAACAGAACCAGGACTAACTGAGTAGCTCAAAAGACATAACTTTGCAGATGGTAACCTGGGGCTCAATTTGGCAAACACTCACTCTCACACATAATCCTTACTCACACAAGCGGCTCCATTGAAGTCAATGGGGCTACTCACATGAGTAAGGCCTGCTCATGAGTGAGGATTTGCAGGCACAAGCCCTGCATCAGGGTTCTCACACGGATGCAGGATGACTCCAGCAGAGGAAGGATAATCACGTCAGATGGATGTGGATGTAGGAGCTACCATTTCAATTGTATCAGATGCAGCACGTGCTATAGCAAGCTCATTTATCATCCTCTGCAAGCAGCTTAAATTATGCTTCAGGCATTGATGGGGAAACTAGAGACCATGCTGGGGGACTATGGAAGTTATGGTGGAGCTCCAGAGACAAACAGCTAGGCTGCCCCTATCCTTGTTAGCATGGAGGATCTTCAAGCCTTGGCCCACTAAAAATGTTTAGGGCTAACATGGCCACAAACTACAAACTGAGGATAAAGCAGCTTGAATTCTGATTCTTCTTTGATAAATTTCATCCCATTACTCCTAGTTCTACCACCCGAATAGCGTAATCTTCACTCTTGAGGGTTACACCTTCAAATATTTGTTGTGTTACGTCACCGATACTCCTCCATTTTATCTCTATGTGGGTACGCTTGCAAATCATTAAAAAGCAGGAAAGATAAACCGTTCAATGGAAAACCAGGCTAGAATGTAGATTGTGTCAGCTAATGTCAGTTTGGTTTCAGTCCCCATAATGATAAATGTGCCTTTTAATTATTGAAAGCCGTGGACAGATTCACTAACCCTGGTAGTGACAGGTTCTTGCATTCTGCTATTCGTCTGGATATGAGTAAGAGTGCTTGCTCTATGTTAGATCTGTATCCACTGGAATAGTGGGTTTAAAAGTCAATGTTTTAATCTGTGAATTTAAATGGCATGTCCCTGTGCAAATGATCAAGTTCATTAAAAAGTGTTTGCACAACATTTATATTATGAGAAGAAACAAACAATACAAGAAATGATACAGGGCACATTAAAAAGCAGTGAAGATGAATCAATAGCCAGAGAATGCAACCATGGGTTCCATATTCTATGGCAGTCATAGAGTGATGATACATACAGCAAATGAAGAGGGCTGTCATTGAACAGAACTAATGGCTGTTTATTTCCTGTGAGCATGGGCTGATAAATCTCCAGCCCGGTGGAAAATAACAAAGTGAGTGCCATATCCCATGCAAAAGTGAGCTGTCCCTGGGGCAATGCACCAGAGAAGTTAAAGGAACACAAATGACATTTCCAGGGATTAACTGGGTGATATTTATCAAACACTGCAGGGCACACACTTGCCATTCAGATTCAAAATGCATTTTCCCCAGTCTCAGAAGTCAGCCTTGTTGCTTTCCCCACTAACTGTGGTGCAAGAGAAGAGCATTTTAGTTTTTAAAGAAGAGATTGTGGCCGGAAAAATAAACGGTGCAAGTTGTGTGGAATTAGAGCTGGTCAGGAATTTTTCCATCAGAAAATGCCAAGTGGACAAAACTGAAAGAGAGAGGGAGACACCCACACCCAGAATAACCTGGTGGATGTGGGAGATGCCTGATTTGGACCAAGAACTTGAACCTGGGTCTCCCCACAGCCCAAGTGACTGTCCTAACCAGGAGGCTATTGGCTATTCTAGGGTGGAAATGGGGGTCTCTCTCAGGGTATGTCTATGCAGCCCATGGAAATGAGCCTCCCAACCCAAGTCAACAGCTCGGGCTAGCGGGGCTTGCACTAGCACTCTAAAATGAGCTGCATAGACAGTGCTCCGACATTACAGCGTGGGCTGGGGCTCAGGCTTTGAAGTCCCAGGGTTTAGAGCCTGAGCAGAATGTCAAGGCACTGCCTACACAGCTATTCTTAGAGCACTAGCGAGCCCTGCTAGCCTGGGTTGTCGACCCTGGCTGGAAGGCTCGCTGCCATGGGCTGTACGGACATACCCCCCCCCCCCCGTCTCTAATGTTGTCACTGTTCCACTTGTGTGAGTATTAAATATTCAGTGGGTGAGAGAGAGAAACTGACTTCATGGCCCAGAGCTTAGGATATTCACCTAGGATGTGAGAAATACAGGGACGTGAACCTGGCTCTCCTACATCCCAGGTGAGTGCCTAACCACCAGGCTACGTTTGGCTGGGGTGAAAGAGGGGAGTCTCTCTTTCAAAATTTTCACAGGAGGGAAAACCCATTTCCTACCCAGCTCTCTCTCTAATAAATAAAAAATAGGTGCGTGTCTTCCAAGGAGAACTTTCCAAGGCTGTTGTCACTGAGATTCTATAAAGAGCACTAGAGGAAACTAGTCTAAATTTTTAGGTGGTTGGTTTGTTTTTAACCTGAAAGCAGTAGGAAGGCTGTGCCTTGGAAGTGAATACCTTGTTATCTACCTAAGGTACTTATAAGGTCCCCCATCACCCTTGTATCTGAGCATCTCACAATCTTAATATATCTGTCTTCACAACACCCCTGGATGGTAGGGCAGCGCTATGATTCCCGTTATACAGACAAGGAACTGAGGCACAGAGAGACTAAGTGATTTGTCCAAGGTCACACAGGAAGTCTGTGGTTTAGCAGGGAATAGAACCCAGGTCTCTCAAGTGATGCCACTGCACAGCCCCCCAAAAAGCAGTCAACTTTCAATGAGAGATTGGTGGAGGAAGGACTGCTTAAAATCTGAGTAAGGACTTCAAGATTAGGGTCACAAAACATAAGGTCATCAGGCCACTGACCTTGTCCCTGTAGGTTTGGAAATTGCTATGCACAGTTATGGCGCTATATCAATAAAATGATAACGTCACATGGGAAGGGGTAAAGGCGCTCTGGCATTTCAAAGGTTACTGAGTTCCTGTTTATCACATGGCTGATCTCAAGTGTTGTTAGAAAAGGAAAAGGAAAGGAGGTTACCTTAGGGGAAGGGCTCTCCTTGCAGCTGGCTGAAGCTGGAAAGGCCTCAGGTGGGTCTTACTCCATAGTTCAAGTTGATTTGTAGTGATTCGGAGCTTTGTTTTTGGAAATAAAACAAGCCCTGAAGAAAGGGATGGGGAGTGACCCATGGTGGGAACTTTTAATTTTCCTGTAAACTGGCTTACAGTCAGGATAACAGCACCACTAAAATCCAGATAGAAGAAAACTGGTGCACAGCACACTACTCTGGTGGAGTGGCGGGTAGGGAATGAATGGGGACTATGACCAAGGACAAAAGACCTATCAGAAAAGTGCCATGGGATCGTTAAGGCCACACACAGCAGAGAACCTCAGTCATTCACACAGTAAACGGCTTGGAACTTAGTCTTGTATTGGACTTGAGAGAGAAGAGGATTTGGGATGACGATGCAGTGAGTGGTGAGAGGTTAGGTATTTCAGACCTGAGGCTTAGACCATTAAGCTACCACTCTCCAGCTGGGGGAAATCTATGGTTCAAAGGGAAAAACAAGATTCACTGCATTAAACAAACAGTCCAAGCCAAAAATCTATCAAGGTTTCTTTAGTTTAAAAATATAAATTGAATATATATTAGACTTTCACCCCACACCATGCTCTCGGGATCAAGCTGCACTGATCCTTTGTTTCAGAGTCTAAACACATCATTAGTTTTCTAAAAAGCTATCCCTCCCCCCCGCCCCACCTCAGGAATTGACTTTTTATGCAGTACATACACTCGCACATACACACTTCACTGCTTCCCCTTCATAGCAGCTGGATTCTGTTCTGTCACATAATCCTGTGCACTGGCATAGCTGCCTCCCATGCGAGTCAACCACCCCTTCACCCTTAGATGGAAGGAACAGAGGGCCTGTTGGGAGCAAGAAGGGGCATGATAGAGCAAAGTGTCATTATGCCTGATCCTCCATGGGTGTAAATGCCACCAGTGATGGAAGTTCGAACAGGCCCCCGCCTACTGCTGTAACTTCTCCCAAGGCCTGGTGTCTGAGGATCAATGAGCTGCCACTGGCTCTCTGGGGTCACCACTCTCCACTCCATCTATCCGAGCACAGCACAGATGTAGTAGACAATTGGGGCTTATGAGTTTAGAGCAATCTCCTTTCTCAGGAATCCTCTTAGTTAACAATAATCATCTTCTTCAACACATTTCAGGCGGAAGCTGCTTAATATTTGACACTAACTACAGTTGTAACACTAAATTGCAATCAGCCAAGTGGCATGCAAAAATATAACACTTGTATGATAGCTGTGGTTTTTAGAGGACATACAGACTTTACAGAGACACACTGAAAGAGGTTTTCAGCTCAGCTAAGCAAATTATATGAATGCACTGCCCTCTTGTGAGCAACTAGGAAATACAATTCAACAATTATGTTCAAGCATCTTCTGTACACGCTGTATCCCAAAATAGTCTGCAGCATTAAATAAAGTACTGGATGTTTGCTTGACTTTCCCTCTTCAAGGCCCAGCTGGCCCTGAAGATTCTGGAACACCAGTCTTCCCTCAGGTACGTGGGGTGACAAAATATATCAAATACTTTAAAGAAATTACAAGTTTAAAATTCTAAGTTTTAGCAAAAAGTTTTGAAAGAAAAAAAGATTCCCTTTAAGACTCAAAGTGGATTTTAGCCTTCTCTACAACAGTCCTTTCATAACGAGGCATGGATCAAACACTGATTGAGGACATGCAGCAACTCAGTGGCAGAGCCAAGAAATAGAACCCAAATCTTCTGTCTCCCAGTCCTGTGCTCTAAACATTAGACCACCCTGTCTACATGGGTTGTTATTTTGTTTCTTTGGTTTTGAGAAAGGGAAATTCATTATTCTAACCACTAAAACTGGTTGCACCAGTGAATATCTAAAGCGAGGTTCCTTAGTCTATATTCAGATACCTGGTCTGATTTTCAAATGTTCTTTGAATTGAAAGGGAGCTTCTATACTCAGCACATTTGAAAAATCAGACCACTTATTTAGGAGCCTAACTTTAGGCATCCAGCTATTAAAATCTTATCTCAAATCTTCCCTCAGCAGCCCTGTATGAGAAAATAGTATATATGGGAATACAGACCTTATATAAACTTTTACTTTTTTTTCTTAAATGGCTTTAATCTTAAGAGTAACTTTTCTCTATCAAGGTGAAGATTACCAAAAATAAGCTGTTTGATTTACAGACCGGTTTCAAATTAGAAAGATTATTGTAAATTGTCTTGTTTGTGAAAATAACAACACCCGTCATAAATTATCCAAATTATTTTTAATGCTGCTGATTGATGAGTGTTGAGTGACTAGTTGAAAAGAACCAGAGCAATCAGCTATTTTTATAGGATTTGTGTGTGAAACTCTCCAGAAACTGGTGACATAATGTCATCTCACAAACTTTTCACCCAGATAGGACCATGACAGCTTCCTCAGAAATGGTCTCTGGCACTGGATTTATTTAGTTAGTTAGTTATTATGAGGGGAGGGATAAGAGGTAGGGTTGCCATCCCTCCAGGATTGTCCTGGAGTCTCCAGGAATTAAAGATTAATCTTTAATTAAAGATTATGTCATGTGATGAAACCTCCAGGAACACATTCAACCAAACTTGGCAATCCTAGTAGGAGGGGAGGGTCACGAATTCCGTCTCTGTGATATTCACAGCACATATTTTAAAAATTGCAGGCTTAAAAGGGGGACTTTCCCAAGTTAATGCGAGCTAAGGATGATCCCATTCAAACCTGACTGGACCAAGTTGCAGGGCTGCACGCTAGGCCTCACACCTCATTTGTTTGAAGGCCTCACCTTGTGGGTAAACAAGTTACCTGAGGGAAGAATGATGTTCCAGAATCTCCAAGGCCAGATGGGCCTTGAGGAGGGAAAGTCAAGACATCAAAAAACAGGCTACACCTACCTTTGACCAGTCTCCCTGCACCTGAAGGAGTCCCACTAGTGAGAAGAGCTGTGCCAGCAGATCATCATCTGTCTTCGTGACTATGATCCCTGCTCCTGCTCTACAAGTTCAGAAGACAGAGAGCTGAAGAGTTTGCAAGCCCCACCCCACCCCATCATTCTTAAGTATCTTATTTTCCCTTTTTTTCGTCTTTTGTTTTCATTAGCTGAGAGATGTCCCAGCCTTTTTATATTCTTTAACTTTAGGGTGTGAAATTGTGGCTGTGTCTATCCACGTGTGTAGGAGCACCCATAAAGTCCACACAGGGAAGGTGTCAGAAAGAAAGTTCCCCACTTTTAACTAGCCCCAAACATTGCCTCATCAAGATAGTCATTAAGGCATGTTCGGTGTCCTATGTTTAAAATTCACAAAAGTTGTCAGACTTCTGCTTATTAAATGCATTTTGTTGAAGTCTGGATTTGAACATCTCTGTTCTGGGAGGAGGGGAGAGGGTTACCCACCAGAAAAGAATTGAAAACTAAAGAGGAAGCTTATTATTGGCTCTGAGGGTATGATTCAGACATTAGACAATAATTTGGCTTCAGTATTTTAATCACATCCATTTTATAGGCTTGATTGCCTTACTAAAATTCTTTAATAGGGATTTATAGCCCAACGGACAACCACTTCCTTAGATCCCTTCTTTTAAATTCTAAGGATTGTTTGTTTGTTTTTAAATTAATCTGAAGATGTAACTAATTTGATTATTTAATTCCAATCCAGTGCTGAAACAAACTTGCTGATTTATTGATTTGATTCTGATTTGATAGTTGTATTGCTTTATTCTTAATTTAGTTTAATATTATTAATAGTAGCTTAGCTTTCGTGATGTGGTTTTCTTGATTTTATCTTTGCTTGTGTAATAGTTTCAATAGAGTTTATAAAACGGATAGTGAAGCACATTTCTTTCAATAATTAATGGTGGGTGAGGGACCTTTGAGAACCTCTGTGGATCTCAGAGGGTCAACCTAGAAGCCTGGGCTGCTCCCACTAATTAGCCTTTGGTTGTCATGCCTTTAACTATCAAAGAAAGAAGAAAACTCATGAACTGCAGGGATTTTGAGGTAATTCTTATTCATCTGTCAAGGAAGAGTCAGGCGCAAACCAGTGTTTCGTTTATATGCCCCTGAATTGGTCCCAAAGTATATGGAAATTTATATGGAAATTAGACACAACCCTCAGCTCTGGCAAGTTGCCAACTCAGCTAGTGGTGTCAAAATGCATGTGCTGCTGGAGTGAATAGCCACCTACTGTGCTTTTTAGACAGCTTTGAATACTGCTGTTTTCTTGCCATTGTTTTTCAGGAGGTAGAGCACCTAGCTGTGTGCTCACACCGATGTAACTATTGAGTTCTATGGGGTAGGTGAAGGCAGACTTACTATCACTTTTGTCGTTTTCCCAGTTTCCATTCAGAGATTTTCTATCAGTACCTCCCACTCCTCCTTGGAAGCTTGAAATCATCAGTGATGTCAATAGTCCAGTCTAGGTCATAGCCCAACTCTGCAAAGTATCAAGCGCCTCTTGTGAGATGCTGAATGCCCTCATCAACCAGCGTTGACATCTTCCTAGGGGCACCTTACAGGATCAGGCCCTTTGTTAGTAAAACTGCTTCTGTTTAGCCACTAGAGGGAGCATGAATGCACAAACCTGTTTTAGTCTCTGTCCTACACACACAAATCAAAAGTGGCTATTATTTTACAGGGTGTTTACAGATTTTTCCAAGGTTATACAGGAAATCTGTTAGAAATAAGAACCGAATTCAGGCCACTTGACTCCCAGCTCTATGTTTTAACTGCATGGTTATTCTTTTCCTAGTCTTGGCCTGGGTGTTTAAATTCTCAAATTTAATATTGGACTTAATAGAGTTCTTTTGCTGAAGATCTGCTTCAAACAATGAGGCTAGAAAAGCCTAGCTTTTAATGTATCATCTTGATATTGGAATAATTGGGCAAATCACAATGGGAGGCAGTGTTGCGCCAAAATTATGCTTTGGTGGCTTGCAACACACTGAGGTGGAATAGCAAAATCTAAAGTCAATATGTATCTAAATTTGCTGTGTATAATATCTACACTATTTGCATCTAATTTCCTTTTAATTTGCATATATGCATATAAAACATGCAGCTTTCACTGACATTAAAAGCAATAGCAGTAGGTGAAAATTAGGGTTTTTTAGACGGCAAATGCCAAAGGAAAGGATGGGCTGTTAAATTATACATTAGACAATATGGAACAAAACAAATCCTTTATAGGGAGTTTTTTAGTGCTCGTGAAGTGTGTCAGATTGGCAGAAGGAAAAGAAGGTGCTCCGTCTAAACTCTCTGCAGATTAGAGAGCAGCATGAGCTCCCCCATGCTGATTTGCCCTGAACTCTGACCTGGATGGACCTGGTCTCCACTTCCATTCAATTCTTTTCCTCTTTTCTGGAGTGCCAATTGTGGATTCTGTGATGTAGAAGTATCAGAGGGGTAGCCGTGTTAGTCTGGTTCTGTAAAAAGCGACGAGTCCTGTGGCACCTTATAGACTAACAGATGTATTGGAGCACAAGCTTTTGTGGTCACCCACGAAAGTTTATGCTCCAATACTTATGTGATGTAGAAGCCACTCAACTGAAGAGAGGTCACTGACATTTCAAGCAACCCACCATTAGAGCTGTTAGATAATAACTTCTGATGGCTAACAACATGAACCAGAGGCCAAAAGCTCTGTGTATATGCACCAGTGCCAGTCCTCAGAAAATGTAGAGGATTCAGGTATGGTAGTTCTCATGTTCTTTCTATTCCTTACAGTGCAGTATGCTCACAAGCCCCCATCAGCATTAATGCCTCATTATGCATTAGGCTGTACAGACACTCAGGAAGACATGATCCTTGCCCGAAAGCGTTTACAGCCTAAATAGCTTAGTGCACTATGACAGTGTATGTTTTACCCAAGTTGCTATATTACCTACGCACCTTTGTATGTCAGATTGATAGAATCATTACATGTGTTTTTCTTCAGCAACCACAGGCTGCCTCTCTGTAGCTTGGGGAGCCAGTACTTTTTTGGGAAGCTGCCAACTTGTTCTCCAGAATCTCAGCATTCGTTGGGGAGGAGGGCAAATGTTAAGTACTAGGTTCTCCACCATGCCCAAGCTGTGTTAGAGCACAAGGGGACTGCAAGGAGCTAGTTGTGGCTCACCGATCCTGCATTGGCTGGCCCAGCGGTAAGTCAGAGCAGTCATTGGAAGAGGCACTGTGGAGTTCCCCTACGCCAGACATAGGGGAAATGCAGCTGGTGCAGGAAGCGGATGGTGGGTCCTCTGCTGGTTTTACTCCAGCTGAGAGTTTCCTCCACAAGGAGAATTCTCTGCTGCCACAATACGACTACTTAGCACTGTCTGTACTATGCAAGCACCTGTAGCAGACTGGAAAATCCGTCTGAAAGCCTTTAGTCTATAGAGTTGCAAACAAACCTGCTCTGTGTGTAACTGATGTAGTAACAACTTGTAGCATCATCTCATTCCCAGTAAAGGCCAATAACAGTCATTTAACCTGCAACATTGTTAACTATTTCAGTGCTGACTGAAGCGCAAGAGGAAAGATCATATTATGAAGATCTGCCTAATTTACTGAGCACTGTATCTCACTTGGTGCCACAAGTGGGTGGAGCTTGTGTTATGAATAGAGCCCTTGTGAGAGCATCACAATCCTGCCCTCCCACCCTCCAAACTGACCAGTAGAGGCAGCAAGTCAGAGAGGAATAGACCTCCTGGAGGCCATCTAAACTCACTATGGGATAATACACAAATGCAAGAAGCCTGGGAAACAAGCAGGGAGAACTGGAAGTCCTGGCACAGTCAGGGAACTATGATGCGATTGGAATAACAGAGACTTGGTGGGATAACTCACATGACTGGAGTACTGTCATGGATGGATATAAACTGTTCAGGAAGGACAGGCAGGGCAGAAAAGGTGGGGGAGTTGCGTTGTATGTAAGAGAGGAGTATGACTGCTCAGAGCTCTGGTATGAAACTGCAGAAAAACCTGAGAGTCTCTGAATAAAGTTGAGAAGTGTGAGCAACAAGGGTGATGTCGTGGTCGGAGTCTGCTATAGACCACCAGACCAGGGGGATGAGGTGGACGAGGCTTTTTTCTGGCAACTAGCAGAAGTTGCTAGATCGCAGGCCCTGGTTCTCATGGGAGACTTTAATCACCCTGATATCTGCTGGGAGAGCAATACAGCGGTGCACAGACAATCCAGGAAGTTTTTGGAAAGTGTAGGGGACAATTTCCTGGTGCAAGTGCTGGAGGAACCAACTAGGGGCAGAGCTTTTCTTGACCTGCTGCTCACAAACAGGGAAGAATTGGTAGGGGAAGCAAAAGTGGATGGGAACCTGGGAGGCAGTGACCATGAGATGGTCGAGTTCAGGATCCTGACACAAGGAAGAAAGGAGAGCAGCTGCACTTCAGAAAAGCAGACTTTGACTCCCTCAGGGAACAGATGGGCAGGATCCCCTGGGAGAATAACATGAAGGGCAAAGGGGTCCAGGAGAGCTGGCTGTATTTTAAAGAATCCTTATTGCGGTTGCAGGAACAAACCATCCCGATGTGTAGAAAGAATAGTAAATATGGCAGGCGACCAGCTTGGCTTAACAGTGAAATCCTTGCTGATCTTAAACGCAAAAAAGAAGCTTACAAGAAGTGGAAGATTGGACAAATGACCAGGGAGGAGTATAAAAATATTGCTCAGGCATGCAACAGTGAAATCAGGAAGGCCAAATCACACTTGGAGTTGCAGCTAGCAAGAGATGTTAAGAGTAACAAGAAGGGTTTCTTCAGATATGTTAGCAACAAGAAGAAAGGCAAGGAAAGTGTGGGCCCCTTACTGAATGAGGGAGGCAACCTAGTGACCGAGGATGTGGAAAAAGCTAATGTACCTAATGATTTTTTTGCCTCTGTCTTCACGAACAAGGTCAGCTCCCAGACTGCTGCACTGGGCAGCACAGTATGGGGAGAAGGTGACCAGCCCTCTGTGGAGAAAGAAGTGGTTCGGGACTATTTAAAAAGCTGGATGTGCACAAGTCCATGGGGCCGGATGCGCTGCATCGGAGGGTGCTAAAGGAGTTGGCGGATGAGATTGCAGAGCCATTAGCCATTAGCCATTATTTTTGAAAACTCATGGTGATTGGGGGAGGTCCTGGATGACTGGAAAAAGGCGAATGTAGTGCCCATCTTTAAAAAAGGGAAGAAGGAGGATACGGGGAACTGCAGGCCAGTCAGCCTCACCTCAGTCCCTGGAAAAATCATGGAGCAGGTCCTCAAGGAATCAATTATGAAACACTTAGAGGAGAGGAAAGTGATCAGGAACAGTCAGCATGGATTCACCAAGGGGAAGTCGTGCCTGACTAACCTAATTGCCTTCTATGATGAGATAACTGGCTCTGTGGATGAGGGGAAAGTAGTGGATGTGTTATTCCTTGACTTTAGCAAAGCTTTTGATACGGTCTCCCACAGTATTCTTGCCGCCAAGTTAAAGAAGTATGGGCTGGATGAAAGGACTGTAAGGTGGATAGAAAGCTGGCTAGATCGTCAGGCTCAACAGGTAGTGATCAATGGCTCCATGTCTAGTTGGCAGCCAGTTTCGAGCGGAATGCCCCAGGGGTCGGTCCTGGGGCCGGTTTTGTTTAATGTCTTTATTAATGATCTGGAGGATGGTGTGGACTGCACTCTCAGCAAGTTTGCAGATGACACTAAACTGGGAGGCGTGGTAGATACACTAGAGGGTAGGGATCGGATACAGAGGGACCTAGACAAATTAGAGGATTGTGCCAAAAAAAACCTGATGAGGTTCAACAAGGACAAGTGCAGAGTCCTGCACTTAGGACGGAAGAATCCCATGCACAGCTACAGACTAGGGACCGAATGGCTAGGTAGCAGTTCTGCAGAAAAGGATCTAGTGGTCACAGTGGACGAGAAGCTGGATATGAGTCAACAGTGTGCTCTTGTTGCCAAGAAGGCTAACGGCATTTTGGGCTGTATAAGTAGGGGCATTGCCAGCAGATCAAGGAACGTGATCGTTCCCCTTTATTCGACATTGGTGAGGCCTCATCTGGAGTACTGTGTCCAGTTTTCGGCTCCACACTACAAGGAGGATGTGGAAATATTGGAAAGAGTCCAGCGGAGGGTAACAAAAATGATTAGGGGTCTGGAGCACATGACTTATGAGGAGAGGCTGAGGGAACTGGGATTGTTTAGTCTGCAGAAGAGAAGAATGAGGGGGAATTTGATAGCTGCTTTCAATTACCTGAGGGGGGGTTCCAAAGAGGATGGAGCTCAGCTGTTCTCAGTGGTGGCAGATGACAGAACAAGGAGCAATGGTCTCAAGTTGCAGTGGGGGAGGTCTAGGTTGGATATTAGGAAACACTATTTCACTAGGAGGGTGGTGAAGCACTGGAATGCGTTACCTAGGGAGGTGGTGGAATCTCCTTCCTTAGAGGTTTTTAAGGCCCGGCTTGACAAAGCCCTGGCTGGGATGATTTAGTTGGGAATTGGTCCTGCTTTGAGCAGGGGCTTGGACTAGATGACCTCCTGAGGTCCCTTCCAACCCTGATATTCTATGATTCTATAATCAAGCTCAAAGAGCCCAGCCAAGCCAGGGAAGCAGTAAAGGCTCACCATGAGGGAGCAGAGCCTGAGTTGACTACTGGAGCCTAGGGTGCATATCTAAGTCCAACTGAGTGGAAGCCAATCCCAAAGAGCCCAACAGAACAGGTATGATCCTATTTTTGATATCTGCATAATCTTGTGTGTGTCCAATCCAGTGCAGTTCATGTGGGCAGAGCTTTGATAAGCACCACTGCGTTTTCTTAAGTCCGCTCCATGGCCATCAGCTATATGCTTGGAATTTATGAGGGTTTTATATGCTGAGCTCTCTCTCCATCCCATCCCATTCATTTCCATTACTTCTGGAGCACTACAGAGATGTAGATTCCTCTCCCTCTCTCTCTCATACATTGGAGGATATAAATCCCTCTATTGCAATGGATTATTTTGAGTATTTTTAGTGAATTTTAATAAACATTTCAATTGTATTTAAAAAATACCTATGTTGACCTCACCACTGAGCTACCTTGTAACAGGGTGTACGAGGCCCTTTGTGGCCCCCTGATGGAGGCCCCACAGTCAAACTACACTCTGCTTCAGGAAAGGAGCAGTGAAGATGAGTCCTCCAGGCCTGCCTAGAGAGGCTGCACAGAAGAGCCCAGGAGGCTCAGATAAAAGGAGCTGCAGGGCTATAATAGGTCAGTTTCTGTCTGGGACCAGAGGAGTGAGGAATGGTGCGCCTGTCTGGCCAAAGGGACTTGAGAGACAACACGAGATTGGTTCTGGCTGCATTTGCTGAAGCTGGGAGATAGAGTACCTGAGAACTTTAACCCTAAGGTAAGGGATGAAGATAAAAGGGCAAGGTGGGAAGAAGCCCAGAGAATTAGTAGCAATGAATTTGAGTGAGTGGTACATGGCTGCTGGGTATAGGGTTCCTGGGTTGGAACCTGGAGAAGCGGGCAGGCCTGGGTCTCCCCCTCGGCAAAGTGGTGTAAAACTCAAGATGGGGACAAGGCTAGTTTGGAGGCCCAAGCCAAGGGCTGAATTTAAAGGCCCAGAGATGGAGATGTAGACCCTGGTGGGGGCAGACAGCCAGTTTTGTAGGTCTCTTTGCTATCCCAGAAGGAATTATTTTTGGTTGAGTGACCTGGCTGGAGGGCTGAATCACTGAAGGCCTGCCAAGCAAGGCTGACAACTTAAAGGGGACACCAGGAGCTGGAAGAGGCCTGCAGAACTGCATGCAGCAGCAAGAGGTGCTCAAGTGGTGAAGATCACATGTAACTTACCTGAACACACAAGAAGCAACTGCTCATCAAATAAAGGGCAAACAGCATATATAATTATATGAATTAGTCAACAAATTTAATCGAGCAGAGGGGGACTATTGATACCTCATGTTGTTAAGGATTTAAGTTCCCTTCCATTATCATCCACTGAGGAAAGAAAATGGACTGCCAACATCTCTGTTACATAGAGAACAAAGGGATTAATTTAATCTACAGCAGATCCCTTGGAGGTAAGAAACTATTGGCCTCCTGGCAGTTCAGAAATGAAGCACACTAAGAACAAACACAGAAGTGATGGATGTTAAAGGACGTATTCATTGCAAACATAGGATTGTAGCCAGGATATAAAAGGTTAAAATGTCCTGCCCGTGTAATTGAATATCATGTTGTTGACATCCTCCAGCAGTTGTGATCCTGGATCAAGACTAGTTAGCTGGCAGTTGTTCCTGTTGAGTTTGAAATATAATTTTAAACACATAGTGTTAACCTCAGACCATGACACATCCTTTGAGAGAACAAGTTGCTGGGCACATACACTCTGCACATTACTGCTGCATGCTTTTCCTCTTACTAATTTTTGTCAACCTCATGAATGCATCACATCTTAATTTTTTTAAACGCTTACAGGTGGCTCATTTATATTCACTTCTAAATGAACTCACAAGCTTCCAAAGATCCTAAGCAATAGCATATAATATTGTAATAAATGTGGGGCTACCTAGGACTTCATCCTTGCCTTCCTGATGCACACCAGGGAACGCACAGCAGCAGTGAGGCTGGAACTCATGTCCTCCTGTTCTAAGAACACAGGCCCTTACGACAAGCTAAAGGAGAATCTCCCATTAGCAGTGTGGGGACTATGAGACACAGATTAGCAGTGCCGATTCCATCCATACACACTTCCTAGCTCATTCCAATATAGGAAGTTAAGCAACACATTTTCAGAAGAAATCTAGGGATGGTTTTTAGTTGACACTCCAACATACATATTTGATGCAACTTCAAATGCTGGAATGTCAGGGCAAGCAATAGCTCAGAGAGCAGCAAATAACCTTAATTTGAAAGCTCTTTTTAGATTTGCACTCCTGGAAGTTCTGACAACTCTCTATCCTCTACCGTTCACTGACAAAGCCAATGTCACACTCATTAGGGCAGCACAGTGTCCTTGAAAATAAGAGGCCAACATTGCTATCTCTTGGGCTTTCTCTTGTAAAGCAGAGGAAGAACGTGCTTTAACAATAACAAGTGTAGCATATACAACAATTTGCTCTTAGACCAATAGGGGCGCTATAACACAATTCAACTTAAAGGTTTCCCATTCCTCAGCATGCACTGGAGCACTCACTGTACTTTGGTTGAGACTCACTGACTACATGATGGGTGTTTTATGATAGGTTATATTCTTCCTCTTACCCCACCCTATATGCTTTAATAACTAAGATCCCATCTGCACTTAGGATTCTATGGCAGCAATCACAGCAGTATGTCTGGACATAATTATACTGAAACTACCACCATCCTGAGGGATACATTTACCTCGCTGTCACCCCACAATATTTCAGACAGTCCTATCTTGGGGCGTAGAGGGGGATCAAATCGTGTTTTAATAATGTTCCCAAATTATGCTATAGACTTGTTAAAAGCCAATGCTAATGATTCAGAAACATGGTTACCATGTGGTTCGCACCTGTTTACACCATCAGACCAGACTGTGTTAACATGTCAGAGCACCACCATGTCGTAACCAGGACACAGTGGTGAAGGCAGCCCTTTGAGAACAGCAGAGGGGTTTCTCTCTAATGTACAATAGGAGCCCTATAATTTATTTTTGTGTTACAAAAGTCTCTTTCCCCTGCCCCCTCCCCCTTAATCAACAACTACTGCTATGATTACAACTCAGTGGATCAGTCACCTGCTGTACTCTACCTGCTGGCACAGACGAATGGCTTGGCATGAAGCACTGCTATTTTCTAATCAAAATGATCCCATTATTTCCACTCAGACCAAGTCTGATAATCAAAGAGCTCTTTTGAGCAAAATGTTTTCTTTGTAGATGCAGTGTTGAAGCAGAGCATACAATGGTCCTCCATATATCTCACAGATGGGTATAAAGCAAAATCCACCAGGCTCGGAGGGTCAGCAAGGCCATATTTAATAGGCTATAGTGTACTGTTGAAGGGGCTATAATTAACAGTCCTTATAAAACAGATTTAGCACTTGCTGATAATCTCAAAGCACTCTCCAAATATTACCGGACTAAGCCCTGTGAGGTAGATATTGTGGGTATTTCTCACATTTTACAGAGAGGAAACCAAAGCATGAAAAACGAAGGTCAACATTTTCCCAAGTGGCCTCTGATTTTGGGTGCCTTTATGTCTTGGTGCCAACTTTAGAGGGCTGATTTTCAGAGGTGCGAAGAACTCACAGCTGCCACTGACTTCAGCTGGAAATAGAGGTGGTTCAGCACTTCTGAAAATCCAGCCCTGGATGTCTCAAGTTGATCACCCAAAAACTGTGGCCACTTTTGAAGATTTTGCCCTAAGTGACTTGCCCAAGGTCACACATTAACTCAATAACAAAGTTCCTGGCTCCAACTCCCATGATGTTTCTCCTAGACATTGGTGTGCCTCTAATAAGCAGATGCTTCTATTCCCTTGGAAACATAACACATCGTATAAGAACATAAGCCAAATGACAACTAGCATTATCACCGTTACAAATGGTGCAAATACGGAATTTGAGAGTTCCTTAATTGACGAGTGAGTCTATGCTCCAGACAGAGCATGTTGAATTTTTATTCAGAACTGTTGCTAAAATAACAAGATTATCGGAGTCTGCCAGACACTCTGCGTGTCATCAGGAACCCATAATTTTATCTTCATTTCTTCTGCCATAATTGTAGTGGGCCTGGGCATTGAAGTTACTGGGTCCAGACTCGTTCCTGATGCATCACATCTGAAGTCAGGAGTTTTCCAACAGAGATTAATCTGGATCATTGAGAGGAGCCTGGACAGTACCTTCCAACATTTAGCTCATGTAAAGGCACAGTCACTTGAGTGAGGCTAAAAAATTACCCATGCTGAGATGCGGCCAAATTCTGCACCCAATTTCACTTAGTGACACTCTGGGTAACTCAGTGGGGCTGCATGAAGTTCAAGTCCGTGCAGAATGTGTTCCAGAAACAGAAGCATTAATGTTTGAAAATGAAGCACTAAAAAGTACTACAGAATACTTAAACTGCTCTTGCAATCAGGGCCGGCCCTAGACCAAATGGCACCCCAGGCGAGAAGCGACTTTGGCGCCCCCCCCCCCATTTGTTAAGTTTTTGAATATCTTATTTTTAATTGCATTTGTAGCCCATTTCACGACTTTGATGCACGATTTATCCCTATCATATAGGATGATAAATTTGCATGCTAGGATCTGTACATCTGTATTTATTCATGCCATATATAAGCAGATAAAAATAGTTTCTTCTAAGATTATAGAAAAGTTTTAATTTTTAAGAATAACTGAAATGTATTAACATCAAGAAATTGAACTGTGCACCAGCATTGGGTGGACCAGTATTAAATAGCATTACAGTAGGTGACAGCCTTAGAATGTTAAGCCTAGTCCTTTAGTTCAACAGATCACTTTTCTCGCCTTTGCCTTCACGCACTGAAGCACAGCATCAGAGAGATCCAAAGACGTGGCCAATGGCATTTTCAATGAATCCATATACAGAATACCTGAAACATTTTACTTCAAACATTCTATTTTCCCTTTTGTCGCTAACAACAAAAACAGCACCTTGCGCCCACCAAGCCTGGCACCTCAGGCAGTCGCATGGGTCGCGTGCCCCTAAATCTGGCCCCGCTTGCAATGTGGGTTCTGCCATGCAGCACAGCCATATATATTGTTCCATTTTAATAAAACAATAATACATAATCTAAGAACATTATTTACTACGTCGGGGGAAAGGAAGAATGTCTGTTGAAACTCAATCAACACTATTGGATGTTCCCTGCACCCAGTTAAATACAGACAGACCACACACCTGGAATAAGTGCAGAAGTCCTTGGATTACTCAATGAAACCAAGTAGAAGCACATACTGCTTAAGAGACTCTTCCTTCCTCTGGCAGGCTTCCCACCCCTTTGGGCTCAAAAGCAAGCACTATATCTCAGGGCAATCTTGAAAGACGCCATAACTTCAGATCAGGGCCTGCTCCAGGCACCAGCCGAGCAAGCTCGTGCTTGGGGCAGCAGATTCTAAAGGGCGGCATTCCGTCCAATCCTAGGGTGGCACAGACGCCCTTTTTCTTTTTTTTTTTGGTTTGCTGCTCTGGCCGCCCTGTAGGGGGCGGCGGCGCAGAGGAGGGGAGCACCCTGCTTGCTCCATCTGCCCCAGCTGGTGCCAGGTCTGCAGCAAGCCTGGCAGCCCACGTCCTTCCCTCCCCGCCGACCTTCAATTCACCTGCAGGTGGGAGCAGCGCGGAGCCCTCCCGGCAGGCGGCGCGGTGGGAGGGGCCGAGCGGCGAGCGCCCCGGCTGAAGGAAGCCCTGGCCGCCCCCCTTCTCTCTCTTTCCCCCGCGCTCCCTCCCCCACCCCCCGCTAGCCGGGGCGCGTCTGCAGCGCAGGGAGTCCCGCTAGCAGGAGCACAGCTGCCGCCCATCCAGAGGCGGGAGGCGGCCGCGAGCCGCCAAGTAAGTGGCACCGCAATTTTGCACCCTGGGGGGGGTGGGGGGGGGAGAGTTGTTTTTTTGTTTTGCTTTGTTGCTCCGGACGCCCTGCAGGTTTTTTTTTTTTTTTTTTGCTTGGGGCGGCAAAAAAGCCAGAGCCAGCCCTGCTTCAGGTAGCACTTTCATTGGTTAACAAGGGACCTGGTCCCAGTATGCCTGGTGTTACATTTTACACACTCAACTAGCAGCCATATAGTTTCAGTCTAAACAAATTATTTGAGACTAAGGGAAAACAATAACAAAAGAGAAATTCAAAGTCTCATGAGGGAGTCCTTTACGCACATCTCCTCTGTATGAGGCTGCATCCAAACCGCACACAAAGTGGGAGCTGACTTGCAGACAGCAGCCTAGTGGAGATTAAAAGGTGCAATGCACAGAAAAGCAACTATATCATAGTGACATGGTTACACACACCGCCCCCAAACAGGAATTAGGATTCTGGGAAATATAGCTGGGCAAGATGTGCTCAACACCATGAGATACTGGGCCTAATTCACTTCTGTTACCCCATTTTATGCTGGGGTAACTCCACTGAAGTAGTGCAGTCCTTCCACATATTGAACTATTTGTTGTTTCAAGAATAATACTCTACTGAAACATTAGCAAATCCCAGGGGTGAATGCAGATAATATGCAGTTCATCAAAACTCAGCTAAGGAAACAGTACAAAGAAGTTAGGTTCAAACACCAATGTAATCATCAAATATAGATAAGGAAAAATGTGGAAGAAGATTGTATCATTCAGATGCCTCATCTTGAACTCAGCTGGAGTTAAATGTCTTGAAGATAAATGTTTTTTTTTAATTGTTCTTTATTTTTAAAGTAATTATTTTCCTTCAGCCTATTCTGCCTGATGATTTTGCTTTGTACCTTAGGGCTTGTTTAAACTTGAAATACTGCAGTTGTGCCAGCGTAGCTCTCAGATGGAGACACTACCTATGCCAACGGGAGGGGTTTCTCTTGTCGATATAGTTAATCCACCTCCCTGAGAAACGGTAGCTAGTTTGATGGAAGAATTTTTCTGTCAACCTAGTACTGTCTACCTGGGGACTTAGGTTGCCATAACTACATTGCTCAGGAGTGTGGATTTTTCACACTCCAGAGCAACATAGCTGGTCCGATCTAATTTTACAGTGTAGACCAGCCCTTAGAAAGTCTGCTTTACAATTTGCGAATACATTCCCTATAGAAATTTCTCCATGGAGATGTTCAGTTTTGCATCTCCAAGGCAGAGTCTATCTAGGTATCTTAGGTACTTATATGGTCCCGGTCACCCTAGTACTTGAGTGCCTCACAATCTTTAATAATTAAACTCGCAACCACCCTTTGAGGTGGGTAAATGCTATTATCCCCATTTTACAGATAGGGAGCCCAGGCACAGAGAGATGAAGTGACTTGACTAAGGGCTGGTCTACACTAGAAAGTTAGATCGACTTACCTATGTCACTCAGGGGTGTGACACATTCACACCCTTGAGAGCTGCAGTTCTGCCCCAGTGCTAGGTCAATGGAAGAATGCTAGCTACTGCCTCTGAGGGGTGGATTTACTACAGTGATGGAAGAACCCCTTCCAGCTGCACTGCAGTGCTGCAGCTGTGTCACTGTAGCATTTCCAGTGTAGACATACCCCAAGCTCACAAAGGAAGCCTGTGGCAGAGCAGGAATTGGGAGACCCAGGTTCAATACATACTAGCCACTGGATCATCCTTACCACTGCCATTATCACCATGCAGCCTTCCGTTCTACTGAGCAGCAGAGATTGACACCTGGAAAATAAACTACTTAGCACGCACACAACTTGTGGCAGTGATGGTAATCTTTTTCACAGCACTTCGGCTTGCTGGTTAGGGTGTGCAGCTACAGTGGACGACTCAGAATGAAGCCCTGAAAATAGAAAATCTGATAATGAAATAATGCTAATACTTTGGATTTGTGTAGACTGCAAAGTGTTTTACAACTGTGGCTTAATATTACACAGATACATTATATTACGTGCGAAAATATTAACCTTTTGTTTACAACCGAACAGACAACGAAGACATGTCTACATGGGAACACTCTGGAAAGTTAAGATGAACTAACTAAAGGTGTGAGGTTAATGCGCATCATTTGACGCGCATTAAACGTCCACGTAGGTGCTTTCATTCAGAAGTAAAGAGGCCTTAGTTCAATCCTTCCTCAGAGGGGATTTAGTGCACTTTAACTTCAACTTTAGTTGTTATTGTTGTGTGTATTACCATAGCACCAAGGAGCCCTAGTCATAGACCAAGACCCCATTGTTCTAGGCGCTGTACAAACACATAACAAAAAGAGGGCCCCCGCCCTAAAGAGCCGACAATCTAAGTATAAGACGAGACAGACAACGGATACCGACAGACCAATGGGGAAGTACAAGCAAACAATGAGACAATACTGGTCAGCATGTTCAGCCGTGATCCTGGCACAACAGCAGCCTAGCAACCGTCAAGTGTTTTGTAGGCATAACAAAAAAGAAAAGTCTTGAGGAGTTGTCTGGAGGAAGATAACGAGGTAGCTTTGCAGTTGTTGATGGGGAGCTCTTCCAAAGCCTGAGGGCCAGCATGGGAGAAACCACAAAAGTTCTGTGGTGCTGGCAGACCAGGTTCCAGCTCATGCCATGATCCCCATGTCTCAAGTGAACACTGACAAATACATAACTGGACTCAGTATGGTTAACCGGGGTTAGTATTGTTAAAATAGGCATTAGAATTATATGAAAGCTGAATATGACTATACTGAATGTTTGTGAGTTGCTGCATGCATTAATCTCACTTATAATAGCTGTATCCCATATTGAAAGATAGTATTTGAGCGGTTGTATTGTGAGCCTCTGTGTCTATGTATGTCACCAGACAGGAGAAAGTGACAGATGATCTTCAACAGAAGACATTAGACCCTGCCCAAAAGAAAAGATCCATTGATACCAGGTGGATTTTTGTGGGATATTGCAACTGGAATTTCCCTATGTACAATCAACAAGAGGACAAAAGACTTCTGTTGCTCTGCCCTCCTCCCTGTGAAGATGAATCATGCAAGTGGACTCCTTCCACCAACTGAGCTTGCAGGTCAGAGCACATGGCAGGAGGGGAATAAAACCCCTAACAATAAGGAACTGATTATGTTGCTTGGACCCTGGGGAGCAAGGTGTTTCTAGGCATGAGCAAGAGATCCCTGGCTGCTTAGCATGGGTTAACCCTAAAGGACATATAGAGCTTGCTGATATAGACACTTCTATTTTCATTTGAAACTTAAGATACACAAATGAGTGACAACATTTACCAGCTTTAACCTTGTAAATAACTGTTTCCTTTTCCTATTTAATAAATCTTTACATAGTTCATTATAGGATTGGCTACAAGGATTGGCTTTGGTGTGAGATCTAAAGTGCAATTGGCCTGGGGTAAGTGATTGGCCCTTTGGGACTGGGAGTAACCTGAATATTGCTGTGATTCTTGGATAGGGACCAGCTACCACAAAGCTATGCTCACCTGTGTGGTGAGATAAATTGGAGTACCCAAGGGGACTGTCTGTGATTCCATGTTAAGGTTGTTGTAGTACCTGAGAAGTTCACACTTGATAACTGGTTGGTGAAATCTAAATATAGAACTCACAAGCAATTTGGGGTTTGTGCCCAGGTTCCTAACAGTCCTCTTGACTCACTGCAGGCAATGTTACAGGTGTTTATTTGAAAATTTAACAGGAGAGTTACAGGCCAATCTGAGGGAGTTGATATTTCAGTACTGAATAAGAGATAAGTAGAGTGGGGGATAGGCTGTGAGGGGCCTTGAAAGTGAAGACAAATAGCTTACATGTGATGTGTTAGAGAAGAGGGAAGTCCTTGGAGAGATACAAAGAGGGTGACATAGTTAAAGAGACAGGCTAGCAAAATGATCTTTGCAGAAGCATTCTAAATGGATATGAGTGGGGCACAAATGCATTTTTCAGGGCCAGAGAGAAGGATGTTGCAGTAATTGAGATGGGAGATGAGATCATGGAGGAGTGTTTTAGTTGTGTGTATGGATGAGAAAGGCCATATCTTAGAAATGATTATGTGAAACCATCTGCAAGACAGAAGAAGAAAGGTTTGGAGCAGAGAGATAGATTTGTGAAGAATCCAAATAGAACATAAAAATGGCCATACTGGGTCAGACCAATGGTCCATCTGGTCCAATATCCTGTCTTCTGACAGTGGCCAGTACCAGATGCTTCAGAGGGAATGAACAGAACAGAGCAATTATCAAGTGATTCATCCCTTGTTGTCCAATCCCAGCATCTGGCAATCAGAGGCTTAGGGACATCCAGAGCCTGGGCTTGCATCCCTGACCACCTTGGATAATATCCATAGAGAGGCCGACAGATGGCTGTTAAATTTGTGTTTATGAATGAGATTATCTAGAGCTAATTTATAGAGGGAGAAGTGAAGGGCAGTGCCCTATAGAACCCTCACAGAAAGCTGCCGGGCCGGGGGTGTGTGTGTGGAAAATGAGGAGGATCCTCTGAAGGAAATGCTGAAGGATCAGTTAGGGGGGGCAGAAGGAGAACTAGAAGAGGCCAGAGACCTGGAAGCCAATGGAGGATAAGATTAAGTGCATAGCTGATGGTGTCAAAGGTGGCTGCTAGCTGAAGGAGGATGAGGATGGAACACTGGTTCTGAGATTTGTCTAGGAAAGGTTATTAGAGACTTTGCTGAGAATGGTTTCAGTGGAAAGCAAGGGGCAGAAGTTGTATTGGAGAGGGTCTAAAATTAACTGGAGGAGAGGCACACTAGACAGCTTTCAATGAGCTTTAGAGATGAAAGGGAGAAAACATATGGGATGGTAGTTGAAGAGGCAAGTAGGGTCGAGGGTGGGTTTTGTGAAGTGGGAGTGACTGAAGCATGCTTGTACTGTGATGGGGAAAAGCTAGAGAAAAGCAGAGGTGAGAGTAAGCCAGTCCGGTCCGGCATACCGGCAAGAGCCAGTACACAGCCGACCATACCAGCAGGGGACAGCTTCCCCAGGCCAGAAATTTAAAAGGGCCCTGGGCTCCCAGCAGGGCAATCTTGTATAAAGGGTGTCACTTCGCATCAGGGATCAGTTTAGAGCTTACAGGTAACTCCACCTGGCTTTGCATTTCATGCATGTCTTTCCCACCTACATTTAAGTTTTGGCCCATTTCCCAGAATCAAGTACAAAATCAGTCCATTCGAGAGTGGACTGACTCAGCAAAATCCGTTTATTTGAACAACGAGCATTTTTACCAGCTGAGGATCTCCCCCTCAGTGCAGTGGGCACAGCTCTGTTATAATTCTGCATAACAATAAGCAATACTAATGATAATTTGCTCTATTACAGCATCTTTCGTCTGAGCATCTCAGGCACTTCACACAACCCTGTGGGGGAAAGAAATATTTACAGATACTCGGTGGGAGAGGGAGTAAGTAACTTGCCCCTGGGAATGAAATCAGTGCCATAGCTGGGGACAGAACCCAGGAATTCTGACACCCGCTGTACCAGAAATGATCACTGGATCATAACATGCCTCTTCTTCCACAAACCACATGATACAATGGTGACTTTCACAGTGAAGTCAAAAGGAGTTTTGACACTGGATCTCAAAACTATATCACTATTGTTGGTGCTTCATTAATACATATATTAAATAGTAATAGTATATTTAGAGTAGTTAAATACTTAGCGTCTGGAAGCACATTTTATAAGCCAGCTTAATATCATGTGGTATGTACAGTATAGTAAATTAAATACTGGATTAGTGACTTGTCATACTTGTTTCAATTGATGAGAAGATCGCAAAGTTGCCAACACGATGATTAAAATTATTTCTAAGTAAGATCAGAGGAGGAAGTCATAGTCATTTCCTCCCGTGTTGTAACTTCTCCGAGTGACAAAAATATGTGTGGAGAATGGTTGCTGTGGTAACACAAACCTCACAGTAATTGCCGTCTCTTGTGTTGGCTGTGCATGGAAACAGAAGTGAGAGGAAAGGGTTGTGGGTTTTTTTAAATGGCTTTTAAAATAAACCTGGTACAGATAAACTGCAACAGTGATACAATATAAATAAAAGCCATTTAATACAACTAATGTAGAAACATGCTCGCTGTATCCATAGTCAACTGCACTTAAACTAAAATAGCTAGTAAATTAAGTAAAAAACAGAACACCAAAAATAAACAAACAAACCTATCACCATTAAAAACATAAGAACGGCCATACTGGGTCAGACCAAAGGTCCATCTAGCCCAGTATCCTGTCTTACGACAGTGGCCAGTGCCGGGTGCCCTAGAAGGAATGAACAGAACAGGTAATCATTGGTGATCCATTCTCTGTCTCCCATTCTCAGCCTCTAGCAAACAGAGGTTAGGGACACCATCCCTACCCATCCTGGCTAATAGCCATTGATGGAGCTATCCTCCATGAATTTATCTTTTTTGAACCCTGTTATAGTCTTGGCCTTCACAACATCCTCTGGCAAAGAGTTCCACAGGTTGACTGTGCATTCTGTGAAGAAATACTTCCTTTTGTTTGTTTTAAACTTGCTGCCTGTTCATTTCATTTGGTGGCCCTTCGTTCTTGTGTTATAAGGAGTAAATAACACTTCCTTATTTACTTTCTCCACACCAGTCATGATTTTATAAACCTCAATTATATCTCCCCCCCCCTTAGTTGTCTCTTTTCCAAGCTGAATAGTCCCAAGTCTTCTTAATCTTTCCTTATACAGAAGTTGTTCCATACCCGTAATCATTTTTGTTGCCCTTTTCTGAACCTTTTTCAAGTCCAATATATCTTTTTCGAGATGGGGCAGCCACATCTGCACACAGTACTCAAGATGTGGGTGTACCATAGATTTATATAGATGCAATATGATATTTTCTGTCTTATTATCTATCCCTTACTTAATGATGCCCAACATTCAGTTTGTTTGTTTTTTACTGCCCCTGCACATTGAGTGATGTTTTCAGAGAACTATCCACAATGACTCCAAGAGCTCTTTCTTGAGTGGTAACAGCTAATTCAGAACCCATCATTTTATATGTATAGTTGGGATTATATTTTCCAATGTGCATTACTTTGCATTTATCAACATTGAATTTCATCTGCCATTTTGTTGCCTAGTCATCCAGTTTTGAGAGATCCTTTTGTAGTTCTTTGCAGTCTGCCTGGGACTTAACTATCTTGAGTAGTTTTGTATCCTCTGCCAATTTTGCCACCTCACTGTTTACCCCTTTTTCCAGATCATTTATGAATATGTTGAATAGGACTGGTCCCAGTACAACCCCCTGGGGGACAACACTATTTACCTCTCTCCATTCCGAAAACTGACCATTTATTCCTACCCTTTGTTTCCTATCTTTTAACCAGTTACCAGTCCATGAGAGGACCTTCCCTCTTATCCGATGACAGCTTACTTTGCTTAAGAGCCTTTGGTGAGGGACCTTGTCAAAGTCTTTCTGAAAATCTAAGTACACTATATCCACTAGATCCCCCTTGTTCACATGCTTTTTTGACAGGGGCGGCAGATTTGTATAATTTTTGGTGGTGCCCAGAATGGGTCTAAGTCCCCTCCCGCCTCGTAAGCCGATAAATATTTTTAAAATACTGTAAAAATGGTTTCGAAACAGTAAGCGTTTAACAGTTTCCCTATATTGCACAATATCACTATCGAAAGAAATTTATTTAACTAAGAATATTAACTTTATTAATACTTTGAATACGGAAACAAAGCATTCTTGGATCAATAACCCTCAAAAGCAAATACTTTCTAAAATTAAAACAAATATAGCCCCTTCTTTTGTGATGTTCTTCGGGAGGCAGCAAACACTTTCCATTGTTGTTCAGTTCTTGAAACGAAGTCATCCAGGAGACTTGCAATGTCCAATTTAGAGGTAGAATTATTATGTGTGTGCAGAAATGCCAAGTGATTTAGACATTTTTGGCCCATTGTTGTTCGCAAATAATTTTTCAGTCTGTGCAGGCAACTGAATGCTCACTCTGTGGTGCAGGTTGTAGTCGGAATTGTATAGAATAATTTCAGGAGAATTGTAACTTCTGACAATGTCACTCAAGCCTTCATTTTGTTTCAGAAATTGCTTCACTTGTCTCACTGAATTAAGCTGGCAATTTCTCAATCTGCAAATATCACAACATTTTTAAATGAAGAGAGAGCCTCTCCATGTTAATGTCACCATGGAATGCTTCACTTATTGGGACAATGTCCTGTTTTGAGCCATTTGCTGCATCAGTTATATGCTTCTCCAATTTTGCTGTGAATGTAAAGCTCTCTGTTGAAAACCTCTGTTCAATGGCAACTTTGTAAGCATCAATGATCCCGACATATATTTGACGAAAATACTCTTTGGGGGTCACTGAAGGTGTGAGGAAGGCTTCCGTGGTCGAGCCATCTCGGTGGCTTGCATTTTCTCGGGAGCGTAAGATAATCTAAATAAAGATTTCTTGCCTTCTCTACTGTTGTTTCCCAGAAGTGATTGTATGACAAGTCTGTGCGCATCCCGCTCAACACCTCTTGCAACAGGCCAACTTTCTCCATAACGCTTCCCAATGACATGTTTGGGCTTTGAATTTTTGCATTAGCTTCTTCTACAGGCCCCATGGCTTTCACAAGAACTGTTAGCGTAAAATACGCTGTAAAAGATTGAAGTTGCTTCGAGAATCCACTACATTTTGAGCCAAATTCATGAGAAGAGTAACTAAATTCATCTAGGCAGTTCATCAGGGCCTCGGAGTTGTGGCACAATTATTAAATGATCCTTAGTGTCCATCTTGTTGGGCACAATGTTGTAAAGAAGGCTCCCCTTCATTCTGAAACTCTCTGAATGCCACCACATGCTTTGGTGACTCCCTGAAGGCATTGATGAGATCTTTCACCATCGAAAACATATCACAACATTCTAGAATATTATGCAGGGCATCCTGTGTGGCAAGGTTAAGGGAACATGCAGCACAGTCCACAAATTCTGCTCTCGACTCTTGATCCTCCACTCTGGCTAGGACCCCAGTAAATTTGCTGGACACATTACTGGCTCCGTTGTAACACTGCCCCCAGCAATCAGAAAAAGGGCAAATCGCACCTGAGAAGTGTGTCTTCCACAATTTTGAAAAGAGAAGCAGCAGCCATTGTGTCAGTTTGGTAAAACCTAATAAACTCCTCATAAATCTCCCAGTCTTCACTAGAAAAGAACCTTAAAGAAAAACTTACTTGTTCTTTTGACAAATCAGTAGTCTCATTCATTACAATGGTGGAAAACTTTGAAGCCTTTATCTTTTGCACAATTGGTCTTAACGCCATCATTTCAATTATTTCATGAATAACCTCATGTGACAGCCACTTGTATTTTGTGCGACTAAGCCACTGTCTCAGTTCCTCTGAATGTGTACTGCGTAGCAACAAGAGCTGCATCAAATTTGAATCACTCATTATGTCCATGTAATGCTATTCCTTGTTGAGCTAGGTACTGAACACTGGTAAAAGTTTTGTGCAGTGCATTCCTAACTGATTGTGATTCTTTTCTGTAACTGGCCAACATTAGTGCAGAACCCTGTACCTGTGATTGCAGAGCAGCATACTTCATTACCGCTTCCTTATGACAGGAGGATTTTTCATGTGATGTAAAACCAGGCAATGCGGGTCTCCAATCTTGAAATAAACGTTGGTTTGGCCTTCATAGAAAATATGAAGATCTTCTTTTCAGAACAGTTTTTGCAGACTGAGCAAAAAGCTCTGTCTAATTCGCTATTGTACTCCAACCGCATAAATCTTGATAGCCAAGATTGCTGAAAACTCCTTTTCTTATCTTGTAGATTTGCCACATCCTTCTTTTCTATCACTTTCAGTTTGAAAGCTGGGTGTCGAACTCAGGCCGTCACTTGATGAATTACCCTTTTCTTCCTTTTTCTCTGGGTAACTTGATTAAGAATTTATCCATTGTTGATTATTACTGGTCCTACAAATCAAGAATTTGTTGCTGGGATAAAATGAAGCTGCAATGCGCCGGTGCTTCAAGATTACAAGGGATTAAAAGTGGAAAGTCAGAAGCAACGCTCACCTGCTTCAATGCATTTTATTTTGTTGTACCCTTATACAACCAATTATATACTTTAAAGGGTGTAAAATAATCAAGTATTGTGCTAAACACTATCATACCCCAAACTGACCACTGAATTTAAGTTGCGTGTCTTTTCCCCTCAGGCGAGGGCTCTTGGGGGCTGAGGTTGAAGGGTTCACAGTGCAGGAGGGGGCTCAGGGCTGGGGCTGAGGGTTGGGGTGCAGGGGGGTGAGGGCTCTGGGGTGGGGCAGGGCTGGGGAGGAGTTTGGGGTGTAGACAGGCTGCCCCAGGGCTAGGGCCAAAGAGGATGACTCCCCCCAACCCTCTCCCCGCTGGCAGCAGCAAGCTCCGGGGGAGGGGTTCCCCTCTTTCCCCCTGGCAGCACACTTATCCTGCACCACCATCACTGCATGTGCTCCTAGAGCTCCTCTCAGGTCCAGGAAGCCCCCTCGCCTCCCCTATGGTGGGTGCCTGGGGGGGGGGGAGGCTGCCATCACATGTGCATCTCCTCCCCTGCTGCTGCCCCTCACCGTAGCCTCATTGGGGGTGGGGGATGGGACTGCCCCTTGCCAGCATGGGGCAGGAGTGGTGACTGTGGGGGCGGCGGCACAGAGTGTCATGACACTCACCCAAGCCCCAGCTGCTCAGGTCCAGGAAGCCCCTTCGCCTCCCCTGTGGTGGGTGGTGCCGCAGGGGAAGGGGCTGCCCTCACACGTGGCCTCTGCCCCTGCTGCAGCCTGCTGCCACTCACCATAGCCTCAGGGGGGATGGGGCTGCCCCTTGCCCATCTTGGGGCAGGATGGGGGGGGGGAGAAACGGACGCGGATCACAGGGTTGGAAACTCGCCCAAGCCCCAGCAGCTTCTCAGGTGAGGTCCAGACTCTGTCTCCTGGAAGCTCCCTCAGCGTCGCCTCCCAGTGGGTACCAGGGAAGGGGAGGGGTACCAATCATGTGTGCACCTCCTCCCCTCCTCAGGTGCAGCAGCCGCCTCAGCCTGCCGCCGGCACCACTCTTGTGTTGTAGCCTTAAGCAGCTGTGGCCGGCAGCGGCGGTGAGGAAGCACAGCGCAGAGTGGCAGGGCAGCCGCCCGCCTGCTTCAGGCAGGGATGTTCCGGGGCCCAGGGCAGGTGTGCAGCGGTGGCAGGCGGGGGCCGCTCTGGGAGAGGCGTGCGGGGGCAGCAGGCAGGGCCGGGGGAGAGACCCGGCTCCGAACACTGGTGGAGCCGGGTCCCCGGGCCCTGAATATTCCTGGAGTCCGGGCACCACAGGCCTATACAACTTGCCACCCCTGCTTGTTGACCCCCTCAAAGAATTCTAGCAGATTGGTGAGACATAATTTCCCTTTATAAAACCAAGTTGACTCTTCCTCAACAAATGATATTCATCTATGTGCCTGACAATTTTGTTCTTTACTATAGTTTCAACCAGTTTGCCTGGTACCGAAGTCAGGCTTACTGGGCTGTAATTGCTGGGTTCACCTCTGGAGCCCTTTTTAAAAATTGACATCACATTAGCTATCCTCCAGTCATTTGGTACAGAAGCTGATTTAAATGATAGGTTACACATTACAGTTAGTAGTTCTGCAATTTCACATTTGAGTTCCTTCAGAACTCTTGGGTGAATACCATCTGGTCCTGGTGACTTATTACTGTTTAGTTTATCAATTTGTTCCAAAATCTCCTTTAACGATACCTCAATCTGGTACATCTTCATAATGTATTCTAGGAATTGGAAAGATTTTACTTTGTACTATTTAAAACTGGGTTTACACTGAAAGACAATATGCCCATAGTGTTCAGTAATTAACGATGATATAAAAGTAGTTCTGATGCTTAATGCAGGGGAATTGTTACAACAGTTAATTGGCTGCCACAAGATGAACAAAAACAGCATCAGCAATACAGTGGAACTTGGCTCAAGCAACCACTGAGGGATTGCTTAATGGAGACAGCCTACTGAAAGGTAAGACAAAATTGTGCTCATGTCTGAGGCTATTTTGGGGCAGTCTCTAAAGGAAGGCAGCTGATTAATAGCAGTGTCACTTGCAGAAATACACATAGAGTAAACATGAAACGTACATGCAGCTGAACCACTTTTTGCAGAGATTCAGATGGATCTCAAGTTAAGTAGGAAGAACACTTGGATTGCGTGGTAACACCTGGGTGCTGCAGGAAATAGTATCAATGATTCAGAAGGTGGTACTCTGCCCTCTGACTCAGTGCAGTACCAACGCCCCACGCTGCTGGAAGTGTCATCTTTTGAATGAGACATAAAATGGCTATCTGATCACCTGAGGCCATTAAAAACTTACAAGGTCAATGAGCTACACAGGCTTAATTGAGGACAGAATTTGTCCCAATATATGTTGCTATTTTCTGTATTCCAGTAACTCCAATATTAATTCATACTCAATGGCTCTGTGGCTGTGTCCTACACTCCAGCTTTTATAGGTAAATGTGGTGCCTGAGACTGGAAGTCTTATGTAAGAAGCTTCCTGGTCTGAATTAGGCCAAAGGTGAGATTAAAGCAGTTCCTTAATCAGTCCCTGCAACCAGACTCAACTTGTTTTGAGTTCCAATCAAACATTCTGGACATTCAATGGATTTGCTGTGTGACAATTGTTTTGACATCTCTACTGCACATGTTAAATGCTTAAAAGCATGGTAGGAGAGATTTGTTAATGGCAGAAAGAATCCTTCCTGTTAAATCTTCCTATAGTACAGGGGCGGGCAAATTACAGCCCGCGGGCTGGAGCCGGCCCCTCAGGGCTTTGGATCCGGCCCGTGGGATTGCCCCCCGTGGCACCGCGGGCTGGTGCTGCTCTCAGAAGCGGCCCCCGGGCGGGGGGCAGAAGGCTCCATGTGCATTGCCCTTGCCTCCAGGCACCTCCCCCCGCAGCTCCCATTGGCCGGGAATGGGGAACTGCAGCCAATGAGAGCTTCGGGGGACGTACCTGGAGGAACAGCAAGGGCAGCACACGCAGAGCCCTCCACCCTCCCCCAGGGGCTGCAGCACTTCCTGGAGCGGCACGGGGCCGGGGACAGGGCAGGCAGGGAGCCTGCCCTGACCCCGGTGAACGCCGTTGCCACCCTGGAACCACTTTAGGTAAGCGGTGCCGGACCGACCCCTGGGGCACTCTGCTTGGTACTGGCTGCCAGTCCTTTGTTCAGAGCTTCAGTTTGTAGCAAAGTTCCTCCAGAGCAGTGGTTCCCAAACTTTAACAGCCTGTGAACCCCTTTCACTAAATTGTGAAATCTCGTGAAACCCCTCCTAAAAATGAATATTTTCAGGGATTTAAGTTTAAATTTCCTCAGTGTGATGGATGCCCCAACCGCCCCCCCCGTTCTTCCTGGGGCGCGGGCTGGGGTTCGGGCTGCCGGCTCCCCTGCTGATGGGGGCTGAGCTCGGGCTGCCAGCCCCAACTGCCCAGCCCCGCTCTCCCTGGGGCTCGGGCTGCCAGCCCCGCGCAGAGCGCTGGGATTTGGGCTGCCGGCTCCCCCGCTGACCACCAGGACTTGGGTTGCCAGCCCCAACTGCCCGACCCTGCTCTCCCTGGGGCTCGGGGTGTCTGCCCTGCAACCGGGTCCCACCTGCTGTCTCCAATGCCCGGGGTCCTCTGTCCGCCATTAGTGAAATTTTTCTGGTGAACCCCCTGTAACGTTCTGCGAACCCCCAGGGGTTCACGAACCCCAGTTTGGGAACCACTGCTCCCGAGGTAAGAAGCAGGACTGAAGACAAAATGGAGGTGTTTCCAGGGCCTTTTATAGCTTTTGCCATTTGGATGGGATTCCATTGTTCTTATTGTGGAAAATTACAGCAACAAGATGGAGTTTGGAGTCATATGGGCAAGTCCCACGTCCATGCATTTCACCTAGTTACAGCAGGAAATTCCATCAAGTGTAGATGGGCGTCTCCCATGGTCCATTGTCAGTTAAATGTTCTTTTGATGGGTCACTCAATTTGAATAGTCCTTCCAAGATGTGCTAGCTAGCTACCTTGTGGGCGGGACCCCATGAGCAAACATTTGAAATCCAGGTATAGAGCCAATACTTATAACTTCAAATACAAAAATGATATATGCATAGAGCATAATCATAACCAGCAAATCATACCCTTTTCATAGACACCTCACTTGACAACCTTTGTACAAGATTTCCTGCAAATATAGAATAGTGATTATAACCATGCTCTATATAGTCATATTTTAATCAGATAACATCACACCCTGTTGCATGATCATTTCTCTAGGCCATGCCACTTAAAATACACAGTGAAATCTTGGCCCAATTGAAATCAATGGGAGGTTTGCCAATGGTGTCAATAGGGCCACGATTTTGCCTGTAGTCTCAGTCCACTCCAGCGTGGGAGAGCTGGAGAAGAAATTCACACACTGGAACTGCCTTTCCTCACCAGTGTGTCCAAGCAGCACCAGAACAGCTTTCCTTCTTTACAGAGTATTTTTAGTTTGTGTTTAATGTTTCCACCATCTCGTTACGTAACATTCTACAGTCACATTGCACCACTGCATTAATGTAAGAAACTCATTTGTTCCTTAGCTGATTATCCTAAACAGAAAACATCACTTTTTTAAAAAAAAGTTTGCCTTCATTCTGCATATAAAATACAAACTTACAGAAATCCTAGTAGGTGGGTTTCAGTCTTAAGTTTAAAAAAAAAACTACTGCTGGTAATTTAGTGTCATTAAAGGACACACACTGCATGTTTCACTCAGACAAAATGCTGAATTAAGTCAACAGGAGTTTTGCCTGAGGAACAAGTGCTGAACAGAGTCCCTGAATGTGCACTCATGTAATAAATGGTAATATACACTAGATCTGGTCGGAGGTTTCCTAATGGAACATTTTTCCTTTAGATAATGCCCATTTGAAGTCCCAAACATTCTGTGGGAACAATTTGAATTCAATTAACCTTCTGATGAATTCCTGGCAGGTTTCCATTGACCTCACCCACCTGCCCACTGCCCTCCCCAACACCCATAGCACAGCCCTTCTGGTGGGGAAGCTTGGGAGGCGTCCAGGGTGCTTGGGATAGCAGATTTCATTTCAGAAACAACAAAAATCATCCCCCCTGCAGGAGCATTTCAGTATTTTCAAAACAAAATATTGTAGAATTTCACTTCTGAAATATCACTCTCCCCCGCCCCCCCCCCCCCCCCGAGGTTTTTACTCTTTGTCCTGATTTAGGACAAAATGCTTTCCAAAACATCACAGGATTTTTTTTAAAAACAGAAGTGAAATACAGTTTCCCAGCCAGCTCTAATATACAGCTTTTACTCACCACATTTCCATGATGTAGTTAAGTGTCAGAAAATGAGGCATTTCCTGTGGAGAATTTAGACTTTTTGTTGAAAACCTGAAAAACAACCTTTCAGGTTTTTTGAATGAAAAAATCAAATTTCCATGGAAAGCTGACATTTTCCTCCAACATTTTCATTGAGTCAAAATTCCAGGTTTCTGTTCACCTCCCGTAGTTACTACCCTTGTTTTACAGATGTGGAAACTGAAGCTCAGGGAAGTTAACTCACCTGTCTGAAGTCATACAATGCCCAGGCAGAGCTGGGAATAGAACCCAGAACTTGACTACTAGTTCTACCAGCGACGGGTTGGACCATCTTCTGGGGTGCCACTGAGCCCGCCCATTTCACCAGCCTGAGCTCCCTCACCCGGTCCTGCTGTGCCAGGCACGCACACACACAGGTAGGGACACATCCAGCTGTAGAATCTCACAGTCTGCAATCAGCTCTGTGTCAGAAGACTCAGCTCAGGGATTGCTCATCACTCAAGTGCACACACCCTCTGGAGTGTAAACCCAAAATTATATTGTCTTGCACTGTATAGAGATCTATACAGCATAAGCTCATGAAATTCGCTCCCTCCCTCAATGTGGAGGAAAATATGCACAGCCTTTTGCCCCCTCCCCCAGTTATGAATTGCACAAACTGGGTTTTAGAATAAAGAAAAAACAAGTTTATTAACTACAAAAGGTAGATTTAAAGTGATTATAAGGGATAGCAAACAGAACAGAGCAGATCACTGAGCAACTAAATAAAACACACAAACTAAGCTTATTACACTAAATTAACTGGTTAATATTAGCAAATTCTCACCTGAAAAGTTGTTTTATGCAGGTTGCAGAATTTCTTGAAGGTAAACTGCACTGCTTGCAGCTTAAATCTCCAGGTATTGCTTTTACAGGCTAGATCTTTCTCACTTGGGTTCAGCCCCTGCCCTCCCCCAGCTTAGTTCCTTTGTTTCTCCAGGTGTTTTCAGCAGTCTTGGGCAGGGAGCCAGTGGAGAAGAACCAAGATTAACTCACTCCCCAGCCTTAAATAGGATTGGCATATGGTGGGAATCCTTTGTTTCCCAGTTTGCCCCGCACTCCCTCTTAACGGAAAAACACGAAGTCCAAGATGGGTGTAGTACCAGGTGACATGATCACCTGACCCTGCAGTGTCAAAAGCAGCATCTCAGGAAACTTCTCAGGAAGGAGGAAGATTAGTATCTTCAAAGTCTTATTGTCCTTCCTAATGGCCCATCCAGACTGATTGCATACTGTCTGGTGGGTGTTTCCCCATGTGTACACACAGTTGTAATTGTTACATAGTCAATAACATCACACTACCTTTTAACCCCTAACTGGTACACCCTCTAAAGTGGAAGTAGCAAATCCAAAATTCACATAAGGTATAACAAGGTTCAACATTTAAAGCTAGACAAAGTCAGACTGGAAAAAGGTGTAAATTTTTAAACAGTGAGGGTAATTAACTATTGAAATAATTTATCAAAGGTTATGGTAGATACTCCATAATGAACAAATTTAAAATCACGACCTTCCACTCCCCATCTTCCACTTGTGGCTGCTTGCCCAGGGTCAGTTCCACTTCACTCAGATAGATCAGCCTCTGGAAACCCTTCCTGTTCAATGAACTAGCATACCCTGTAAATGTGTGTGCGCGAGCGTGCGCACATGCACACACAAGAGTCTTGTCTGGCTCCCGCCAATTTCGTAAGTCTTATTAAATAATTTTAACTTCTTTAGCACCTTTTATTGAAATATCTCAAAAAGCTTTACATGTATCAATCAATTAAGCCTGGACACCCCTGAAAGGTGGTCAAGAACTATCTATCCTCTTTGTAGATGGGAAAACTGAGGTACAAAGATGATAAACTCTAAGTGTGCAAACAGGGCCTCCAGTTTTGGGTGTCCAACTTGAGATACCTACAGGGGCCAGATTTTCAGGAGGTACTGATCACATACAACTCCAGCTGAAGCTAAGGGGAATTTCATTCAGATACTCAGGCTCAACCTGTCTCTAAAGTTGGTCAAAACCAGACATCCAAAAACACTTGCTAATTTTGCAGAATTGGCCATGCAATGAGCTGTGCCATGCAGGAATAGAACTCTTCCTATTTCTGTGACAGTCACCAGAAAATATAGGTGCCATTCTTGACTTTAAGTTCGCTTTTTTAGTCACTATTTCTATGATTTGCTTTGTTTTTAACTGAAGTTTGAAAGGAAGAGAAAAGGGACACAAGCTACTGTATAAATTTTTTTGTGAATTACATTTTATTGCAACAGTAGAAAAAATTAAAAATTGTAATATGAACAATAAAACTATGACAAACTTTTAGCTAAGTATCCTATTGTACTACATTGTATCTCAAGCTATAATTTTCATGTAAAAATCAGTTTATACAATAATAAATGCACAGGTATATTTCAAAAAATCAGAAAATGTTTCACTATTTTATACTCTTCCAGAGAAGACTAAAAGCTACAGTCTATTTGCATTTATGTTAAAGTTATTTGTCATTTAGTAAATAAATAATACATTAACATAGAGGTAACTGACACTAGGGAATAGCCATCTTTCAACACAGATGAATTTATAGATTTTCATTAAACACCTACATACAATAATGCTATTAACCATTTCCAAGTGGGATTAGAGACATTCATTATTTCCATCACTATGTAGAATTACCATATGTAGAGTCTACTCAATATTCCAGTGAAAATATCAGATAACAGAATTTGTTTTATAATAGGACCATAGAATTACAAGACTAACTCCTCCCCTCTAAACTATATCTTTGTTCAATGACCACCTATCTGAAAAGCTTGGATGTGTTCCACCTAAACCTGTGCAGCATTTTAAATGGAATCTTTAATGTAGCTCAGGGATCGGCAACCTTTCAGAAGTGGTGTGCCGTCTTCATTTATTCACTCTAATTTAAGGTTTTGCGTGCCAGTAATACATTTTAAAGTTTTTAGAAGGTCTCTTTCTATAAGTCTATAATATATAACTAAACTATTGTTGTATGTAAGTAAATAAGGTTTTCAAGATGTTTAAGAAGCTTCATTTAAAATTAAATTAAAATGCAGAGTCCCCTGGACCGGTGGCCAGGACCCGGGCAGTGTGAGTGCCACTGAAAATCAGCTTGTGTGCCGTCTTCGGCACACGTGCCATAGGTTGCCTACCCCTGATGTAGCTTATCAAGACCAATAAGCATTTATTCTTAAGCAATGATTCATCCTTTATTTTTTCCTACCTTTTCATTTATTGTGAAGATCTGCAAAAATTTTACTAACACAGAAGTTATTTAATAATTGCATATACTGTACAAAGGAAAAAATGATGTGCACAGCTACTCAACCTGTTAGCAACATTACTAGAGAGGAATGAGGCTGATTTATGACCACAGATAAGAATCCACTTGAACAGCGATATCATGCTTTTTTAATATACTTTCAGAGCACCAAGATATTTTGTGATATCTTTAGAAACCTATCTCCTATTGCTTTGAAACTAGTTTCCAGCCACACATCAAATTAAGGGTAAATCCCTGCAGCTTTAGTTCTAGTAATGAGCATGAAACCTATGGCCCTGATCCTACAATTCACTGAGGCAGGACAGAATCTTGACATCAACAAAAGCTACACACAGGTGTGCTGGTGCCCTGTAAATGTCAAGATTGGCGCCTAACATGGAATGTTTGTGCAACAGTGCCTCTGCATACGTCTCTCACACCTTTTGCAGCCTGACTTGGATGAGATTCTTATCCTTCATATCACTTGGATGAGTTTGCATTAGGTAGCTGGGGATTTCACATTTGTGGGTAAGGTTTTTATTTGGAAAATAAGAAAGGAATTAGTTTTGGCCTTGAGGGGAATGTGCAGGGCTATTTTTGTAACACCACAGCAGGCGTGTGTATGATTCCAGAGCAGAGCCTGGTGTGCAGGAGCATCATTCACATATTTTAGCTCAAATCCTCACCCAGCCATCCTACATCAGGCACAAATTACTCCTGCTTTTACCAGGTCTTGCCAGACTGAATATAGGCCTCTATGTTATATGTGCGCTTATATTAATGCTCAACAAACTTAGGGCTTAAATTTAGCCTCACATCTCTACTCCAAAACAACAAATGGGGTAACGCTTATTTTAAAAATGTAAACCTAGTGGTAGTCCTGGAGAGGAAACGGTCATCTCTTCAGAAGTCAGTTAGCAACAAAGCTGTAACACTTTGGAAGAGCTTCCAAATATTTGATCCAAAAGGTGCAAGAAGGAGTTTCTCACCACTCTAACAATCTGTAGTGAGGCATCCAGCATGATTCTGTAGCTTCATTCCACCTCAGTGATTTGTGGTAGTGTGTCCTTAATAATTGGCGATATTACTTTATTTGCCCATTCTTGAAAACATTTTCCCCTTTCCTACCACCATTGCTTTTGTCTTTCCTGCATTGAGCTTGAGCCTACTGCTCTTCAGTCATCTGTTGATTTCTTCCAAGCACTGGACATCAAAGTTCCACAGAAGGATGTTGATAAATTGGAGAGGGTTCACAAAAGAACATGAGAATGATTAAAGCATTACAAAACAAGCCTTACAGTGATAGACTCAAGGAGCTCAATCTGTTTAGTTGAACAAAAAGAAGGTTAAGGGATGACTTCATCACAGTCTATAAGTATCTACCTGGGGAACAGATATTTGATAATGGGCTCTTCAGCCTAGTAGTCATAACAAGATCTAACATTTGGAAGTTAAAGCTAGACAAATTCGGACTGGAAATAAGGTGCAAAAATTTGAACAGTGAGGGCAATTAACCACTGAAACAATTTATCAAAGGTTAAGGTAGATTCTCCATCACGGACAAATTTAAGATAAAAAATGGATTATTTTTTTAAGACATATTCCAGTTCAAAGAGGAATTATTTTGGGGACATTCTATGTCCTGTATTATAAAAAAGGTCAGACTAGATCACAATGGTACCTACTACTCTTGGAATCTATGAATGGTATGACATGCTCTGCTTGCACACAAACATTTTGGTCCTGCCATAAGGGCAGGGGACTGGACTCTATGACCTCTCGAGGTCCCTTCCAGTCCTAGAATCTATGACTTTTAAAGAAATTGGAAGTTCCCATTTTTTAAATAAAAGGAAAATTAGAATGTTAAACTCAACTGATGGTGCAGGTTAGAACAGGAAAGTCTAAAAATCTATTTATCATTTAGTGATTACTATACTATTTTAATTACATTTATAAAGTATACATATAGCTTAGTTTCATTAATGTGGACATTCTTTTTACTGCTTTCCCTCTCCCTCTCTTCTCCTCTAACTGCTATTTTTTCCATTTTGTTTTTGCACAGGAAAACTGATCCCTTTGTAAACTAAAAATCAAGATTAGAAACAGGTCCATTATGCATGCTTTTTAAGACGGATGTGTCATTATAGAGACATGTCAGCAACAGCTGAGGAGATCAAGGATTCAGTATTCCTAGAGAGCCTGTGATACAAGAACAAGGCCTCTGCTGTGCATCTCCTCCCCACCACAAACATGCAACTTCATCTCAATGCTACATGCTTGCTGCTCTGTTCTTTTGCTGGCTGGCACAGCTGCAGCCAATAACAGGGTGCCTGCTGGTTAGTTCCTGTGGGGCTCCCAGGTACCCAGCTCAAGCTTCTCTCCGCCCCATCTCTCCTGCCACCAGCTCCCCATGATTACCCCACACCCGTCTTCACTGCTGAAAAAAATTCAGGAGTGAAGAATTAGTTTATATTCCATTCTTGTCTCTTTGGATCTGAGAAGTTTCCAAGGAGAGAATATACTAACCCATACCCAACCCACAATTCCCAGTACTGCCTTCTCTCAAAACATGAACACACCGCAGAGAATGTACAATCAGTGCTGGAGTGCTTTAGCCCAGGATTGATGCTCCTGTACATTCTGCAGAGATGATAACTACTGCTTTTTAGATAATCTGAGGCTGTTGGAGAAGCTGAATCCCAGGTCAACAGTGTCATCAGTTGTCTCTACTGGTATATTATTCTTTCTTATGTGGGATGAGCAAGTCCATACTTCTTGTCTTGAAGTTAGCACATTCAAAGTCACATTGCAATGGCATGCTTCTGGCTGCCTGAAATGGTCTGAATGAGCAGAGTTTGGATGGTGAACACCTGGGTAGGAATTTGGTTGACAGTGATTAGGAGAGAGGTAGTATTCAGCTGCCACAGGAGTGGATGCTTGAGTATGGAAAGGTCTGTTAGACATGCAACAATTTTCCTCAAATCCATGATGAATGCCTAATTTAGCAATAAGAGGCTTCCCAACATTAACCTCCTTCCTTTCATCCAGGGAATCATCTATTCCTGGATATTCATAATGCAGACAAACTGTGAAGATCAAGTGCTCCTGTGAATGACAGACAATAAAATTACTTCTTCCCTCAAAAACATGGTAAAACAAAATTTTTACAAAGTGATTATTTGTCTGAGGGAGCAATTAACACATTTAAAATACAATAACAAATAGACTTATAATAGCATAATTGCTTAAGTGCCATAAGCCTTGCAGTTAAATGTATACCACACACACAGGGCCAAATTCTGCACTGATTTATACTCAGTACACTCTCACTGGAATCAATGAGGCTGCAAAAGATGTAAACTCACTGCAAAATTTTGCACACTTACTTCATACTGTGTTTAAATATAGCTAAGCTTAACACCCAGAGACCTCTTGTCCCCAAATCTTTTCCCCTCAACCATGTGTCAGAGCACTAGCTGTTTCTTTAACAGAAAAGACTTTCCCCTGTCACTCTATCGGTGAAATTCTGTTAAATGAAACAACTACAAAAGCACTGGGAGGAGTACTGCAGGTATAGTCATGGGATGATTTCTCTCTTCCCCTCCAAATTTCATTTGAATTTTAGGTAACCAAATTCAGCAACATCTTTCCACCACAAAAGAAATAAGAGTATAAAAGGTGCCATTTGCACCTTGCTTGAATGAATATGGGGTTTTGGGGTAACACTAACTCATGGGTGATCCTGATTTATAAACCTGCTGGCAGCAGGATAAGAAGGCACTCGTCAGTATGGCACTCTTTATCCCACCCACCTCCACAAACACTCCAAGTTTTTGCAATTTCTAGAAGTGTTCGTGCTACCCTCTGGCATAATGTGTTGGAAAGCAAATACAGTAGATCATATACAACAGAGATGCTAAAGTCCTGAAAATCCTATAGTCCACTTCTGATCCTTTAACAGCAACATTTTAACTATGCAAAGTGAGAGTGCTTTAAAACACGATGGGTTCAAGGGCACAGGCTGGATTGTAAAGAGATTTATAACATTTCCACTTTTTACGAATGACCTCAACTTATGGCTCTGCTTTAAGGCATCATGCTTAGTGAGCAAATAGACATGGAAACATGATATGTACAAGGTGCTGTGATTCCTCCAGAGAAGTCAATCAATCTTTTCAACCTACAAGGCACATTTTCCAGAGCTGTGTTTAAAAGGGACTTGTGGAATAATATGATTTCATATCCTTTGGCTCTCTCTTTGGAACATATTTTCAGTCTGCCAGCTACAGAGCCAAGTCACTGAAGTGTGCTCTTAGCCATTCTCTCTCTAAGCAGCTAGAATAAATGTTTAAATGAGCGAGTATGCTTTGGGCAATTACTGAAAATATTCAGTATCCATGATATCAATTACATATAGAATCCAGCTCTTTTACTGGAGTTGTGAAGCAACATGATTAACCTGTACTGTATAAACAAATGGGCGAGACAAAAAATAACACATTAACCACCTTTAGTTTCTGCAGTGAACTTAGTCTAGTGTAGAGACAGTGTTTGGGAAGATCCTTTGATACTAAATAGCTGCCAGTTTCCTCTGGAGTCCCTTTATTTGCCTCTTTAGGATCTATATCCAAGTCCTGTTGCAAAAAAAAAAAAAAAAAAAAAAAAAAAAGTGAGAATTAAGTTGTAGGTATAAAAAACTAGTAGAACAATGTGAAAAGGAAAATAAAAAGGAACATTTGTATTTTATGTGAAGTAGCTTAAGATTTGAGTTCAACTTACAACTTATTTCGACACAATTTATTAAAATAGTGTTTTCCTTTTCTTAACAAAAAAATTCCTAATACAAGATTCAACTAATATTAGAGAGAGTCACCTAGGCTGCCTAATTCATCATCAGTCACATGTAGGAGTAGTTGTTTGTGTTTTACCTCTTGCCTTCCTAAAATGCAACTGAAGGCGGATTCCTTCCCCATTTCTTACAACTAAAAAAAAAAAAGTGCAAGTTTCATTCCCTCCCCCCTTTTCATCTCCTCTCAGGTATTTCCTCCTCTCTCTAGTCATCATTGTTCCACTTCAAACCAAGAGGTCAAAACTCAGGGTGCTGTCGCAAGCAGCTGGACTGCTGCCTATTACTACTGCTAATAGTATAAAAAAATAGAGCTTTCCTCTTCTAGATTTGAGTATACTAAGGTAGCATTAGAACAATTGATTAGTTTCCCTTAAATGTGTCATTTTCAGAGTACAATTGTTCTAAAGCTGCTATACAATTAGTACATTTTGATAAATTCAAATTAAAACACTATTTCTTCCAAGATACCCAGGTGCCCTTGTGCCCCTCTCAGGGAAGTAATAATATTGACATAATGAAATAAACAAAAAACAAAAAAGGTGGAACCCAATAAGATACACACTAAACTTTATTACTTAGAATCTTGGCTTTCAACTGCATCCCACTCCCTCACTTTCTTCTGTACTTTGCCTGTTAAGGCCCTGATTGGTCTTTGGATCTATACAGGCAGACGCCCAATGCCCATGCAGAGCCATTGATCTCCATGGGGCTCTGATCATGCACTTCTTATTGCAGGATCAAGGCCTTAGAGTGTAAGCTATTTAGGGGCAAGAAACTTGTCTTCATACTCTTGTAATACCAGGTGGGCTGAACACTTCACAATATAGTATATGGTGGTACTCTAGTAATAGCACTGTAGGAGAGAAAGACACTTATTTAATATGTTAATTCACAAATACATAATTCTCTTTACAATCACTATTTAGACAGCACCCAAAGCATGCTAGGCACTTTAAAGGAATAAGAAAACAAGGCTCCTTCCCTAGGGAGTTTATAATTTAAGGTTCCAATCCTGCAATTCACTGCTCTCTAGCTATGACGACTTCAGTGGGGATCCATGAGGGTAGTAGTGCACCTGTATGTGGTGACTCATAGGAGCGTGGCCTAAGTGACGGATCCTTTCAATAGGAACTGCAGGCATTTAGCACCTTGCAGGATCAGGCCTAATTTAGATCTAACAAGTAACAGAAATCAGGATGTGAAGGGAAGGGGAAGAAGAGAGTTTCAACAAAATCATAGGATTTGTTTTATATATGCATCCTTTGCTTGGTTCAGAATTCAAATTTGAATTTTTTTCCCCCCAAAGCTGTAGTCTGGCACAAGCAGACAACCACTAACTTAAATACAGAGCAATCATGAAACACAAATAGGAAACACTTACAAGTGGGAAATCTGTAACATACGCTTTGCAAACTAGTATTTCAGGAGGTTTCTTTACTATCCTTGTGTAGATGATCAGGACGTTGGAAAACTCGGCTGCAAACCCCAGCTGAATCTGAACACCGCACTTAAAGTCAAGATACATACTTTCTGGAAGTTCTGCAAATAAATATTTTGGATAAACTGGTTTAAAATATTCTAATGAAAGCCTAACATGCTTCTGCCATTGTTTCAACGATCTAAAAGGACGTTCTCCTCCCTTCCTATTACTATCATTAAACTGGTATAAGCATCCTTCGCACACAGGAAGGGGATAAACTTTTTTATTTATATATCAGTTAAAAAAAACTATTTCAGTTAGGGTTGTTTATGTCAGTACCTGGGGGGGGAAGCCTGTTTAGACCAGGCCTAAGTCTTTGGTGGCCCACAAGGCTTTGTGGATATTTTCCTATGCATGGAACAAGGCCAAAAATAAAAAGGAAAAAATGAAGTGGACTGACTAGGAATCTGCACAGTGACTATGAAAAAACCTGAAACCCCTGGTTCTGATAGCAGAACCAGTACGTTTCTCTATCCTGTGCAGTAATTAAAAAAAAAGGCCCAAGGATGAAATCCCTAAACCACAGATATCTAAGGGAGAAAATTGTAAAAACACAAATAGGAGTTAGGTGCTCAAATAAAACTGGACACCTATCCAATCTATAAACTTGCAAAAGTGGCAAAGGGATTAGAGAGGAAACAAAAGCTTATCAGACTACTAATCTTCTGCTCAAATACATTACAGACAATTCAATACCACATTCAAACCTATCAGGAAAAAAAATAAGACTATTCTTGCTTAAAAAAAAAAAAAAAAAAAAAAAAAGAAGTCAGGGATAATGTCTGGCATGCGGCTCTTGAAGTTACTTTACATGAGGTGAATTTAGCATCCCATATTTTTCATAACAATTTAATCCAGAAATAAACCCAAGCAAAAACCTCCAAGATCTGAACAGTCCTCTGAACTTTGTTCCTTGGGCACATTTCTACTCAGTATATTATAGCCAGTGAAAAAAGCAATAGTAAGGAGTAGACACTATGCCCACATATATTTTCAATTGAATTATTTATGCATATCAAGTGAGATAAAGAATTAATAATGAAATTAACATCTTGAAAGGGTGATCTTTTGGAAGAGAGAGTTTACTGTACCGTGAGCTTTGGCCCACTGTAAGTTCCGTGCCAGGGACTCTGCAGATGATCCTGTTTGCTGAATGGGATCAGTTAATGCTCTCTTCTCAGATAAACTGCTGCGAATCTCCAAAGCCTGCTTGCCTTTGGTAAGGTGACACTTACCCATATCTAAAGATAAGATGCAAATAGTTTTGTAGGAATCAAAGCTCCTGAAATTATAATTAAAGCAGCTACATCATTGGTGTTATGGTTGTGTCCGCATTTCTATGATGAACTCACTTTCAGGGAGGTTTAGTGATTGGCTATTCAAATTTACTCAAAGGAATGCGTGCAAGATGTCTGAAGAGAACAATTTTTTCTGTGTCTATTTTCAACATGCCTCCACATTTAAAAAAACAAAACAAAACTTCAGTATGGCCCTGATTCAGCAGGGTACTGAAGAACATGACTAACATTAAGCTTATTCAGTCACATTCTTCAGTACTTTGCTGAATGCAGGCCTATACATTTAAATGAAACAACTCTAAGGTTGCTTTTTTTTCTCCAGCTGTTTTTGGTGTGCATAAGATTAAGACCAATAGCTAAAGAGTGATTTGAATTAAAATCAAGGTTTATAAATCGTGAATTCATATAGGTGGACTATTCAAGTTTGGGATTAAACACTATATACATTATTGAACAGTGGTCAATGTATTTTCCTTTGGAATGTAACATTTGCCATACCTGATCAGTACATCAATACATCTAGTCCAATATGCTGTTTCTGACAATAATTAATAGCTCTATCATGTTACCTGAGCCTATCCTTCACAGGGTCATGACCCATACATAACCTGGACTTTAACATCCTCAAGGAGAAAAGATGTGCCTCATTCTCTTCTCACTTACATGGGTGTGAACCCATTAACTTCAGTATAGTTATTTTAAAATTCCAACCAGCATGAGAGGAGAAACAGACCCTGTATCTTCATTCTGTGCACTGTATTCTCCTTTGCAGCTATGTAAGTGTTAAAGTAGTAGTAATAAAATTTCTGATGTCAGGGAAAGACACTCTATGATAGCGCCTAGTCAGTTGTGAAATGCTGTACATTAAGAAAAGAAAGACTCCTACATATTCCCTCACACACACATAATCAGCTGAAATCCTGAAGTTTGTGATCATTTTAAGTTTTAATAGCTAAAACTCTGATTTGTCTTGAATAGTAGTCAAGATTTTCTTATAATAGTCCTGTGTACGTACAAAGCTTCTCATGAAACTTAATAAAAATATTAAAACAATGACCTATCATTCCATATTTTAATATCTAGTTAAACAGAAGATAAGCCAGGTGGGGAAAAATGCAAGAGAGGCAAGGAAGTAGCAACTGAAAAGTAACTATCATCTATAGATCCACACTTTAGTGGCATGGGTAAGTCATATCTCAATTGGTGGTGGCAAAATTGTTAATCATGCAGCACATGTGCACTGCATGTGTTCATGCTCCAGCTAGTCACACAATCATCATCATTTTCTTTTTCTCCCTATCGCGCTGGCACATTAAAACTGAATTGTTTTAACTTTTGTAACACATTTTCTACAGTCTGTCTTGTCAACAGCAAACCAATTTGGTTACATATTTGATATCTGGTTTGGACTTTTCTGATTTATGAATCCTTGTCAGATATGCACACTGAGCCAAATTCTATCTTCACTTACAACCCTGTAGCCTCACTGAGTGGAACTGACAGAAGAATGTGGCCCATTATACAGATTTTAAGTCTCCAGCTGTTGGGAGACCTGGACAATATTTTTATTGAAAAGCCAGTGGACTTATGTACTACAAAAAAAAAAAAAGGACATCTGTGCATATAATCCATCATGTAAATGCTCTTGTCTACCTTTCTATGCTTTGAAAGAATGCTCACTCTCAACCAAGACATTCTCTTCAGCACACTCACTCAGGCAATACTCCCATCAACACCACAGGGAGTTTTGCCTGAGTGACAAGTGATGAATAGGGTCCTGCTTTGTAGTCTAGTCAGTAAATAATGGTTATGCCAACAGATGTGGTATTAATACTGTATGACACACATAGAATTCAACCCTAACTAGTCTGTCTCCAGACAAATCAATTGGGCTAGCAGTCACATCCAGAGACCACATGACAAAGGAGAGTGATTTTCGTGACCATATAATCATCTAAACTCTGATGAGAGTTGCATACTCACAAAAACTTCGAATAAGCAGTATGAACGCCATATTATAGTGGCTCATCAATAGCAGGGCTATTATGGTAAGGGATGCTTCTGAAATGCTTCAAAGATAAACAAATATATATCCCAATTCTGTCTCACTTGAAATAGTAAGTGAAAATGAAAGCACTATTTTTTGCATATTAAACCCTAGCCATGTTCAGAAATATTAGATATTAAACATGCTTTTTCCTTCATGCACTTGAAGATTTTCCTGTAAGGAAAGCCTTAAACATGCTTCAATACCGAGCTTTTGAAGCAACAAATGAAATACAAATTCCATCACACAACAAAGTACATTTGAATGTATAGCCCCCTGCATACCACAGGAGCAAAAATCAGTTTACAGACGGGGGTTTTTATGAAGATGTTTCGGTTTTTACACAAGAGGTAGCTGCATTTGATGGTGGGTTTACACAGCGCAGTACTAAGAATTTAGAGAAGGAAGTGAAGAACACTCAGTGCAGAAGAGGAGTTTTAGATTTAAAAAAAAAAAAATGATTTTTTTGGTAAACTGGATGCTAAGGGAAGTTAAAATGTAGGTTGCTTTCACCTTCTGCAACTTCATCAAGTAACACAGTAATCTTCTTGTCCTCCAACATGCGTTCCTTCAAGAACTTCATGAAAATCCCATTGGCTAACCCAGAGTGCTGAATTTCAAAAGCTTCTGCTCCTTGGCATCTTTAAAGTATAATAAATAATAAATATAAGAGCAACAACAACAAAAAAGAGATCGACAGTGATAAATTAGTAATATTTTACAAGACATGTATGAATGTGAAAAGCATGCTGCATGAAATAAGGAACTGCTGTATGAAGACTAAGCTGTATTTAGAACCTAGTTAATCTGGTCTTCACAGAAATGCAATATACGTTTACAAACAATTCATTTGTGAAGGGTTCATATTTACTACCAAATCCCAGGAATGAGGCACGATCAACCTAAAGTATTATTGCTCCTTGAACAAATTATCTTGGAGGACAGTCCCAAAGCAGTGTCTGAAAAATGTGCCGGTATAAATTCCCTTAATACCTCCTAGTTTGGTAAAACTCTTGACCACTTACCAGCTGAATGCTTTTGTATTTGCCATATTAAATCCACAATAATTGGATGCTATCCTGAAACTGTTAATCTAAACTTTATACAACCACTTCAAAATACTGGAATTACAGAATTAACTTTGATCTTTGCAACCCCAGGAAGAAGAACTTGCAACCATTCTAAGTGCTGTAGCTCAGATAACGAAACCCATTTATTGTTACTGTAAAACACACACACACACACACACACACATATATATAAATAAATAAATTTAAAATGTGTTCTGACACTCAGTAAAAAAAGTTAAACTGCACTTCTCTGTCCCCTCAGACACTGAACTTGTAGTCTTTGTGTAAGATGGCAGTTATATGGGTAAAGCCATCAATTCCTTTGGGTTTCTGTTGTTCTTTCATGTCCTGGGACCAACATGGCTATGGTAAGACATGACATGTCATAGTTCAGGGCAACTGCATCTGTATTCCCCCTCTATAGTCCAGCAAGGGCCCTCATTCTCAACTTCAGGTTCCCCTGGCTGTCACCTCTCTTGGGTAGAGATATGCATCTCAATTCCTCCTGACCAGGCTATTTCCAGGTTGCATAGCTTTCTGATTATACTGTGAATTCCCCAAAAAAGTCAGATTGCCTAAGCATATCTGCTTTGTCTTTCTCCTCAGAGATGGTGAACAGTGCAATTGCCACAGTTATTAGTTACCACACAGCACTTCCTATGCAAGCCTATTTTATTCTTAGGTATAATCTTTAGAGAAAACATTCAATACAGTAAAAGAACCCACATGCATGCTAATAAGCTTACTGGATCTCACCCAAGATGGGCTCTGAAAGTGAGTGAGTCCTTGAAGCCCCCTACACCTTCCCAAAGGGTCTCTTTTGTGGTTACAAGTTCATAACAGCCTTAGCTCAAAACTAGCACTCTCATGAAAAGTTTATTCCATCCCTCATATAGTTCAGGGGGTCTTTGAGCTGGAGTTTTCAGGAACAGACAAACTGTAGACAGTGGGTTTTTCTCCCTAGGGAGTGGCTCCAAAAGGTCTCCCTGTACTTCCTAGAAAACCCACTTCTCATGTGTTGTCCCAAACAGTTCTTTGAAGTTCCTAGCATTTAAATTGGTCACGTCCCTAGAAAAATTACATACAATCCTACAACTCAAACAATCGCATTTTTAATACAATGACTCCACAGGTATTAAACCTAATTCAATAAAATTCATATTCAGGATACTGTAGGAAATTGCCATCTGTCACAAATAAACATATTTCAATCATTATGGGCATATGGAATAAAATTTTCTATTTCTCCATAGTTTTTAATATCAAACTAATGTTTATTAAAAATGAGCGGGAGCATCCCTGAAGTTGGCTATTAAAATAATTGCAGGTGAGTCATTCAGCAAGTTAGGGAGATGAGCTGTAGCGTCTACTGCTTTTGAGGGCAGTACCTCACATTTGAATGGGGAACAGCAAATAAACCTATTAAAATATACATTTGATATGTCTACACTCCGGCTATGTCTACACTTAAAACGCTATAGCTGCACCTGAGCTGCTATAGCACTTCAGTGTAGATACACACTACAGCAATAGGAGGGGTTCTCCCATTTCTGTAGTTAATCCACCTCCCCAAGAGACAATAGCTAGGCTGACAGAAGAATCTGTCCTTTGATCTAACCGTGGGTTAGGTCGGCTTAACAACAGTCACTCAGGGGTGTGGATTTTTCATACCCCTGAGCGATTCACTTGGGTCGATCTAACTGTTTAGTGTAGACCTGGCCATAGCCAGTAGATCTCTAAAATATCAAGACAGAATTAAGGGCAATTTTAATAATTCATATAAATAGACCAGGGATAGCATAGGAACATATATTAGAGATGAGTTACTGGTGCTCTTACACTACTGAATGGACTATTTTTTTAAAAAGTCAACTAAATGACCACAGTGGTCCCTTCTGGCCTTGCAATCAGGTGAGGCTGGAGGAAGTTTCCTTACGTTGCATATCCAAAAACGATGTTAGCTGTAACCTTCAGGGCATCCAAGATTAGAATGGTATCATCATACTCATTTCTATAATAAATGGAAACGAAAGTATAGAATGTGACTCTGACAATCCAATCATGCAAGTATTACAGTGTACATCATAGAAAACAGATAATTTTTCTCTCTTTTCTTTCTTTAATCAGGAATGAATCCACTGATGGTAAACAAAATTAGCTGCATCAACATTTTCATGAAAACAATAGTTAAACTAATATTACGCATTGACTAGATGAGAGCACCTCATATTAACAGCTGTTGAATTTGGCCATGGTCCTAGCAAGAAGTCTTTGAAACCACTGGAAACTGTCAGTCATTTTAGGCTAATGAAAACTGGATGGTTTTTCTTTTCAAAATGGAACATCAGCAAGGTTGAGATGTGAAAATCTGCCATATTTCTTACAGACATTTTTGTTTTGGCCATTGGAATGTGACGTTTAATTGGGTTATTAATGTTACATTAGCAATGAAGTTCACAGGCTCTGGAAACACTGTAGCAGTCATGAGGAATAATCTCTCTGGTAATAAGTCACCAGGACTAGATGATATTCACTCAAGAGTTCTGAAGGCACTCAAATGTGAAATTGCAGATCTACTAACTGTGGTATGTAACCAGATGACTGGAGGATAGCTAAGTAACACCAATTTTTGAAAAAGGCTCCAGAGGTGATCCTGACAATTACAGGCCAGTAAACCTAACTTCAATACCAGGCAAATTGGTTGAAATATAGTAAAGAACAGAATTATCAAACACACAGATGAATCCAATATGTCGGGGAAGAATCAACACAGCCTTTGTAAAGGGAAATCATGCCTCACCAATCTATTAGAATTCTTTGAGGGTGTCAAAAAATATGCGGACAAGGGTGATCCAGTGGCTGTGGTGTAGGACTTTTTCTGAAAGCCTTTGACAAGGTTCCTCATCAAAGGCTCTTAAGCTAACTATGCAACTATGCAGTAATGGGATAAAAGATAACTTGTTTTCTATCTTTTAACCCATGGTGGGAATAAATAGTCAGTTTTCACAATGGAGAAAGGTAAATAGCCAGGTCCCCCAAGGATCCATACTGGGACTAGTGCTGTTCACCATATTCATAAATGATCTGGAAAAGAGGCTAAATAATGAGGTGGAAAAGTTTGCAGGGGATACAAAATTACTCAAGACAGTTAAGTCCAAAGCAAACTTTGCCACCTCACTGTTTCACAAAACTGGGTTACTGGGCCGCAAAGAGGCAGATGAAATTCAATGTTGATCAACAGTAAGGCATATTGGAAAACATAATCCCAACTATATACATGAAATGATGTGGAGAAAGTCAACTAAGATTCTTTAAATTAAAATAAATCTGCTAAACCTTTCAATTTTTTTAAACTTGCATATACACCTCTACCCTGATATAACGCGGCCCGATATAACAAGAATTCGGATATAACGCGGTAAAGCAGCGCTCCGGGGGGGCAGGGCTGCGCACTCTGGCGGATCAAAGCAAGTTCACTATAACGCGGTTTCACCTATAACGCAGTAAGATTTTTTGGCTCCCAAGGACAGCATTATATCGGGGTAGAGGTGTATATTTTTCAGGAGGCAGGAGAAAGCATCATCCAGTATCACTGGCATAAAAGGAGTCAACAAAAATCTATTTGTCTTCAAAAATGTCTGAAATGAAGGACTTTGCATCAGTTCCATATTATCAAAGGTTTCTACATATTAACTGAAGTGGCTCTTAACACAAAATCTTCCAGCCACAGCAGTCTTATGATGCAGCAGACAGCAGCAATCTCTGCTGACTTAAAACTCTTATCAGTTTTATCTAGCTAGTTTGATGCTTTAGTACATTTCTCCTTAACCTGTTGAGTGGATAGGTTGTATTTGTATGCAAAAATACATAATAAGCTGAATTACCATCTTCATGTTTTCACATGGGGCCTGATCCAAACCGCAATTAAGTCAACTGAAAGATTCCAAATGACTTCAATAGGCTTTGGAGCAGTCTCTAAGATCTCTCAGAACCCACTGGAGCTAGAAATTCTCTCCAACCTCCATCCACCTAATTACTCACAAAAACATTTATAGCATGAAGTTCCACCTGTGGTTCTAGCTTCCTCCCTATTCCCTGGAGGCAGCTGATTATTTGGTTTGGTTTTTTGGTTGGCTGGGTTTTGTTTGTTTTTTGTTTTTTTAAGTATGCTCCCCACTTCTCCATTAGTAATTTGCTGTTGCTGTGTGAAAGCTAAAGAAAATAGGAGTTTCACACTTTGTGTCTGAAAGTAATGAGATCTGTAGTCACTCTAGCCTTCTTCACCCCCCCCCCATGAAAAGGAAACTGATTAATCCACAGTTACAATTTACAGTAAGCATTTCAAGACTAGAAATCCTACCTTTTTCTACACATATCCAGTAAAAACACATTGAGCCCAGTCTCTTTTTCCTGCATCAGTTTGAGTATATTCTGCACGCACAAACAGTTTGCAGACCGATAGGGATTTGGGGCATCAATTGGAACCATGAAACTGTTCCCATAGTTTTCATAGCCATGGCCAGCATAATATAATAAACCTGAAAGGAAAAAGCAGAAATGATTATATGGTATATGCACACATTGAAAAGCCATCACTGACTGCACTGGGGCCAGAATTTTACCCATTACATCTACAGTATGTGTTTGGGAGAAATTAAACATTTTTGCTAATCCAGGTAGAGTTTTCAATTAATATCATCAATGATTGGGCAGAAAGTCAAAATAAAAATAGGCAATTATCAACCCTACTATGTGCAAACATAACATGAAGAGTTTGGGTAAGTAAAATTGTTTTAACACAAGACAGTAGGTACTTATGAAATAACATTGCTTTAGATTAACAATGTACTAGGGAAATATGATCTAGATGAAATTACTATAAGGTGGATGTACATCTGGTTTAAAAACAATACTCGAAGAGTACAGTAGAACCTCAGAAGTACAAACACCTAGGGAATGAAGGTTGTTCTTAACTCTGAAACGTTCGTAACGCTGAACAAAACATTATGGTTGTTCTTTCAAAAGTTTACAACAGAACATTGGCTTAATACGGCTTTGAAACTTCACTGCAGAAGAAAAATGGTGTTTTTAACCATCTTAATTTAAATGAAACAAGCACAGAAACAGTTTCCTTACCTTATCAAGTCATCTTTAAAAAAAAACAACAACAACAAAAGTTCCCATTTTTTTAGTAGTTTATGTTTAACACAGCACTGTACTATACAGTATTTGTGGGGGTTTTTTTGTTTTTGTTTTGGCCTTTGCTGCCTGATTGTGTATTTCCAGTTCCAAATGAGGCCTGTGGTTGATTGATCAGTTTGTAACTGAGGTTCTACTGTACTTATCAATGTCAAACTGGGAGGATATATCTAATGGGGTACCAGAGGGGGTCAGTCCTGTGTCAGATACTATTCAATATTTTCATTAATGATTTAGGCAATGGAGTGGAGAATATATTTAGAAAATATGCAGACACCAAACTGGGAGGGGTCATAAGAATTTTGGAGGACAGGATTAGAATTCAAAATGATCTTGACAAATTAGAGAACTGCTCTGAAATCAACAAAATGAAATTCAATAAGACAAGTGTAAATTACTACAAGTAGAAAGGAAAAAAAAAAATCAAATACACAACTACAAAATGGGGAATAACTAGCTAGGTCACAGTACTGGTGAAAAAGATCTGGGGGTTGTAGTGATTCACAAATTGTAGTCGTGAACAATATATGATTCAGCTGTGAAAAAGCTTCATATTAACACATGTGTCATCATAAGATCTGGGAGGTAACTGTCCCGCTCCACTCAGCACTGGTGCCTCAGTTGGAGTACTGCATCCAATTCTGTGTGCCACACTTTAGGAAAGATGTGGACAAACTGAATTGAGTCTAGAGAAGAGCAACAGAAATGGCAAAAGGTTTAGAAAACCTGATCTATGCGAAAAAGTTAAAAAACGGAGCATGTTAAGTCTTGAGAAAAGACAACTAATTGGGGACCTGATAGCCTTCAAATGTGTCAAGGGCTTATTTAAAGAATAAATAAGCCCTTTAAATGAAAGATTGGAGGAGAAGTACTCGGCTTAATATGCAGCAAGGGAGATTTAGGTTAGATATTAGGAAAAACTTTCTAACTATAAGGTTAGTTAAGGTCTGGAATAGGTTTCCAGAGGCGGCTATGGAATTACCTTTATTCGAGGTTTTTGAGAACAGGTTGGACAAATATCTGTCAGGGATAATTTAGGTTTACTTGGTCCAGCCTCAGTGAAGGGGCTGGACTTGATGACTTCTGTGATTCTGTCATTCTACTGACTAGTATAAACAAGATGCCCTCGAAGTCTGAATATAACTATTTGTAAAAATCCATTTAGCAACTACAATTACGGCCTGTTGTGGGAGTATAGTGCATAATTTATACTAGGGGTTCTCAAAACTTCATTGCACCATGACCTCCTGCTGACAACAAAAATTACTACATGACCCCAGGAGAGGGACCGAAGCCTGAGCCCACCCGAGCCTCATCACCCCGGCGGGGGGGAGGAGGGGGAAGAGGGTATCAAAGCTGAAGCTCAAGGGCTGCAGCCCCAAGCAGGGATCCTTTAACTGAGCCCTGCCACCCAGGGCTGAAGCCCTCAGGCTTCAGCTTAGGCCCCAGGCAGTGGGGCTCAGACTTCAGCCCCAGACCCCAGCAAGTCTAACAGCAGCCCTGGTGACCCCATTAAAACAGGGTCATGACACACTTTGGGGTCCCAACCCACAGTTTGAGAATCACTGATCTATACAAAAGGTTAAACTGTGCATAGGTGAGTGAGCAGCTGTACTAACTTGTATAATCAGCTCCTGCACATGCACACCTGCATATCTGTGAGTAAGTTCAGATTTCATATTACACTGAAAGGGATAATACTGAATTATATAGCTAAAAGTTACAAACATATTTAACGTTAAAGGGATACTGTCAACTTAAAAAGACACACTTGTCTGAAAAAACTTTCCCCCACTACTACCATGAGTAACCAAAATTACTCTAACTAAACGATTAGAGAAGACGTATTTCTATTTTTCCAGCTTGCTTACTCTTTGCATTTGGCATTACTTTGGGTATCGTCATTTTCATTGTTTCCACCATATAGCCAGCTTCTCCATTTGTATTTGTGAGATTTTTTTAATACAGCAATAGGAGAGAGAAATATTTTGAAGTTTAGAAAAAAACAATTGTTACATCATAAAAATTGGCAGGACGCAGGACTAGGTATCTATTATTAAACTACTTTAACTCTTTTTAAAACAGATCTTGTCTCTAAGTTTGTTTACAGGTTCAGAATCCATGACTGGTGGGTGGGTCTCTCTCTCCTGGATAATTAACAAAAAAAAACTTTTTTTCAAGTTAAAGTCTTACTAGACTGGTTAGGGTAACACCTTAAAATAATTTTTGAATCAAATCTGTAATAAATATGCGCTTATAGTACTTTAAGTCTTCAAAACATTCTATAAACATTTAACAGAAAATTTTACTACACAGTTAAGTATTTTCTTACTGCAAAAGGTTAACTTTAGCCCAAACCTTAGATTTAGCCTATTATGAATACAAATACTTGATATCTTGCCTTGATAAGACAACCAGTTAAATCAAATTTGCAATAAAACTATCTAATCTCAGTATCAAAGACAAAAATTATGACAGTGAATATGATTTCTGCCTCTTGTAAATTTTTATGGTATATTAATTCTTTATATAACTCACAGGCTTATATAATGTCAGAATTTCCCCATTGCCTCTTCCTGGTATTTCCTTAACTTCTCTATTGCAGGATCTGGTTTTAAAAGGAACTTTAGTACACTCTAGTTGCCAAGCCAGATCCTGAGTTGCTGAAAGTTATTATCAGTCAATTGAAGAGTTATGACAATATATGCCATATATTGGCTGAGGATGTTAGGGAGATTCCCAAACCTGAGCTGGCTTTTGTAGGTGACAAATCTGAGGAACTGTCACAGATTGAAGTATCACTAGAGGAGGTTTTGGAATTAATTGATAAACTCAACATTAACAAGTCACCGGGACCAGATGGCATTCACCCAAGAGTTCTGAAAGAACTCAAATGTGAAGTTGCGGAACTATTAACTAAGGTTTGTAACCTGTCCTTTAAATCGGCTTCGGTACCCAATGACTGGAAGTTAGCTAATGTAACGCCAATATTTAAAAAGGGCTCTAGGGGTGATCCCGGCAATTACAGACCGGTAAGTCTAACGTCGGTACCGGGCAAATTAGTTGAAACAATAGTAAAGAACAAAATTGTCAGACACATAGAAAAACATAAACTCTTGAGCAATAGTCAACATGGTTTCTGTAAAGGCAAATCGTGTCTTACTAATCTATTAGAGTTCTTTGAAGGGGTCAACAAACATGTGGACAAGGGGGATCCGGTGGACATAGTGTACTTAGATTTCCAGAAAGCCTTTGACAAGGTCCCTCACCAAAGGCTCTTACGTAAATTAAGCTGTCATGGGATAAAAGGGAAGGTCCTTTCATGGATTGAGAACTGGTTAAAGGACAGGGAACAAAGGGTAGGAATTAATGGTAAATTCTCAGAATGGAGAGGGGTAACTAGTGGTGTTCCCCAAGGGTCAGTCCTAGGACCTATCCTATTCAATTTATTCATAAATGATCTGGAGAAAGGGGTAAACAGTGAGGTGGCAAAGTTTGCAGATGATACTAAACTACTCAAGATAGTTAAGACCAAAGCAGATTGTGAAGAACTTCAAAAAGATCTCACAAAACTAAGTGATTGGGCAACAAAATGGCAAATGAAATTTAATGTGGATAAATGTAAAGTAATGCACATTGGAAAAAATAACCCCAACTATACATACAACATGATGGGGGCTAATTTAGCTACAACGAGTCAGGAAAAAGATCTTGGCGTCATCGTGGATAGTTCTCTAAAGATGTCCACGCAGTGTGCAGAGGCGGTCAAAAAAGCAAACAGGATGTTAGGAATCATTAAAAAGGGGATAGAGAATAAGACTGAGAATATATTATTGCCCTTATATAAATCCATGGTTCGCCCACATCTCGAATACTGTGTACAGATGTGGTCTCCTCACCTCAAAAAAGATATTCTAGCACTAGAAAAGGTTCAGAAAAGAGCAACTAAAATGATTAAGGGTTTAGAGAGGGTCCCATATGAGGAAAGATTAAAGAGGCTAGGACTCTTCAGTTTGGAAAAGAGAAGACTAAGGGGGGACATGATAGAGGTATATAAAATCATGAGTGATGTTGAGAAAGTGGATAAGGAAAAGTTATTTACTTATTCCCATAATACAAGAACTAGGGGTCACCAAAAGAAATTAATAGGCAGCAGGTTTAAAACAAATAAAAGGAAGTTCTTCTTCACGCAGCGCACAGTCAACTTGTGGAACTCCTTACCTGAGGAGGTTGTGAAGGCTAGGACTATAACAATGTTTAAAAGGGGACTGGATACATTCATGGTGGCTAAGTCCATAAATGGCTATTAGCCAGGATGGGTAAGAATGGTGTCCCTAGCCTCTGTTCGTCAGAGGATGGAGATGGATGGCAGGAGAGAGATCACTTGATCATTGCCTGTTAGGTTCACTCCCTCTGGGGCACCTGGCATTGGCCACTGTCGGTAGACAGATACTGGGCTAGATGGACCTTTGGTCTGACCCAGTACGGCCTTTCTTATGTTCTTATGTTCTTATGCCAGCTATGGATCTTCCTCAGAGCCCCTATGACTGGGGCTCTATACAAATAAAATAAATGAATGGAATTATGAAGCACCCATCACCATAAGATTTGAGCACTCAGAATGTGAAAATAGCATAAGTACATTTAAAACACTGAAATCACCTATATCAAAGTCAACTTTTATATTTAGATAGCTAGATGTACATTTTAGTTATTGTAATAAAAGAAAAGCAACTTCAACTCAACTACAGTCCTTTGTGTTTCAGAAATACCATGATATTGACATGGCACTTCTAAGCTAAACCAACAATTTCAATTATTTATAAGCTTCCAAATCATTAACAACTACAGAGAGACCTTGAAAGTTGCTACATGTAATGAGCACAGCTCACAACTCAATGGAAAACTGTAAACCTAGATTCAGAGAAAAGATAAGTGCACAGAAAGCAAATACAAGGCAAGTTAGAGCCTAAAAACTGTTTAAACGCCACTTGAATTGTGATGCCATTCAAACCTGGCAGAAGCTCAGAGACTCACAATAGCATCACTTGATTAAAAAGGTACAATTCTAAAGTGGGTACAGTTGATATAACATCTAGTTAAAACAATTTACAATATAAATTAAATTAAAAGTAAGACAATTATAAGATTCCTGTGGTTACAGCTGACTGGTGAGTTTTGAGACGTTAGAAAGCAACTTGTGTGCCAAGCATCTGCTTAACAGGCAATTTGGGCATGATCCTAAAGTACCTCATTCAAAGCATGCTGTATTCAAAGGGATCCTTTAAAATGCTTTGGATCTGACCCTAAATTAGTAAGACTATTTATTTATCCAGGTCTAAATATGCAATAATGTACCTAGAGATCCACTCACCCCAGACCAGAAAACAACCACCGCTGAAGTACAAGTTAAAACAGCCCAGGTGTCTAACGAACAGAGTCAGAGTCAAACCCCCTTAAAAAGAATGTTGCCCCAGACTTTTCTGCCCTATTGTATCAATCTAGTACCACTGTTATAGTGGCCAAACTATTCCACAGCTTACACAACCCATGCCTGTAAGCAGAAGAAAACAGCTTTAGTAATGACCTTTGGTAGTCACCCAACACCACTAAGAGCATATCATATGTAACTGGGGATGGAAACAATACAGCATTTCATCCCTCAACTCTAAATAGCCTCCCAGGGTCAACACGTATTTTACTTCAATATTGAAAATACTGCTACTGTCATACAGACATGCTCCTGAGCCTAATCAACTTCCTAATCAGATACCAATTCAGGATGCCTTCACATTTTACTTACCCCCATTCATTAGCCTATTGACTTCACTGGGACTGAAGCACATGCTTAGATGCTTTCCTGAATAGGGACGTTTTCCTGAATCATGGCCTTACATTGTTTACCCACCTGAACTCATAATTATTCTCCTTTGTCTAGCCAATGTTACCAGCGATTTAGAAGCACCCTCTCACAGTCAACCCATTCCTACACAAGACCAAATGGAAAGCTGAAAAAATTTCCTTGTAGAACAACTCATGGAAGTAGCTATTGTGTAATATAGGGCATGGCTACACTTGCAGATGTGGAGCGGTTTGAGTTAAACCAGCCTTCGTAGAGTGCAGTAGGGAAAGCGCTGTAGTCTGTCCACACTGACAGCGCACTGGCGTGGCCACATTAGCAGCTCTTACAACGGCCACAGAGAGCAGTGCATTGTGGTAGCTATCCCAGTATGCAAGTGGCTGCAATGTGCTTTTCAAATGGTGGGTGGGGTGGGGTGGGAGTGTGACAGGGAGTGTGTTGTGTGTATGTGGGGGGAGAGAGAGAGTGGGTTTTTGGGGGGCTGAGAGCATGTCAGCATGCTGTCTTGTAAGTTCAGACAGCAGCAGACCTCCCCCTTCCCCCCCCCCCCGCCTCTCTCTCACACATAGCATTCCACAGTAACGGTTGCTTTGTCTCGGAGCAGATAAGCAGCCGGCGGTCAAACGGAGATTTCAAAGGGCATATCCAAAACAATGACAAGAGTGGCCACTTGACTTAAGGGGATTATGGGACGTTTCCGGAGGCTGATCAGAGTGCAGTAATGCAACACTTTGTTCACACTGACGCTGGGGCGCTGCAGTGGGGGCGCATCAACGTTATTCTACTCTCTGAGGTGGAGTACCAGGAGCGCTCTAACCGTGGAGTCAGAGCGCTCTACATGCCTTGCCAGTGTGCACGGGTAGTGAGCTAGTGCGCCCGTGGCTCCTTTAATTCGCTGTAACTCGCAAGTGTAGCCAAGCCCATAAAACACAATTCTTGGCACCTACTCATCTAGGTTCAATTCAATATAAAAAAATCTTTAATAGATTTTTCTGGACACCAGCTAGATTACAAGCACCAATCCCTATAAACGTGAGCACTTGCCTACTTCACATTCTCTGGTAACTGAAAAGTTATCACCTCCCCCACCACACCCACAAGAAATTCAAAGCCTGGCATGGAAGGTGGGAAGAGAAGATCCAGGAAGTTTTTGGAAAGTGTAGGGGACAATTTCCTGGTGCAAGTGCTGGAGGAACCAACTAGGGGCAGAGCTCTTCTAGACCTGCTGCTGACAAACCGGGAAGAATTAGTAGGGGAAGCAAAAGTGGATGGGAACCTGGGAGGCAGTGACCATGAGATGGTTGAGTTCAGGATCCTGACACAAGGAAGAAAGGAGAGCAGCAGAATATGGGCCCTGGACTTCAGAAAAGCGGACTAACTCCCTCAGGGAACTGATGGGCAGGATCCCCTGGGAGAATAACATGAGGGGGAAAGGAGTCCAGGAGAGCTGGCTGTATTTTAAAGAATCCTTATTGAGGTTGCAGGAACAAACCATCCCGATGTGTAGAAAGAATAGTAAATATGGCAGGCGACCAGCTTGGCTTAACAGTGAAATCCTTGCTGACCTTAAACGCAAAAAAGAAGCTTACAAGAAGTGGAAGACTGGACAAATGACCAGGGAGGAGTATAAAAATATTGCTCAGGCATGCAGGAGTGAAATCAGGAAGGCCAAATCACACTTGGAGTTGCAGCTAGCAAGAGATGTTAAGAGTAACAAGAAGGGTTTCTTCAGGTATGTTAGCAACAAGAAGAAAGTCAAGGAAAGTGTGGGCCCCTTACTGAATGAGGGAGGCAACCTAGTGACAGAGGATGTGGAAAAAGCTAATGTACTCAATGCTTTTTTTGCCTCTGTCTTCACAAACAAGGTCAGCTCCCAGACTGCCGCTCTGGGCAGCACAGTATAGGGAGAAGGTGACCAGCCCTCTGTGGAGAAAGAAGTGGTTCGGGACTATTTAGAAAAACTAGACAAGCACAAGTCCATGGGGCCAGATGCGCTGCATCCGAGGGTCCTAAAGGAGTTGGCGGATGTGATTGCAGAGCCATTGGCCATTATCTTTGAAAACTCATGGTGATCGGGGGAGGTCATGGATGACTGGAAAAAGGCTAATGTAGTGCCCATCTTTAAAAAAGGGAAGGAGGAGGATCCGGGGAACTACAGGCCAGTCAGCCTCACCTCAGTCCCTGGAAAAATCATGGAGCAGGTTCTCAAGGAATCAATTCTGAGGCACTTAGAGGAGAGGAAAGTGATCAGAAACAGTCAGCATGGATTCACCAAGGGCAAGTCATGCCTGACTAACCCAATTGCCTTCTATGAGGAGATAACTGGGTCTGTGGATGAGGGGAAAGCAGTGGATGTGTTATTCCTGGACTTTAGCAAAGCTTTTGATACGGTCTCCCACAGTATTCTTGCCAGCAAGTTAGTTAAAGTAGTATGGACTGGATGAATGGACTATAAGATGGATAGAAAGCTGGCTAGATCGTCAGGCTCAGCAGGTAGTGATCAATGGCTCCATGTCTAGTTGGCAGCCAGTATCAAGTGGAGTGCCTCAAGGGTCGGTTTTGTTCAATATCTTCATTAATGATCTGGAGGATGGCGTGGACTGCACCCTCAGCAAGTTTGCAGATGACACTAAACTGGGAGGAGTGGTAGATACGCTGGAGGGTAGCAATAGGATACAGAGGGACCTAGACAAATTAGAGGATTGGGCCAAAAGAAACCTGATGAGGTTCAACAAGGACAAGTGCAGAGTCCTGCACTTAGGACGGAAGAATCCCATGCACTGCTACAGACTAGGGACCGAATGGCTAGGCAGCAGTTCTGCAGAAAAGGACCTAGGGGTTACAGTGGACGAGAAGCTGGATACGAGTCAACAGTGTGCCCTTGTTGCCAAGAAGGCTAATGGCATTTTGGGCTGTATAAGTAGGGGCATTGCCAGAGATCAAGGGACGTGATCATTCCCCTCTATTCGACATTAGTGAGGCCTCATCTGGAGTACTGTGTCCAGTTTGGGGCCCCACACTACAAGAAAGATGTGGAAAAATTGGAGAGTCCAGCGGAGGGCAACAAAAATGATTAGGGGGCTGGAGCACATGACTTATGAGGAGAGGCTGAGGGAACTGGGATTGTTTAGTCTGCAGAAGAGACGAATGAGGGGGGATTTGATAGCTGCTTTCAATTACCTAAAAGGGGGTTCCAAAGAGGATGGATCTAGACTGTTCTCAGTGGTACCAGATGACAGAACAAGGAGTAATGGTCTCAAGTGGCAGTGGGGGAGGTTTAGGTTGGATATTAGGGAAAACGTTTTCACTAGGAGGGTGGTGAAACACTGGAATGGGTTACCTAGGGAGGTGGTGGAATCTCCTTCCTTAGAGGTTTTTAAGGTCAGGCTTGACAAAGCCCTGGCTGGGATGATTTAGTTGGGAATTGGTCCTGCTTTGAGCAGGGGGATGGACCTGATGACCTCGTGAGGTCCCTTCCAATCCTGATATTCTATGATTCTAAGATACAGGAGGTTTCAGCCTTCATTAGCTTGAAGAGTAATGGACCACATCAGTCTTAGAGAGTATAAGACCACATCTGGCATTCAACCTTTGATCTTCCACTTGAATTAACACAGCAGTACTATGAAATGATCTCTGCTGCAACACACTAACTTAGGTATTTAAAAGATTTTTTTAAACTATGCAAATGAACATACTAGCGTGAATAATTCAGTTGTGGCTGTGCATGCATACATATCAAAACCACAACAGAATAACTGTTGCGTAGGTGTAATTTTAAGTAAAATTAATTCTCTTGTGATTGTTTTAAATATACAGAAGTATTTTACTCAAGAGTGGGATACAAATAAACTTATGTCTAAATTAATGCCTTCCTTGTTTTAGCTAGTTATATCATTCTGCAAATGCTCTCCCTGTATATGGCTGGTACCCTATTGCTAAACTATCTAGTTTAGTAACTGATCACCAATCATAGGCATTATCTACAAACTGGCTTCTAAGGCAGAACTTAAAACCACTTGATTGTGTTTGTTTGCTCAATAGACTTGGCCAGTTTATTTTGAATGGTCCTATTTTAACAAATCACTATTACGTATACGCTAGTTGAAATGTTGGAAATTGAATGCTTGACATTGCTTTTACAATGAAGGTGAACACTTGGATACTTGTTGCAGCATCTGTGTCTCCAATTATATTCCTGCTTTAAGGATCACAGGGTCAATGTAAAAAGATTAGGGGCCAAATTCTGCTCTTATTTACATCAGAGTACATGAAGAGTATCTTCACAGATGTCAATGAAGTCAGAGAGAAAGAGATCAGAATGAGTCCCTAGGTTTATGAAGTTTCTTCACTTTGCTCCATTAGAGAGCTGGTATCAATTACCAGTCACGGTAGAAAAGTTTGAAATAACTGAAGAGTTAGCAATTTAATTTGTACTACTTAGCCATTACCTGGATGCCATATGGTATTAAAACATATTTACCCAACTTTCAGCACGTAAATAATCCCAGTGAAGTCAGTGCTTACAACAGCCACTGATAAGACAGTATTAACATCTTGGTCCTTGGTATTTCTGGGCCAAATTTAGGCCCTATTCTGTTTAAGGCAGTCAGCCATTTATTAATATTGTACAAATCATCATTAACATAGGCTTGTATTCTAACCCTGACACAGAACAAGACAGAGCTTTTTATGTAGATTAATCCTGCCAAGAACTGGAGCGATCAGTACTAAAGGAGGGGTGACAGGATCACAGATAGGTTTATTTTAAAATAGTAACTGGATTTCTTTCCTGTCATGGGACAAGTAACTGGGTTAAGGATATCTGATGAGCAGCCAGCAAAAGTATTTAAGATGCAATGGTCACAAACAGTTATTGTACTAACATCAGGATCAGAAGTGAAGTTCATCACAGAAATCAACATTTTAAGTGATCTCCAGAGTTTTTACTAAGAAAACAGCCAGATTACTTTCAATCTTTAAAATTTATGCTGTTACATCTCTCATCTCATTTATATATGATGAGCACAATAATTCTGCATTGCATTTAATATCAAATATATTGAGGAACTAAAGTACCGAGACCACCCTCACCAATTTATCAGTTCTACTTTTAGGGAACAGTATTTGAAATGCCACATTCCTGGCAGCAAGTACTAATTACACAATGTCATGGTAAATATCATGAATATCTGAAACAAGGTCTAAATGGGGGTAGCAGCTGTGCCTCTTATGTTTGGAGCTGTGCCCACTAACATGTAATAAATCACTAGCAATTTATACCCTGACAGCATATTTTATATTGCTTCTGAGATACTAATAGTCACTATCCAGAATGATCATTTAAATGATAAAGTAATTTATGAAGGTTTAATGCTAAACTTTACTGGGAGAGGCCATGCTTGGCTTTCACAGATATCAGCTAGATGGAAAAACGAAGGTTAAACTATATAAACGCACTTTGCAAATGCTCTCACATAGAGCCAGTATGAACTACATCAAAGCCTCTGGTCACTTATTTTTTTAAATTCATGTTAACAGCTAAGGTAAACAGAGAGCCTTAAACAGAATAGGAGTCCATAGCTCCCCCAAACACACAAGAAACAACATAAGTATTTTACATGAGAGGCAAATGGAAGTCATACCATCAGAAAGTCTAGTGAAGTTTACAGCCACAATAGATTTCCATATGATTGTGAGTCTTTGTTCTGATATATAAATGGTGAAAGATATTTTGAATGTCAGGTCAGCCAGTCCTACATGTATCAAGCATCAGGTATCACATGAGTGTGAAAGCCACACAAAGAAATAACTTCATGTGGGCCTGGCACCCGTTTGAGTAAAATACCAGATTAAGCAGTTTCGTGGCTGAATTTAGGTAGGGGTGGAATTCTAGAGCCATTTGTATAGGACACAAGTTTAGCATTCTAGCCTCTGTCCTAAATCCTTATTTTAAAAGTAATGTACACAAAAACAGCTTTTAAAAAAAATCAAATCTAGCTAGTCAGCAACAGACCTCTCTGTGACGGGTTGGATCACAGAAACCCCCTTGGGAGCTGCCATCCAATGTACCAAGACTACCTCTGCTTCTGTTTTCCCTGCCAGCTTAGGACTCCAGCACCCTGTCTTGCTGAGCCAGACACTCCAGTCTGCTCTAACAAAGACTCAGGGTCTGAATCACTTAAGAACATAAGAACATAAGAAAGGCCGTACTGGGTCAGACCAAAGGTCCATCTAGCCCAGTATCTGTCTACCGACAGTGGCCAATGCCAGGTGCCCCAGAGGGAGTGAACCTAACAGGCAATGATCAAGTGATCTCTCTCCTGCCATCCATCTCCATCCTCTGACGAACAGAGGCTAGGGACACCATTCTTACCCATCCTGGCTAATAGCCATTTATGGACTTAGCCACCATGAATTTATCCAGTCCCCTTTTAAACATTGTTATAGTCCTAGCCTTCACAACCTCCTCAGGTAAGGAGTTCCACAAGTGGAACTCCAAAGCTGCAAGTTTACCCCAAAACAGCTCACAGGAGTGTGCTTGTCTTTAGCACTCAGATGCCCAACTCCCAATGGGGTCTAAACCCAGATAAATCCGTTTTACCCTGCATAAAGCTTATGCAGGGCAAACTCATAAATTGTTCGCCCTCTATAACACTGATAGAGAGATATGCACAGTTGTTTGCTCCCTCAGGTATTAATACACACTCTGAGTAAATTACTAAATAAAAAGTGATTTTATTAAATACAGACAGTAGGATTTAAGTGGTTCCAAGTAGTAACAGACAGAACAAAGTAAGTTACAAGCAAAATAAAATAAAATGCGCAAATCTATGCCTAATCAAACTGAATACAGATAATCTCACCCTCAGAGATGCTTCAGTAAGTTTTTCTCAGACTGGACACCTTCCAGGCCTGGGCACAATTCTTTCCCCTGGTACAGCTCTTGTTGCAGCTCACGTGATAGCTAGGGGATTCTTTATGATGGCTCCTCTCCCTCTCTGTTCTCTTCCACCCCTTTATATATCTTTTGCATAAGGCGGGAACCCTTTGTCCCTCTGGGTTTCCACCCCCCCTCACTGGAAAAGCACCAGGTTAAAGATGGATTCCAGTTCAGGTGACATGATCACATGTCACTGCAAGACTTCATTACTCACTTGCCAGCACACACACATACAGGGAGACTTACAGGTAAACAGCCATCTGCAGACAATGGGAGTCATCAAGATTCCAAACCATCATTAATGGCCCACACTTTACATAATTACAATAGGCCCTCAGAGTTGCATTTTATGTTTCTAGTTTTAGATACAAGAGTGGTACATTTCTACAAATAGGATGATCACACTCAGTAGATTATGAGCTTTGTAATGATACCTTACAAGAGACCTTTTGCACAAAGCATATCCCATTTGTATTATAGTCACTTATCAAATTTTTTATAAAACTATCCCAGTTACATTATATTCACTTATTATCATGTTTTTATAAAACCATGTAGACTGCACAACGTCACACTCTCTTCACACTCTGCATCAGATAATTCAGGGTGGCCTGCTCCCTAATAAAGCAGTAAAGTTTTGTCTGAATTGATCTATTCCACTTCCAAGATAGCAGAGACAGTGACTCAACTTCCCCCTTCAAGATGAGACTTAGGAAAGACAGATCCATTTTCCATGCCACACTCTCTTGAGAAAATTGTTGATACATTTTGCCAATATAGCTCAATCACAGTACTGAGCAATGACTCACTTGTAAGGCAAGTTTTTAATGACAAAAAACTCCACCAGAAACTAGCATACAGTTAATTTGTGACTTAAATCATAAACCTGTCCAGGGGGAAAGGGGAAGTTTAAGCTCAATGTGACACCAGATGTGCAATATTCATCCTGTAAACTAGTTTGCACATCCATAAATTTGTCAATATCTAGGGGATATCATAATAAATTAAAACTTATTAAAGTTAGCCCTGTGTTGCAAAGTACACTTTTATCTCAATCCTGAAATAGCTTAAGGTTGCCATTTTCTAACTTATTTCTCCCAGTCATTAACCACATATTGAGCTCCTGACACAATATGTGAAGATATATGAAGGGGCAAATCCTGCAGTATTTATTCAGGGAGAGGTTCCAACAGAGGTGTTCACTAACAGTTCTGTTTGAGTTCTGCCAGAATTGGGACTGTGATGGGTTCGGTCACAGAGACCCCCTTGGGACTGTCACCCGACGTGCTGAAATGACCTCTGAGCCCGTTTTCCCTGCCACCTTGGGACTCCAGAACCCTGCCTTGTTGAGCAGACACTAGCCTGCTGAAACACAGACCCAGGTCTGGTCCACGCCCCCAAAGCTGCAGACTTTAACCAAAAACTGTTCAACAGTTTACTTGCCTCCAGCACCCAGACGCTCAGCTCCCAGTGGGATTCCAAGCCCCAAATAAATCCGTTTTACTCTGAATAAGCTTATACAGGGTAAACTCATAAATTGTCTGCCCTCTACAACACTGATAGAGAGATATGCACAGCTGTTTGCTCCCCCAGGTATTAATCACTTACTCTGGGTTCATTAATAAACAGAAGTATAAAAAGTAGGATTTAAGTGGTTTCAAGTAACAGACAGAACAACGTAAGTCACTAAAGCAAAATAAAGCAAAAACACTCAAGTCTAAGCCTAAGAAACCGATTACAGGTAAAATCTCACCCTCAGAGATGTTCCAATAAGCTTCTTTCACAGACTAGACTCTTTCCTAGTCTGGGCCCAATCCTTTCCCCTCGTACAGTCTTTGTTAGTTCCAGCAGACATCTTAGGTGGAAAGCAGGGGTGTTCTCATGACTGGCAGTCCCATTTGTTCTGGCCCCCCGCCCCCCTTGTATAGCTTTGGCACAAGGCAGGAATCTTTTGTCTCTCTGGATCCCCACCCCTCCATCTAAATGGAAAACTATCAGATTTAAGATGGATTTCGTTACCAGGTGACATGGTCACATGTCACTGTAAGACCTCATTCTTCATTACTCACAGGTTGGCCCACACGTACACAGGAAGGCTTGCAGGTAAATAAACCATCCACAATCAATTGTCCTAGTCAATGGAACCATCAAGATTCTAAACCACCATTAATGGCCCACACTTTGCATAATTACAATAGGACCTCAGAGTTATACTTCATATTTCTAGCTTCAGATACAAGAATGATACATACATACAAATAGGAGGAATATATTCAGTAGGTTATAACCTTTGTTATGATACCTTACAAGAGACCTGTCACATAAAGATATGCTTATGAGTGTGAATATGATGTAACTGGAATATTTCCATAAAACATTGAGTGCAACGTCACAGGGACCTTAGGATTTAACACTATTTGATGAACCCTTGGCCACTTGAAGTTGCAGACAAGCAACAGCATCAGAAGTTCATAGCATTTCTTTCTCTAGAGTTCCCAGCTTCTTTCTCTACAATCTAAAGGTGACTTATAAAGACAAACAAATTTAGTTAGTGTCTTTTTTGTTTCTTCATGATGTATACAGAAGGCCTAAAATAGTGGTGTTAGCTTTTTTTAAAAGCTTTCTCAGCTTGTTTTTCAATATTAGAAATTCAGGTTTGTCTACCCTTCCCCCCATAGAGAATTACTGCAGAACTAGCAGGACAACATCACAAGTACCAAGGAAGTGAAAACCACCACAACTGGGGAGGGAGGGAAAAATTTTATCATCTATTTAACCTAAAAGCTTGACAAAGTTGGGAGGAAAAATCTTTGTTAAAGATTCAATACACTGCTCCATTTATAAAAATGTGGATAACGTTTATTTTTTTCCCCCGTCTTAGTTTTGTTTATTTAGATTGCAAGGTCTTCAGGGCAGGGATTGTTTCTTAGTCTATGTATGTACAGCGCTGAGCTTAACAGGGTTTCAAGTTGGGTTTAGGCTTCTAGACATTACTGTAATACAAATAAACTATTATTATTACTACCCATGTAATTTAAGGCTGAGAAAGCTTCCCCCCTCCAGTTGCCTGGTTTTCCAGTGAGACCTCCAGCAAAAAAAGGAAAGACAGGACCTGATAGTCCCAAGGTAAACAAACAAGCAGAAAAGGAACTTATTTATGTGTCTTGAAGAAGCAAGACAACTTTTTCCTCATTTGCACATCATCTTTAAGTTGTAGGAGTACAAAGTTAACAAAATATAGTGAGTGTAAAGTTGCAGATGCATGCAGCACAATGACTCAAAGGGCTCATTCGTGATTTTGTAACCAGTTAGTGGCAGATAACTAACTGGTTACAAGTAACATTGTTTCCTCACAGCTTCTTTTCTGCCATTGCAAGTAGGTTTGTGCATTTACATCTGCTACACTGCCTAACTGTATTGGTGCATTCTGGGAAACACTACACAGCGCTGACTCTTGCTTCGTGTTTTTTTCCCTAGATCACAAAACTTATTATGCATGTCCCACTACCAAAACAAGCCACACAAATGCAGCAATCTTTAGCAAATAACAAACCTTTTTAATGTGAAAGTATGTAGCAGTATTTAGCAGAATACTATACATTTAGGTGTGGTTGAAAGAGGCTCAAAGATTTTATCTCTTCACTAATAAAAGCAACAATACCTTTTACTCAAAGCCACAGAATGTGTTGGCGGGTGTTTAACTCACTTCCTCCTTCCCCCCATATACATGCTATTTACAGTGAAGTCTGCTTTACAATCAAGTAGGACTTAGTGATCTGGCAGAGAGGTGTAAGTTAATGTCTGAGTATTCTGACTCAAAAATGTTTTACTAAATTAGTTGGACATATCGTGACTTTCTTACCATACACTCCTTTGTCCAAAAGAAGTAAAAATTCATCCACTGCATTCCGCATCTCAGATTCAGTAAGATCCAGAAGAGAAACAACTTTGAAATCCAGCTGTCTCAGCAAGTTGGTCAATTCATAGACATCCACCATTGGAGCTTTCAGCTGAGGGTGATTCCAGTAGCTCATGTTTCCTATTAACAAAGCTACTTTGTCAATTGCTGCAAAGAAATGAAAACATTTTTATACATTGAGTCAAATATTTTATTTTTTTTAAAAAAAGATGAGCTATTCTCAAATCTAAGTGCATGTAAAATATTTAGTACATTAAAAAAAAAAATGGCTCTGTGCCAGCAAAGAACTCTCCTAGGTGCCTGGTTTAAAATTTCATTAATTTCCAATCACTTGCTCTGAAAAAGCCTGGGAAACCAAATAAGTCTTGCAGTGTGTCCTGAATGTGAACAAATGCATCCAAAGCTTCTTAACTGGCTGTTCTGTCAATAAGTCAGTCACTACTGTACCTATGATTCTCTGCCTGCCTCGAGTTAGCATCTCTCTTGAAGTGCAAGAAAGTAGTTCACCCTCCATAACAGTATTGAAATGTATCTGAATCAGTATTATATTGCCTGTGCCAGTATGCAAATACTATACCCAAGTTTTCTATGCAACCCTATATTCATAGGCACGTAACTTTCCAAAACATTCCCATAATAAATCTTCCATGCTAGATCTCTCCCAAAATGTGAAATTTGGAGGTCTGAGCAAGAATTGCTATAGCGTTTTTAGAGCATTGGAGAGCCTCTAAGTGAGAAGAGAACCCCTTCCTCCCCATTAATAACTTGCTATATTGTTTAGACCAGAACTACATTAAAAATAGCTGAGGTTTGAGAGTTTAATGTAAAAGTGGACAGTACTTATTGAAGACTGATGCCTTTATCGGATTATTCAATCAAAACTAATGTATTTTCCAAAAGTTTAAATCATTTTTGTGCTGACCACGAACAGATTCTCTCATTAAGACCCAGATCTTGCACTGAGAATTGCATGACAAATTCCCTCTTCCACTCCCCCAAATACACACAATGACGTCAACTGGACTCCCCATGCATGCATGAAAAGTCACTTGCAGGATCAGAGTCTAACTTCCATTACCTTAAAGGCCAATGATTCAGTGTGCATGCATGTGCAGCTTGGGAAAGTGCACACCTTCAAAACTGCTTTGGAAGCAACTATCTGGTTTTGTCTGCCTACTGCTTATTAACCTGTACCCTTTCACCTCCCCAAAAAAGATTCATAGCATCTTTATCATTAAAACTTTTTTTGCAGCTGAAAAGCCTCCAAGGCCTTGACCTATTCTAAAGCCACAGACTTGCAGTCACTCAATCTGCCTAGCAGGATACCCTTGGAGCCTCCAAAACAGAGAAAAGTATTCGTTTGGGTCCACATTTCACAACATTTGTTCAGCATATTGATAAGACAAATTTAAAGTTTTCAGATGTGTGAATAAAAAACAACCAAGGCTCCGTGGATACCTGTTCAAGTGGCAGAAAAAATTTGCTTCAAAGTCTATTTACTGTTTGGGCTGTTCACAGTTTGAGTGAAAGAGAGAAACGGATCATTTATAGGAGGTGCTATAACTAGCTATGCTACAATATAATGAAAGTCATTTTAGACTTAAAAAATTATACACTTTCAAGGCTTCAATAACCACCTATTTAGATGTTTTGTACAATGTTGTGTCAATGTTGTCCAAAAAAATGCAGTGTTGTCAGCATAAATAGGTTATTCTTACTTAACACTACAAATTAGGAGCTATAAATTAATAAAAATTTGCATGCCATCAAGTCTAATTAAATTGCTTAAACATACACAAGTTCAATTTCCATTTGCTACTGGTCTATTATGCCAGTAGAGTTCATGAATATCTTGGATATGAACTCAATGCTTTTTCTAGAAAGGGTTTAGTGCAAGGATGTTTGAATAAATCCATATAAAGAGCTTCTAATTAAGGTCATGGAAGCACTAACTCTCAACTATGATTTTAATAGAAGAGGAGGTTGTACCTGGAATTTGTGTATTAGTTGCTAGTAAACTGGCTACCAGAATTAGATCCTATCATACACAATTTAATATCTGAAATCACACCACGTTAAACTTTGGTAGCAAGCTTATTGACGCTAGTCAGTGATCATTCAAAACTGTTGATAAAGATTTGAGAGAGACTGAAATTGCATGATTCAACACATAACTTCTGCCCAATAACTGACTGTGATACTGGGAGAGGTACTGGTAACAGGGAAAATCACAACATTTTTAATGAGGTACTGAGTTTCAACTTGTGCTGGATGTCAAGAGGTATCAGATCCATTTTATTTCTACCGTGTGGATTCTTCTGTATAAACACAACTGAATTGGCTCAGGCAAAAACAGCAATCAATTTCTCTCTGTAGTGACTTATTATGGCATGGAAGCCTGCCATTATGCACACAGCTTGTATCTTGCTGTTTCAACAAAATGCTTTGACCTTTTATTGTTACAGTCTATGTTTATTCTCTTTCACAAGGAAGGTTCTTAGCCAAAGAATCCAATTCCAGTGGACGTTTTCAAGCTACCTCAAAGCCAAATCCCATAAAATGGACAATGGAGTAAGAAATTCCCCTTGTCTAAAAGAAACTGAGCATCAAAGTTGTTGCTTAACTTAGACATTAGGAATTCTAGGACTGTAACAAACATGGTACCAAAGGTGCTATGATGTGTCTATGCCTGTAAGCTATGAGGTTCTTTTAATTGTCTATTTATAGACTTTATGATTTCTGAGAATCAAATGCTGGAATCAGGTTGAACATAGGCATATATTTTGTATCTGCCATTCAGGACACCTAACAATCAAAGATAGACTACTAAGGCAATCAGACAGTCAAAAATACGTAAGTTAGAATGTTTGCAATGAAGAGGTAACATGGCCTTTTTTTGGCTGATCAGAGATTTCCAGCCCAAATGCAACGAACCTATACACAAAAGAGAGTACTGAATAACGCTAAATGGTATGGTTATATTTCACAAGAAGGTCAAGCAAGACAGATTTTACAAGAAGATGGAAGTTCAGATGTGCTAACAGAGTGGTTTCAAGTTAATAAAAGACATGTCCCAATTAGATAGGCCCCTTGTAACGTGTAGAGACCCCCTTTCACCTTCTCTCTCCCCATCACTTATTTTTTCTTTGAAGAACAATCTCTACTTACAAGATTAAAATCACACAATAAAGTTAGGAAACATATTATATCTTTAGTAGGGTTGCCAGGCATCCGTTCGCCGGTGCACCGGGGGTCCCGGGCTAAGGCAGGCTACGTGCCTGCCCTAGCTCCGCACAGCTCCCAGAACAGGCTGCCAGGTCCTTATGGCCCCTGGGAGGCTCCCCAGACTGCCCCTGCCCCAGTGCTGGCTCCACAGCTCCCATTGGCCAGGAACCGCGACCAATGGGAGCTACAGGGGCATTGCCTGCGGGCGCGAGGGCAGCCCGCGGCGCCTCCCTGGCCGCCCATGTGCCTAGGGGCGGCAGGGACCTAGAGCCCACACCCCCAGTCCAGAGCCCATACCCCCACTGCACTCCAACCCCCTGCTCCAGCCCCACCCCCTCTCCCACACCCCAAACCCCTCATCCCCGGGCCCACCCCAGAGCCCGCACCCCCAGCCAGAGCCCTCATCCCCCTCCCACACCCCAGCCCCCTGAAAGCGAGTGAGGGTCGGGGAGAGTGAGCGACGGAGGGAGGAGGGATGAAGTGAGCAGGGGCAAAGCCTTGGAGAAGGGGCAGGGGCCGGGTAGGGATGTTGGGTTTTGTGCAATTCGAAAGTTGGCAACCCTAACCTTTAATAAAGTATGGCAAAACTCATCTAATAAGTGTATTGAAACACTTACCGTGACACTCAAACACTATGTGCGTGCAGTCAGTGCACATATTTCCAGCAGAAGGCATTTGTTGCAGCCAAGGTGTTCATGTACTGACTGAGGAACACCTATTGCTATTGTGCTGTTTATTTTTATTTAATTAAAAAAAACCTCGTTCCATCTTAATCTGAAGGCATAGGTGATCATGTAGCACAA